>NC_056481.1:9514299-10179703 GCF_008729295.1 Plectropomus leopardus
TTACTGTCAGGATTATAGGTCTTCTGGACTGTAGGATATGGAGACAGTAAAGGGACATGGGGAGAAAAATAGATGGTGAAAAAGAATTAGATGGTAAAAAAAAATTATTAGATGGTCAAAAAAATAAATTTGATGGTACAAAAGATAGACGGGGGAAAAATAAATTAGATGTTGGAAAANTTTTATATATTATAATATATTATAGGTCTTCTGGACTGTAGGATATGGAGACAGTAAAGGGACATGGGGAGAAAAATAGATGGTGAAAAAGAATTAGATGGTAAAAAAAAATTATTAGATGGTCAAAAAAATAAATTTGATGGTACAAAAGATAGACGGGGGAAAAATAAATTAGATGTTGGAAAAAAAGTTGATAATGGAAAAAAAATTAGATGGTAAAAAAATTTCACGGGAGATACTTTCTCAGGAGAACAATAAACTTTATTGAGAGATATTTTGTTTTTTCACAATCTTTTTTTTTCCCCCCACCACCAACCTTTTTTCCACTATCAGATTTTTTTTCACCATCTATTTTTTTCTTTGTTAGTTTAGGGGCTACGTAGTAGGAACATTTGTTAAAAAATAAAATAATCCAAGAATGATTTGACACATGGACCTAAACTGCATGTTATGCAAACTTCAAGTATAATTCTGATTTGTTACAGCTCAGGCTTTGTTTTTGTAGTATTGTAATATCAACATTGTACTCGCCGAGGGGACATTGCTAATAAGAAAGCAAGAAATAGAGCACTCAGGGCAAGCTAATATGGAAGAGAAAATTAAGACAAACAATAAAATTATTACCAAAAACGTCAGTTGTAATTATCCCAACAGATTACAGACTTCCTGGTTTAACTTTAAAGCACCATACATAAACAGTTTTTATGTATGATGTTTCGGGTGCACTCATTTTTTGTTTTACCTATTTGTAATCACTTAAGTGACAAAGCCTCCTGGTGGCCATAGTTTTAATTATAAAAAAAACCCCTAAAAACCAAAACCAAAACCAAACAAACAATAAAACAATAAGGGAGACTGCTGTTTGTTTCCAGTTTCCTGCAGATGATCAATTTTGGTTTCCTGGTGTGTGTCTTTGTCCCTCCTCTTCAGCCACATTTCTGTTCCCCGAAACGAAACCTTTGTCATTCTCCCTCCATCCAGTAGATGCCCCCAGACTTTCCCTCCTTTCCTCTTCACCTTATTACCCCACCTACCCACTCACCTGTTTCCTTTTTCCCCATCAGCCCCTGCAGATTCTATCCAGCCATTGTCTTAACACTCCTCACCAGTTTGTTTAAATCGTTGTTGTTTTCCAGTCATGTGCTAAAGTTTTCAAGCCCTCTGTTATCTTATTAACACAAACTTTAACCTGGACTTATATCTGACAGATTCATGGACTTATTTCCTGCCTTTCTGGATTTGTTTGGACTGCTTTCCCAGTTTCAACCCTTGCCTGCTCATGACTCTGTAAGTACTTGAATCCTTTTATTTGATCAGTTATTCTGTGTCTTCCTAGTAGTGTTCCTTATGTATTCAGTTCTGAACATTCAAATTTTGGTGGAAGTCGGGTGTAAATGTAGACTCTGCAGGCAGTGCAGTTGCACTGGGGCGGCAGAGAGAGTGGGCTCCTCAATGAGTAACAAAATTACATGTTTATTCAACATAAGATATAAAAACTACAACAATATATATATATATATTCTTATTTTCTTTGGTATTTTTGTCCTATGGATCATGTTGTTCAATGTCAAGTTACTATTTTATTGTGTCAAGACGATACAATATTCGCTGACTAGTGTCTGTGTGTGCTCATATCTCGTATATAGTGTGCACCTGGGCTCATTGTAACTAGCTTATGTCAATGGTTAAAGTAGGTGTTTGCGTCATAATGCTATTTACCCAAGCCCTTCTAAAAACATTTTCCCACGACTTGCCGTAGGTTTCTGCATGATAATGTTGCTTCATATCTGCTCCTCTTAATGTGCTTTTTTTTGTGACTGAGCCAAACCTTTTTTTGAGAATTGTGTGTTATCAGTCTTCCAAATGATATTCCTCTAACCCTCTAACTGGCTCTGAAGCTAAGCAATGTACTGCTGTGTACATTTGGATTCAAAAGGCATACACAAACAAGCTTACCATTCAAGGCAGTGGTAGACCAACAGCACTTGTGTTCTGCAAGGTAAAATTACTGTTTTTGTTAAAGGAGTCTGCATTATAACTGCGTTAGTTCCCTGTCTGACTGCAAAGTAAAGTGGTGAAAAAACTCAAAATATAGCATACACTGAAACTGATATTGATTTAGGTGGTCCTTTTTTAAGAGTCCAAAACATATTTTTTTCTAATGCTTTTGTGACAAAAACCTTTTTACCATAGTGTTTTCACATCACAAGTATGATTTATTTCCTTATGATTGTAACAGTACTGGAAGCCACCAACAAATGATGTTGTCCTGTCGGTAGGTGTCGCTAATGTTTGTCGTTCTGCGGAGAATACCTGTTGCGCTAAACTGTTAACTTATTGGCGTTTTTCTTGCCGCATCAGACATCTTTCTAGTGATGCCGTCATGTTCCCATGTTAAAAAACTACCACAAGAACATGAATATGCCTTGAAATCATGTGGAAAGTGCTGGTGTGTTGTCCTCACTTGGTCTTGTGAAGGCTTCAGCTCTGTCTGAACTTTGTGTAGGAGCTCTCCGCATGCTTGCCACCCTTAACAAGGCCCCCAGCCCACACAGAGAATAGACTACCCTTTCACACTGACACTGGACTCAGAGTGAATGACTGCCGCTCTCTCCCCTGAGAATCTATTCTGGGGAAGCCTTACAAGTCTTCGACACATCTGCTGCCTGCAAAAAAATATCATGTAACATCCATCATACGATGCATGACGAAACATGTTGCAATGTGAAGTACTCATGTCTTTATATGTCAGGAAGTGTGTAGTCAAATCTAAAAGTCTCCTTCCTGTAAGTGTGTATGTTTTTCTTAAATATACACTACCCCATGTTCATGAAAGATGCATTTCCAGACATCAACACAACCAGCAGGGTAGTTGTTTTGCAGCACCGCAGCTGAAACCTGTTTGAAAATAGACCTCGGAGTTGTTCGTCTCCAAACAGCTGCCATTATTCATGAATGTCAGCTACGGGATGTATTTCATATGTCAGTGTCAGAGAGATTATATTATGTTACCACCTCTGGCTGGTGCTGGTAATGTTTTTTTTTTAATGTGCCAAACAGTACATCAGTAAAATAAATATTGCACGCTTTTCACCTTGAAGGATGTGGTATGCATTCTAACCTATGCTCCAAGTGAAAGAATTATGTCTTTAGAGGGGAAGCTCTCTCCTCCTTAATGTTCATGCATTACATTTTGGAATACTCAATAGGCAGGAATCTTGCTGCGAGCTGGAGTTTGAGCTTTGGCTCTCTCCCATGTAGGTCACACCTTATTATGGCAAATTTAAAAGTTCTTGCCATGACTCTGTTTAGAAAATGAGAAGGAGGTCCCCAGTGTGCATGTGTGTCACGGATTTAAACGGTACCGTTTCACCTCCTTTCTGGAGTGTTTTGTTTGATCTAAATGAGAATTCGGAGAAAGTGGAACAGCTCGTGAAGGAGCAGTGAGAAATCGAGACTGACGTTGCCACCTCATAGCCCTGAAATTGTGCGGAGTAGTTGTGCCAGTCTCTTTGTTTGGAGATTAATGTTGCGTCAGTCACATTCTTTGTACGAGGGACACTAGCCAAACTGCATGGTGAAATCTTGCTACTCCAAAAACACCCATTCTGATGCAGAGGAAAATAGGAGAGCAGCATTTGGAAAGAATCATAAATTTATCTGACATGCATGGGCTCCCGCTGTTATGAGCTATTGATATTCTGCCAGTCAAAGCTTGCCATTTGTGGCATCATCAACCTCTGTTTTAACTTTCTATGTGTGTCTTTGTATGTAGGTGGAACATTACTGGGTTGTGTTGTGCGGCCGTACACACACAGCTCTGAATTAGGAGGCCCCTCTTTCTCTCTCTCTTTTTTTTTTTCTTTTCTGCAGGCTTTGCTCAGGGGCATGACACATTTCTGAGGGGCTTTGGATCCCCTAGCCTGATAATTCCTTCAATTATTCAATGGTTGGCTGGCAGATGAAGTGAGGCCATGAATAAAGCAAATCTGTGGGCATACGAGCTCTGACAATACAAACACACTATTAGCACTCATTTCCTCTGCTCGTCCTTGAAGATACACCGTCCTGAAAGTGCAGCGCTGCTGGAGCCGGGGTTGGTGATTACACACTGAGCACAGAGTCTCGCTACCTGCACTTTCGAGCTCAAACAACAAAGTTAGGAGGGGCAGTCAGGATGCCACGCTGAATCTCAGCCAAACTCTTGTAGGAGTGAACTTCTTGCTGCTTGTCAGGTCGGCTCTGGAGGACTTTTCTTTCAGAGTCTTTGCAAGAACTAAGTACATTTACTCAAGTACTGCACTTAAGTACAAATTACAGGTATTTGTACTTGAGTATGTTCTTTTCATGCCACTTTATTCTTTTACTCAAATACATTTCAGAGGGAATATTGTGCTTTTTACTTCACTACATTTACCTGACAGCTTTAATTACTTGACATATTAAGATTTCTGCAAAATACACATAAGAAATTTATGAAATAAATATTTTCCACAAGTACAGTTGAAATGATTAGTTGATTAATCAATTCGTCAACTGACAGAAAATGAATTGCTAATGATTTTGCTAAACATGTCTTTTCTAGATAAAAAAAAAAAACAATAATTTTGAGTGTATTTTTGAGGGATTTTTGGTCTGTCAACTGATAGATTTTTTAATCGTGATTAATTGCAGAATTTCTACACTTAATCGTGAGTAATTGCATTTTTTAATCATGTTTTCAGTTCAATTGTTTTGCATTACAAAGCAGTTTTGAAGTCCGTACTAACAACATGAAGCAATTCTTACCAGATTGTCATGATTGGGAATCAAATGATAAAGTGGACATGTCTATGAAGGAGAGAAACATGGGTACCCATAATTCCTATTTCCATTCAGATAGCTAGAGGTCAGAGGTCAAGGGACCCCTGTGAAATGACCATGCTGTTTTTCCATCGCCATAATGTAGCCTAACTTTGGAGTGTTATTTTGCCCCCTTATTATGATGCTAGTGTGACATTCTTCAGGTCTTCTAGTTTCATATGATACCAGTATCATATCTCTATCTTTAAAAGCCCGGTAAAGCCTCTTAAAGACAGGAATGAAAAAAATGAATGAACTACGGACCTTAATCACATCCCAATTAATGTGTTAACACTGATAGCCCTGTTCTGCATTGTGTACTTTTACTTTTAATATTACATAGTACATTTTTTATACTTTGTTCCACTTAAGTAATATTTTCAGCGCAGGACTTTTACTTGTAACAGAGTATTTTCACCACATGGTATTAGTACTTTTACATAGGTAAAAAAACAGCATACTTCTTCCACCACTGAAAATCAGGCCAGTGCTTTTTCCACGCTCGCTTGTAGTGACTGGAAACATACATCAGGTTATACCTCCTTTCTCGCAGAGAGGCAGCACTTCAGTGACAGAGCCGCAGCTCCTAATAAAAGCCCGATCTCTGCAAACACCCCATCCTCCTCTAACGTAGTGCAGTCAAGTGTAGGACAAAAGCAAAAGAAGGGGGGAGCTGTGCACCACCTTAATGAAGTTGTAGGTCTTGTTCCTCGCTGCGCTCTGTTGGAGAAACAAAGCTAATCATATTGAGAGCAGCCCCAGACTGCTACAACAGAGAGACCAGGTGCTTGTTCTTTTTTTCCCTTCTTCTTTTCCTTTTTTTTCCGCCAAGCACCTGCCTTTAACCATCTGCACCTGCTGTCTGTAATAAGACAAGGGTGCAGCACTCACAGCGCTCCCTGGATGTATGATGGGATGGTGCGGCTGATTGTGATGATGCCTCAAAGAGATACAGTGCGCACACATCTCTTATCTCCTCCATAAATCCTCCAAGAGAGCGAGAGAAAAAAAAAGTCTGACTCAACAGTGACCCTCTTTGTTGCCCTGACAGAAAACTCAACAGAGGCACATTCTGCATCTTACATAAGATTAAAGCACCACTGTGTGCAGACAAAACTGTCAGACAGCTTTAGATTGGTGTTGCATGTATTTATGAAACCCTGGCCCTTTTTTTTGTCTGCCTCTGCGACGTCCCATTGTTGCATGATTTTAATCTCCTCAGCAACAGACTCCTGATGAATTTGGTTCACAGGAGGTCAAGGACGAGCCAAACGCCCCACCCTCTTCCTGAAACAAAGCTTGTGAGGAGGGAAAAAAACTGTCAATAACTCAGAGCTGACACACCCACTCCTGAGAGGAGAAAGTCAACTCTGATATTTTGCTTTCAGCCCACTTGGCAGAGGAAAATGTTGGCATTGTACATTTGGGCAATACTTTACATTTGTGCATTTCATATGAATCTAACCCTCCTAACCCCAAACAGGATCTTTCACTAACCATAACCAAGTGTTTTTATGCCTAAACCTAGCAACACATTTTTAAGATAACTCCTCAAAAAAAGGACAACATTCAACATATCCGTGGTTTTCAGAAATGTACAATGCCATGCAATCTTTTTGGCAATTCGATTGCTGCTTTACCTTGTTGATTTTGTGGATCTCTGGTGGTTCACGAAAAGATCATGGCATTATATAACAAAATTGTTTGGGTCATGAATACAAAAAAGGGATTGTCTACTAAATTAAGTGTTTTTTCTGAAATGATTTTGTTTGGGAATGCAATCAAACTTCTGCTGGCTGAATTTTGGTTTTGGCCTTCAAAATCCAAATACTTCACCCATGAATAAAAATCCAAATATACCAAGACTGAATAATACAGCATCTTCTTTTGAATGCAGGATACAATTGAAGATGAAACTATGCGCCACCCTGCACTTCAGTCTCTCACTCTGCTGCCGTCTCTTTGATGTGGGAGGTAGAAAAAACTGTGCACCTGTGGGGAGCATAAGAGGGTGATGGTGGTAGAGAAGGGGGTGGGGTGGGCTGCAGGGTTGTGAGCGACCGCCAACTTACTTGAGTGTCTATCCGCCTTGGCCTGCTGCTGCTGCTGCTGCCAGCGTTACTGTGCCAGACTCTGCTCTTCCAGATAAACAAATGCTAGACAAATTTCTCTTTGTTAAACCTGTGTCGACTGCTGCATAATAATGAAGGCTGGTGCTGCCAGAGCATGTGTCCAGCCAGTAATGATCCTCCTGTCTGAGAGGACAATAAGGGAAAGAATGTATTCATACAGACAGACCCCTCTGCTGCTCTGTACATTCTTCCTTCCTGGACTGTCTTGGCTTTGGCGTTAATGCGCCTTTGTAAACACAGTAGTCCAGTCACTCCGCACAATTATCCTTGAATGTATTCATAGCAGATCTGGGCTGCAGCCCAGGGTGTCATTCTTACCATTCTTTTTTTTATTTGGCCATGACTTATCATTCAACTCACTCCGATATCACAACATCGAGCCTTTCTGCCTGTTTGCTTGTACTCAAAGAGAGATTGTTAAGATTAAATTGCAGCGAGGTTGGGGATGTCAATGGTTCACTGAGAGTATTTTTGACCAGATATGCATGTCTGTGGGGTACTTTTGCCACCCTTCAGTTTACTGTACTCTACAACACCTAGATCTAAGGTGTGATAAATGGCAAGCTGTGTTAACATACAGAAACATGCTGTGTTCAAATGGGGTTGTGTTTACAGTGATCACCAGAAGAGTCTATTTGAATGCCACCCTCATGTGGTATGTAAGATCTTGTAAGTGGAAAATTTGTGGAAGCTCAGACTTTACAAGTTTTGACCACTGACTGTATTTAAAATGGACAATATGACAGCTCCCTCAAAGTGTCACGTTTTAATCTGGATCGCCCCCTGGTGTCTGACTGCAGTACAGGTCATAAAGCCCGCCCCTCCCTTTCCTGCCACGATTGACAGCTGTGACAGCCAATCCATGTGCTCACATTCAATATCCCTGCTCACAATTGGTCAGATGGGATACTTTAGCTTCACTTAAGCATAGCTGGGGTAAGTGGGGAGGCGTCGTTCATCTTTGTATACAGTCTGTGGTGTTAACCCAGCTAGCCTCCTTACTGTCGGCAAACCCAACAGAAACTAAAATAAAAGGCAAGACATTTGCAACACTAACACTAAAATTTCACCACCTCTAAATGGATAGCATTTTGAAATGCAGTGTGCCAGACGTTAGTTTTGTTTGGTTTTTTTTAATCCTAAAAATTAACTGCTTAGTTACCCTTTAATGGGTGTTGGGCTGTCAGCAGCAAAATTAATCAAAAGTGACATCCCTAAGCAGGGTAACAGTAAATCTCAATGCTGCCAGACAAAATACCAAATTTTGCTGATCTTATGACATGGGCTCTCTGCGTGTTTGACTCCAACAGAGCCACCTTTAAACAATAATATAACATTAAGATATGCTTCTTTTAAATCCTCATCTTAAAAACATCTCTGCTATTCTCTGTGGACTCTACCTAATTATGCATGGAAAATGTCCGAGGGCTGTGGAGGAGGAGGTGAGCTCTGTGTGGCTTGAGTGCACCGCTGAAGGCAGCCAAACTCTACTTTGATACCTGGCAGCTGGATCTCCCCATTCCAGATTAAAATTGCTTTCAGATTATCATGCATCATTACGAGTGGCAAATTGGCCAGATCACAAGGTTACTGTGATAATGAGGATAGGACGACAAGGTAAACTGGTGCAGTGAGACGTGGATTTAAATGTGACACATATTTACCTTATAGGGCTGGAAAACGGGCGGCCAGATCTCATTTTATGGAGGGTGACCCCTCGTAGAGGTCACATCCAATTAAGCAGAAAAGAGGAATGTGGGATTCTCTTACATGTGTAAAATGCAAACAGGCGATCCCCAGCCTGGTATAAAAATGCAAACACTGTCCGTCGGGATTTAATCATTTGAAATTCTCTTTTCTCCCTCCCTGCATTCACATATGTACATATAATCTTTGTCAAATATGCATGTAATGGGAAAGTGAAGAGAGCTAACACATGGTGCCCAGAGAAAAAGCATGTCTTTAGCGGTTGCATAGCAGCCTTGCATTCGATGGATGTTCAAAGCTGTATTCATGGAGAAAGAAATGTGATCCGGACTGTTTGACTTTTGTTCACTGACTGTACCTTTAATCATCTCAGCTTATATGAAATGAATGTTTCTGCAATGAATTTTATACAAACCTAGAGGCTAAACGCTACCTTTAGATTATATAGTGGTGGAGGAAGTAGTCAGACCCATTACTTAAAGTTGCATCAGTCAATGTTTTTTTTTATAATAATATGTAAAATGATGATGTGTAATGTAAAAGGGCAGTGCATTTCCTCTCAGCTCTATGGAGTGTTTCAGGGTCCTTTTAGCTCATTGTTTTGGTTTTGTAGTCACGACTTTACTGCTTTTGATAACCTTATTTTTCTGCAGGACAGTCAGCTGTTTTCAGAAGACAAGCTCTTGCAACTAACTAGTGGGGATAGTGGAACATAAGCAGCTAATGAGCCACATATTGCCTTCAGTAGTTGGTGGAGATCAAACCAGAGCTAGAATGAGAGAGTATATCATTCGTCAGGTGGCTATAAGCATGACTTACAATTAATGATAATGTTTGTCTGAATCTGCTGGATATTTAAATAGGCTGTTTGCTAACAAATTTGCCAATGTCAAATTAAAAGGTATTCAGTGTTATGTAATGTGCCAGTGAAATATGTCCTAATGTCATTGTGCCCAGAAAAATTAGCCAATGCAGGTTTTAATATCAAACGGAAAAGTACTTATAAAGCAGAATGGGTGTCATATTGTGTTAATTATTCTATTCTATTGGATTGTTACACATTAAAGGAATAGTTCAGATTTTTTTGACATGGGGTTGCATATCTGAAGTCAGTGTATTACCTACAGTAGATGGCAGTCAGCAACATGCCCCCACTTTGGAGAAGCAGCAAGAGTAACAGCACGGACGCTGAGCAATGTACTGCTGTGGATGGGGGCAGCAGCAAAACGCATTTTAGCCACCTAAATTAGAAAAATCTATCAGTTAAAGTTTTTTCCTTGCTGTCAGACAGCCCTCTCCAAAGGTCAGTTACTTTGTTTTTACTTTGTGCTATTGCGTGACTTTGCAGTTTAAGAGGTTATTTCAGAATCACAAAAGTCACACAAAATCGCAGACTAACTGATCAAGGCAGAAGCAGACGAGCAACTCCTGCGTTCTGCGAGGTAAAATTACCCTTTTTGTTCAAGGAGTCTGGTGGCTGTGAAGACAGCAATAAAATGGCTCCAGTTCCCGGTCAGAAGGCTTTTCTGACAAGGTAAAATGCTAAAATTCTAAATATAGACTCTTTATACTTTACATTACACTTAAATTTATTTGTTTAGGTGGGACTTTCTTTAGGTGGCTAAAATATGTCCCTTTACTCTGTCCTCATCCATTGCTTAGCTTCCGTTCTGCTACTCCTGACTGCCTCTACAATTGGTTGGTTGCCAGCTGATGAAGGTAATACAATGACTATATTATTATAATACATATTATATACATCATATATTATACAATTTTATTCTACAATTATTATATATGGATAGGTAGCCTACTTACCAAAAAATACAAACTACCCCTCTAACTTTTTGCAACATTTAAATACTATAGTTTACATGAAATTTGAACCTGCAAAGTACTAAAGCTGTCAGGTAAATGTTGTTGAATAAAAAGTACATTGTTTCCCCGGAAACATAGTATGCTGAAAGTATGAAGTATAATCCGAAATATTCACTTTCCACCTCTAGTATTATCATTAAGCATTTTTGTTATAAGTTAATATAAGTAAACTGCATAAAACTAAGATTTTATAAGGGTGAGTAAATGTGACATGATGAACTCTCAGATGAGACACCTGCCATCTGATCAGCAGCTGACCCGGCATATGTCTCCTTGTGCTCAATGACCAAAGTGTGTTTTTATAACCGCTGCAGACCTGCTGCTGCTGCTGCTGCTGCTGCTGCTCCCTCAAATGACAGACGCTCTGATTTACTTTTTATTGCTGAATCTTACTCCGGTAATGAAGTTGGGACTGTTATGTTTCTCTCATTACCTTTTCATTAAAGATATGACTAGAAAATGGGGTTGCCATGACGATGGCTCCACGAGGCTGTATGCGGTGCTGCATTGTTTACTCTTTTGCCAAGAGTGCTGTCTTCAATAGGAAGCGAAGACTCTTTTTTTTTTCTTTTACTGTGCCTTCATCTTTTTTTCTCTTTCCCTTTTCTTTTATGGATCAAACAATGACCTGATGCAAATAGAACATTCTTCAGTGGTCCTATTTGTTAATGCTGAGAGGTTTCATTAGCTCGCTCGTTGCTCCAAAAATGATAGCTGATGCTACTCTTGGGGGCGGGTGGAGGAAAAAAAAAAGTAATTCACAGGCTGTAAGTAGTAATTTACGGAGAAGAGATTAAAGAAAATGGTATAGAAGCATTTTGTCTAAATGACAGTTTGGCTTAATGTCTGCAAAAGCAACTGGCAGTTTGTTTATCTGGTGCAGGCAAGTCTTTCATTGGTTGTGACACGTATAAAGTAAAAGTATCTGACATTCATAGCAGCATTTGAACCCATCTATCCAGCCAAACATCCTGTGAGCCATGTTATCAAGAAGAAAGCTTTAGTATCAGACTCAAGTTGTTGAGGTGCCCAGAAGCAAGGTAAATAAAAGAGGGTAAAGACAGAGTCACAACCTTCTCTCCTCATTCATCAGCAGCATTTTCCAAACCATTAGCCCTGTCATTGCTTCCTGTACTTTTCATGTCTGCTGGCTGGCTTCACCCTCAGTACTGTGATTAGTTCAAGCAGGATGCCGCTCATCGATTTTGCTCCACTGGGTGTAAGTTAACCCTCTGCCAGCTTTTAATTGCTTCTCTTGACTGTTAAAGCAAGTACACGGCTGCTGCAGGGAGAAAAAAGGGGGATTCAATTTTGTTTGAATGCTCTTAACGCAGCTTCCAAAACATGCAGGATGGTGCCTCAAATGCATCAAATTCCATCTGTACTATCAGGCAGTAAACATGTTTTGCTTGTATCCAAGAATAAGGTGTTTAATTGAATGTGTTACCTGCTGGCAGCAATTACCGGCGTGCCGAGAGGTATGGATGGAGACACAAAACGGATGAAAGAAGAGAAACATTTAGTCTCTCTCTCGCTGACTCTCTTTCGAGCTTATTGTGTTGTCTGATAGTAACGTAGCTCTGGCATGATTGACACAGACATGATAGCTGCTGTAAACAAAAGGTGCCGCATATACACAGAGAGATGAGCGTGGAATGGGTTTTTTGAAAACAATAAATCACAACTCGCTAAAAAAAAGCGTGCTGCCCCGAGCCTCATTTGAATTGGATTACTGTCAGATCCCTCATGACGTGGCGTGTCATAAAAAGCGATTTAGATATAAATAATCAACACTGTCTGCTGGAAATTATATTTGTATGTTACTAAAGTGCTTTCTTAATTATGTTGTTGTCCCTGGATTATGTTCAGAGACAACGTTTCTTTCAGGTAATGAAACATTACACTCACGTATTGTGCAAGCCTCACTAGGAGGACACAAGCACTTTAGTTAAAGGTCTCGAGTGGAAGATATAGGTGAATAAAGTGACATCTAGTGGTGAAGACTGCAGATTGCAACCAGTTGAAAATTTTCTGGTTAGAATTCCAGTTTATATTATTGAGGAGCTTTTAACCAGGAGCTGCATTATCCACAGACGTCATCGCAGAAGGGCTGAAAAACATGAATGGCCCCATCTAGAGCCAGTGTTTGGTTTGTCCATTCTGGGTTACTGTAGAAACATGGTGGTGCAACATGGTGGACCCTGTGCAGAAGGACCCGCTCCCTTTGTAGATACAAAGGGCTCATTCTAAGGCAACAAAAACACAATAATTCTTGTTTTTAGGTGATTATTATGTCCTACATACTGGACCTTTAAGGTTTAGTCAAGATCAACAAACATATTAATGAAGACTTTTGTCAATACAACAATCAGTTTGGTTAAGCCTAGGGAATTGTCATGATTTTGGTTAGACGTTAATTAAAAAAAGGTGAAAAAAATGCTGTAGTCACTTTGGGTGCCTACTTTAGCGTAAAACAACTAAAATATGTTGCCAATGTTGTTAGCTGAAATGTTTGATATTAGCATTTTTGTGACCTTTAATGTTAACTAGTAACATTTAATCAGAAATGCTACCAGAAAGCATAATTCACTCAGCATTAGAATAACTCAAAACATATTTGCTGTTTCAAATGAGTTATTTATGAACGCTATTTCTAGGAGACAGGTCTAAGATAATAAGGTTATTAAAGGAATCTATTCTGCCTGTAACTGCTCATCACTGGTGTTTAATTGTTTCTAAAGAGCTCCGGGTTCATATTTATACTGAGATTTTTAATTACGTATCAGCATTACATCATCAAACCTATTATCTCAGCCCTGCAAAGCTAATATTTAAAGTTGCAGTAGCTCAATATTTGTGCAAAGCTTAAAGTGATATGTAATGGCTCTCTGAGTGCAAACACAATAAAAAGATGCCAAGATTACACCTGTGAACAATCCATAAAACTGATATATCTTCATCACACTGTGATTCAGTTATCTATCTGTATGTCTGTGCATGAGAAACACTTCACCAGAAAGGAAATCAAATGGACAAGTACGCAGACGCACCGTCATTTAGAGGAATGAGAAACATCGACCATAATGAAAGATGATATATATGTTTTTATATTGTGTCTAAAATGAACAATGTAGGAAATATAACCATTGTAAGTGTCATCTTGTGCAAAAAAATCCCAGGAAATCATCTGCTGCAGGAGGAGTTGATGTATGCCGGTGGATTAAATCCAGCAATTCGTGGCACAAACAATTATTTCAAATGAGACAATATTTGCTCGGAAACAACACTTTTCTCTCTGAGGACGACATTTGTAAATGAGACTAATACATTTTATCAACATGTTGACAGAAGTCCTCCAATATGGTTGCGAGGGCCTCATAAAGGCAGCCAAGCAAAACTTCAATACTTCTCTAAACGCCCCCTTGGTTTTCTACTCCCTATCATTATTTGAATGCTTTTTTGAAGGTCTTCAATTTGCATCCTAATGCTGTGCCCTTGTTCAATTTAATTTACAATGCAGATACAGAGCCGATAAGTGTGACGGAGGTTAATCCCCAAGAAAGGGAAGGCAGGAAAAAATAAAAAAACAAGCAACATAATTTCACTTTAATATGTCCCTCGTATGAATCGAGCTGATAAAACATTCATTTTAAACAAAAAGCCATTCAGCATCAGCGAGTGTATTAAAGAATGCATGTGGAGGCATAAAATAATCATTTCCGACGCTGCTCAAAGATAAGGAAATTTCAAAATGCGCCGACTCTATGACTAAGCTGCCCCCTTGTTTCATGATTTGTTTATCTGCTCTTCGCTTCATGTCTACATGTTTACTTAGCGGTAATTTATGTACTCACAGTCAACATTAGAACATGAAGACAAACAGCGCAGCGGAGCACATTTAGGGAAGTGGCAGAGCTGCTCTCAGGGCTGGCACAGAGTGGAAATGACAATGGTGTCACAAGAAACAGATTGGATTTGGGCTCAGGACACTTTGGGCCTTTTTTTTCCAGGGAGGGGTGTAAAAAGTAGGTTGCAATGCTGGGGGTGTATGTACCCAGCCCCCAGGGCTATGACAAAAAATATGGGGCACTCTCTCTCTCACACACACACACACACACACATACACACACAAGCACACACACACACACACACACACACACACACACACTTGCTTTCTCTCTCTTCATCTTTCTCTCTCCCTCTCATTATATCTTCAATTATCAAGTCAGGAGAGAAACTCATTATTTTTGGAAGTCAATGCCCATGCTGGTGTTCTTTTTGACATAACACAAGAAGGGAACAGACAAAGTCCATTTGTCGAGATTTAAATCTCTTAATACCATTAGCTAATTGTGGGAATAATCATGTTAAAATTACACTGAAGAAAATATGATTTATATATTTTCACTTTCCAGCTTGTGGAATTAACTACACAAAGCGATGCTTTTCATGATCCGGTGCCGTATGTGTCATTAAAGAGCAGGGAGTAATTACTGCTGGGTTATTTCACTATTTGATGCGTGTTTTAATTGACAGCAGGGCATTTCATGCAAGCCGTGACCAGGCTGAGCAGCACGTGACCCACCACAGGGACTGTATCTGATTTCATTATTAGCCCCAGTTTGACTGGCTTAGCCCTCATATGTACCATGAACACCTTTACCCTTGGGTGGCTCGAGTTAATTACTTCAGCCCATAATGCCTGAGATACCACCTAATAAGCATGGAGTGTTACAAATTATGATGCTCGGATTAGCTGCTGCTTACTCCCAGAATGAAAGCCTGAATCATTGCAGTGTTTAGAAACGAATAGGGGTTTAAAAAACATATTGAATGTGGTGCTTCTTTTGGTCAAGGTACTTGTCAGGCGTGTGAGGAGTGAGTGTTCTTGATTAATTAAAAGGCTGGTTCACCCAAATGAATTGATTCAATGTACTCCTAGTAATATCTAGCCGTTCAGATAGTTTTTGTTTTGATTAACCACGGTTTGAAATTTCTGACTTACACAGGATGTCACTGCCACAGAGGGTGGAAATTTAAGGTTGATTTTCTTCTCTGAAATTCTTTCTAAACAGTGTTTCTCTGATTTTACAGCCAGCAAAGTCCATATAAGAAAAGATCTGACGTGATAAAACTGTTCATGCACTCATCTGAGTCACCTTCAGTTATTATTGTGCTCTAAAAGCATCAAGCTTGGCAACAGAGTTCAGTGCTTTGTAGACTTTTTTGCCATGTTTTTTACCACCTACACAAAAAAGCTGCCCCACCTTATATGTGAATGTTGTTGGGGGTTCATGCTGCTTTTTTTGGTTAACATTTTATTTACAGTTAATATTTTCCTAAAAAGACACTAAAGCATGAGCTCAAACCATGGACTGTCTAAAATAGTGGACGTGGCTACCGTGACATCACCCATTGGTTTGCGAACTCGTAATTTGAAGCATTGAGTTTGGCATTATGGCCATCGCCATCTTGGACTTTTGGAGCCAGAAGTGAGCATATTTTCAGAGTGTAGAGCTGTGAAGGAGCTAGGGGGGGCATTTTCCCACAAAAAAGTAGTGCATAAATGCAGATTTTTCAAATGCAAACCTGCTAAAAAGAGGCAATAGACTTCTTTCTGATTGCCAGTAGACGAGTATACCTTTCTGCATTTTTTTCTTTGGGGTCCAGTTCACTGTTCAGTTTGACATTACAAACACACCAGAAAAAAAGGTTAGTTAACAGTAGAAAGATACATGGAGGCAAGTAAAAATGTTAAAATGTTACTTCTTTTTTGTATGTATAAGTTATCCAGCATGTCTTTCAAACTCGGTGCTGGCTAATGTGGAAGTACATTTGAGAATTGCTTTAAAAAATTACCTCCTGTACAATTGTCATGAATTGCAAAACCCTTTTATGTATCAGGTGTTGTAAAGTTGGGCATTGCAGTTTTGTTTTTTTTTTTTCAGCCCCAGAGGTTGGCTTAGATGTAAACACTTGAATATCAGTTTAAGACAAGACAGTACAGCACAGTGATCTTTGTAGGAAAGATGCAAATTCAACATTATCTAAGGTATCTCCTCCCCTCTCTTATACGGTGCAAAGGCGTATATTTCAAAACCTGGGGCCATTAAACCGTAAAAATCTACAAAGCCAGACACCACTGGGGTTGGGTAATAAAATGCATTGTTTTATAATTTGTTTGAGCTGACCCATTTTAAGAGCAGTGGCTTTGCACTTACACTAAACTTTGGAGACTCTCAAGACATTTTAAAAAGAAATATTCCAACTGTAAGTTCATGGTATGAGTTAAGCATTGATGATAAAACTGGATACAGTGTTGGAGGCGTGGCCTCAGTCATTCAATTAAAGTTGTTCAGTGGCGCATAAAGCAAAAAAGGTTTGACTAATGAGTATAAAATTACCCGTATCATCCACATTTTGGAGACCATAGACCATTGGAGACTTCTGCTGGCTGAGCGGCTAACTTTTACTTTAGCACTCCGCTAATGTGAATGGGATAAAATTATTTCAGCGTGTTGCTTTTAATGTTATCGGACCATTAGGAAAACTCACAATTTTGCAGGGGCTGATGCTAAAAATAAAGTGTATCCATTTATTTACAGATGTCTCTGTCACAATGTAAATCTTTAGGAAAAGTCTTTTTGGGCCCAATGGCATCAAACGATGGACCTGGAAGTTGTAATTCCATGGTTTGGCCACTGTGTGAAATTAGCTTCAAAGCTTAGCGCTATTCCTGAGGGTTTAGAGCCAAGCTCCAAAAACACTGGATCCTTCTCTTCCCATAATGCAATAGAGTCTTGCCTCTGTGTTTAACCCTCCCTGCCTGTTAAACACATATGTGACACAAGCCTTTTATTAAAACTGAGAACCCTTAGATAACTTTTATTCTCTCAGACTAAACAAAGCTCCGTGAGAGCCACAGAAGACATTTCACAACTTTTTTCACACGCTGAGCAGCACTCCCCACCAGTATTGTGATATTGATTTATAAAAATCAATTTCCCCTTCAAACATCAGCCAGCAATTGCAAAAAATTACCACTAACTAACAAGATCTGGAACCACCAGACATGCCACTATTTTGAGTAATCAAGAACATATTAATGCTCCGTCCTTTTAAAGTGTGCTTTAAAGTGTTTTAGTTCAAGCCCTTTTGCACTCAGCGAGGTTACGTTCATATTATCTTACTATCCACATGTGTGAAATTACACGCTTTACCGATGTGCAGGGGAGGCAGTCCGTTTCATGGTGATTAGGTGTATCTAGGGTGGTAGGTTTGTGACTACACGTGTGGGTTGGCAGTTGGGGGGAAAACTTGAGACAATGCTCCACTTCATGAGCACACACTGTACAGAAGCCCTCCCACACAGCCTTTGTTAAGCCTTCTCTCTTGAGCTGGCACTTCAGCCTCCCTGAGCCCATTGACTCCCACTGGATCCTCACCGCTGTGTTTGCTGGGTTGGAATATATGGGGGCCTTCTTTAATACCGTAACATCCGTATCCATTCCTTTCACACATGCCCCCCTCTCAGCAAACTGCAGCCAATACAATTTAATCCCATTTGGTAGGCAACTTAAATTCATCCAATTTCACAGATTAGGAGTTGTGGTCTCTGCAAAATTTAGCTTCACTCCTGATGTTTTTCTAGCTTAAATTTATGCTGCACACAACAACATAACACACAAGGGAAAATACATGCAATACATATAATCTTTATTTATTTTTATCTAACCTGTCCTCTCTTTAAAATATGCACAAATGTCTATGAAGGCCATTTTGTGTTTGTTGTATTTCCTATAAACCAGACCTTCCTACAGCAAGTGTAGTTTCTATAACAACCATACATCATAATGAAGCAGGAGACTCTACATAATTAAATTGCACGTATGCGAACATACTAAGCTAATGGGATATAGGCCTTTTGTGGCATTTGCTTTTAATTACAAAGTTAAAACTTTTGTAAAAGGTTCTTTTATCAAGCCCGAGAAACAGCAATTAATGAGCGTGTGGAGATGATTGGCAAGATTAACTGTCTCGAGGCTTTTGTTTGCCATCTCATTGTAATTCCTGACATAAATGTGTACAGGGTTGCATGGTGTTAATTCATTTTCATTAAAAAAAACATTTTATGTGTGTTTGTCAGACAATCATTATAATTCCAACTGTTGAAAACTTTTCATTCCTGTGGTGAAGTTTCAGCAGTGTAAAATACAGTAGTTTGATGTTGGTGCTGTTTTAAGGGTTTGTTTGCTCTGTGGGAAATGAGAAACGCAGTAATTCTTTCAAAAAAAAAAGAAGAAAATAGTGCAACACAAATAGATGCACTGGGTAGGAGGATGAGAGAAAAAGAAAAAGGAGAAAAAAAAGACCTCTGACAACAGGGATCGGTCTGTCTTATGAAAACGAACACCGATGGTTTTAATTTACTGACTGCATTAGTCGGCTCCTCTCCAACCAAGCTTGGTGTTGTCTCGTTGGCAGCAGCAAAAGTTATTAATGGTGCAATAACAGGAGGCAAGCCTGGGCACAGAATATTCTATTCTCTCTCAGATTGTGTAATGATTTTCCACGAAAGGGAGGGCTGTCTGCTATTTCTCATTGCAGTTTTTTTTAAGTGGAAACAGACAACTTTTCAACTTTTACCCCCTAGCGTTTCCAAGTGGTGTTATTGTTGGCGCCAGTGTCGCAAAGACAACTGGATCACTTTCCGTTTTTCTCAAAGCCAAGAAACTACCAACAACACAGAATGTTGCATTTTGTTTTCCACTGTTTGGTTGTTCCACCATTTGCCATTTCCGCTACTAAGGATAGGTCAAGGTAGGAATATCCCGCCGTTATTCTACTTCGCCGTTTTGTATGAAAGATACAATCATGGATTGAGGGAATAGAGTGGTCTCGCCTTTAAGCCAACAGCTAAGGTAGTAATAGTGCTGAATCAACATTTGTGTAAAATGGACAACCGTTAGGACAGGACCATGGACAGGACGAGTGTGACGTTTTGACGACATGTTAGCTTATGTGTGCAACCAACTGGCAGAAGATTTAAAAAGCTAGCAGCTAACTCTAAGAAGGAGAAAAGCATCTGAAAAAAGGTTGCAAATTAGAAAAACCAATAAGGTGCGGTAGCTCCCTACTATCCGAGCAAAGGACAAGATCAACTGCCATAACAGGGAACAAAAGCGCTGCTGATGTGTATGTTATGTCACACTAGAGACTTGCTGTTGTGTTACATGTCACCCTTGTCACACCTCTTTTTCTTCCTCAATGCCAGCATGCTGTCTACAGTCACTCACAGGTGCAGTGTAATGTTACTCTTGTTTGGTCATGTTTAAAAATCTACAGGTCAGGGTGGACGGATGGTTTAAACAAAAACAGGAATTTGACCAATGAGAGAGCTGTTTGTGTCCTTGTTAAACTAATTTGGCTATTACATACATCAGGTAACGTAAAATACTTAATTTACGTTACGTACGTAGAGTACATTAACTTGTGTACGTGTACACAAGTAGTCTAATTTAGGAAACACTCCTGTGGGTCCTATTGGGCAGGAACAACTGACCCAAGCGGTCATATGGGTTGGAGGATTTGTCATAACAATATAATAAACCAAAACACTTTTTTCTTAAATTATTATTTTTTTTATTTTTAGGACAGCTTTTTTAGTGTGTGAAAGGAGGAGAGATAGGGGATGACATTCAACAAATAGCCACGGTTGGAATCGAACCCACAGTCACTGCCGCAAGGACAGAGCTACCACACGCCCCACAGACCAACCTGCTTATGTGCATGTGCATTTGGCCCCAACATTAACTGTAACAACAGAAATGTTAAACGACTCTGCAGTAGACACAGGTTTTTATCAAAACAACTTACACATACACACATTTTTGCCTGCTGCATCACTGTGTACACAGCTGTGCTCTCTGGGCAATGGGAAAGCAGTCTAGCCTTTTTTATTGAGTTTACCTGTGTTTTTATTACCTGCATCCATGCGCTAATTTTGATGGAAAAGGGGTATTACTGTGGTGAGAACCAAACAAGTCAAGTTGAGTCCCTGCTACCAAGTCAAAGTCAAGTCAGGTCTCTTATCAGTGTTAGTCAAGAAAATCTCAAGTCCTCAAATTAGCGACTTGAGTCTGACTTGAGTCAAATCATGTCAATTAAATCTCCCACCTTTGGTACTGATAGTCCATAGAGTAAATGTTGTAAAGGCAACCTTCAGCTGCTCTTTATTCATTCTCTAATTGTGTTTATGGCCTAACATTTTAGCAGATGGACGTGAGAAGTCAAAGGGTCATTATTAAATTCAAACTGGAGCAGGAAAAGTGAGTTCAGCGGGAGATTTAGACGATGACCTCCTGCCTGCAAAGTTGTTTGTTGGTGGTTCTTTCAGCTTTTATAAGGCCAGCTCTGTAGGTTATGCTTTTAATCACAATTACAGGCTAGCCGTCTGAGTCTGCCCTGTGATTTATGTGTCTCAAAAAGGCAGTGGGGTGGTTGTCCGAGAAGGTCAAGCTGCAGGGCAAATGAGTGGATGGCGGTATTATAAAACTCTACTTATCGCTGTTTCCTCTTTTTGTCTTGTGGAGAATAAATTAGCTTCCACTCCAGAGCGAAATAAACCTTAAAACTGATCTGAACGCACCTACAATCAAAGGTTAACACTTCCGAATTCAGTACTTTTAATGCTTCTGAGTACGAATCAATACACATTTAAACCCCCCTCTCTCCTTCTTTTTTTTCGCCACAGGCCCTCATATTGATTCCATGCATGAGCCTGCAGAGTTATCACAAAACAAATTGCACAGACTTGAATTTGACAATCCCTTTATGAGGAGCGCTTCATTGATTTCTGGATGGTGGCTGTGTTTGGCTCCTTTACAGGGAAGAGGGGAGGTTGCTCATTGGAGACACAGCCACAGCTTATTCTAATTGCTTTATTGCCTTATTGTATTCTGGTGGCAGCTTATGCGGCGCCAAGTCAGGGAGTTAAAGTTAGTGACTGTTGCTCGGATGTACAGTAAGTAAGTGCGTTCCTCCCTGTTGTCTGAGCCCTGTTGGGAATAGCACTGAGTTGTGACTTTTCCAGAGGATACGGTGTGTCAGCGAAATCTGTCCTGCAGTGTGAGGCTTGACACTGCAGTGACAGCGCAGCAATATTTCCCCCCTTGTTTCAGAACAAATTACCGGCAGCATGACATCAGAGGGCTCATTGTGCACCAAGACCCCCTCCTCACACACACACACACACACACACACACACACACACACACACACACAAACACACACATATACTACCCCCCAGTTCTGCGGGTGGAAGGACACCCTCATTATTATACCGCATGAATGTAATTGTTGTTGGGGTTTGTGGGAGTTTTTGGATACGTTCCAAAAAGGTGTAAAAGTAGTAAAAGTAGAGAGTCTTGTTTCATTTGACACATTTCTATCAGCAGTGATTGACTCAAAACTGGTTCTTGTTTCAGTATTTGCATTTTGCAGTTGTTTTTAGGAATGAGGATTGTGGAATTTTCAGCATAACCTTAGCATAGTCTACATGATAAGAACATTATGATATACCTTGACTTCGCCTAATACTCATTTTTTGTGAGTAGAGTATCATAATGTAACTCAGTGCAACCTTCATTAGCTGTAAGTTACAGCCACTGGCTGCTAACAGCTAAGGGCTAATGTTAACTAGCTCTCCTCCTGCCAATTTAAACACAGATTTGTGGTTGACAATATAGAATTATCATGGAAGAAATGGTGTGCGTCTTTTGACCTGTTGATGAGTTTACTGCATCATTACATCCTGGGGAAGATCTCTGTTCATGCCTATTCCATTTTGTATTTTTCACGAGACAGCAGGACTCTGTTAGTGTCGAGCCACGCTTTTTAGCCTGCAGAAAATCGAAGTGACACTTTACAAAAATGAAATCAGCCTGCTATTGGTGCATATTACCTAATTTACGATAGCGGATGTTTGGCTGAATCATCAGTGCATCTCTAATTTGTTTTTTCACTATTTATTGCTTTCATAAACAGAAGTCACCTTTATCAAAGTATTTATTAACCTTAACATCATGTACTTTCATCAATTCATTTTAATCTGATTTTCAAAAACACATCTATGAACATGAAACTATTGTAAATGAGACACAGGTCTCAACAGGGTTTCCTGTATAAACAATGTTTATCACAAAGCACTTTCCATTACTGCCTTGACAGGTAGGGAGCAGCAGATAAGCCAACCGTGGGCGAAATAAAATCAAATGGCTCACAGAAGACAGAGTGGAGAGTCTAATATTGTGTGGCATTGTGTGTGTCTGTGAAGGCCACCAGATGCAATTCACCTGCAGGGGTTAAGAGTTTATCCAGAGCTCCGAGGTGCAGTACACATGCCTTTCTTGTTTACTTCCTCATATATGCATCACATTGGTATTGAATGGCTACTGCAAACCACGTTTCTTCCTCTGCAAAAAAAGGGGCATTCATCTCTATGCTTCCTTTCTTTTCCACAAGGTTTTCAGGTGCTCTGTGAGAAGGAAGTCAGGGAGAAAAAAAAATGCTGCCTGCTCTGCCTCCTTTTTCCCCAGTGTGGAATAAAGCTGCATTTTGAGGGGGAGTGCTGTCATGCATCACACACCAGGAGGAGCAGAGAAACAAACAGGGCCAGATTCATCAAACAGAGGGAGTTGCTCTGCAGGATGGGGGGAATGCTGGGTGTTAATCAAAGTTGAACAGCTAAACTCATTTTATTCCAAAGGGAGAGAGAAGGATCGGAGGGGAGAAATAGTGCAGGCTGCGTCTTCTGTCTTCCGTCTTCTGTCTGCAAAAAAGGGGGAATAGAAAATCTGCGAATAAAATATTGCATGATGAGACAATGTCACATAAAGACGTGGATAATTATAGCGTTAAAAAAAAAAAAAACGTGGGAAAAATCAGTTGTCCTACATGAACTGTGGTCCAAGGATTCATTATGCAAGCTGATTTTGCCGTTTTGCATATTTTCGGCTTGCTTTTAATACACTGTGCCACCCAGTCACTCTGGCTTATTTGTTTTTAAGTCCTGCAGACTTTGATGTGGCCTGTAATCTTGTCCGGTCTATTACAATATTTAGATCGAAACAGACAGTAAATTAGCAGAGAGGCTTGTCCAACTCTTTTTTTTTTCATTTATTTTTTATTTTTATTTTTCTCTGCTCCTAATTGGATGAATGGATTTATTTTGTTTTTGGAACATGCCGAGGCTTCTGTTTAATCTCCGCGGGCCCCTCATCCTGCTTCCCCACCCACTCACCAGATTGATTGTATCTAACACCAGACAATGGCATCAATGAATTCAAGTAGTTTTTTTCCCCTCTCTCGGGTAGACAAGAAAGGGAATCATTTGCATGCAGGTGACATGTTCAAACGGGGCAAGGTGAGATGAATCAAAATGCAACTCAACAGTTTCCTAATGCTTTGACCTAATTATGCATCCATTCTTCTTTCACTGGCTAGTCATATTCATTCAAACACATCTAGGATTGGTTTTTGATGAAAAATGTCTCTGCTTATTCACTGCTTCTCTGTAGTTTTGCTGACTTCAATTGAATTTACTGGAAGATTTAAAGTGTATTAAAACATCTGCAAGAGGAAATTCTCAACCACAACTCCAGACAAACCTTTTCCGTTATCGATCGGCTGTATTAGTAAGTACTTCCTCTTCAGGATGCTCTTAAGGCTGGGCGTATCATCTTACATCCTCATCCCGACCATGGTTTCCACAACATACAAACCCTGTGGGCAGCAGACTACACTCCTGTGAACCAAACGAGCATCAAAGAGGGCAAGATTCATGATGGTGGAGTATTGATCCCTGAGGAAATTTAAATCATGTTTATAGGAAATTACTTAGATCACCCCACAGACGCTTAGCTACCTACATGAACGTGTGCGCATGCATGGTGCAAAGGGAGAAAACACTGATGCGTGTACAACATTAAATCTACTCTATAAACTACTGGTGACAAGATGTTGTAGATCACTGATTTATTCTTTGTACTTTTGCAGCGTAAGGAAGCAAAGCAGCTGCTATTTCTCAAAACCTTTGACACTAAAAGAGAGAATGTGTTACAATATTGGAGGCTTTGTCATTTTAATTACTTAAAGATCTTTATATGACAGAATAAATAGAGATTTTACAACCCAATCACCAGAACAATGTTGGCATTGAACATTTCTGCAAACCACGGATATGTTACTCTTGTATGTTATTATGTGGCAGATACGTTGAAACTTTAATTTTTAAACAATGCTGCCATTAATGTGGTTAGGTTTAGTAACGAAAAACACTTGGTGATAGTTAGAGAGGATCACACTTTGGCCTAAAATATGTGGTTTCTGTGGCACAATCCTATCAGGAAACACTGCAATGTCATTGTAAAAAAACAAACTCTTTTCATGGCACTGTCCTGGCAGGAAATGTAACAATGTTTCTGTAAATGACAACTGTTGTTTTGGTTTTATTCTGGCAGGAAACACAGCACTGTTTCAGTAAACAACAATCACTTTTTGTGGCACTATCCCAGCAGGAAATGTAGTGATGTCTCAGAAAAAAATCAACCACTTTTCTTATTTGTTAACCTGGCAGGAAACACAGCGATGTCTCGGTAAAAAACTACTGCTTTTAGTTGCACTAGCTGAGCATGAAACAAAGTGATGTTTCAGTAATCAACAACCGCTTTTCATAGTACTTTGCTGGCAGCAAAAGTCAGCAGTGTCTTGGTAAAAAACAGTTTCCCTAGTGGAAACTCTGTGATGGGTTGCTAAAAACCAACCACATTTACAAGCTAAAAAGACGCGGACAATGCAGCGATGTCTAAGCAAAAAACAACCTTTGTGGTACTATCCCGGCAGAAAAAGCAGAAGTACTCAATTCAAAGAAACTGTTTTTTGTGGCACTATCCCGGAAAGAAACAAAGCAATGTCTTCCTAAAATACAACCACTTTCCGTTGCGCTATCCTAGCCGGAAATAAAGTAATCTTTCGGTAACCAACAACCGTCTTACATGGTACTATCACAGCAGCAAACACAGTGATGTCTTTGTACAAATTAGCCAATTTTCATGGTAATATCTCCTGTGGAAAGACAGTGACAGGTTGCCAAAAACCATCCTCTTTTGCTAGTTAAAAAGCCGCAGGAGGAGGTAGCAATGTCTCTGTTTAAAACAATTAGTTTTGGTGGCATTACCCTGGCAGTAAATGCAGCAATATCTCAGTAAAAAAACTTTGTGGTGCTATCCCAGTTGGAAATGCAGAGATGTCTTGGTTAAAAAATAATTGCTTTATTTCACACTTTCCAAGAAGAAAATGCCGTGATGTCTTGGTGAAAAAAACAATTGCTTTAACTGGCATTGAACCACAGTGACAGGACATTAAAAACCAACCGTAAAAAACAACCTTTGTGGTACTATACCAGCAGAAAACGCAACAAGGTCTTAGTAAAAAACACAGCAATGACTCGCTAAAAAATAACTTTGTTGTTTATTTATCTCGAACAGGGTACCTGCAGCGTGCCAGGTGTATCTCCTCCACCTCCCAATGACAAAGTCAGCTTATCCACCACGTCACTTTAGAAGCCTTGGTATGGTAAAACATACATATGTAACATATCCGAGGTTCGCAGAAATGTACAATGCCAGCATTTTCTTCTGGCAACTAAGGTGCATTTCAGACACTTAAATTCTACTTATGACGCCCAGACAGGAAAGTTGTATGACATGCTATCATCCTGTATCCAGCTCCGTCTGCTCTCTGCAGCAATTTTAGCCCATGACAGTCTTATCACTCCGGTCCAAGAGTGTTGTAACACACCACTGGAAAAAAAGACTCATACCATTATTCTAAATGAGAAGAGAGGGAGCTGAGAAATAAAAGAAAATGTTCCAGTCGTTGCCACCACCCCGCTCCACTGTCTGGGCCGACATTAACACCAAAATGAGAATGACCTCATCATACGTTCAGCCAAATCATCATAAATGACATGATATTAACTCTGCCAGACAGCTTCTTCTTTTTTTTTTTTCTTGGGCAGTTCTCCATTTTGCTGGAGTTTGTGGTTCTGTGCCCTTGTTATCTGGCCCTCCAGACTCTGCTCTCACTGTGAGGCAGAGGAGCAGAAAGATGGCAGTAATTCATTTTGCGCCACGCCACAGGCAAGGCTCTTTTTTTCCCTTCTGCCCATTACCTCCAGACCAGACTCTGCGTCTCAGCAGGACACCGCTCCCTTCCGCTGCAGCCCAGACCCCACAGTACTCCGGGGGGCTGAGGTTAGTGGACGACCCACTTCGGATTCTGTCAGCACCACCCGCAGTCATCCGAGGCACTCCACTCCACCTTCAGGAAAAGTGCAAAAAAAAGATGGCAGCCGCACAGTCGGTCAGGGTGATTTCTTTCTCTTCATCCAAAGTAAACTCACACAACCTAAAAAATACATATCCCTGCCTGTAGGAATTTTTCAAATAATCCTAGAATATTGGCTTGAATTGGATTATTTAAATGCCAACTCTTTGTGCTAGCTGAAATCAAACAAAAGACAAATACTAAGAAAAATAAAACTAACAATAAAAGTCCATTTAAAGACACCCCCCATTTTCAGATATGCTGAAAATGTTCCCTTCAAAATATAATATAAATTTAACAAAATTTGGTATATTATGACAACAACAGACAGCCACTCCTTAATATAATTACCAAACATACTCATAATTGTAACTTTCCATTAATATTGCTACTGATTCTAGAATTACAGTGTGGTACAATTCTGCATGTGCAATTTGTGTGAATGGTGTCCCCATACATGGGTGGATCACATGACAATTAGCCCCTGGGCACAACAATGAAAAGAGCCCCACCACCTCTCCTATGGAGGTGATTTTGTGTGTCTTTGAAGTGATGTCTTGTTTTATCATTTTGTTGTGATTTTGTGTTCCTATGTGGTTATTTTGCCCATTTTAGTAGTTATTTTGTTCCCCATTGCAGTTCCTTTAAATCTCTTTGTGGTCATTTTGTGGGGGTTTGTTGTTGTCGTTTGGATGTCTTTGTGGTCATTTTGTGTCGTATGAAGATTAGTTTCTGTCCCTTTCAGATAATTTTCTAGTTTTGTGTCACTTTGTAGTCATTTTGAATCTCTTTTTTTGCCCTTTTTGCCCCTTTTTTGTCTCTGCAAAGGAACTTGTCTTTGCAGTTCCTTTGCATCTCATTGTGGTCATTTTGAGTCTCTTCCTGTTCAGTGCGTGTTGGTTTGAGTGACATTTTGCAGGTGAAGGCCGGGGGGTGGAGCCCTAAGACTTTGGGCCCCTGGGCCTGCGCCTGCAGTGATCCATCTATTGCTACATCCCAGCAAAAGGCCTTGCTTGACTGCTTTGGGTATACCCAAATGTTGACTGCATGGCTACAGCCCTGGTACATCAAGATTTAAACTAGTCAAGTAAGGACTTTTTTCTTTTCTATTTGGCCTGTTCTTAACAATTTAAGACACAAAGTGAAAGATTTGTAGATATAAGGCATAAAAACATTCAAACGTCCTTACAACCTGAGGGAAATTGACCTAAGTTGTTTGGAAAGATGAAAATTAGACTTATTTGCAGAACAAAACCCATATATTGTATTTTGTGCAGCTATTTAGATGTCGGCAATATCCAAAAATAGCTTTGTAATCTATTATGGTTTGTTGTTTCATCTTCATCGGGAACAGTGCGTTTCCAAGGTAAAATATTCTGGTTTAAAACGGCATAAGTTTCAATTACAGCCAAGTGTTTTTAAATGAGAAGATGCACATCAACATCTAAGATGCCTGGATGTTTATGAGTATAGAGTGGTATGATGGAAAAGCTCTTTTTTTTTTTTTCAATATTGCCACAAGACCTAATTTGTTCCCCCGGCAAGCATTTGGGTTTGGTTTTTATCTTTATTTTGACATGTTGTTGTTCATGTGGAGAGCAAAAGAAATATCCCATTAACAGGCTCTCTCCTATCTCCCTACATAAATCATTGACATGGAAATGAAACTGTTCTGACAAAAAAGGGAGATGGATAGAGGAATACAAATGCAAAAACATTACACACACATTCATCGCCTCCCCTCGTCGTCTCCCCCTCGTTTCACATAAATGCACTTCAGCAATTGGAACAACTTCTGAGTAGACAATTAGGAATGCAACAAAAGTCTGAAGTGATTCAAAAGGGGGAAAAAATCTATCTGAGAGGACTCTTGTACATAATTACATCTGAGTTGCATTATTTTCACAGGATGTTCGCCTCAGCTAATCAATGTGGACCAAGCTGTCGATTCTTTGTTTAAGGGTGACAAAGCCATGGATTTCTGATTACAGTGACAACAATTATATTTGTCTTCGGTTGTGTAAGTGTTGTGTAACCTCCACCCAAACACCTACAATCAATCTGTTTACCTTGGATAACACTTGTGCCTGATTGGCTGGCAGCTTTCTGTCAAAATCTTATAGCGTGAAAAAAAGACTATTGTCATTATCTAAGCATTTAAAGCAAATCATATGACATGCTGTTGAGGACGGCTTAGTCCAAGGATGGAATTTTAGTTATTTTTAGGTTATAAATGTCAGTGTGTTTTTGAATGAGGTCTTATTTCCTCCGCTTTCACTTCGGCTTACCACTGAAACGGAATTAACCAAGAATATAATAGATGACAAACAAACTTTCAAAAGATGCATTTCAACAAAGCTTCTCTTTTTTCCCGTGATAAATTGTTAAAAGCGTGATAATACTCTGAGATGTCCTGAAAATATCAAACTTGGTGAAAGACACTTTCATCACCTCCACCTTCTACTTACCTGTATCATTTCAGCCAGAAGAATGTAATCATTTGCGCCTTTTCCACTACATGGTAGAGCTCAGCTTGACTCGATTGGACTTGCTGTTTTTTGGTTTTCCAACAGAAAAAAAAGTTGTAGATATTACCTTGTAACCGGTCTCAGTCGAGGTTGTAAGCGAACTGAGCCCATCAGGGAGAATCATCAGTAGAATCGTCACTTGCTTTACAAATTGTTCTGTAGAAACCTGCCATTTTTGAATGTTCAGACAACAGAGACCACTTTTTTTCATTTACCTGTTTGACATTTTAAGCATTTTAAACAAATGGCAGCATGCAAAACTACACCATGGTTAGTTAACAAGGTGCAGCTTGCTTAAATCCCCATAATGAAACGGTTCATTTTGCAGTGGTTGTGATGCTCAAAAACTGTATTCACTGTTTTACAGACGTCTCCATGGCGTCACATGACGGACTCTGCAATTGTGATTCAGTTGTTTGGCCACTACGAAAATTTGCAAAGCCTGCCGCACTTCCTGGGGGCTTGGGTTTTATTTTAGAAGATTCAGTGAGACTCTATTGGCTGCACACTGTTAACAGGACATTCCAATTTTGTAGAAAAAGTTTAAAAAACTGATAAGCGATCATAGAGCCATCAACCAGGACAGGAAGAGCTGAAATTGGTTTGACCTGATGGACAGAATCTGCGGTCAATGAACAGCCAACAATGGGAGAGAGGCTGGTCTCAGCTCGACAGCAGCTTTGCTTGAATCCATGATGGAGGATGGAGTTTTTCAGCAGTGGAAAACAAAGAGAAAAAGAACCTGGTAGTGAGAAAGTGAGTAAAGTCAAGTCTGCACCATGCTGTGGAGACACGGCTATTGATCTTTGTCCCGTTTGTTCGAGATAAACTCACAGATTGACCCGAAGCTTTGACACAAGAGTGCACAGCTCAAATCACAGGCTTTTATTCCACAAACCTCCCTAAGGAGCAGCTGACATTTACTCACTTAAATCTATCACATCCTCTCAGTACCCCTCCACAAGTCTCTGCCACTGCCTCGCTGTCTGTCAGTGGTGGAATGTAACTAAGTATATTTACTTTACTTGAGTCTTTTCCTTTTAATCCCACTTTATACTTTACTCCTCTACATTTCAGAGGGAAATGTACTTTTTTTGCCGCACTACATTTGTATGAAAGTTTTAGTCACTAGTTACTTTACAAATTATGATTATTTTAATAAAAAACATGAGAAGAGTGCATAAAATATGATGTTGTTTACGAATTAAACCACCCAATAGTTTATACAAGTACAGTTGAAATGATTAGTTGCTTAATCAATTAGCTGATTGACTAATTAATTAATTGGCAACTATTTTATAGTTATGGGTTTTGTTTTTTTGTTTTTTTTCTGAACTTGTTACTGGCAACTACCTTAATAAACACTAAAGTCATTTTCTTTTTTTCTTCTTTTTTGGGGTGCTTTTTATTTTTCCTGAATTGGGTACTTTGGAAATTATTTTAATAAGCATTTAAGTTATTTTCTTTTTCCTTTCTTTTTAATAGTAATTTAATAGTATTTTTTTTTTATTAGATTTTTCTTATTAGTGTACTTTCACTTTTCCTACATCAAGTAAATTTTCCGGATTACGCTTACTTTTACTAATCAACATTTTTAACATCAGACTTTTGCTTGTAACAGAGTATTTTTATAGTGTGGTGTTAGTACCTCTACTTAAGTAAATGAACTGATTACTTCCTCCACAACTGCCCTCTGTTTTTTGACAGAACTTCAGCCTTTAGCACATATTTGCCTGCAGTATGACCCAATCTGAGAGATGCTCCAGTGTAGAGATGAACTCTAGGAGATGACAGCTGCAAAAACAGCCCACTGATGATGCCTACTGAGCCCACGATGAGCTCAAATCCTTTTGAGAGACAGAGAATCTGACTCCCCTGATGTCTGGTGTGCATAAACCCCTGCAACATGCAAACCTAGATATAAACAAAACACTTACTTTAGATAAGTAGCTGCATTTAACTAATCTTGCCTGCTTTTGGTCATGTCCCAGTAATTATGATATCACCCCACAATGTGCAGGTATACTTGAAGTAAATGTTGGGTGTGGAGAAAGCCTTGATGAAGTGGATGAAGTGTGATCCTGACAGTGCCAGTGATTGGCTCGAACACAAGTCTCTTTGATCTCTCTTAAAGGTGAAGAATAGTTCATGTAATTTATGTATTATTCATTTTCTGACTTTTTCCAAAGCAGAAATTCTTTTGGAAGCTGCTTTTCATCTGACTGAAAAAATAATCTGTGATTTCTTTTGGTCTGCAAATGAGGAAAAAAAAAATATAAAAGTGACCACCAACCAGCAGGAAAAGTATAATACAGCAGCTTTGCTAAGTAATGTTCAAGCAGAGGGAGAAAGCAGAGCTACAAGATGTGGCTTTCACCGGCAAACACAGCGGATTAAGTAAGTTTCCCTTTGAGAAATTAACTACTACACAAAGTGAAGATAAAAGAAGAGACAGAATAACGAGGCCTGTTTGCCTATTCAGAGGGTTTAGCCGTGTATTAAAAATCATACCGTTAAGCTTCCTGACAGATGCTAATGAAGTGATGTTTACATTTTTGATTCGCTGCCTAAACAAAGATAAGACATGCTCTCGGAAAACAGCAAGCCCTGCAATCCAAACACATCCATTGAGCTTGTCACCAAAGACATGACAGCTTTCTTCCCCTACTAACAACAATGAGCGACTCATTTCCATATTAATGAGGAAAAGAAAGGCAAGTGGTTGGGGGGGGGGGGGGGGGGGGGGGGGTTGAGCACGGAGGAGGCGATGTGTTGCTTCTTGTTGTCTTGGCACCTATTGACAAAGTCTTCAAATAGGTTGTTAATGACCGGCCTAAAACACAGCGAGCAGCCTGTGGAGTAATCATATCAACATGTTGCGCATGCATATCATGCCGCGTGCTGTCGCCATGCCTCCAATGCGGTTGCTCGGTAAATGTTTGGTATTGTTGCCGCACATGAGACAGATAAGCATGCAGGGTGCACACGTACACTTACTCATCCAGAAACACCACATACACACAGCACTTAACATCTTGTACAATACAAGACATTCTCATCCCACAGGAAGCAGGCTTCAGTACACCCAAAGGGTAAATACAAAATTAGCAGCTCTGGAGTACTTTGGGCCAAATCTAGGGGGATATAAGACATCCGGTAGATCCCATAGCTTAACCTTTAACACAGATTGCAGTTCCCTTAACCCAGTGGTTTCCAACTGGTAGGTCAAGGTCCAGAAGTGACTTGTGTCACGTATGTAAAAACACAATTAAGGCTATTCTTTGTGAATTTGGGAAATTAATTTGAATAAGTGGTTTTTTATAATGTATGGACCTTGAACTGATGACCAAGGAGAAATCTGAGCCTGGTGATTAGACCAGTTAGGGACCATGGCCCTTAACCTGGAAGCTAAACTTCTTTAAATGCAAAAAATGTAGACTTGAGATTTGGACTTTAGTCAAACTTTAAGGGGCACTGGACTAATTTAACATGTCAGACTTCCTCTCAGACTTCTCAGAAAGTGGCGCAAATTCTGCTGTGGTCCTTCGGGGTCACAAAGGGAACTTTATTAAGTCTGAGAAAATAACTTGAGTTGTTTTTGACTAGTTTTTTGCTTTTCAATAGCAGATATTTTGGTCACTTTTTAGTGGCAGCAGAAACTAATTGTGAGCGCAACATTGGCATACCTTCAACGTTCTGTTTATGACATTTTAAGCATTTACACAGCAGTGTATTTGCTATATGAAGATACAGTGGAGTAATGGTGTCCTGCCCAGACCAGAGAATTAAATCAGGCTACTGTGTATGTTTTAATCTGAGCTTCTCTGTTTTTTGTTGTGGTAGGCAGTCCAGTGGCATTTGTGTGTATTCCACTGGCAAGCTAATTTCTGTTGCTCTGTCCTGCACTCATATAGTGGTTACCGCTAATAACACTCACCCACCCACAGAGTTATTGCTAAAGCGTAGTGCCCTCCCTACGATTGGCACCAAGTTGATACCATTAGCTCGGTCAACACTGTTGCCACTGTTGTTGTTAGCACTGTTTGCACTGTTAGCACCGTTAGCTGCTAGCATGTGTGTCACTAGCTAACCTCCATGTTGAGAACTGTGTGCAGACAACCTGAATCAGACCCTGATCATAGATATTCTCTGAATTTTATACAACTCATTGAAGTTGAAATGAAATGTTAGCAAACAGTTGCTATAATTTACATGTCCATTATTTACAGAGCAGCATTATCAAATATTTGGAGTCATGTTTTTGGCAGAGTGTTAATGTTTTTCTCTCTCTCGCTCGCTCTCTTTTAGCTCTATCTTTGGTCACTACCAGTTCCCTAGAGAAATGTCTGGCTCTTTGCTGGATGCACCACTATGTTCACCAGCTAGTAAGTCACAAAATGTGTGTCAGCTGTTTGGTGCTGAACAGGTATCATACAGTGGTTTTTGTACAGCTTTTTTACTCAAAACAGCTGCTTACTATTTACAAAAAAACTAAAATCCCCAGATAAATCTTTAGGCCTATGGATTGAAATGAGTTTACGAGCTTAGACTAATATGATTAAAAGACAAATGTTTCATGTAACTTCCATGGCCAGCATTTAAAGACTTGCAGACTTGCAGTTTGCTAATGAAGGATTGTGACTTTACTTGGATTTTCCTTCTGTGACCCGAGACTTGACTTGGACTTGGCATAAAACATAAAACATTTTCCTGTATTACACCATGTAAACAGTACACTAGTGCTATCTCTTGGATTTCTGTGCAGGTTTGTGATTCTGTGAGGCATTTATTCTCACACTTGACTCTGAGAGGCATCTCCTAGACATAATCTTCCAGTTCATAGTGCATGTCATTAGCCTCCTAAATTACAAACATCATTAGGAGAATTGATTCAACTTAGCCTCCTGGGGGGCTTCAGTCTGCTGTTCCGACGTGGCGGGAGCTCATTTTGAGTGCAGTGTCAATCCTATTTCACAAGTTCAAGCGGACCCATTGGGGGTCTGAGCCGTCCACCCCTCTTTATCCCTGCACGGTGAGGCCCCATCACCTCATTAGCAAAAAAGGTCGACTGTGTGTGTGTGTGTGTGTGTGCGCGCGGCCGTCATGCATGTAAGGCATGATTCAGCCTCAGTGCAGGGTGGGTGAAATCATTGTGGCACACTGACCTCTGCAACAACCTCAAATGCTGCGACATTGTGAGGGGCATCACTGGGTCACGTTGTGACAACAGCAAAGAAGACTGATGCTATTTTTTTTTCTTTTAAGATTAAAAAATAGATTTTAAAAAAATTATTTTTTTTACATGTTTCTGTGTCCTATAATGCTATGGTATTTTCTGTTAACCTATTATTACAATGTCAACAAAAAGACAGTCATTATAAGATATATTGTCAGTGATTCAAATATGCTTTTAGTGTCCCCCAGATATATTAATTAAAATATAAATATAAGAATAATATAAGAATAAGAATTTGCTGTTCCAAGACAGGCAGCCCACTATCTGAAAGAGTAATTTATTGGATATTGGATATATATATATATCTATATATGTATATCTATATATATATATATATACTGTATAATTTATATATACATATACAAGATACACACAGAACATGACATGGTATATCTGAAACTCAGCAAACCAAATAAACCCAAACAAAGATCAAATAAAAGCTATAGTAATTCTAATATTGACATTTTGCAACCTGAGAAATTAAACTGATGTAGTTTACCAAGAAATGGAAAGTGTAGCGATGAGCCAGTGCATCAAATAGTGCCTCAGCTGAGTATGTGGAGGGAAATCCTTTTGATAAGAGTCTGCAGGCTGGAAGAGGAGTGCTAAGGGACAGCAAAAAAAAAGTATAAGAGGGGAATTGACAAACAGAAAAATGACTAGGCTACACACACACACACACACATGGCACAAGCAAAACATCAAAATTTGAACAAATTCAGCCCTCGAATTCTAATGCAGCATGGTCCTTGAACTTCTGGAACAGCCACTAATTTCAGCCCATGTAAGAAACATGGTGGGGGTGATGTGCCTTCAATAATTCATCTGGAGATTGATAGATGTGTGTCCCCAGAGACTGCAGTGTGGATAGAGTGTTGCTCAGCTTTCCACAGAGACTTGCTGTGAACTCGGCCCGTGAATTTGTCAGTATGGAGATCGGGGTCAGAGTTCAACATGAGAGGGTCTGATACGGCGCTGCTTTGGACCCACACCTCCTCTTCTATTATGGCAGAAATCCATTCGATACTCAAGGCTCATCTCCATCTCCACCGAGATGTTGTATGTTGATGCAGCAGTGGATTGAACATGGACTTCAGGGCACACTGAGCTATGGTTTTGCATGTAAAAAAAATTGATTAAGTCTGTGATATTTGGCTTAACAGAGATGAAAAGGTTGATTCTTTACCTTGGAAGGATAAGATTATTTATGAAGGTTTATTGCTATTTTGATTTAACTTCAGATCTGTGCGATCTACTGTGGTTCAGTATGTAGGATTGAGGTTAATATATTTGCAGAAGTGGAAAATTAGTATGTTTTATTTAGTGAACAGAATAAGAAGGTTTATATCTACATTGGGAGTGTATCCTCGTCAGTGGAGATTGCCATGTCTCACTGCCATGTTTCTACAGTAGATCAAAATGGCTCTAGATGGGGTCATTCGCGTTTGGGTCTGTTTGTTTCGAGAGCGGCGCCCTCTTTAGACATGACATCAGCATGTGTCTCAGGTGATCTGATGACAACTGGATATCGTAAATACAGGTGTAAATGGCCACCAAAACACTTTTCTGATCCCAGTCTTTCAAAACACTTTCTGAGGTGATCTGGGACGCATTTTATCATATGCTAATGCCGCCTGATGTGTCTCCCAACAAGGACCGCATCATCAGTGCAGGACGTGGTGGTTGTTTTGGTGACAGTATGCTAATGCTCTTACCCATTGTATGTTGAGTTAGATGAAATGGTGCGTAATCATCTCTAATTTTGCCCTATGAAAAGGGACATTTTGAATTCTGCTGACAGCAGTATTTCCAGTTCTGCTGACACAACTGCTAACGTATGTCCCAAGAATAGCTGAGTCATAGCTAAGTGTGGACATAATAACAGTGCACGGAGCAGTAACAAAATCTGAAAACAAATGCTCAGCTGGAGATGCACGATAGACACAGGTATAAAGGCGTCTCAGAAGTCTACGTGCTTTGCTAGCTGCACATATGCAAGGTGCCATACAGGGTCAAAGAAATACCTATGTGTCACGTAAAACTGATTTATTTAGGGTTTTTACCCATTTCAATCACCAGGTGGATTTGTTTTGGCGAGAAGGAGACCTGTGTGGATAATTTACCTCCCGAATAGAAAAAAAAAAACCTCTTACTGGTGAAAGTTTCAGCTGGCTGCAATCTGCAATCCTCACCACTAGATGCCACTAAATCCCCCAAATTCTTATACACTGTTCCTATAAGAAAACTGAGAATATTCTCAGAGAGGATATGAGTAGCTGGAGTGAAAGAGATTTCTTCCTTTATCTTTACAAAGGTTAAATTAGCTGCTTTTGTGTTCCTCAACACTATTTTTACAATACATACAGTTAAAAAGAGAGTGCTGTAAAGGCCACCTAAATGTTGTTGTTGCCCTCACATAATTACTATCTATATTTTTGATTTCTAATGTGAACACGGAAGGCCTGAAATCACCGATCTTGACTCTGTTTATACAATGTGCAATCAACCCTAAACATCAATAAAATGATTGCTGCGACTTTCAAAAACACAATTTTGCCCTAACAATTTTCAGCATAATTATCCCACCAATGGGGCTGTCTTTTTGTGCTCCACACTGCACACCCCCACATGTGACCAGACGGGAGGTGGATAATCGTTGACGGACAGATCAATATCGGAGCATATGGAGGCCAGGCAGAGTATAGAAATGAAAAGTGGAAAATGGGATATAGATAATTGAACTCGCTGAGCACCCTGACTGGCACTTCACGCAATCTGCTGTCATTTACTTGACCTCACGGAGTGACCACGCAAAGTGCAGAAATGAGGCAGAAAATGAAAATGTTGAAAGCCACCATGGTCACTTGAATCTGTCACAGCGCCGCTCTTCCAAAGAGCGAGAGGAAAACCCTTCATGGATTAATGTAATGATGTGGATCAATGCTTGTTCTTTGTGCAACAAGTTTGAAAAAAAAAAAAAGGACAGTAAATATCAATCATGTGATGTCATCCGTGACCCCATGCATTCACAAAGCGCTGGAAGGTCACGTGCTTTCGCTGCGTAGTCTCGTCAAATCAATCATGCATGGGTTGGTCCAGTATGTGCAACACAGTCAAACTATATTTAGCAATGTTGAATCAAATTGTCTGCCCTTGCAGAATAATCCCTGTAGGGAAATCAAATGAACTCCTAACATATGTTCTTACCAAACAGAGAAAATGTGAGGACAACTCTACTTACATCTACAAGGCTTTCACACTTGACTGTATGAGCTGCTCATTCAGCAGCTTCCCACTGTGATCAGGTCAAATGAAAAGTATTAATTATATGTAGAATATAAAAGGGTGAAACGCAGATATTACAAGCCTATACAGGCCTCTATAACATCTGAGTACTACAGAAAACCATGAATTATAGATTAACTTTAGACTTGAGCAGCAGTGACACATGTACATAATCCCATGTGGGGACATTATAAGCCTATTAAAGTGTCTGTTCAGCCAAATTACAAAAAATGCAACACATTTGTTTTCATTTAGCCCTACTTATATCTGGTTGTGCAGATAGTTTTGGCTCTATTTGACCAGGTTTTGAGATCTCAGATATTTCTGCCACCATTCAACACAGCTAAAGTTAATCTTCATACTTCTCGCATGTGTCAGGCATGTAAGAATTTGTCATTAGTAAAGAGGTCACTTCATCCAAAATACCAAATTGCATATTTTAGAGTACTCTCCAGAGGTATATGTCCATGTGGACTTTTGGTTTTATGTGCCCAGGTTTTGAAAGAAGTTTCTGGGGTTTCTGATGCTGCTCCAGCACAGAGGAGGTGAATGAAATTATGCGTTTGTGCTGCTTAAATCTGCATGACTTGTTTTTATGTTCACCAGTTAGTCCTCAACTTTGTCTTTCCACTGTATGGTGCTGGGCAGGTAGCATGCAGTGGGTTTATCTGGGATTTTACAATGTTGATGAGAGCTGTGAGACTGAATTAAGACAGAGACTGAACTGGTTAAAATACAGGAAGCACAATCTGTCAGTTTGTTTTGTGTGTCTGTTTTGTCTGTGTCTCAAATGTGGAAAAAAAATCAACAAAAAAGACCATAAAATCAAAAGCGAGTAGAAAGATGCTAAATGCTCCAGAGCAGAGTGACATATTTCATGGTCATGAGATCCATTGTTCTCATATAAATATTCATTAGTGTTAAAAAACAGTGGTGAACAGAGATTCTGGAAAGCCCCAGACGAAGAAGACCATCAAGGCCATACAGTAGCTCAAAGGGTCCATACTTGGGGTTTTTTTTGGGGGGGGGGGGCAGAAGCAGTGCACTGCATGGTGATTCGGGACCCCTTTCCCACTTTCTTTTGGGGGTCTCAACACTTTATTTGCCTCTCTTGATGGTGCGCCCATGTAAAGACCCCCCCACCCCCCCCAACACACACACACAATAAAAAAACTCAACTGCAAAATGTCTTTCCAGAGGCACTGTCCTACTTATTCTGAATAATCCACAGACTTCACTGTCCACAGTTTTCATTGGTTCGTTGGTTTTCATTGATATGTCTTTGATCAAAAGAGTAGTTCCAAAGAAAACAGGGGGATATGTGGATTAAACCTTAACAGGGACATATAAGACATTTTTCAGACAGTTTTCTGGCAGAGGACCTCGGTGCGCCCCCCTCAATGTTGAAACAATATCTACGCCCTTGTGGACGTGATGAGGTGTTTTTCTTAAATAAGTATTTGAAAACACACACAAAAAATATAAAAAAATAAAAACATGAAATAGCAGAGGACTTTTATTTTGACTAAATTAAAGACATTAACACTTGATATTTTAAGGCAAAGGACCCCTAAACCCACCATTTCACATGTGTATGTATGTATGATAAAGTGGTTGTCTTTAGTAAGAATTTCAAAACTGAAAAAAAAGATATGGTCATTCCTCATAAAAACAAGATTTCCTACTTTACACATCAATTAAGCTTAAAAACTCACCAGAAGGCAGGGAATCAAAAGTTTGATGCTTAAATTTTTTAGGCGGAGGACCCCTAATGCCCCCAATTTTGAAACAATACCTATGCCCTTGTGTGTGTGTGTGTGTGTGATAAGGTGATTTTCTTCAGAAGAAGAATATGAAGTCACTAAAAAAACAAAAAAGACATCATAAGACAAAAAAGATTTTCTATTTGACCACATAATTTCTGCTAACCATGTGAGCAGAAAGTGTGTGTGCGTGCGTGTGTGTGTGTGTGTGTGTGTGTGGAGGAGGAGGAGGGGGCTATTTCTTCTTCTTGGTTTATGTCATTGGTTTAAACGACCCAAGACCCCGCCTTGATAAAAAAGGAGAGTGTGACTACAGCCAAAGAGAGGGGGGGAGAGAGAGGGGAAAATAAAGCAGTGAAACAGTTGGACAGACACCTACTCGGCGTTCACGAAAATACGCTCGGCCGTGTTTGAATAAACAAGGACGCGTATAACACATTGCAGCCCGTTTCCCCGTCAGGTTATCACTCCTGTATCCGTCCGTTTCTTCCCATCTGCTCTAAGAAGCCGCTTTTATAGCGCGCGGAGGATTAATAAGGTGGAATCAGAATTACTCCCAAATCTTCACATGAAACATTTCTCCCCGATGATGCTGCCGCCGACGTGTGCCTAAAAAGTCGGCTTCTCAACTTGCGATTAGACGTCATTCATCCAGGTAAGACCGCATTACACACACGTTGAATTTTTCTTTTTTCTTTCAGTGTTTCAAAACGAGAGTTAGCCGTGACTGGCTGCTTTCAGGTCCGCATACGAGCTCTGACCATGTGTGTCCACCTTACTGCGCCATGAAGATGGGGGTATGGTCGGGGTGGGTTGTTCACACACACACACGGACATTATATCTGACCACGTAAATCCAGGCAACTGTCAAATTTCCTGGCAAGAATAGCCAGCGTTTTCTCTCCGATCGCAGCCATTAGTGTCCCTCACCTTTACATGGCTAAGCGGTGTGTTGTTTTGTTTTATTTGCTCGTGCGGAGTGTGTGCGGTTTAAAAGAAAATAGGAAGTGCATCGTGAGTGTGTGTTTGTGGAGTTGTGTGTCTTTATGCCTTCCAGTTGCTCATAAATCCTCTAATACCTCACACTTGACCCGGCTGACTGAGTTTTTGTACGTAAAATAGTGTTGTGAAAGACGTCATCCTGTGTAATCTTCAGCTGCTTAGCCTGGGCATCTCTCTTCTTTTTTTATCACCATGGAGCACATCTGCTGTCCAAGCTGCACCAAATGTCACTGACCTCTCACGTTTATTTCGACGCAATTTTAAGACTTTGAAGAAGCTGTTACACATCATTACAGAAGATGAAAAGCTGCCTCAACTTTAAACATTTTTTTAGCACCCACAAGTGATTAAAGCAGTGGATCAAACACTTGCATCTGATGACATTTCGCCTGGAGGAATACCACCTGATCATGATTTTGTGGTTTAGTTTGGAGATCTGCATGTGTGCAATCAAAGTGAACTTCATAATCCTTTTTGCAGCCTCTTGTTGTTAAAATGCAAGTGAGCCTCATGTTTCTGGGGGATGCCCCCGTCATGATTCCCCCCTGGAGGCTCCAGGATGTGACTTTGAAAACCACTGGAGGAGAATAATGGACTGACTTTGGTAGTTCCCTCTCTCGGACGCTTTGGTGCATTTTCCTCAGGCTAATTTATCTTGTTTATGGTTGCCGAGCTGAAATCTGCAATGAGGATTTAGCACCGGAGCTGAGTGTGTAAACTTTAAAAAAAAAAAAAATGGTCAGGAAAGTGCATCTTATGTTTACAGCCACCATTGGGTGCTGCCAGTTTATGAATGAGCTGCTAATTGCCTTGTGTTAACTTGTTAATTACACACACTAAAGTATTCTTACACATTATTGGGCTAATTAATTCACTGATTACTCTGAAAACATGACAACAGGACACAACGCGTTGGATTAATGAACGAGAGTCATCTTAATTTCTTATCACTCATCATTCAAAGCATCGTCAGTCATTTGTTCAGTAAGGATGATTTTTATCCTGCTGGTGCAACACCTAAAAGTCATCTTGATAAATCAAAGTGAATTTTAAAGGGATAGCGTGGAGTTTTTGAAGTGTAGTTGTATGATGTACTTATCCACAGTCAGTGCTTTACCTATGGTAGCTAGAGGTCGGGGTGCCCCCTTAGAAATACACTACAGTGGATGGGGGCAGCAGCAAAACCTATTTTAGCCACTTAAAAAAAAGGACTACCCAAACAATTTATTATCAGTGTAAGCAGACATTTTATTCTAAACATATTCACCACTTTACCTTGCCGTCGAACGGCCCTTTCCAATAGGGAACTGTAGCCATTATCTATGCTCCCTTCAATGCCACCAGACTTCACTGACAAAAATGGTAATCTTTCCTTGTAGAGCACGGTAGTTGCTGGTCAATCACTGCCTTAGTTGGTTAGTTAGTTTGTGTTATCATGTGACTTCTGTGTTTTAAAGAGTTAGTTCAAATTCACCAAAGTCACACAGTAACAAAAACAAACTAACCAATTGAGACCAGCAACCCCTGTGTTCTTGAGATAAAATTACTGTAAAGGGGTCTGGTGGCCTCAAAAAGAGCGGCTTCAGTTCCCATTTGGAACGGGCTGTGACGGCAAAGTGGTGAAAATCTACAAAACACAGAATACACTTAAACTGATAATTTTTTTTAGGTTTCTTTAATATGTTTTGCTGCGGTCCCCATCCACAGCAATACATTTATGAGCTTTTGTTGTGGTACTTCTGCCTGTTTCGTCAAACTGGGAAAGTGTGGACCAACGTCTACTGTAGATAATACACTGAATGTGGATTAGTACCTCATACAACCCAAATTTAAAAAATCCAAACTATCCCTTTAAGATCTTGGATTGATGATAGTAAAGTTAACAATAAGATAATTTATTTTTGATGCATACAAGCTCAATAGGGGATGACCTCGGTAAGAAGCTCTTTGTCTGTCTCATGGGTGTTAATGTGTACGTAGTGGACGAGGAAGGGGGTGTGTGCCCGGAGCAATATAAGGCCACTACAGATGTGTTTAGCTCGGACATCTGCTCTGTCGTCGGCCATTGTCAAGGAAGCAGTTAAGATGGTGGGCAGCTCGGCACAACAGGACTTCCTTGTCAGAAAGCTCCATTAAACTGCTCCGGTCACAAGTGCAGCAGGAAAGTGGTCATAACACTGAGTCGTGTTCCTTATCCTCACATGCCAGGTACATTCACAGTAATGTCTATTCCACAGTAGATCTTTTTTTTTTTTTTAATGAGACAATCAATTCTTCATTCATAACCAACAAAGTTGCCATACATAAGTAAGAAATAATGACATATTTTTTTCAGAAACCCCCCTTTTATTCCGCTTACCTTCCCCCATTGTGAGAGTGTTATGGTTAAGAATGGGGACTGTCGTATTTCCAGGGAGGAAATTGAACAGACTCAGTTAGTCGACCCCGTGAAGAGCCTGCCCTCTGCCATCCTCTCCTGTGTTGCCGAGCAGCACCCTATCACTCAAGGCAATTGAACGTCTCTGAGGGGACCTCTGTTAGCCCCGTGCAATATTTATTACCATCCATCATCCCAAGACTCTCGCTCTACGGGTGAATAACAGTGGCTGCTAAGTTCTGTGTTAAAAAGTTCCCTCGCCAGCTACCATTAGGAGGGATTTATGGCAGCAGCTTCCCTGGAAGTGCTGTGGAAGCGAGACGAAGCATGTTTCAGAGTCCCTGCATACCCGCTGGGCTGTGGTATCAAATATGTCATGGATAAAATTCTGACTGGTTGAAGAGCTGCCCGAACTTCTCTGTTTTTCCTTTTTCCAGTTTGTCTTCTTAATAGGTTTTAGTGCTCAAATTAGTCGACTGGCAGAAAATGAATCTGCAATTTTGCTAATTGAATAACTGTTAAAGTCATTTATCAAGCTAAAATGCTGAACATTTGCTCGGTGCAACCTCTTAAATGTGAGGATGTGCTACTTTTCTCTCCCGCATATTATTGTTAATTGAATACTTTTTGGTTTTGGACTGTTGGTTAAACAAAACGATCTATTTTAAGAGATGATCTTACGCTGTGGGAAGTTGTGATTAGATTTTTTTTTTTTTTTTTTTTGACATTTTCCAGGCTACAAAATTAATTAATTAATTGAAAATAAAAAGTAATTATTAGTTGCACTCGGGGAGTGGATTCCTGTTCAGTTTCCATTGTAAAAAAATGCTTACACTGGTTTTCAGTGTCAGCACAACTGTTTTATTATTTTTGAGTCTAAACTAAGGATGTATGACATTGCATTTTTTGCCAAAATCATCAGAAATCAGCACGTTGGCCAATTCCAATATTTCATTTTAAAGCCTATATCTGCTAATACCGATGGTGTAATGATATTATCATGCATCCCTAGTCTAAACATGGTGTAGAAACACAGAAAAAAGGAATACATGTGACATGGCATGTTGCATCGTTTTTTTTAACGTGATATTTACTCTCAGTCATGGACGTACTGCTTGGTTGGGAAGAAGTGGCACTTGTGCTAAGAGTCTTAAATGGATGGAGCTCCTGGAATTCAGGCCCATGTTGTGTTGAAAAATGTGTCAGCTATGACTATCCCGAATACTATTTTACGAGCTTTTAAGTTTCAGTGATAATTGTGGCGGGACCTTGGGGTTATGAGTAAACGCTAATCAACCTCTTGCACCTGAGCTGACTGTAGTAGGACTTAGCACTGCTGAATGTGTGTGAGACACAGAGAGATGGAAGAGAGAGTGGAAGGTGGAGTATTGCAACCCATGTTTTGTAAGTTATTAATCTCTCAAATGTTGCGGGTCGGACCTCATCTCTAGATGCAAAGCAAGTGCTTGCTGTTGGAAGCCGTGGATTATTGTTCACAACTCGCCCCAACAATTGTTTTTCTTTGTTGAACTGCTAATTTAATGTTTGAAGCGAGGGTCATGACTGTGCTGAGAACACTGGCCTCGAGCCGTGTCTGAGTCTTGCCACCTACTTTCAATTTCCTCCACTATTTTAGTAAAAAAAAAATAATCGAGGCATTCGAATATTAATTTGGATGTTGATTACCAGCAGAAACATTTGGAAATCCCTTGTTTCAGCATATTGGTAGTGTTTTCACTCTTACTTGCATTGATCATTTTACAGATATTAAAAGCAGCACTGTTGTCATCTTTCTTTGTGAAATTAAAGCCACACTTTAGACTTTTTTCGGGTTTTTTTTCTCTCCCCCATGACCGTCTATTCTAAGTCTCCAACAGTGTAATTTTGACTATGGTTTTACAACTGTAAGTTAAACATTGATTAAATGAATTGATAAGGTTGCAGGAGTGTGATTCCAAAGGATCGGACAATCTGGAACCGGTTCTCAGTTTGAACTGTGTAGTGCAACAGCCATTAGTCATACTGAAGTCATGTAACCACACATTAACATTACATACATCATGTTTATACAATTTAATTTAAATATTTGCAGCATTATGAAGGCAGCAGGGAAAGCAAATACATCTCCATCTTCTGTGCATTTATTTCCTTTGTAGCAAGTCTTCCTCACAGCAGAGATGGTAGCGATAATGATCTAATATTCACCATGGTCTTTAATAAGGATCATGTAATGTATGCATACTGTGCTACTGAGCTGGTAAATCCTGCTTCTGTGTCCTTTAGAATGAGATGGAGCGCGCGTTGTGTGAAAATTAGTATATCTGTGTGTGCTTGCTACCTCTCGATATTGTCTTTGATCCTGCAGAGATGAGATCTTTTTTTCCCACTCTGATGAGATTGTTTGTTTGTCAGAGTTTGAAACAATTGGAAAGAATCCGATAGTGAGTGAAGCAATATGGACGGGGCTGCACTGTAAATGAATGCCTTTCTGTGCTCCTTTTAGGTCAATTTGAATATGTGTTTTTAATTGGTCTCTGAAGGCTAAGACTTCTCTTTTCTGCCTTCCTCAAAAGTGTCTGCATGATGTGACTATGCTGAGCTGAGGAGCCCGGCAGCAGCGGTGTTCATTTGAAGCCTGGTGAACATGCTCATTATCTCCAACCAAAGGCAAGATTGATTTAGCTGAAAGCTGAGGTAATTTTATTGAGAAAAAAAAAAAAACAACAAAAAACATTGAGGTAATACTGTAAACTGATCAAGACAGTAATTCTTGCAGCGCATCGCTCTCGGTCAAAACGAATAAGTTTAAAAACACTGCTACTGAGTATCTTTCGCTACTCGTAGCAACTAAAGGCGCCATCACTCAGCCGCAGCTACTCTCTCATGGCTTCAGAACTCCTCTAACCTTTAGAAATACTATATTGAAAAGATATCTCAAAGAAACATTTTGCTTGTCATTCACTTTTCTTTTCTTCTCAGTTCTCCTGAGGCACTCCTCATCTTCATTTTTTAGAGTGTTTGTCAAGGAGGCCTATCAGATTTTTCCCCTGTCATCGTTTACTCCCCCCATTGCTATAATTTCATCGACAGTGGCAGCGATTGTGTTTTCTGGAGCTGCACAGGGGTAAAGGATACAGTAATTGGTGCAGTGAATGTCTTTTTCTTGGTAACGGGGAACCCTGTGCCAGCGCTATTCTCTGCACTGTACAAAGGGACAAGATTCAGCGATAGGGCTTGCATAAGAGATCTACAGTATTCTCTAACACAAACAGATGTATTTTATTCTGGTTGAAACTAGCAGAGCTGAACCTCATGTGGTTTCGGCGTTGGCTAGCAGATAGAAATTCTTCTGCAGTTATTGGATTGGATGTAACAGTCACTCTGTGCCTTTATCTTGCACACAGCTCCGACTCTACATTAGCATCAGGGGAGAGCGAGGTGGCCATGTAATAAAGTGGAAGTGCATTGTCTTTCAGCCATGTAAAAGGTCAAGTAACTCTTGTACATTGACCCCTGTTGGCGATGTCAAAGACGGGTCCTGTTAGCATTAAGGTAGGATGTCGTCGGGCAACGCAGCAGCACAGCAATTAGAGTTATTAATTATTTTCTTACAACTTAATACTCTTTCATTTAATGCATATTAATTGATGTGCTCCCGAATCCACACTCGCATAATCCACCAAGGATTTCTCAAAGGCAAGCACAAAAGGCTTTTATTATCTTAAGGAGGAAGTGGTCTTTTGGGACGTAAAGTGCCCCTGCTCAATTGTGTATTACATTATGAAACAGACGTAAGTGAAATGAAATTACAACATATCATCAGCACGGTGAAGGATCCTATTGAATAATTACCTCGGCAGGGCCATTGTTGTAATGTCAGACTCGTTCTTTTGGATGTGACGAAGCGGAGGAGGGGGGGTTATGAAGTCCTTGTGCAGGGGAGTAAAAAGCAGTTTCAAGGTTAAACTGTGTGAAGGCCAAATGTTTGGGGAGGGTGGATTAATTTCATGTCCCTTAATGTGATTTGCAATATCTCCTCCTCTCCTGCCCTTGGTTTCTTTGGAGATGTGCGAGCCTGATGAGAGCTGAGAGAAGGGGGGGGGCATAACTACTGCCTGCATTTATAAGCGTTTACAGGGCTACTAAATGATATTATGGGAGATGATGCATGCTTACAAATTCACCATCATTCCCAGACCCCTGTCTCGTTACTGAATACAAATTCAGCGAGTATCCTTCTGGTGCACCATAGAAAAAAATAGCTTTCTTTCATACATGCAAGCAAACACAGTCACATACATAAATACATACCAATACAGGATGGGGGGGTGGTTCTAGAAAAAAAAATCACTGTGCATCATTAATTGCAGGGCAGGCGATGAAGAAGGGAGAAGGACCACCATGATAACAGCGGCAAGATCTCCTCGCCGCTCAGATGGCCTTAGAAGCCTGCTGTACTCGACACTTTATCACCCAGTATCTGCAGCTTATCCCCGCGTATCTGCATATCAGCCCAGTTAATGAATCTGTTGGGTTGTCTCGTTCCTGGCAAATTCTGTGTAATACAAATGTCCTGATAGATATGCACGCGTTTCATGCAGCATCATTACCACAGATAAATTTGAACAAGGAAACCTCACAGTATGTGTGCAATATGAGGAACTGATGAAATCAGCGTTTGAGGTCAACATAAAGGTAGTGATTGGCTGGAGGTGTTTCATGTGGGATGGTTGGTATCACTCGTAGCGTTTCCTCCCCGCTGTGCCACGCTTACATGCAACAACATTAGTGATTGAAATACAGTGAAAATCAAAGTGATACCCACTTGTGCTGCTGAGATACATCGAGATTATAACTTCACAAAAAATCATGATATATAGTGACATCCTGTCAGATTTTATTCAATGGGTTATGCATAAAAAGCTGAACATTCTGAGTGTTCTGTGACATGAACAAAATAACAAGGATTATTAGGATATAATGAAATTTCAATTAGCTTGTAATAAAGACGAATTTCCATTGATTTGTCACATTTGAGGGTAAATTTTCAGAACATCAGCAGATGACAACACATTTTCATCTACAGCTTAGGAGGATGAAAAAAAAAAACCTATAAAGTGAAGTAAAGGTGTACATTTAACAGTTAAAATCTGGGATTCTTCTTGGTCGATACTGACTTAAATAAACAAAACAAAAAACAATTTTGTCCATAGCCCATAGCAATGTTTTTTTTTTTCTTCTTGTTGGTTGTTTGTTTTTCTTGTTATTTATTTTTCATTTAGTGCCCAGGAAATCAAATTTGCTTATGGCAGACAACAAGGCGAATATCAGCCTTTACCAATGTTCCCCCAATAAATCTGCACATCCTGATTTAGAGTGTTTGCAAATTCATCTGTTGTGTGGTCTTGTGGCTTTATTTTAGGAGAGGTAACCTGTCTAAAGGGACGGCTCAAATTTTCTTCTCCAAACCATTTTTTTCATGCAATTATTACAATGTCTGTGGCTTCAATCATAGCTAATCCTGTCCTGTTGTCCCTCATTCTGCAGCTATTGTCCGTTCTAACTCTACTGACAGCCTGGGAGGGTGTGGACAGATGTGTACCTTTACAGCCAAGATTAGCTCACTGGTTTTCTACCTGCAAGAAAGTATGTTTGTTACACTGAAACAATTATTGGAAGTTGTCGCTTCTTCTCTGTTGTGGTAGGTGAAGATTTTACCTCTGTGCAACCTGTGTGCCCCACCAAGTAATTATTTAGTTTCCACCTAAAGAAAATACAATCTGGCTCTGAGCCCAGCGTGCTCTATCAAGCTCAACCACACATTGTTTTGATCCTAGACACCATCAGCAGGAAGTTGCTCTGTAGGGTTGTGCAAGTGGGCAGAATTTACCAGCAGCAGTTGGGATTAATTTGGCACAAATAAATGTAAAAATCTCATCTCAGATTCAATGCTGTGTACTTCAGAGATGTCTGAGGATTCACATCGGCTCCAATATTGACAAAAATGATTAGCAGCTGGAACTGGAAGGGATTAAATTGAACATAACTTAACCACACATTTATACAAGCAGCTAAAACAAAAGAGAGAAGGAGCAACAAAGTGTTTGTGAGGTGGAAGGACAGAGTGGAGAGCTCAACACTTAGAGGCGACATAAAGTGGCCCTTTTTACTTAAATTAGAAAATAGAAAATGGACAGTTTGAGGAGGAGAAAATGTATGGAAGCAGTCACTAGGTATATTTCCAAGGAGACGGTGTTGTGTCGCACTGTCAGGAAAGCTTTGTGTGAAGTGTTGGTCCTTGAATGTTAGCAGCTTTTCTTAATAGTATATTAGGTTTGCCACTGTGGGCTGTATCATCGCTGGAAAAACGTGCACGCTTTATATTTGTTTTCCACTTTTGTTTTATATGCCGTTGTCGCGTCAGAGTAGTGATTATCTCTAGGAATTTATTTCCTCTTGTTTTCTCTATTTGCATGCCCCGTCTGTGTCACAGTGGCCACCTTAGTTTTCCAGTGAAATCTCATCTTGTTCCCTGTGAAAGGAGCAATGAGAGAATTGCATACAAATGCTGTTCCAGGTGTCGGTTGCAACATGTCTTAGTATTTTGAACCTCTCCCTAGACATTCATTGTGTATTCGGCTGGGGGTGACCCTCCCCATTTTACTTTTATACACACACACACACACACACACACACAAGTCACAGAAGCAATGCATGCCATTCCTTTGATTCTTATGCAGACATTGCTCTGTGCATCAAGTTGCTGTTCTCAGTGCCGGACCTAGCACAGTCCCCCACCCATATCTTCAATATTTATTGTATTTATTCAATGCTAACAATAGCAAGAACTAATCAACACAGGTAAACAATGAAATAAAAGAGTCAGGGTTTCCCACATGTTCATTTATTCTTGGCTGTCCATCCTGATTAAAACATCTGCTGCTGGGTATTGGTTTTACATTTTTGGAGCTGAACTGGTTATAGGTGCACTATTTGAATGTGTACCTTTTGGCTGTTAATTGTGAATCCACATTCTCTGAGTGCAGATTGTACTCAGGGCACAGATGGAGCAGCAGAATGCAAGGCACAGTGAACATGAAACTTCACTGTTCACTCTGCAAACTCTAAAATGCATCAATCTGATCTGATCTCAAATCAGCACTGACCAGATCTACTGATCAGTTACCCACCCTGCAAGTCCTCAAACTGCTGCTGAGGAAATGAACAGAACTCAAGAACTCAATGAGTTTGGTCACTATGTCACTATAAAAATGTCCCAGCCGACCCCACTCTCCCCTACTCTGCTGGGGGTGGCCCTCCTAACTCTTACATATATACATAGAATAAAAACAATGCATGTGGTGCAGTCATTTATCTGTGCATCAAGTGCTTCATCCTGGTTTCCAGGAAAAAAAAGCTATATTTCATTGAGCTCACTATCACCTCTCCTTGCAGTGAGTGAACTCTTATTTTTTGTTTTTAGATTGCCTCCTCTGCCAGAGCAGCTGCAGTCTGATGCTGAGCTGTTAGGTTTGATCTACCTCCCACTGACTTCCCACTTTGGCCAATTGTTAAGGCGTATTCAGACAAACAACTGCGCTATGGCAAAAAAAAAAGCTTGTTCCTGGCTACTTTTGTGGCAGTGCATTGCCACAACATCCTACAACACGCTGCTTTATCAAAGCACTTACCCTGCAGCTTCTGGCTTTTTTGCAATTTACCTGAGCAGAATTTGAAACTCTCCAGAGTTATACAACCCTGCCTCAAATGTGTGAAAACACCCCATGCAGGGCTGTGGCATTTGAAAGATCTTTAAACTGAACTTCTTGGTTCATTTTTTATTGTCTTCCTTTACCTTACAGCAGCAACAACACAGCCCTGTAACGCTGTTGCTTGCCCGAGTTATGAGAATGAAGGTCTGCACCCTCACACTTTCTCATCCTCTTTTGCTTTTTCCCTCTGCATGTATCCATCTCCATTCCCCCCTCCACCCCGGTGAAGGTCTCATTGCTTATGTAATGTCTCTAAACATTTGTGCAGCATTAGGGGAAGTCAGGCATGCCAAAACTGTGCAAAACGTCCCTCTGTGCACCCCATAGAGGTGGGACAGATGGCAACCCTCGTTCCCAGTCTTGTAAACTGCCTGTGACAGGAGAGATGGCGCATACACAGCTGAACTAGGGCAATGCTAACTAAGGCTTTACAGACAGTGGTGGACACAGTTGCATGCACACTCATCAGCGAGATGCTTATTGTCTCATCGCAGTTTGGTTCTCACCACATTGTTTTTGGCTGTTAATTACAGCACAGTGTTTATTGGTTTCAGGAAAGTTCACTGTGAACGCACCATCGCATCGCTCCACCTGTGATCCAGGTTGTAGCTCACCTATAACAAAGGCTATCAGATTTTAGCATTAGATCATCCATCACGGTGTTAAAGAAGGTGACCCAGAGTTGCTTTCTAATTCAGTCGTTAATCACCGCCACAGCAGAGTGTCGGGCACTTTCACTTTGTTCCCCCCTTAACAACTCTCTGGGCAGAGTCCATTACTGAGTAAACAGACACAGAAGAAATGAATGAAGATGCCCAGCGCAGAAACCCCAGAGGTGAGATCAAATGGCAAGCCCGGTGATGATGAGGGATGTTTATGGCTGGCACTCTATTAAGAGGAGCCTCTTCCCTGCTGGCGCATAATGAACATCCACCTCGTGAAATGGTTGTTCCAAAGCTTTTTCCTTACACTGAATTACCGGTCATTTTCATCAAAATGTGCACTAATTGCTCTCAGCGGCGAGCCGGGGAAAAGGGCCACTGATAGAGAGAATGAGTTTTAGGGTAACTTGGCAAGGTGACTGGCTTATGGCAACATTAGCCATGTTGATTTGAATAAATCTCCGACACCATATTCCCCCCTTTGTGTGTTAATGAAAGCCAGTTATGTCCTTGGAGGATGATATTTCAGGCCTGAACTCTTCTTCTTCTTTTTTTCTCTGTGTACACGGTAACGCCTCCTCCAGATGTCCCCCACTGCGGGAGGCTGCGAGGCACATGCAAGAGGCTTACCGCCAACCACACACACAAACACACACACAGTGTGACCACCTCTGGGGGGGCCACTTCAGCTGACCTGTTATGAAATGAGACAAGACCAATAATAGCAGGAATAAGACTGCAAAGCAAGTGTATGTTGTTTCTATCAAGAGTTAAATATTGCTGACAAAAAGGGCAGTGCGTGTGGTGGGGAAGAGGGAAAAAACGTCTCAGAGAGGAGAATGTTTTCGGAAACCACAGACAATGTACCATCTGCACACGGCGGGGTGTGCGAGCGACACTGGACTACCGCTGTGAGGAACTATTGCATTGTTATTAAATGGCTGTTGCCTCACTGGCAGCCATATTAAAGCCTCAGATCCTGTGCCTGATGCAAGGCAACGAGGAAGAGAGAAGAGGGGGGAGAAAAAGTGGAGAGAAAAAAAGCTCAAAACCAGCCTGGCCTTCTGGACATGGTGACACGATGTGCAGCTGCGATGGCACAGATTAGAAGATGGCAGTACAAAATTCTTCAAAATGAAAAGGCAGCAAAGAGGCTTTTTTTTCTCTCTCTTTCTCCTCTAACCTCTCTACCTCCCTCTCCCCGCCCACCACCTCCATTGGCTCAGCATCTTATACAAGGTGCAGCGAGAGGACAGCTTTTTTTGTACTCAAGAGCTGTGTCTTAAGAAATGCAAATATAGCTACTCAATCCATACCAGGTCTTGTTGTGGGGGGGTCAGATTTTCTTTTTATATTAAACTTTTCCTGATGATGTTAACTCAAGTCGCTCTGTACCCCTCAAGCACTTCATCTGCAAAATTAATTTCATTTTGCACTTGCTGTAAAGTCTCTCTTTTTCATGGCTGAGGAGTCTGGATCCACTCCTGCCACAGCGGCGTGTTGACTTATTGATGCTCGGTGCCCTTTGTGCACGCTGAACCAGTGTCAGACAGTGCATGAAATGCCACTGAAGAGTAAGAGTTGATTAGCTGCCCTTACTCTCCCTCGTCTCATTCCCTCACACTCAGGGCAGTAAAATGACTCTTGAGATTGCGCACTCTGCTAACAGTTTTCTTGTTAACTTTCTTTGTGCCAAAGGTTATTGAATGCATGGGCGCTGATTTCTGGTGTCTGACATGTGCCGCACTTTCTGTGCAGCCTCCGTCTATATTGACTGAAAAAAAATGTACCAAGAGGTTCTTTTATTTGTCGAAATGTTTTTGACCCTGGACAAACTGCAGACTTTGTGACAGTTATCCAGCATTCCCATTCTGTCCAGCCCGGTGTAGTTCGAGCATCCCCTGAATGGTGCATCAATGTTTAAGAAATTTGATCTTACTGATTATAAATAGGGCTGCACAATGTTGGAAAAAAACCTGACAGACCTTTTCTGTGATATATATCGTGAATTGAAAAAATACTTGAATTTTCACCAGAATAGCTTCATATGGAAACAATTAATCATTATTCTCTAATAATTGGTGTGATTTTATAGCGGCGTGCAACTGCATAGAAAATACAAATAATAATTAAAGCTGAACAATGACTAAGACTTTTCATCTCTTCAATCAATCCAGGCTAAAAACCATAGTGTAACATGGCATATTAATAATGCATGTTGGTTACTCTAAAATAAAGTGGGTCCCTTATGTTGCTCCCCTCCTGGTCTTGTTTGCGGGTTTGTGAACGCAATGCAAGTGGATATCGCCATGTCTTTTTTTTCCTTTGATCCTTTGATCTGACAGTCCTGTCAGAGCCAATCAGATTGACTGATGAGAGGAGCAGCTTCTACAGAGGCGAGTGAATTCAAACTTTTAGACTCAGCGCAGTGAATGAATAGGTTTCACTTTTCGCTCTGCCCTGGCATTCAAATGCTTCATGTGTGCCCAGAGTACGCTTTGTACTCCTAGAGTGTGGTGCAGTGCATAAGTGAACAGTATATTGCATTAGCATTTCTAATAAATGGTCAAGCTCCAAAATATCAAATCAAAACGTGGCAGTATATGTTTTGATTGTATATTTATATATATGTATATTTGAAAGTGCATTGTATTGAAATGTAAGGCAAAAGCTGGGACTTTTCTTGTTTGTTAATGTTAGTGCCAACGTTACCTTTCCAGCCTCGTGGCTCCAAACTGTAGTTGTGAGACCTCTGGTTATACACAGTGACATTACAGTCATTTTACTGGAACCTTAGCGAATCTAGACACTTTCTGCTGATTATTGTAGCCTCAGAAAATAATGCACTTCACTGTGTCTGCGGCACCTGTCCACACAATAATGGTACTTTTCTACACGTTCGCATGCTAAGGAGTCTCATGTCCCAGAAAAAATGCTGCGAGACTACATCACATATGCACGCAAACTCTCTTAACGGGGAAGGCTTGGCCAGTAACATAACCTTTCGTTTACCTTTTGTATCTAGCAGTAAAAAAGATGTAGCATGTTGTGTTTTAGTAAATTTACCTAACTTGACATTGCACATCGCGATGTCGATGATGAAATTATTTATCATCCAGCCCTCATTATATTCATGTGGTTTTCCAGCATCCATTTTCTGGCTTTACCAGTTTTACTAGTTTTTGGTAATTCAATTTAACAGGTGTTAAGACTTAAGATTTATTTAGTTTTATTCTCAAATTTCAGATCTCAGGAGAAAGGAGATTTTTATGCCATTAAAGGGCTGTCCTTACCTGCCCCGAGAGAACTGGACTGAAGTATTTTTCCAACTAAAAGTAAATACTTGGGTAGCTAAATAAACAAGTGATGCTGTTGGATCAGCAGCTCAGTCAGTCCTCTCCGCTCTCCAGCAACTCTTCAAGGGACAGTGAATGGCGATGATGTGCATGTGCACTCAAACTCCGTTTTCCCGACAAAAGTTTCAGAGGGCCTGATTTCCAGAGGCCGTCATCCCTGCTTGACAGAACCTGACATTTGGAAAAGGTCTATTCGGAGGATTTGTTTGCGACAGCTTCAAATTACAGTGGCACGGAGGGAGCGGGAGAAAGGGAAGGGATTGAGGAAGAAAATGGCTCCATCCTATTTAAATGTCACTTCTACGAGGTGAATGCAAAAGATTTTCTTGTTTTTTTTTTTTTTTAAATTACATGGGCATTTCTCACAATGGGGAAAAAATCTTGCCATGTTTTATTCTGTGTGTGTCTCTGTGTTTCTGTTTGGCTCGGGCTGCGTTATTGGCAGTGGGCTTTAAGCCTTGTGAAGCTTTGCCAACATCTTGACAGTAACCACAAACCATTTAGTTGTTTGTTTTGTGTAGGTAGTGACTGAAGGACCAATCACTCGGGTCTTGTTTGGATTTGAGGTTTATGCTGCTGGACTATATGCAGCGGTATGAAGTACATATTAATTTGCCGGCTCTCCCACTCTCCATCCGAGTGCAGGAACAAGGCAAAAGTAAGAAAGGAAGTGCTTTAAGTACAATCTGGGGGAGGAAAGCTACAAGGAAAATAACCGATAAGTGCGCTGCAATTTCTGTATATGTGGAGTGATTTTTCTTATGTAACAAAAGCTGTTATTTCTTGTGGCGCACTTATGAGTACACAGGGGGCTCTGCCTGTCACTGACCTTTTTAACAAGGATGAGGAGACCAAAATACACCGAGTATCCCTCGGTGGTGATAGTCAAATGTCACTCAAAGTAAAGGACTGCAGCCAGACTCTCATAGTGAGCTTCCAACAATAGTAAGGAGGAGGAGGCGCAGAGCCCTCTATCTCTTTTTCCTTGACAAATAGCTGATGACACTGTTGGATTAAGCCCTCACAAGTCATGCCAGCTGCTGGAATCAGATGACAAGTACCTCCATTTCTAACGTGTCTTAATCTGTTTCAAGACGCTTCCAGCTTCATATATATAACCGGAATATTCATCACCCAGACGCTGCCTGCAAATGTCAATAAATTATGTGACTTAAGTGACGCCTGAGCTTGACAACTAGTTTCCTGAAAGGCATTTGCCCTTTTGCCTACTTTTTCATTTTGCCCTACTGCTGTGACACATTTTATTGAAGAGCTGTCTGCGATTGTACCACAAGGACTCGGGCTATACATCGGCGAGCTGAACTTCACTTTCCCACAGTGTCAAACACAGACATTTTAAACTCTGCCACTGCAAACAAGAGCATCTATTTTAACAGAGGCATTTCCCATAATTAAACTAATGCATAGGAGAGTATGCTGGGGTGGCTCCCCTGATTAATGGAGCAATTACATAATCCATTACTCTGAATTATGAATGTGCTAATGATGAGCTCTTGTTGGGTAATGATTCCTGGAGTTTGCTTGTGTAAAATATGAAAAGGGAAGCTGAGAGAACTGTCTGTGTTTGTAGATGTTCCTCTAATCACTAGGAGGTGAGGTTTAAGGAGGAAAAAGAAATGTGCGACTTCCTACGGAGAGTGGCTGTTCCACCATCACGGGTCATTGCTTCCTGTTGTAGAAAGAACGCCTCCTACTGTTCCCACCGAGACCGGGTGGTGTAGATTTCAGCTCCTGCAATGAAATACTAAAGGCCATACAAATCTGAATTCATGTTTTCATGTAATTTCTTGACGGGAACATAAAGTGTGCAATTAAGGAAAAGAAGACAACATAAAGGATGACAGTTGGCGACTGAGCTCTGTCATAATCTTCTTGGCCAAAAACGTTACTGGCTCTTAAGCAATAATTTCTTGTTTACATTCTCGTCTAGGCTATTTGTGGGGATGTTCCTGGACGCGTTGTGCAGCAGACATCTAGAAATAGCTCAGATCTACAGAACAGTCTTAGATATCTCAGAATACCAACCATTTTTTTTTTATTTTTTGGAGTAAACCTCAACTGGATACTAATTATTTTGTCAACGCAAAATCATAGTAGCAGAGGTATGAAATATTCTGAATTTTCTTACTTCTGTGGATATATATGTAGGTAACCAAAACTCTTACGCTTATAAAAAGGAGCAGATGAGTTGCACAAGGATTTATATGTTTTTGGCAGCTGATATCTTTCTACAGATTGTGTGAAAAGTAGACGCCTATAGAGCCTATAGAGCCTATAGCATGATATGTTATACATGTCAGTGTGCATTTTCTCACATGGTTTTCTATCTTGCAAGCACATCTACATGATGCTTTCATGCAGCACGTCTGGTGTCGATGCTGGCGTCCGGCCTCTCTTGTGCTCAGTTTGGCTCAAGTTACATATGACGCATTTCCACTGCATGGTACCGCACGACTCTGCTCAACTGAACTGGTTTTCTCGTAGTAGAAGTTGTGGATAGTTTTTGGTAACACCTTAGTCAAGGTTCCCAACAGCTGAGCCAATACTAGAAGGTTAAAATTAGAAGTTAAGTTTCTTATAAATTTTATTTGTTAAAATAAGAGCTTAAAAAATTAATCCATAAGTGTCAAGTGTTCATTTAATTGCCAACTAATCTCATAATCGATTAATTCGAGGCTGGTTTTTTTTAACAAAACAATAAGTCAAAATTCTCAGACTGTGAATATTTTCTTTGTGTTGTGGACCAAACAAGATTTGAGGACATCATCTAAGGCTTCAGGAAATAGTGATTGACATTTTTTGACATTTTATCAACCAAACAACCTGTTTAATTAATCTAGAAAACAGTTGACAGATTAGTCAACAATGAAATTAATTGTTAGTAGTAGCCTTAAGCTGCTTTGGCACAGAGATGGCACTATAGTGCTGCAACAAAGTCCCCCCTTTATACCCCCCCTGCAGATTTACACAGAACCAAATGACAGCAGCATCATTCTGCTCCACTCGGCGATTATACACTGCATTGCAGCATCCTGCAATCAAAAGAGGCAATAATTTACCTTCTCTGTTTGTGTACGTTTGCGGCTACCGTTCCTCTTATTTGTATTAGCCACTAACTGCTACAGCTGCTTTTTAAATCTCCTGTGGTGGGTCAAACACATAAACATGTCGTCAAAACGTCACACCTGTGCTGCCCATGGTCACGTCTTTCCAGCTGTACGTTTTACACAGATGGCGTTGTAGCACTGTTACTAACTCCTGTCCCAGCTCAGAGATTAGACCACTCTGTCCCCCCTCTCTGCGATTGGACATTATATATAGAACAGCAAAGTGGCATAACGGCGTGATATTCCTACCTTGAACAGGCAGTGTATATGCAGCTTTAGTTAAAACACTGCAGACCACAAAGTCACTCCTCATGGGACATCTTGCCCAAACCCACCACTTTTAAGTTTCCAAGCTACTTTCATTAGCGACTACAATTTTTGAAATTTACTCGACCCAGATTTTAAAAAATGGCAGTCGGCAAAACTATCCTTCACTGTGCTGTACGACTGACGGAGCGCAGACATTCCTCTGTTTGTTTGCCGATGAGAGAATTCAGCAAGTGTCACATTGAAGATGGTGTTACAGCAGTTCGAGACAAAAACACTGTGGCGATAAACTGAGAAATTTGCCTACAATGAGGGGGAACTATCCACAGTGTAAAACAAATAAGAGAAAAGGACCTGGTACCAAATGTCAGTTGATGCAATCCAAGCATGCAGAGGAAATGAAGCAGCAGTAGTAAAAGCAGCAAAACACTAACAAGCTGCTCTCTGTGCAGGTGGAATTCTGTGGATATATGAGAAAAAACACACCTGGCTCCTTAAATATTAAATTTTAGAGAGTCACAAGACACCTGAACTGCAAGCTGTGCTTTAGTTCATTAAATATTAAATTAAATGCATCTGTCTAACAGGCTTTTCCATCAGTTGGGATTTTTGGCACTATCGGATGCTGCCAATTATCTCACAATTTGAGGTCTGTTGTTCCAACAACCTTTTTTTTACTAAAATAAAAATCTTCTCTTGAGAATTTGACAAGTCTTCCACTCTGCTGCTGTCATCGTCAGTGGTATTGTATTTACAGATGACAAGGCATTCTTCAAAATTTCTGTTCAGGAGAAAGAGTCAGTGTGCCGTTCACGTCAGATTTTGCATAACGTTTTTTTGCTCGTTGCTGAGAAATGCTGAAACCAGAGAATATTTTACAGAGTTTCTCCAGAGTTCTTAGGGGCTTTGTTGCTGATAGTTCCTCCAGGCTGTCTTTTCACACACACTGCAGATTTCTTTTGGTCAGAATCAGACCTCAGTAGTGCACACTTCTGTTGATTAGTTGGGTTTTTGACAGTTCATCTTGCACCTGACACCAACCTCAGAGATGTAGCGCCAAAAGAGACCAGCTGATGTCTGACTCTGTGTGTATTCACGTCTTTACGGTTGTGAAGAGGAAAAGAAAATGTGGACTACCGAAATAGCCAAAAATGTTAACGAGAAATTGTCTTATCAGTCAATTATCGATTATTATTGATAATTTTATTTGAGTTTTTAATCAATTAATTTTTTCAAGATTTTTTTTTTGGGGGGGGGGGTTCTTTTGGCATTTGTTAGATCAGACAGCTTCAGTTTGAAATGAGGAAAGAGAAGGGATGACAGCAGCTACCAGATGAACAAGTGGACACCCTAATGTGTTATTTTTAATTATTACCAAAAGAAAAAAATGCCAATTACAACTACTTTATTTTGAATTTAACCACCTTATTTAAAAGGCACAAATGTAATGATTTTACGATTAACACGACAATGCAAAACAAACCCAAATATATCAATTAACACAAATAAATAAACATAAATAATGATGAATGATCTCACCTTGATAAAGAAAGCAAGTAAAATCAAATTTTAGGCAAAGTAACAAAAGACAGATGGTACTGCAGCCACAGATAGTGACGGTCATGATCTGTGTATGCAACCAGCAGTCCTCTTTGGTTTTATAGCCTGTTTGTCATTTATATTCATGTATGAACGATGATGTAGAAGCCTGAGGAGGGAGTTTTATCTTATATCCCCTTGTCTTCTTGGCGTGTACTCTCCTTTTCAGTCTTTCTGCTCAGCCAGATGGCAGCGGTGGAGGTCACCTCAGACTTTATGAAGTACAGTCACATCACAGTCTAGTTTGATGAAGAATTACTCCTAAAAACGCGAACTTACTGCGTATTCTTGTGTGAATTCATGAATGTTTATATGGCATCTCTGGAGAGCAAGAGTTAATTGCAAAAACAAGTTTTAATTGGGCTTGTGTTTACAAAATGTTGCCTTCATGCCCTAGTTGCACATACAAGAATAAATGGGTTTCTCAGGAGAGTTTCTAAGTGTATTATATACTTGGTGTTATGTATATGTATTACAGAATATGTTTTGTCTCGATGCAGCTCAGTGTGCAGCCTCTGTCAGTCCATAATATGCACCGCTCCTCTTTTGCTGATGATTGACATCCATTATTTTTTCAGCCCACAGTGTCTGTTTTTAAGCTCGTGGCAGATGTGTCTGCATTAGATGTGGTTCATTTGAAGTTCAGCGTGTGAGTCCATTTTCTTAGGTAAACAAGCCAGCCAGACTCCCAACTTCCAGCTGAGGACACTCATCTGCTTATCTCTGATTGAAAATTGTCTCCTTTCCACAGTGTGAACTCTCACCGTGCTTTCTCGAGGCAACTTGCTGAAGTGTTTGTCTTATTTGAGAGAGGGACAGAGTGAGAAAGGGGGGGGGGGGTATGCAGTGTGCTGCTACCTGGTGAAAGGAAAAATCATCAGCATTTAAAGCTTGTAAATGAGTTCTGTCGGTGCATTTTATTGGGAAATAATTGCTACAAGTGAAAAGCAAAATCCTTATTTAGTTTCAAATAAAGCAGTAATAGTTTGTGACTGGTGGAAAACTGTGTCTCCTCTCCAGGTAGAGCTGCTTTATTACTTTGGTCTTAATTGCAAAGAGGGGAAGCATTATGAGAGTTTTTATGATGAGTTTTGTGAGTTTTTGTACTGTACATGTACTTGTAAGAGTCTATCCAAGCATCTGTTGGCAATTATGCTATTTTCTGTGTGTGTGTGTTCCTGTGTGCTGCCTCTTTCAGATATGCACTTTATTACATAAGTGTGCATTTAGGCATTATTTTTTTATTTAAGTCCCAGAACATTTCTGTGAAAGTCACAATGGCAGTCTGACTAAGTAGCAGTCCAAACTGAATGTGATCGCATTAAAAAAGTACAGCATGCACAAGTAAAAATATGTAGTCAGAGTGACATAAAAAGACTTATTTCATTTTTTTCAAGCTATTTAATACATTCACCTTATGCCAGAGGTGGGACCAAGTCACTGTTTTGCAAATCACAAGTAATTCTCTAGTCTTTGTACCCAAGAGACAATCAGTTCATTGGTCAAGACTAGCCAGCCCTGACTCAAGACTCCAAAGTCCCTGGACAAGTCCCAAGTAAAGACTCAAAAGTATCAAGTCAAGTACCAATTTTTAAAATTTGAATTTTGAATCTCAGTGTCATAGAAAAACATGTCAGAGAAAGCATAAAGGGATGTCCTATCCAGTACTTTCACATATTAAGTAGGGGAAAAAATTGGATACATGTAGAAAAAAAGTCAAGCAACACGCACATCGAAAACAGTGAAATACTAGATGGTGGACAGAACAAAAGTAGATACAAAAATACAAAAGTAGAGTCTGCACACCAAGCCCTTTTTCAGACATAAAACACCTGCAGAGATGCATTTGATACCTCCTGTACATAGTATGTCACATGTTTATTTGTAGGCACCTTTGCATTTTAGACTCACATGACCTGTCAAGTGACCAGTCCATGCAGGTATTAATGTGGTGTATCTCTGCACTTTTTTCATGTCTGAAGAAGGGCCTGGGCCCGAAACATAACACACGGAGGTAACAAATGTTCACGGGAGAATCATCTAGTGTGTAGACTCTATTTTTTCTGTATTGGTTATAGGCTAAATCTGTTGTTTTTACATCATGCATCCCTAGTCATGACATCCCTAGACTTGACTCCACGTCTCTGCCTTATGCACACTGAAAATTAAGTTGTTCAGGAGATTCATCTCATGTCAGATCAGTCTACAAAAATGTGTTTTCATTTATTTAATTTTTCCCTATGCAGTGCAGGGCAAAAGAGGATTTAAAAAAAACTTGGAAAACCACATGAATCATCAGACCTTCAGCCTCCTTCCCTAAATTTCTTACTTTCAGTCCTGCCAACTTCCTACAGGATGAATTCTACTCTGCCGCCGTGGTTCCCCGTTTCTTGCCCCCCGATGCCAAATGTCTCTTGTTGGTCATGTTGTTTTAAGCAGATTTATTAAGAGGAATTTCTGTAATGGAGACCTGTGTTTGCCCGAAAAGCAGTTACTTTACCAGATACTTGAAGCTCGCCTCTGTGTCTGAAAGAGGTTTGTGTGTGGTGAAGGTTCCTCCCTGCTCTCCAGGCTGCCAACAGCACAGCGTGCCTCGGTCGTTATAGTGGGCCTCTGGGCCCTGGGCCACCAGCTCTGCCTTGTTCTGCTCCGCTGGCTGCATTGGCCCTGTTGTGAAATGTGATCAGTCAGCTCCATTTAGGGCCCGGACTGGGTGCCACTGGAGACCAAACGGCCCAATCCCTTGCTGCACCACCCAGGAGTTGATCTCCAGGGATTGGTCAGAGCGAGGAGCGTCTGATGCCTCGTTGTACGATTACTGGGAACGCAGCCACGATGCCTTGTTGTTGTGGTATCACAGTCTTGTTTACCAGGTTCTCGCTGAAGCTTAGTTTGTACATTGAACAAATTTGACATGTTAGATAGCAGTGGGTTATGCAATTGCCAAAGCAGCAAACTGTTACGCCTCTGCACATTTTATTTAATATCACTCACTTTTTTTGATATTATTCCAAACAAAATCAGTCTCATCTAATGTATTTCACATTTGTGCTTCTCTTTGAACTTTTCCTTGCCTGTTGTTTTGAAACTAAGACAGACTCTGTGTTTAATTTTGCTTAATAGACTTGTGTTAACAGCATGAGTGTTGACAAAACAGCTCTCCTGACCAATGAAAAAGCAGAAGGCAAAGAAACGAAAGCAGAATCTTCAACTAGACAAATTTGTGTGGTGATTTTGTGGGGCAAGTGAGAAAGGTGGATTATGTTGCAGAAGTTGTTCAGAAGTATCCATGTTGGATTTTATCCTTTTTGGTGTGAGACTGGGTCTCTGTTGGAGTCCATTGTAACTTTCCTTAGCAAGCTATAAACTCCTTAATGCTACTCTTCATGTCTACAGGGGTCGAGCATTAGATACTCAAAAGATGTTTTCTAGTAAAATATCACTTTAAGCCATCATGTGACCCCTCTTGCATCCCTCTGTGACCAAAATACAGCAGCTTTGAAGGTTGTGAAGTGGACTTCAGATGAGGGAGATAGAGTTTACCATATTTTCAACACACACACACACACACACACACACACACACACACACACACATGCACGCAAATCTTCATTTTCTTTGTCAGCTTTTACTAATTTCTCGACATTAATGGGACTTTCTTGTCAAGTTGGCCATTGCTGTTTTTCCCATGTACTTGAAAGAAATCAAACAAATTTGCTAAGGATTTCAAGGGTTAAATGAGAGGTTTGCACAAGAAAACTGATGTTGAACTTGGTTTGAAAAGATTAAGGCTTTCATTTTTGAGTTTGTGTGTGTTTGCTCAGTCAGACTTGACTTTTTGCCTTTTCCGACTTGTAAATGTCTGACGAAAACAAGTTATTCATTTCTCAGAGCATCTCAAATTAATCCTCTCATGATGCAACGGGTACAGATCTTGGAGACTGTTATTCTTTCTCCCAAGAAATCTATTATTGGGAAATAGATTTATTTATTTATTTTGCATGGCTGTGTTCATAAAAAATGGATAAATGTCAGCTTGGTGGCCTCCTGTAACGATAAGGACATAAACAAAGGTTGCAGTTAGTGACACTGGGCCAAGTCAGCCTTTTGTTTATCAGAGTTAGAGGGGAGAGAGAGACGAGGTGATGTGTAGTGATAGCAGCTGTCAGCGCGACGTGGTCGACCAGAGGCAGAACTGCACTGATGAAATCTGCTGTCAAAGTTTGGGAGCTCTGGTTTTAGGCTCTCATGCCACGACTGATGTGGATGATGCAGCTCCCTCCATGGAAATATGGAAGCTTACACCCGTGCTTGCACCGCAGCACAAGTTTTCCAATCTGTCTGCTTTGCATAAAATCAACTTGGCTGCCTGTCAGTATGTTGCTCTGTAATTAACCTGCAGAGGCCCAAAACGGATGCCCTCTGAAAGGCTTCATTAACCTGTGCCTAAGAGGCGGCCATTGTCCTCTTGCTCACATGACCCACACTAAGCGACCACAGTACCTCGCATATTTTCTCAGCTATAACAGCTGGCAGAGAAACAAACCCACCTGCGTTTGGTATTCTCTTAAACCTTTTCCAGCAAACATGAGATGCTATTCTAAATTATACATAGATGTGAAGACAGCAGGGTCCTACCTTTCTTAATGACTGCTAGTGTTAAAATCGAGGGCTGTACCCGACTCCAGCCGCTTATCGCTCAAAGTGAACTCGTCTGGCAGCAGCATGTTTTTGTATTTGGCAACTGTTTTCATATGCTATTTGTGATTGATTTTATTTTGCTGTACTATTTATTTTTTGTACTGAATCTGACTCTGTCTTTAAAGGTAAACTGTTTCATTTATGCTGACATATACATTTTAACACTGTTGCAAATGTGTTGTTGCACACACAGTTTGCTTCACCAATTTGAAATGAAACAAAAGTCAGTCTTCATCAGGTAATGACGTGTAATTTCGTGGTGTCACAGTTATGCCCCACCTCCTCTCATCCCAACCAAATTAAGCCGTCTTCTTCTTGTTTAGTCAGCTTGATGTTCAAGCTGCATTTTTCACAACATCAGCATGCAGCGCTTGAAAACCTGGACCCAGGGGACTCGGGCTCTGTAGGTGTGTATGTGTGTGTGTGAAAGAGAGAGAGAGAAAGAGAAAGAGAGTAACTGCAAGGCTCGTCTCCAGTCAGTTGGAGTAGCCTGTATGTGTGTCATCATCTCCTGAGTGCAACACCAGCTTGGCCCACTTCTGCCTGACCGACTAGACTGTACGGCTCATCTGGGCTCTTCCCTCTTGTCTCTTTGTGTTTAATTTGCTCTCTCTCGTACTCTCTCTTTTCCCTGTGTGGGGTCCGGCTCTCATGTCTCTTCTCAGCAGTCAGAACAGAACTAGCAAAGCTCGCGAAGATGTAGAACGTCCCAGGTGAATCAGGCAGAAGGTGTTGGCGCAGAGCCAGCGCACACGATGAATCAGACAGGACCACCCAGCGCACATTCACTCTCATGTAGAGTTCATATCCACACCAGTGTAACACACACATACACATCTAGGTCAGAGAGTGAAAGGGGAACCTTTAGCCTACATCATGGCAGCTCTGTGTTCACAGGCTGCTCTGAGACCTGCGCTACACAATACGCTCTCCCCTCTCATCTATAACTAAAACTCAGTCACCGATGATACATTAAGCTTGGCATGTAAGGAGGCTGTCAAACCTTTTAGCCCTTGTTTTTGACTGCATTCTCTCGCGCTGCCAAGGATGGAGATTGCAACAGCTTTGCCGAGTGCATGCTTCAGAGAATACATGCTGTCAAATGTCAGGTATCCGGGTGATGCCAGCCCGAATCTCACAGACTCTGTTTTTTAGTTTGAGATTTTAAGAGGTCTGAGCAGAGTAGATAACACACACTGACACATATACACCTTTTAAGTTGATATAAGGAATTTGTTGGCAAACACTTGACTATTTACGCATCCAGCAGTTATTGAGAAACGTTATCATTCATGCGGAGGTGTTAATCAGGCCACCTGGTGATTGAGAGGTCAAATTTACTCTTCTTTTAGCTCTGTTTTTGGTGTCTACCCATCAAGTATTTGGCTCTTGCTCTCGCTGCTAAATGCTCCAAAAGCTAGTTTCTCACTCTGCTCATTGGCTGTTTGGTGCTGAGCAGGTAGTGTAATGGGTTTTTAGTAGGGATGCACTGATCCAGCACTGATTAGGCTTGATCTGTGTAAAATTTCATACCTTAATACCTTACTGAAATTCTACCAGGGTATTCAGTATATGATGGTTTAAGTCTGTAATAAATACACAAGAGAAACCCACAAAATCTTAAAAAAGTAATATTCTCACACCTTGCTTAACAGGAAAGTACAAATGTTCACCCTTTGAATTCAACTTCTCTCAGTCACAGAAGACTGACGAGGCTTAATTGCATCATTAACTCATCATAAAATACACTTCATTCAGACCCGACAGAAACAAAATAAAACTCACCCCAACTGTTTTGGTTACTCTTGCTAGTAATGTAGTTATTAAGTTCAGTGTTCCAACTATCACTAGTTGGAACAACTATCAACCAAAAAAAAAAAAAAGACATGCTGTTACTCCCCACAGTCTCTCTCTGTCATTGTTGGCTGCAGGCTGTTTACAGTCCTGTAACGTACACCTTTAGCTGTCGCAGTGCTTTTCAGCTCAGGTGCCTGTTCCACCAGTAGGGACTAGAGACTGAGCTCTAATGGTGCGTGCTGTGCACTTCATACAATGAGTTTTATAAAAAGAGGAGCGCCTATATATATATGACGGTACTGAAGAACATAACCTTAGGAATTTCTTAATACCCTAGCATATCATAATACCTTGATACTGCCCAAGCCTAATACTGAAATTGGATAGTTGGCCGATACTAATTCAAATTTCTGGATGGGATGCGGAGCCAGACATAGGGTGAGTCTGAGTGAAACGGAGGAAGCTGCCTGGAGAAACTAAGGCTTTTCCCAGTCAGGCTCCGAGATAACAACTCTTCTTCCTTCTGCTTAGAAGTGATCAGTTTACACCTCAAAGCAACTTAATATGATGGAGTCTCTGGCTTTTGTATGATATCTGGTCTCAGCAAAAATGTTATTGCACATGTCCAATCTGTTGTTAGCAAAGTTAGCCCACACTAGCTTGGAGGACTAACTTGGCTTGTTTACTATATTACGTGAACATCACTGTCACCATGAACATCCTGCCAAATCCAGGTGACAATTTTCTGTTCATTACCACAAACAACCTCTTTCACATTGTTTTCATGTAATACAATGACAAATACAAAACTTTGATTACAGCCACTTTTTAAGAAATGTCGTAAAAAAAAAAAGTTGACTCTAGGATTGCATTACCTACAGCATTTTTTTGGCCTCACATTTATTCAGAGAGCTTCTTTTTGGGTTTGACAATTTGAAGCATTGACAGCTTGTACATCTGATCGGGTGTAGAAAGGGTTCATGTCGATGTCTCAGTGAAGGAGAGCACTTGTCAATCATTTGTTGTACAGCAGAGTTGAGAGTGAAGTTGGTCCCAAGAAAATGCGTGCGGAGCCCTGACAGAACGTACTGAGCAAAGCAAAATGCTGGATTTTCAAGACTGCATATCACACTTTCGCTGTCTAGATTTAAGAAACAATTGGTCAGTCTGAGTATTTTAGGACATTTATCAGTGACATTTATTACAAGACTTCAACTTTACACTGTAGTTGTTGTATCAAAAGGTCAGCAGTAGGTTGATTCTAGTATGTTTTAAGGCAGCAACAGAGTGTACTGCTTCGGCAGGGAGTTAAACTGGACTGAGTGAATTCGAGATGCTATTCGAGCAGGCATTAACAAATTGATTAAGAAATTGTACAAAGAAAAACTGTGGTTGTTAAGTGAATTAATATTTTTGCCCCACCCCTACCATAGGGGTTCCCAGCACGCTTAGTAAAGGCAGCAACAGAAAGTTTGCTGGTCTGACGAGAAGTCTGCACTGGGCTGGCTGAATTCAAGTTGCTCTTTAAGCACCTGAAGTTCTGTGTCTTTGGACGGTCCGCCATTGTCTGCTTTCTTGATTTCGCTTTGATTTTGTTGATGTTGATTAATTATAGACTACCACAATAAAAGTGGAGCTTTTTTTTCCACCCCTGCTTTTCAATGTTATTGTTTCAAACATGTGAACTTTCCAACCTGTTTCTAGTCTTAATACTAAAATAAGCTAACTGTCTCCTGGTGGTGGCTTCATGTTTGTCCTAAAGACAGAATTATGATGATTAGGGACGCGTTAAATTGGATATCCGATATGCAGATATACAACAACTTACTTGCTGAAAACTGATACCGTTATCTATATATATGCATCGGTGACATGCAGATTATATTGTTCATCCCTAGAGACGACCTTCTTACCTAACTCTCAGCAAGAAAACAAGTAGGCACTTTTCTTTAAACAAGATTAATGTTTTTGACAAACAACAACATAAAACCAAACATTCAATTAGAAAGCATGTTTATTCTCAGCTGAGTTACATAAAAAGTTACATTTTGCTATCATGGCCAAAACTATCATGAAAAATCTAATGCCTGGAGCCGGCATTGGCAGGCAGCTCGCACTCAGCTCACACACATCACTGGGTAACTAGGAGACAGTGTCAGAATGATGGAGACTATGGACACACCATCATCATCCTATGTGTGCGTGCGTGTGTGTGTGTGTGTACGTGCGTTGCCTCTGTCCAGAGCCCTCCCTGCACCCGTGGCCAAAAATGTCACTCCGGGCTCATTATGCCATTAGCTGCCTCAAGCCTCACTCCATTTGCTGGGCAGGGAGTGTGACGGAGCCCTTTCACAGGGTCACCCCTCCTGCTGGAGGCCGGTCAGCTGAGAGGTGTGTGTGTGGTGAGAGAGAGACAGTGTTCACCTCAAACTCAGAGAATATATTTGACACTAATCATGATTTAGCACAGGATGTGAGCTGTGTTATGCATTATTATCACTCCATATGTATGATTTGTGCTGCTGTTGTAATATCTATTGCAGATAATATACAGATCGGGGAGATTGATTCAGTGTTTGCTCTGTGAAAGTCAACCCTTTTAATGCGTAGCTCACCAAACCTCCTAAATCAAGTCTGTCTTTTTAACATACACAGTTGAGCTTCACAGAGGTGAGGTTCAGGCACATATCTTGGTGCAGGAGGGGTTAATCCACCAGAAGCAAGTAGCCGAACTAAATTCCCCAGGCCTTTCCCGCCCATCCATCGCCTGAAGAGGACGACCAGCTTATTTTCTCTGCATATTAAAAACTGCCTTGAGAGGTGGCAGGCAGGGGCCTCAGGAGGATGGGGATAGCAGGGGAGAAAGAAAAAGTAGTAAGACAGAAACTGGAGTGGAGAGGAGGAGAAGGAGGGTGGGGTCTTTTTTTTTTCTTCCAAATAAATGATTCACTAAATACATCCCCCATTCCTGTCCATTTTGAAAGAGGGGCCAGCTTTGATCTCTGGGGCCCTTTGAAATGATCTGAGGAATGGGAGAGAGGCTTGTGAGGGAGGGGCAGTGGGGGAAGTAAGAGAGACAGGGACAGGGAACGCCACACCTCCCTGCCTGTAGAGGGGAGACATCACAGGTGTAGCTGCAGAGAGAGGAGACAGAGGAGCAGAGGGAGAGGTGTGGGGCGGTGAAGGGGGAAGTTTGCACGCAGTTAAGCTTTCGGATGATAGCTGAGGTGCTGGGAGTTGTTGTGCAGCAGCAGCTATGTGGTAAAGTGAGCTGTTTGAAAGCCTCGGCGTGGTTATGCCCTGGGATAGATTAGCTTCACTTTAACCCCGGAGATCAATGGGGTGGCAGATGTCTCTTCTCCACTCAAATTGCGAATTGGACTTCCTTTTCTGAAGTACTGCTGGATGTGATGTAAATCCTATATCTTACTGGCTCTGCCATGCTCGGCGGCCCATGTAAAGAGCACAGGCGAGAAAACACTCTGACTCTCCTCTGCATATTTCGGTATTACTCTTCTTTGCAGCTAGTTGGTTTTCTTTGCTTTCACAGTTGAGCCCAATGTCACAGTGGCATTAAATCTTCATATGTTTGCTGTATATAGTAGGCTTACTTGGTCCGTTTTCTCAGATTTAAACCTTAATTAAATCAGTGTGTTTTTGGATGCAGAATTTCCACAGTGATGGAAAACCTGGAAAAGACTTGGTATTTAACCATGTCAATATTCAGACCTGGAAAAGTCATGGAATTAGTAAAAATCAATCAAAGTTTTGGAGAATGCATGGAATTTGTCTTTGTCTGTAATGAAACGAATTTTTACAGCCCCCCCCCCCCCAAAAAAAAGCCCAACAATCTTGTCTCTCTGTATTAATTACTATAATGAGCTAAATATGGGTCAAAAATTTAAAAAGCATGTTTTTTTTCTGTCAATTTCACTCTCTTTTCTCTTCCTGGAAATTATTTGAATGTACTTAAAGATTCATCTTGAACTCGGGGGTGTTTACATTAATGTATCCAATCAAATGTGATTTGGGGCGATTAGCTAAGCCGTCCATGCGAGAGAGAGAATGAATCACTGGAACTTGCTGTGATAATATCATATCATTATGTTATTATTTCAGATTTATCTAATTATAGCTGAAAAATAGCCAGCAGCCACATCCTGTACAACACTGGTGTGAAAAACCGAATAGTTATCTTTAGACAACTTTACCTTTATTACCTCAACTAGAAATATTTATTATTCCATCAACACCTCACCAGAACTGCTGCTCATCAGATGCACAAAGAGGTGCTTTGCATCAATGACACTGAGTGTCCTTGTTGTTTTTGTAAGCTGGGAAACTTGGGTACTTTGCTAAAGCCACCTGATACTTTTAATTTAGCAGCATGTCGATTATACTGTCGGAGCATCGGCTTAGCACTCGTGTTCCCATGAGGCTGCTGGATCCTCACTTTCATTAAAGTTGTTTGGAGAGTCTCTCGGCTTCGTTGCCTCATAAAACAAACTGCTATGATGAAAATAACTTAAAACCGCACAAACCAACGCTGCTCCTCTGTTTTATTAGTACACGCACACAGAGGCAGATGCACACATACACAACAAAACGCGTGTTTGTTGAGGTTCTAATGAGTCCCAGTAGCAGCGGTTTGATTCTTCCCTCCTAATTTGACATGCTTCACTTGGGCTGGGTCCCTCTCGCTCCGCAGACCTCAAATCCTCCATGCAGAGGCCTAATGAATCTTCTCCAAGTACACAAACAAAGGACAAACAAAACAAGCAGGAAACACTCGCTTCCTTGAGCTTCTAATTGTCCCAAACATGTCAATCAATCACTGCTGCTTGCTTGAATCCACTTTTTTTTTTTCTTCTGACAAAAGAGTTATTTGTCGCCCATGAGAACATATCAATCTTCAGATTGCGCGGGTATTACGCTCATGCATCGGGTTACAACCGGCAGAGTTTCCTTTCATTTTGCTCCAGCGGTGTGAGAACATTGGCTGTTGTACTTTCTGCTTAGGAAGGTGACATGAAGAACAATGAGTCGAGCCTCCCAGGGCTCTCCATGTTGAGTTTCAGCAGTAATTGAATCGGGGCTCTTGCTGCCCACAGAAGATGCTGTGAGTGAATTGTCTCAGATAGTTTATAGGGTAATAAAGTCCCTCCACGCCAACACCTGCCAGCTGTGCTCAGCTTTGACCAAAAACAGTCTATTTAATACCTCCCGTCGTGCACCTGCAGCCCACCCGTAATGGTCAGCATGCGACTCGGTCACACCGCAGACACATCAGATATCTCTCTCTGTGTCTCCTGCATCAAAGTTATGATTGTGGTAATTAAAATCTTGCCTCAATTAGCCCTTTATTGACCTTGTTTGCAGGTCTGCTGTATCTTAGCCCAATAACTGCAGCCATTTTCTCTTATCTGATCTCCTCATCTGCTTGCCTCAGCCGCTGGCGAGGGCTCGCTGTTGTAAATACTGAAAAGTGCTTTTCCTGGATTTCTACTCTGTCTTCACAGCAGCTCACTCCTTCTCCAAAACAACTCGTGTGTCTGCTGAAAGGCACGGCTGAGTGGGTGAGGAGTAGGTGGACAAATGGATGCAGCGGCGATCAAATCTGATGATTGTATTTGTCACAAAGAGTCTTTCATGCAGTGTTTGCTGAAGCCAGGTGTCAGCTCGGCGGGTCTGTAATGTGCAAATGTTGCGATGAATAATTCTTGACAAAACTGTGTACTTTAAAAACGCTACTGTTGGGCGCGCATGCATCTTCTCCTCTGCTTTTACGAGCCAGCTTTCGGCATTATTAAGGAATTGTGCATTAATGGTAGTCAGCAGTTTTCTGCGCTGCAATCTCATTACATTTACAGGGAAGGGATGGAGAGCAACAAAAAAAATTAATTGGAGGCATGCGACAGTTAGGACAGGAGCCTGGGCAAGGGCAGAGTAAATCAGAGGTCAGTTTGACAGCTTTATTGCTCTGTGGAGAGAGAAGTGGTTAACTTTAATGGGTGGAGATAGTAATGTTGAGTTACTTTATTTTTCCCCCTCTTCCTCCCCACGCCACGCCACGCACACATCCCGTCCCCTTCCCCCCTCATCAGCTGAGGCACACAGCCCCTCACCCCTGAACTATTTTGACTCGGCTTGATATATAGAGTTAATTCAGCCCTCTTCTGCGCAATAATTCATGCGTTTCATGCATTCTGTGTCATGCAGACTCAGCGCGGGGTGGAATTGTTAATTTTCTGTGCAGTCTCCCTCCTCCCGCACACACACCCGCACACACACACACACACACACACACACACACACACACACACACACCTCTGTCCTGCCTGTCACCTACACTGTCCCCATCCCCTACTCCTCTCCTCTCCTCCTCCTCCTCCACTCTCTTGTATTTTTTCTCTCCATTACTTTGGAAGTTAATTTGTCTAAAAGAGTGTCCACTCCCGGCAGTATTTCCTGCAGCATCAGGTTTCTTCTTCTTCCCTTTAAAAAAAAAAAAACACGTAGTTGTTGCCACCAAGAAAGCCAAACACACAAGTCCTCATCTTTCTCCCCACCCTCTAAACTGGACTCTCACCTCGTGGCCTTTTCGGTCACATCCTGCCCTCACCACCCATCCCCAAGTTCACGAAGGTCATCCCCACAAGGCCACCACCCCCCCCCCCAGCCTCCCCGCTGATCGCTGACTTAAGCCTTGTGCTTTTATAATTGGGAAGGGGGCGATGCTGGCAAGTGAAGCAACCGGTGAAGTGGTTTCTGCAGGGTAATGGGGCCCTGCTCTCCATGCACTTCATTTAATCCGGGCAGACCTCTGTGTGTGGTGAGTGGGGGTGGTGTGTCTCTCTCTCTCTCTCTGTGTGTGTGTGTGTGTGTGTGTGTGTGTTCTGGGATTGTTGTATGCTCGTGGGAGCAGATGGATGGGGTCAAACCTCAGGAGACATTATGAGCTCTGTTAGCATATTCTACTACACAGTGTATGCTAAAAGTGACTGAAAATGTCGGGCTGCAGCTAACCTTTACTTTCATTATGGATTAATCTGTTAGTTATTTTCAGATGAATTGCTCCATTTATAAATGTCAAATATGTCCATGGCAGATTTTCAAAGATCTTAAAGGGACAGTTCTCCCTCAGAAAAAAAAAGAAAGAAAATCTCTTACCTTCCTTCCAGAAATCATGACCTGGTTATTCAAGATAATCCACAGACCTTGTTGTGAGCCGTTAAATGTAGGAACTATTTTCTCTCTACAGAGCTACACTGTATCACAATGCAGAAGGAAGAGTGCATCTACTCATGGACGAGAGGCTTGTCCATGAGGAATTGTCCTCAATTGAGCCGTCACATTAGCTTATTTATTATATGTTATTACACTTTATTTTTATGTAACTTGTATTTTTGTAATATTTTTGTCCTTCTTTGGCACTTAATCACCTTTTTTTTGTTTTTTCTCTCGATTCTGACTCTTGAGCTGCTGTAACATGTGAGTTTCCCTGGTGAGGAATTAATTAAGTCTTATTATATCTTTTATCTTAGCTAGCTAGCTCAGTGGTGCTAGGTGAGCTAACAGTAGGTGCATGCTTCCTTTAGCACAGTGATACATTTGGTGATTGTGGCTTGGTAGAGTGAAAATAGTTCTTAAATCAGACTTCTCACTACAAGGTCTGAGCATTATCTTGTGTGATGATTTCTGAAAGAGACATGAAAGAGAGCCTTCTCGCTAACATAATAAAAACAGGATGGCACTCAGCTTGTGGTGCATAAAGCGCTAAAAAAAAAGAAGAAAATTAAAAACTCAACAGCAGACATCTCTACAGCTGATATCTCCAACACTCAGCAACTCACAGCAAAACACTTTAGATTGATAAAAAGCACTACAGATATGAAGCAAAATAAGTATTTTTAATTTAGGGGCGAACTGCCCCTTTAAACTTGCATGTTGTATCCATCCAAAAGCCCTAAACTCAAGGATATGTAATCTACCATGATGTTACACAAAGAAAAACTGGAATCAATGAATGTTTGGCATTTTCGCTTGATGAATGACTCAAACAATGAACCGAATAATTAAGGACCCCTGAAATCATTTGATTATACGCGTGTACAAATGAAAACAAACTGTAGTTACAGACGTTTGGCTCTGACGATTCAGTCAAGTCATCTGGAATTACAAGTGTAACTCAAGCAGCAAGGTCTAATTAACCTCAATCTGGCGCAATAACCCTGTTTTTTCCCACATTTGTAGCTTGGTGTTCAAAGACATTACTTTCCAAGCACTGCTTTTTCTCCTGCAAGTTTGAGCAGTGGCAGCGCTGTCTTTCTGCAGTGTTTCACAGGCCTTGGCTCCGACCAGCCAGCCAAAGATAAACAGTGAAAAGCATTTTCCCCCAGGCCTTGAACACAACAAGTATAAAGTTGAAACCATCACCTTAACTCTAACATGGAAACTATCTCAAGCAGAAGTTAGCAGAGAGGGAGAGAAAAAAGATATTACTTTGCTTTGTGGTCTGGCAGAGATGCAGAACACATTGTTTTCATTTATTTATTTTATTTCAGTTGGCAAGGTAGAGGTGAGTTAAGTTCTTTCTTTTTTATTTTAGCAGTGGGAGGAAAAAAGGAGGTCACATTTGTTGGCAGTGCTGTGGGAGTGCGCTGATACGAGTACGAGGCCTTTGTGTCAGGAGACATTTTGTGGCCGGCAGGAGAGAAACCTAGCGCTGTGACAGGGGCTTTTCTCTTCTTTAAAAGGCGCAGCGACCCCCGTGACCCACTGAGTTGAAATGGAGGCCACCGCTGATTCTCATGCCCTGATTGAGGGAGAAAAAAAACTGTCTCTGATGGCAACTGTTCCATGAATGAAAACCCAAAAAAAACAGACGGGGATATCTGATTTTTAGGAACTGTAAAAAATGTTGTTTGTGTGTGGCGTTTTGCGTCAGGGGTGTCGGTCGCCACCGCCGCTCAGACAACACAACTGACCCGAACCCTGAGGCGGTCAGTGTGTCTTCAGTGTGAATACAATCCCATGATTCATCCTTTTTCATGGCGTTTCCTCCCCCGTTGTGTCGGGCTATGTACTGTCAGGGCCTGGGAGGAGTTCTCATTGAGCAGTTTCTGCACTCACACACACACACACACGCACAAACACACACACACACACACACACACACACACACACACACACATCTTTATGTACCCTATTCACACAAGACCATGGGCTTCATGCATTTAAATGGCCTATCTAGTGGAGCAGTGATATTATACAACACTTACAGCACTTCGCAGATAAAGCTGATGACATTATATTCGTATTAATGGTTTTTATTAGCCTCCTTTGATGTTGAGATTGTTGATAAAATGGTGCTTTGATTGGTCTTTGAGGGACGGCGCCAAACTGTAACAGATGGCAGCTTGTAGAGCAAAGATTGCAGAGCTTCCCATTCACTGCTGAAATGATTAGTTGATTAACCGATTGGTACCCAATTAATTATTCAGCACTCATCAAGCCAGAATGCTTCATGAGTGCTTCTCAAATGTTTCTCTTTGTTATTTATTTAATTGAAAGTTGAATATCTTTGGTTTTCGTACTGTTAGTTGCTCAAAACGAGACCCTGGGAAATTGTGATAGGCGTTTTGACTATTTTTGACACTGATTGAATGATTAATTGGTTAGTCTAACGACGGGATTGAAGTTGAAGTTGTTTTTAAGTTGACGTTAAGTTTATTTTTAAGGTTAGCCATGGTTTGGTGACCAAAGCAACTCGAGTGCTTTAGTGTTATCATCAAGGTGTATAAAGAAGGCTAGTTTTAAAGTTTATTTTATTTAAGCCTGTTTACTTATTATTTATAGGCCTAAATAAAATAAAACAAAATGAAATAAAATAAGAGACTAGCCTTCCTTACACATTTTGGTGTTTCAGCCCTGTGATAGTCCTGTGATAGGATAAGTGGATACGGCTAATGAATAAATGTATTATTATTTAAAGGCAGAGGCAGGTGGTGAAGGCTGACCTCCTTTATATTTCCATATATATTAATATCACTTTATTTTAAGGCAGTTATAACCTAGTATAGAGCTGTCTTGATCCTCCTGAGCCTTGTTTTGTGTTTATGTGTGCATATGTCAGGTTTAACATGAAATGCATGACAACTCATCTCAGGAAATGAAGTGGAGTAATGCAAAAGTAATGTAACCTGTCATGTGATTAATTAATTCCTGCAGGCAGTAATTAAGTAAAGTAATACATTCATCTTTTGAATAGTAAAAAATATATGTTTTTTGAGTTAAGACCATGACACCGGTCATGTGGGAGAAGTCTGATGGAGAACCATTTGACATACAAATGGGTTACATGTTACTGGAAAACACTTAATAAATCAGTAGAGAAAAACCACAAATGCAGATGCTTTCATATTTGCATGATAAATTCAAAGGTGTACAATGGTGAATTTTCCTAAAAAGAAACAACATGTAAATTCATCCCGAAGCGATACCTCTCAATCCTCACTTATGACCCACTAAAAGTGTGCGTCACTAAGCGGAGACTTTGCCCTCTGCCTGTATTTTCATATTTTTGTCTTGTTTTCTGTGTTCGGGACATTAATGGGCATGTACCTCCACAGCACTCAGGTGAGGTTGTGGCTTAATTAAAAGGTTGCTACTAAGTGCGAGACCGTAAGCAGCAAGCATCAAAGAGACACAGCGCCGAAAAAAAGAGAAATATATCAAGGCAAAATGCCAAACAAGAATCTCTGCTTTCACTTATGCTGGTAAGCATGTTCACAAACTGTAACTGCATAGTATTCATTTAAGAAATCCTCCCCTCTGCTCTGTGACATGTATGAATTGCTGAGTAGGACTAGTTAACCTCAAATTTGAAACAAAATGGCAAGATGAAGACATCTTTATCATATGACAAAACATTTCTTCCTTGATCGGAGCAGTTTCTCGGAGAAAGACAATGTCTCATCTGCACGGGGTCACTGAAAGGTTTGAAGTATAAAAATGAGGTTAATGGAGTTGAGATGATGAGTGAAGATGGATGGTGTTCAGTTGGAAAAACTATGGCACGATGCCCCGGGGATGGAAGCAAATGGTGGTGAAAAAAACCTCACTTATTTGTAACCTTTCTGTATATTTCACTCTGGTTGTTGCATAAATGTCATTCAAAAAAACATAGACGTGTGTTCCTGAGCATAAGTTGGAGTAGCAGCATGTAGAACTAATGGTGTAAAAAGTGATTTAAGTTTCACACAGATGCCCCCAATTTGTTTCCCCCAGGTTCAGAGAAATGCAGGAACAGCAAAAACACGGCGACCGCATTAGTTTGAGAAAATTACCCCGGCTGCATGCTTGATGATCTCAAAAAAAAAAAAAAAAAAAAAAACACTCACAAAGACAGGCAAAAAATCTCAGACTAGTTAAATACATACTAACAGATTTCCTCCACTTCAGCGCTGAGGAGATGCAGGAACGCGCTCCATCTTTGGAATGTGGGAATGCGTCCCCGCTCTAATCAATTCAGGTAGGGCAGCATTATCTGTGGAGCTGCCACCAGAGCCGCGCTGCACAATAACTCAAGGAGGGCATTTGAGAAGTGTGTGAGTTTGATCCTGTGCCAGGGTGATGAATAGCTGTTTTTTCTCCTTTGTTGCCCATCAGCACTTTTATTCCGCAGTTAATCCGCCAGACCCACACTGTAATTTTTCACCTTGCTGTGCGATTGTGTTTGTGTATTTGTGTGCGTTTCCGTATCTCGCTGTCAATGGAAGGGCTCTCGTATAAACACAAACACCTGCATCCGCCCCGCCCTGCCGGCATCGGAGGCTGATTTAAAGGTGTGTGTGCGCACCGATAGGATTGACATCTTGTGAAAAGTTAGTGAGCAGTGAGAGCCTTATATAATATGTCAACGGGACCCAGTGGGGGTAAGACGCCTGTTACCGGGGTGTGTCGGGTGTTAAAAGGATGTCATGTTGTTGCAGATAATGCAGCTTACCCACTTGATTTGTGTGGTGGAGGTGATGCTTTCTGCTTGGACCACTTCCTGCAGACACTGAGCCGGTTAAAAATGAAAACCTTGATTTTTGATTTTTTTTTTTTTTAACTCATTGTTCTTTCTTTTCAAAAATGGCATTTTTCACACCCAGAAATTGATCTATTTGTGGATAAGTTTTAAAACATCAGGCTGGAGTGTCAGTGAGAATGTGAGAGAAAAATTCAGCTTTTGGAAAGCAATAACAGCGATTATAGTGATTTGATACAGGGAGTGATACAGAGTACTGCTTTTTTCTAAAAGCTGGCTGTGATGGCATGATAATGTTGTTTGCTGACTGAAAGAGAACACAGAAAGAAAGAAATTTTTCGATGGTGTGTTTGTATAGATAGTAGAGCTGTCCCATAAACTATAATTTGGGCTTCAAAAGCTCCACTGATAGTTACCAGCAAACATTTAAAGCTTCGACCTGATGCGACGGGACCTGGGGAGTGGGTTGGTAATCAGTGGTAATATTCTGATCATGTGCACACATATGCATGTGTACCGTGGCTTTAACTGAAGAAAACACTTTTTACAAGCAATGTATTTTAGGAGCTCTAATAATTACGATTGGAAAAAAACAAAAATTATTACAATAATATGTTTAAAATGGTACATGGATATGCCGAGTCGGCTCTGACATTTTGCTGCTAAAGTGCTAGCAAATTTATGTAATGCTGCAATTTCTGTTACAAATGACAGAACTCCACCAAGTTCAAGGCATGTTGGAAAACAGTGTTTGCTACTATATCACCTGTCAGTTTGTCAAAAGAGGATGAAATTTCATGAAGATGGCCGGCTTGTTATTCTGCATGCAGGAAGAGCCCTGTTACCTAAAAAGGCTTAGTGTGGATGCACATCATTTTCCCACATAATAAAGAACATTTTCAGAATCAGTGTTGACGCAGTCAGAGAGGCTACATTTCCCAGGCAACATGAGGCTTGTATTAGATCTCTTACAGTAGACAGGTTACAGCTCGACCGCACAAACAAATGGTTAATGAGGCATAAGTGGAATGACCTGAAAATTTGTACGCAGTTTTACACCCCGACTCCCAGCCTCCTCCTCCTTCGCCTCCTCCTCCTCTTGCTTCTCACACCACCTCTGATTAGAGAGTCGGGGGTCCTTGTGGTCATATTTTAATACAATCCTGAGCACTTTGAGCCCCTCCTCAGCCTCACGCTCGCCACGTCTCTTCGCGGTGGAGGGGCTAGCTTTCCTCCAGAGAGCTGTTCTACATACGGCGGACAAGGAGCACAGCTTCGTGCAAAAGCCTGCTGAGACTCCACACCATTTATCTCTCAGCTGCAAGCTTGGGCCAGGAGTAATTGACTGAGCTATGTGCGTGTGTATATATGTGTGTGTGTGTGTGTCAGTCCTAGTCCCTGGAAGCATGGCGCATTAGTAGAGCCTGAGATGATAGGATGTGGTAAAGAGAGAGAGAGAGGCCAACCCTGTGTTGTGAGCCCATCAGAGGGGCCTCGGATAAAAAGCTCTCCTGTAAAGTCAGTTATTGGCTCTGGCTCTGCAAAATATGGCCAGTTAAACGGAGCTCAGGGAGCACACAAACCGCACAGCCGATGCTGCATTTAAAGTCTGGTTGTGGGCCTTTTTTGTACTTTTGTCCATCACTTACCAGCCATGATAATATTTTACTTGTCAGATTGCTTAGATCTGGGAACATGTCGACACTACTGCAACAAAGGAGGGTATAAGCAACAAAAAGGTTAGATGACCATGCAGGTTGTAAACAAGCCCACTTATTTTGGCAGGGAAGCAGAAAGTGAGTGTAAATGAGTAAAATGCTCGTACAAAAACTGTGCATCCACAACTATAATAAGGGCGGCAGTAGGGCTGGGAGGTGTCTGGTAAATTGGCATATGAAGGTGTCCAAAGTGAAACGTCCTGATGGACAGAAAACATCCCAAGTATTAATAGCTTACCCGAAGCGCTGCTTTGTCACTTATTGACCCATCTGCCTGAACCCACTGACATTAATCAGCGATGGTGGCAAATCACGATGGCAGTGACAAACTTGGTTGCTGAAAAGGGTAACACTTCCACCCTCTGGCAGCCTTAAGTACATCTTGATAAATAGATAGAAATTGTTACTTTTTAAGCACCCAGTGAATGCTATCAGCACCTTTTAGTGGCTTTTACATCACAGTGTGGGGCCATTGTGTCCCTCAAAGTTAGAGTCTATGTGTGGCGGTAACTGACGCCACAGAATTGGTGGGAATTTTTGTGCAATCTTTGGCTGACTTTTTTTTTCTTTCCCTTGCCTCTGAGTCATTGTGTATCCATCTGTATCCATCTCTACATTTGGAGGTTTTGTGGGTCCATGAATGCAGCGCAGTTGGAGTTCTTTTTTTTCTCCCTCAGCAGCAGTTTTGGGTCTCTGGGTTGATAATCGATCAGAGGATCCGATCAGAGCTGATCAGGTCAAATTGATCGATGTGAGAGGAGAAGCTTGTTGATGAGGGAGAGTAAACTTTTTAGAACCAGCATAAGGGGCGGTTAAGTTTCACTTTCACTCAGTCTGTGCCCAGAGTATGCTCTGAGTGGGGTGAATAATGAATAATGGAACAGTACATATATTCCCATAGTGCTCCTAAGAAATGATCCAGCACAAAAATTGAAAATCAAAATTTGGTGGTACATGTTTTTTTTGTGGCAGGCTGCCACAATCCTTGGGACTCAGGGGTTCATGACTGACAGACATCAGTGATGTACTATAGGGATGGAGGGAAAAATCTATCCTTAATGCATAGCAATGTGGACATGGCTGATTTGGCACAGATTGACAAAGGCCAATAATCAATTATCTAAATGTTTGTTAACGTGATGACAGAATGAAAGAGGCAGAACTTTATGGGCAGTGCAGCGCTCGGAGAGTCTACAGCAAGGACACGTTAGGGCCTATCTCGTAATTCATATTCACATAAGACAGCAATCGCAAGCGTGTTTTGTTTCGGTGTCTAAATAATTACATTTGTTTGACAAATGTGAATTACATTTAAAATACTTTTTATCTCATCACCGAGAGACAGAGACACCCGAAAACAGATCATGTAGACTATGTATATTTGAAATTTGATGCAATGAGATGAATTGAAAATCATTTCATAATGGAATCGTAGCCCTCTGAATCTTAATCAAATTGTGAGATACCTGAGGATTTCTGCCTCTAATGGACGTCATCATCATCCATCAGCTCAACACTATACGGCAGGTCAGAGTTAAATCCGGAAAACAATCTGTATGCTTTTGGCTGTTATCCACTATTGAATTCATTTGCTGTTTTTTTTACTTACAATTTAATATGGCTAACCTGGGGGTTTGTTTAGAACTGATTGTCCTCATGTTTTAGCCCTGTCTGACTTCCTTTTAGTGATGTTGTCATTATTCCAGATCTCAGCAATTAACTTAGTGAGTACAATATTATTGTTAGCGATAGGATCTATTGCCAAAAACTACGAAAATTAAACAAACTGAAATTATTATATTTAAGTGTTCCTGCCCGTGTGAATCCCCGTGCTTGTGTGGTGCAGGACGGACCTCGTGCTCTTTCTCTGTGTTCCTCTCACCACTCTGCTCTGGACTTTATCAACACATTGTTTAACTTGGCCTCCTCCCAATGTAAGCCCAAGTACAGCACGGAGTTGGCTGTCTCACCGTCCACAGGGAGTGGGCTGAGTGGTGTGTGTGTGTGTGTGTGTGAGTTCGTGGGCACATTCTGGGGGGGAGTGGAAGCACCTCGCTCTCCTGGACCAGGAAGCTTTGAATCACGCTGGCTCTTCCTGGAAGGACCCAGAGGGAGCCGGGGCCGAGCCGGCTGGACTCAGGCAGGCTGTCTGAGCCGGAGCCTGGCCTCTCGCTGACACCAAGCTGGTGGCAAGCTAAGTTCTTACATCACCCTCCCCAAAAGCAGGCCACGCCTTCCCTCTGCTCACCAGGTTGGCACGCCGCAGGCGTTTTCCTGTACTGGGAAGTGTTTTCAGCTTTGGCTGCGGCTGTGGCTTGCACTGATAACCTCAGCCTCTGGAACTTTGAGATACAAGAGTGTATTGATCGGATGTAAATAGCACAAGGTGGGCTACAGTAGCTTAGATTTCAAGTTTGTATATGGGAGTAAATTCTCATTACTACTTGAACAATTCTGCAGTTTGAAGGCATTCAGTTTGGCATGCTTTCTTGAGCTAAATATAATTGTGTCAAGCTGTCACCTACCTGCACTGTCGCAGGCCTCGTTTAGTTCATGGAAATCATGCTCTCCCCTGCCTGAGGTGCTGAGGATCTGGGCATGTATGTTGATATTAATAGTAGAGCCGGGCTGGTGCTGCAGGGTGTCCACACCTTCCTGTTTTCTCTTTCTTTGTTTTGGCCCAGCGCTGACAGATTTACCTCTGGAGGAACTCCAACATCTGAAAGGGAAAAATGGCCCCCATTGTTTAAATGGGGCTCTAGTGGGAAGAAAACAGGGGCTTTTCTTTTAAAGAAAATAACAAGAGGGTAATGGATTTTAATGTCAATAGTATAAACAGCTTTGTCATTGAGACCTGAGTTTGTTATTCTAAAAGGACATGTAGAAGATAGAGGTATCTTCCTAGAGAAGTGTGCCTCTTTGGGAGAAAATTGTGAAGTTTTACTGAGTCTCTAAAGAGGCTTGCTGAGCTCTGGCTTTTGATAGGAATCAGCTGTAAGAGGGATGGATATTGCCGAGCGTTTTCCTGCTGCACCGCGTCAGATAACTTTAACAGTTGTCTCTCCTCACAATTTTCCTGTCAAACTCCACTGGGAAATTTAGTCAGGAGAAGAAACTGCTGAAGTTATCCAACTCTATCTTAAAGCAAGTGCTCCGTGTTTTTAGAGTCTTGGCAAGGATTACCACACATCGAGACATTACATCGAAATTCAAAAAGGTTGTAGCTTCAGCTGGGGAAGATAAATACAGACTTCAGAGCTGCAATGCATTTGACAACTCATTGAAAGATTTCTTTTAAAGCTTTCCCCCTGAATGAGATGTAATTTGTCAGCTTACTAAAAATAACCAGTTAGATAATCTTAATCTTTCTAACTGTCCATCCAGTACAGATAAAAATATCCTGCCTCTGACTGTCTGTACTGGAACTGAAAAACCCAACATTTTATCACTCAGCAACAATGAGTCAAAGCACTGTTATTCCACAAAGATGCAACACCGTCCAAATATTTTTGGAGTTCGTTCCATCTGATGATTGTTAATCCCTGTGGTGTCAGTGTGGTTTCTGTATTTTTGCCACAGACTGAAAACGTGGTTAGATTGGCTGTAAAAGATTGTTGTACAGTTTAAGGATTTATGCTTACATAATGCAATTCAAACTGATCTAAATCAAAAGACTATTCTCATCTAATCCTTCTTTATTTTAATCTTTGAAGCCTAAAAGTATGAGCTGTATTATTTTAATATTAAAAACCACAGCAGCTGTTGAAGATTTTTCATCATAATTGGGAGACAAATCAACTGAGAAAGTGTTCAGAGTGTATACCTGTGCCAAGCCTGAACAGTTCTCTACATTTGTGTTTATCATAGGAAATGTTCACAAGTTTGTGATTTGGATCTGCCTCAGAATAAACGGTGATAAACAATCGTGGGATACATGTGCCAGATTCGTTTGTTGTTTCAGTCAAGCAAGTGCGGTCGCTCATAGGAAAATAAAAATAGTTATCGTTTCTCGTTGGTTGGTCTCTCAGACAAACCTTGCACAGAATATCACTCCGATATGTCATGTTTTTGAAATGGGATTGGAAATAGAACCTCCTTGAGGCAAATAAATGATAATGTTGAATATCATGATATCAATATTACTTGAGACTGGGGGTGTAAGCTGACAATTTTTTAATCTAGTATGAATGTGTCCCTTTTTTATCATTCTGTACCCCATTTCTAAATTTGGAAATTCCTGAATGCAGCATAGGCGAAACTCACCATGAGTTATTTTGTCTCTCAGCAGCAGTTTGAGTTGTGGCATGGATAATTGATCTGTTGAGCCAATCAGAGCTGATCAGATCGATTAAATGAAGGCAAACTTTTAGACTCAGCTAAATGAATGGTTAAGTTTCACTTTCACTGCGCCTGGTGTTCTTCTGCTCCTGAAAGTGCAGTGCAGGAAATAACCACATGGTCTGCACAGGTTTGCGGAGACCCAAGGGTGGGCACAATATTTCCACAGCAAGACAGTTGGGTCTGGATGTTGTTATTAGCAATACTCGCCTAATGAGTGGTGGTATTAGCTAGTTCTGACCAGACCCGGTTGGTGTGCATTGCAATAAACTGAAGAGAAGCAAAAATAACCTATATATAACACACCATCAGTTACAATAAACCTTAAAAGAATGGGAGCAAAACATTTGTTTTTTGGGGGGGGTTTTTTTGGTCCTACAAATACTTTATTAATGTAATTCAAACTTGAAACAATATATTAAAACAGAAGTTTATGCTAAAAGTATTTATTTGGGAATAGATAAAATAAAGGAGATTCTCCGTCTAATTGCATTTTTTTTCAGTAACGTAAATAAGTAAATGTACACAGTACGATAGCCATCAATATTCATACCATGTTAATTTCCATATCTTGAAACCGGTATAATGTTGCAACCCTACTGCTATTAGGAATTTTAAAAAGTGTAACCTTTAAACATAATAGCAGTTATTTTTAAAGTAAAAGTCAGTGGTGGTCAAATCTACAGTTTTAAGTGCACTTCATCTGCAAATGTCTGCAGACACTGTAGGGTCACTTTGCTTTAATAAGTCAAAAAGCCCTAAATGTCTCATCAGCACCAAGAGCCATTGTGAAACTCTTGTAATATCTCTAAGTATATTACTTGAAGATAGCAGAACAGCCAGGTGAGAAATACAACCTTGCCCTTTAATGGTTTTGATGTGAATTGAATACATGTCGACTTTGGATTTTCTGGATTTACCCATCACTGAAATCTTTCGATGAGAGAATGTAGGCCTACATTAAACTAATCCCCACAGCACACCGGGAGTTAACTGACACGTGTGGAAATGTATTGCTGTTAGATATCTCCCCTAAATGTCAGAACCTGCACTGTGAAGCACCAGAACAAGAGTCTCCCCATCAGCGGTGAGCCTGAGGCTTCAGCAGCACTTCATCACATCCTTAGAAAGTAGAGTCTTAGAGTCTTAGTGGAGCAGACCCGAAGGCTTAATGTCAGCAAATTAATTATGGATTCACCCAATTAGTTCACAAACTACACTGTGTTCGAGGGAAAATGATCATTCCCCCAAATGACTTGTCTCTTCAGTCTTTACCCCAGTGTGCATTGTGCCTCGCTCAGAACTCAATGTGTGCATGTGTGTGCGTGCACGTGTGTGTGTGTGTTTGCCTGCATGTGTGAAGCGACACACAGCAGGCAGGTAGCCTGACCTTTTTAATTATTCAATCTCTCAAACTCATACACTGACGCTCTCTTCGCCGGCTCTCACTTCGTCTCCAGTCTGGCTTTTTAACAATCTCCCCATATTTCCGTCTGTCTTTAAACAAAAGGAAAACAGCTTCTCAGCTCTGTTCTTAAGTCTCTTCCAGATCACACTGATCTGTGTCAACACACAAAGTGACGCTCTAACTGTAATGACTCTTTTGACTGTGCGAGATTGCCTCAGATCAGTAGCCCCCTCCACCCCTAAGTGTCTAATAAAGTAAGTAATCACCGCTTTCTAATGAGTCTGTCAGGGGCGGTGCTTGTATCTGTTTACCAAACCAAATTATTTTCTTATTTCGGCAAAGTCAATTAATCACAATCGCAGACAATTCTGTTAGCGTTTGTCTCTCAATAGGAAGATGGATTGCAACAACAGCAGTGTCATCATTAAATTTCATTGCATTACAAGACGCTGTTCCAAATTAACTCAATCTGACTCTTGGTTTTTCACATTCTCTCTGGTTTAAAGATGGGTGGAGACTGAAACTAGGACTGCAAAAAATATTTCAGTATCAATAAATCTGATGTATTGAGGAATTTAAAAGTCAATAGAATGTTAAAATATAACATAAAAAAGCCTGTCACAATTTCAGAACCCAAAGTGGCATTTTAAAATTGCTTGTTTTGTCTGAATAATGGTTCAAATTTTCTAATCATGTTTTTTTTATGCCTCTGCACAGGTGATATATTAGAGGCTGGAGGCAGTATTTTTTGGGTTGTCTGTCTTTCCAGTACATTCTATGAATATCTCCCTTTAAGGGAATTTGACACGAACATTGACCAAGACTCAGCGATGAGCTGATTAGATTGCGGTGGTCGTAAGTCATGGTTCCTGTGACCTCGTCTGTTGAATTCTTGTGAACACAAGGACTCAAATAAACCTTGAGGGAGTTTCTTTAAATTTGGCACAAACATTTGAGTGGACTTAAAAATTAGCTGACTAGACTTTGGTGGTCAAAGGTCAAGGTCACAGTGACTATCTCAGGGCTGACACATATAGACAGACAACTGTACATGCTCACAGTCACACCTAAGGGCAATTTAGAGTCCCCACTCAACCTGATCAGACACAGGAACATGCAAACTCTGCGTAGAAGGGGCCCTGCCCACAGACCAAACCCTGCTCCAACCGGGTTTTGAACCAGAGACCCTCTGGCTGCGAGGCAACAGTGCTAACCACAACACCACTGTGCCGCCCTACTGTAGAAACACCGTGAGGGAATTTCTTAAAATTTGATGCTCACTTGGGTTGAGCTGATTAGAAACTGGTGTTCAAAGGTCAAAGTCACTGTGACCTGGCATCCATCTCATTTTCATGATAGCAGTGTCTGAAGATGGACTTGAGGGTGTTTCCTCAAATTTGGCACAAATGTCCAATTGGACTCAAGAGTGAACTGATTAATATCTTGCGGTCAAAGGTCAAAGTCACGGTAACCTCATAAAACATGTTATTGGCTCAAGAACCTTGGGTGCGCTGATTGGACGTGCCAGGTGAAATCATGCAACGTTGATATGCGTTTCTATTAACAGTTTGAACGCACATATTTGTGCTGAGTCATGCCCGAGATGGACTATCTCTGCAGCCGGGCCGAAGCGTGGCTGACCCCCTCCAAGTAGGTTGAGGTGATGTCAGTTGGGCTTCGTCATCATTATTCAGCGTCATCTGTCAGCGATGATTCAGCAACATGTTTACAGGGTTAAAAAGCCAGGTCCTTGAAATCCTTGAAAGTTTGTGAATTTTGAGGGGGGGAAATTAAGACAATTTTTTGAAAAGAGACATAAATGGACTCGTCCTTGAAAGTGCTTAAATATAGGCTATTTTGTGCAAGAATACAATTGACATTCTTTTCATACAGTCTGTCCTCACTGTTTTACACATTCAGGCCTCTCTCTCGTTTTGATTGTCCAGTTGTCCGTAAGCTTCTGTAATACCTGTTAAAACTCGTAAAATTTTTCCGTGTTGTAATTAACCTTGTCTCAAACCAAAAAAACCTTGTCCAGTCTCCCAAACTATGTCAGGTCCATGAATATGAGGGAATTGGGCCTGAAAAGTCCCTTTATAGTCACTGAATTTGATGTTTTGAAAGGTGTTGAAACCCTCCAATTAGTATGTTTTAACTGCGTCTCAAAAAATGCTCAGCAAAAAGAAAATTTTAAGAGCTTTATTCTAGGATGAAACACAACTTGCTCACTATTTGGAGCGAGAAGCCTGACAGTGCAGGATGAGATGGGCATCTGGCGAATGTTTGTGTGGTCCAGAGAGAAAATTAAAAAACTAACAATAGTGTAAGGCAGTTGTCGATAACACCAGTGGGGTGGAGGGAAAACGATCTATTGGTTCAAAATCACAAGCGTGCTATCAGTTAAAGACGCACCTTCAAGCGGGTAACCCTGTTGTATGGACATACAAATCCCTGACATGCCGAGTTAAGTTAGTATGTGTATAGAAAAGATCTAAAAATGTCAAACTATTTTGTTAAAATTAATAAATGTGCTATTTATTGTCGGTTAATTTTCAGTCAACCCTCTGTTACTAACCAATTCAGCACAACAGAAGCGACTCCTTTATGTGTATTTGTCACTAATTTGCTGTACTAAACTCCTGAAAGTGACTGCCGGCCCTTCCCCCACCTCTGCAGGCAGTCCTCGGACAGTGATCTCTGTGTGTTGCTGACATTGAGCAGAGTTTGTGGACTGTGATTGTGCTCGCAGCGGAGCCGTCCTTGGGAGACAGAGCCGGCCGTCACAGATATGGATTCCTACATTTAATGTCTCGGCCTCTCGTGCACAAATGTTTCTCTTTCAATGAGCTGTGGCCCCGCAGGCAGGGAGTTTTATCGATCATCTGACTTTTAATGCCTCTTAAATATTAAGATTCATGTATATGACCTTTGTGTTTGGATTAGGAGTGCAAAATCCCTGCCTAAATACCCTCTCAGGCTCTGCTGGCTGCTCTGCCGGCTTTGTTCAAGCTTTTCTTTTGAATCGTGGAGAAGTGGTGCCCAGTTTCATCTTTTTTTTTATAAAACATGGTGGTTATGCTTGGCTGTGTTTCATAAAGTCTTGGAGGGAGTAGTTTTTTTTCTTAGTTTTGGGGCCACTCTGAAGCTGGCTGAGTGAATGAGTGCAGGCAGAAAAGTAGGGGAAATGAAGAGGGGATAAGAACTGGGAAAGGTTTGGCCTCTGTGTGGGTCTTGTTAGCCTCCGTGAGCGCTCTTTTTCTCGACTTCCCTCCCTCTGTCACTCTCACTCTGTATGTCTCACACATGCACGCACACACAAATGGACGGCCCCTGGAAGAGGTCCCGGTGATTGATGACTCTGTGTGAGACACCTCAGAGGCAGCAGCACTACAGAGAGATGGACAGATGAAAAGGAAGGAGGAGGGACAGAGAGAAGGACTGAAATGAATCAAGTAACAGGGAGAGGTCTTCCAGCAGCCCGTTAACATACTGGAGTCAGAGTGCTGCCTTGCTGGAAAGACATGCTGGAAATGACTTTAGCTGCGTAGCTTCCTCACGTCAAAACAGCTCTTTACTCACCAAAGAACACACTCAAGACACGCAGGGTTTTATGAAAGGTTGTTCTTATTCAATTCTTTGCTGACTAAACCAAAGTTTTGTTTACATTTGGTGTTTCTCACCAAACATGTGTGTATCCTTAAAGGAATACTTCAAAGCACAAACATTGGAATTGGCTCAGAATTTCACAATCGGTGCATCTTCAATTACATTCTTGATTATTTGATTGGTTGGCAAAATAGTTGCAGATAAATTTTCTATTGATCAACTGACTCTCGCAGCTCTAAAACTGTGTATTGCTTTCATCCATGTTTGCTAGCTTGCGGTTTTGTCTTTAGTTACCTTTGCAGCCACATTGTTGCTGCATCTACAAAGATCTGACTATTTTCTCCTTTATTGTGGGCATAAGAGTGTCTCTTTTTCTCGACTTTCCACTGGCAGCTTTAATCGAGTCGCCTTTGTGTGTATTGGAAAATCCACAGGGTACCTTTAAAGACTAAACAAATAGTTTTACAGTTTGACTTGACACAGATGAATAGTCTTGATTATATAGCCCAGCTGTCAATGTGGGATTGTACACAGATCCATTTCCTAAAGTGACATGATAAATGTCAGGGTTTCAGTGTCAGATGCTGCACATTAAGAATGAAGAATTATTTTCTAAACATTTTGTTTTAATGTTTAAAAAGAGAGAAATCAAGTGATGGAAAGAATCTAGACTTTAAGGTGCTGTATACTCTGTGCATTTCCTAGTGTCATAGGTCTGCTTCCCTATGTGTAAACATGTCCTGATAATTTCACAAAAAACAAACCCTCCAACACCAGCCCTGAGCTCCAGACCTGTCCAGCCAATTCTGTCTAATTACACTGACATCTGAGAAGAGGGCCAAGTCCGACGCACATCCACACCCTCATTCCTCTCAGATAACGATGGAGGGTTTTTTTTCTTATGCTGAACTCTTTACCTTCTCGTCTTCCTTCCCTTTTGCTTTCTGCTGAATTCTGACTACATAGAAAAGATGAAGACTTCAAGTACTAACTTTTGCCCTGATACTTTCTGGCAGAAAGAGATGTTTTCGTGGTGTCAGCACTCTCTGAGAGGAGAGGCGCCTCTGGCTCCGATCCTGGACGAGCAAGATGTGGAATTTGAGTTTTGCAGTGCAACTTTTAATCCCCGTTGTGTCGCAATCATTTTTACTCTAATTCACTAAGATGCTATTACTCGCTGCGCTCCGTGTGTACTGCCAGTGAGCAAAACACACTCTTTGTTTTCTCTCTAACAAAGATGTGTTTGTGTATTTGCCTGCAAGTCTGTAAGTGATGCTGGATTGATGGCTTGGTCTGGGACAATTTCAGCTCAAATTTCTGCAAAACTGATATCATTTTTTCACCTTTTGCTTCAGAAGTTGTGTTTTGCGAGCTCGGTGGAGAAACAGGGATGTAATGAATCAACACAACATGGTATAGAAGTGTAAGTGAGATAGTGTGCTCCTCTCTGAGTAGATTTTAACCACCCTCTATTGGCCTGAACGTGTCATTACACAGCAATCTGTCAAGCTTCAGGTGCAGCACATCAGCTCAAGAGCTCTGCTTTGTCAGATAATAAATCTCTCCTCTCAAGTTCTATCAGCTTGTTTCACATTTCCTTAGATCAACTTTTGTCACATTTCTGTGATTGCTTTTTTTCTGATGGCTTTGAGGGCAAAAAAGAAGGAAAAAGTAGATTTGCCATCTGAGTCGAGATCCCTCAAATGTCACCGCGATCAATAAGGAATGTGACGAGTGACAAGTTAGATGGAGCTTCAGATGAGTGTTTGTCAGCGAGAGAAAACACACTTCAAACGGGAGAAAAGTGGAGCTTTTAGAGCATGGAAGCTTTGTCACTTTTTTAGAGCAAATGGGGCACTTTGTCACCAACAGTATCTGAGTAAGTGTGTGCGCGAGAACGTGTGTGATTCAGTGATTTTCTGTGTATCTATCGCCTGCAGCTTCCCGAGCTCTTTGTGAGCAAGAGGCTGAGTGACTTTGTAGTCAAGGACTCTTTAATGCCTTCCCGTGTCAGAGCTTTTTTTTTGTGCTTGTACATCAATAATGTGTGTATTTACAGCACGTGTGTGTGTGTCAGTGTTTGTTTAACCAGGTTTTTTTCTGTGTTGGTGCCTTTCTTGCAGGTGTATGTGCCGAGGCGGTATGCCCCGGGGAGTAGTGCTGACAGTGCACTAGGAGTCTGAACCTTGTCAGTATTTTCGGCTGAGGAGGAGAGGTGCCGAGTTGTGCCGTGCCGTCCCGTGCCGTGCTGTGTTTCGACGCCATGTCCCTGACTGACAAACACAAAGTGAAGAGGCAGAGGCTAGATCGGATATGCGAAGGTAAACTCATGAGTATGTGCCCGTCTTAAACTTTTTACCATCACTCATTCCTTTGCGAAAAAAATCACACTTCTTTTTTCTGCACTTTTTCCCAAAACATTGTGCTTCCAAGGGCCTTTATCAGAACAAGTAGGGCTGCAGAGCTGATCGCATCATAGTCACAGTCATGATTTTTGACTTTGCAGTTAATTAAACTTGATCTGGGTGTATGATACTGATGCTTTGTGTTAAGAGCTCCAGTGCATCAAATCAAGTACTCTCTTCGGTGGTAAATCGTCTGATAAAATGTAGGGTTATTGTTATGAATTATGAAGCAGTGCAGGGATCCTATGGTCATGGAAAACCTGGCAAAGTCATGGAATTACACAAACTTGTTGTCTAGGCCTGGGAAAGTCATGGAATTAGTACAAATTCTATAAAGTTTTGGAAAAGTCATGGAACTTCGTTGTTAGTAATGAACTATTAATCATTTTCAGTTCTGTCTCTCCCTCTTTGTATGCCGGCTAGTTTGAATTATGTTTGAGAGGCGTTTGAATCTAATATGTTAGAATAATGCTCGGTAAGTGGGGCAAGAAAATGAATGCTGTGACAGTGTAATTTCACATGTTTATATACCTATGCACCACTACTACTTTTAATTTGTACCACATATTTGAGTAATTGACATGGGCAGCCGAGGGCTCTCAGCTGTCATTTAGGGCGACTCTGAAGGCAGAGTGTGGTAGTTTTAAGGTGTGTAACATTTTTATTTTTCATGTTTAAACAAATTTACCAACTAGAACTGAACTTTTAGCTGCCATACCCTCACTGTTGGAGCTCTTCTGGTCTATGTCCGCAGATCACCTACAGGACTATATCTAATGTTTGGAGAAAGGAGTATAAGTACTATAAAGTTCTGTTCAAGTTATACCTGGTGAATGGTCATGGAAATTTTACTATGGGTCCTTTAAAAGATTTGAAATTTTGTCCATGAAAATGTGTGTGAACTCTGGCAGTATTGAAGGATGGTACAGTGTATTAGGGTTTCGCAGTTTCTTGTCTGTTTAAATTCCCAAATGCACTTTGTTTTCAATGATGGGGAAATAATTGAATACATAATCATGGTCTAGTATTGAGCAGAATAATGTTGATTATAATTTGAGCAATAGTAAGCACTGATTTGGTGATTTGTATGCAAAGAGGCATCTAGATATTAAGGTTTAAACTGAGCTATATTTGGCTGAATAGTGAAAATCTTTACACCTCTACATTACATACAACTATTGTTCTAACACCTACAGTGACTGCATTTTAATTTATTTATTTTCCTTATGTAAAAGAGACCATGTACAGCAGTGCTATTCAATTTCACATTCAATTGGGCTTGATTTTAAAACCTGGCAATGTAATGAGGCCAGATATATTTCAAGCAGCCTATTTAAAACATTTTTATGTTTTTTAGATTTTCGAAATGACAAATTTTAAACAAATGCAAATGACTGTAGAAAAAAAGCAATGTTTGTCAGTACACTTTTAAAACGTCGAGGGAAGTGTTAGAAAAGAAACCGTTTTTTTTTTTTTGACTATTCGACTGTAGCCTAGATGTTTTGAAAAAGTGTGGCTGGGACTGCGTCACATGATAAAACATTTTGTGAAAGTTATCACTAATTGTGTCGCTACACCGATCTATACATCCTGCCAAATCTGTACTGCACGTGTGGAACTCAACAGAGATGAGAAGGAGGAGAGATGGCTCACTCCTTTGCTACTTTCAGACACGATATGTAGTTTAATGTTTAAAATAATTTAGATAAATTAAATAGAATAGAATTAAATAGTTTAAAATGACTAATAAACCTACATTGAATGCTGTAAGTTAAGGATTTAAGGGTAGTGGATAATGAGCTGAGCAGTTTGTAACGTACTTTTGAAATTGGTGTTAAAAGTTCTTATAGATCTGAAGCTCCTCACATCATCAGGCAGGGTGTGCCACTCATTTGTGACGTTTACCAAAAAAATTCGACAAAATGTACAGTCTCACATTGAGGATAATCTGAAGGATCTCACAGAACGTACTGAGCGAGTATAAACTAAGCCACATAGAGGAGGAGGAGCCAGGCACAAATTTGGAAGTAATCTAAAATCCTCAAAGCTCAGTAAATTTTATTTCACTGGCACCCTACAGTGATAATAACGTGGCTTCTAGTCCAGAGTTTTAATTAATGTTTTATTTTAATGTGAAGCGGGTCTTGAACTACATGTGGAAATATAGTAATTTAAATAATGCTGATCATTATAGAAAAAAAACCAAGATGATTTATCACTTCACAAAGTTTAACCTCAACATTTTTAGTGCGTTTGACTTGCAAATCACTAAAACCAAAAGAAATCCTCACTACCTGCTTTTTTTTTTCACTTTCCGATGCATCTTCAGAGGTATACATCCCAGAGCCAACCATCCTTATTGTTATTAGCACAACCCTAAGACCTTTTGGTGATCAATACCCATTGATTGCTATAATTCTCTCCTGGCACACTGCACATGTCAGATACTACAGTTAACAGTGTATAAATGTTGACCTCAGCAGCAAACAGTCATCTGGTGGATGTAAATGAGATTACCGCTTTACTCTGGCCTCTCTGTGAGCCGCTGTTTGTTTGTGTAGGAGTGTCTGTTATGTGACTTATGGTTACAGAGAATCTCCAAACATCTGAACTCGAGTTAGATTACCGCGGGGGATTGAATGGTTTCTATCCTGTCACGGCTGTTTGGAAGCAGCCAATTTTACAACATGAACCGCGGTGATTACTGGGCTTTAGGTTGTGGATTAGAGAGCGGTGGTGTTGTATTGAAGGACCTGAACATAAGAATAGGAGCCCCCTGCCGTGCACATAGCTACAAAGTCAGCCCAGGCAACAAGGAATATGAGTCTTTGTGTGGGTGTATAAACTGTGTCTGAAGCCTTGTGGATGTGCATTTTTAAACCCACTTGTTTGACTTTGCCCAATGCGCGTGTGTGCATGTGTGTTTGTGCGTGTCTGTCAGACTGTGTCCTGAGGTAAAATCATCTCCTCTCTGCTGTCTGGGTCCCCGAGAGGCTTGTTAAGCTGCTGGGCCCTCCTGGAGCCAGCGCAGGGAGAGGCAGACATGACTGCAGTGCTGGAAAATGAAGCTAGACGCACCATTACCCTCAGTGCCAGCGTATTTGTTTTGCAGCATGATGTAAGCACCTCGGCGTTGTGCACATGAAATGAAGGACATATGCCGTGCATCCTCTAAAAGCCTGTAGTTAGGCGCAAGAAATCCAATCCTAGGTTTTGGTCCCTGCTGTAGAAAAGTGATGTTTGATTTTTTTTATCCGTAACAGTGGCTTGTAGCATTTGAAAATGTATTACATTACTGTACAATGGCAGTGAAAAAAAGGTGATGGGGGCTATGGGCAGGTTTTTAGAAATTGTCCAAAAATCCCAACACCATTATAAATTTTTGACTAGCCACCAAAAACACTTTCCTCAGTTTGTTTTCCCCCTGATATTTTATTTATTCAGTTAACTTTTCAATTATATCTCTTACAAATTTTATCTCCCTAGATGACAGTAAAATGTTCACATGGAAATGGTGAAAAGCACACAGACAATACCTTTTGGACAGCACAAGAAAAACAAACATTAATAAGGATATGTAGAGATGATGTTGTTGAATGGTTTAGAAAGAATGGAGTAAAACAAATTCAATTAAATTATTTAGTGTTGATAATTTTATGTTATTGTTCAAGTAAATGTCCAGATAGCCTATGTTTTCGCCTGTATGATGGAGTTATTTGACATAAAATCAATTAATTTTTCCTTCAGAGTCAGCCTTAAAAAGCCCAACATAAAAAATTTTTGGAATCGTAGTATGTAAACAAAATGTGGGAAGGAAATACTTCATGTATTAAATAACTTATAGAAAAATGTCATCACTTAGGAAAATAAGTTTGTTTGCTTTCTTGTCAAGGGTCAAATGAGAAGATTTTAATAAAGTCTATAAGGTAATTATGTAGCTACCACCAGCAGCTTGTTAGCTTAGCTTAACTTTGCCTAAAGATCACCCTGCCACCCTTTTAAGCTCATGGCCATTTTTTGGCCAGGGCCAGTTGCCAGGCAACCAGCGGAGACTTCAGGAAGCAAGTGTTCCCAGGCCAAGGAACAAATCATTACATAACCCCCTGTAAAATGCTGAATTGTTGTTTTTACACTTTTGTACAGATTACATAATCAAGATGTTTATTTACTGCTCATTAGTGAGCGTGGGAGGAGCTGGTAGGTGGATTTTGTTACTTTTGGGCAGAGGCAGGCTAGCTGTTTCCCTATGTTCCCAGTCTTTATGCTAAGCTAAGTTAGCCAGCTGTTGGCAATAGCTTTACATTTGGTATACAGCCATGTGAGTGGTGTCAGTCCCCTCATCAAAGTCTTGGCAAGAAATGTTTCCTTGCAAAAGGTGGTGACTAGAAATTGCTAACAGCAGAATTTTGTAAAACATGACGTACAGGGTTCCCACGGTCATGGAAAACCTGGAAAAGTCATGGAATTTCACAGTCTAATTTTTCAGGTCTTGAAAGTCATGGCATTATGGTGTTGTGTTATAAAATGAGTTGTTTATGTAATATATGATCATTTACAGAAGTGTGGTGCTGCCATGGCAGAAGAAAAGAAGCATCAGTATCAGGCAATAACAGAAAAGGTGTGCTGTTAAAACTGTGCTTTTTACATTTTAATAAGATATTTACCCGTAATTATGTCATACAAGTTTTTCACATTTTTACATGAAAAGTTTAATGTTTGGAGATAAATAGTATCTTGTTATAGCAAGAAAAGTTTGTTAAAATTTAAGTTTGTGTGACGTAATAACATGACGTGAAAAAACAGATTACATTAGATCGACTCTATTGGAAATTTGTCTTTGGCTTTGCTCAAACACAGATAAGGTGCATACAAACGCATAAGACAATACACCATTAAAAAACACAAATGTACAATATAAAAGATACAATAAGATGCAAACAGGCAGGTTGGAGCAATAAGTTGTATAATAAAAGACGTGTTCGTTTTCTGGCCTGGCAGTAAGACGCTTTGGTAATTATTAACATTTGGAGTTAAGTTTACTATACAGTTTGGTTCATGTTATATGTTGTGAATGGTCATTAAATTTTGTAATGGCTCCTTGAAAAGAAAATTTTGGAAATTTTGTCAATTAAAATATGTGGGAACCCTGGATGTAACAGGATTGTATCATGTTGATATTTGGACACTGAAAGTCTCCAAACAATAATATTGAATAATCACCCATCCCTAAAGGCGATTCATAGAAGCAGTCATATTTCATATCACAGGTGGATCGTTCATTGGTGGAAATCCTTCCTGATTAGAGTTGCGGTTCGCATCCAGCTGTTGCATCTGTGCACATCAGACAGCTGAGGTAGTTAGTCATTCCTGGGGGAACAACAGTTAGTCTGCTCTGCTGGGCACGAGCTCAAAGCCCACAGGAGACGCACAGAGAGACGGTAACAGGTGTTGCTGTGATGCATGCAGAGCTACTTCGTGGTGAGCGTACCTGCCGAACGCTCCTTCTACACACACACACACAGACAAATACATGCACACAAATATACACACACACTCTAGCTCTCCAGATGGCCATCATACAGGATCAGTGAATCAGTCCTCTGGCGGCCATTGTGAGGGCGTAAAGAAAAAAAAAACAGCTTGTGATTTGTGATTTTCTTCATGAGCCAATGACCAGGCAAAGTTGTCTCACTGATTTCATGTAGCGGCGTGATAAGGCTGCCATGGCGATTGTCTCTGTGCATGCGGGAAACACACACGAAGCGAGGTTTTGCTTTTTGTTTCGCATGCAGGTAAAATCCTCACAGGGCTTATTTGGCTACTGTCGGGAGTAACTCATCTTAATCCAGGTTCACACTTCAATCGGGGCCACAGTTGGCAAACAGATACAGACCAGATGAAGCCGTGATTCGTGCTGTCTTCTCCTCAATCTCTTTCAAGCGAAAATCTGGAGCGTTCTCTTTCAAAAAACGTCTGCTGAGACCACACTCTCTCTGCACTGTCCAACACAGCCTTCGCCTTTGTTTCTATTGTTTTCCTGACACTAAAAAACAACTCTTGTTGTCCAAGACAGTTTTCACTGCCATGGAAGGTGTAAAATGTATTTTTTAACATCATACCATTGCCTGAGTTGTTCATTCTGGCTTTTATACATTGGCATTTATGGCAGGGGGATCAGAAATGCCGTATCTAAGGAAACCCGGTGGCTAGATGACAAGGCTGATTAAGCCATTAAAGTCCTTGATATGTATTTAGCATAATCTGGCCTGTCTGCAAATAAGGAGGCAGGGAGCTGGTTGCGACTGTTTTTATCAAAAGCAGCTAGTTAGCTCAATCAAAGCAGCTGCTGGGAAGCATCAGCTTTAATTCAGCGTTATGAGAAATTGAGAGAGGAGCTTTCTCTCTCACTATTTCTCTCTCTCAGGGGTGAAGAGATTCATTTCTGTCATCTGAAGAGATGAGGAGTGATCTGCCGTGGCCCGTGTTCCTCCCAGCCTCAGGTCCTTTCATGTTCTCGGCTTAATTTGAGCTGAACCAATGTTTATCATTCGGCAGCAACTGGGCCGAGTGGCTGGGAGGGAGGACAGTTCTGCTCATGATCATTTTTTTTTCTTCCCTCTGCAAAGATTGTTGTTTTGCTTGTAGACTGCAATACTGTTTCCCCCTCTGGGTTAGATTAGAGCCGCTCTAATCTAGTCAGATAATGTTTTAATCAACATCTGCATTTTATTCATGTTGCGTTACATGATGACACTTTATGGTTGCATAATTAGGAGTATGATTTATCCACATTAGTAGCAGAACAAAACACCAAAGTGGCTTAGCAGCTGATTGTTCTTTCTAGTGATGATTTCTTTCCTTATAAGCAATATATACATCGAGTTCTGTTGAACTCTACCTCGCATGAACTTACAACAATTAAAGATAAACAATATGTTCTTTATGATATACAGTTTGTCACGGATTGGAATTTGAAAAAAAACCCACTCATATTAAGTCAATTTTGGTAAATTTCCACGATCAGAATAATCGTGAATATCGTGCCCAGCAGCACATAAGATTCAGGGCTCCACACTCGCCCAGAGAAAGAACTCTGAAACTAAGAAAATGAATGTGATGTGTAATGTAACGTCATCTAGAAATAGACGGTAAGTAACGTTACTGTATCACTGTGTAACGTAGGCCAACTATTATCACCATGTAACGTTGCTTTTTTTTACTTCCCAATATCGGCCCCAAAAATCCAGTGTCTGTCAGGCTTTACTCTACAACCGACATCTCTTACACTCAGCAAATCACATCAAAATGAATCTAGTTTGATAAATGGCACTAAGAGAGAATATGCGTTTATTTATTTTTGATTTTGGGCTGAACTGTCCCTTTAATCTCTGATGAATTAATAGTTGGTTTTATTTTATAAGATGAAAAGTGTGAGGGCATACTGACCTTTTATAAACTGTGCATTAACACTACAGGAGATTTCTGTAAATGCCATATTAGATTTTTAGAGTTCAGTATGTTTGTCCCCTCCTCTACATCTCTGCTTACAACTGCAGCGTAGTCGAACATATTGTAAAAACGTTCTTTCGTTTAACTAGCCCCCATATCTTTTTTCATCAGTGACGTGGAGGCAAATTACATTTTCCGTTCTATCCTTTTCTTCTCTCTCTCTCACTCTCCTTCCCTCCCTCTTCTCTCACTCAGCTGCACACTCCTCGTCTCTCCAAAAAGCAAGCGGGCTGTCGTCTCTCCCTTCTGTCTGCCCCATCTGTGATGCAGTATGGGCCACTGGCTTGATAATGATAGGCAGGCGGAGCGCGGGGCTGCGCACGAGGCAAAGAGGGAACAAACCAGCCCGCTAAAATGGAAGACAAAACTCTAATCAGTCGCCTCACCAAGTCTACCAGAGGTCTCGGCTCGCTGATAAAAGGTTTGCAGTAGCGGCTTTCGCTCTGCCCCACGTTCCTCCCACCCGTGTAAATGTGTTGCATGCTGTGTCATACGCTGCAGAGATGCGAGGTGGTAAAGAGGCGGAGGACAGCGTCTTGCTAACACAGCAGATGTGAACCCTCCGAAAGCCATCGGACCAGAATTGGTACCATGTGTTTTTCTCTCCACATGGCCCCTCCCTCCTCCCAGTACTTGTGTTAGAGCGAGAAAAGGCCCAGGGGCTCGTTAAAACTTTAATATACTGTACAATCACAGTAATTGAGTAGAATTTTCAAGTTCTTCCAGTCATGGTTTTAATTTATGAAGTCCCCATGAAAGTTTAATGGATCAGCAGTTGTAGAGTCGCAGCTATCTAAATCATTCTGCAGCTATCTCTGCCCGCGCTGCCTGCCAAGTCCCGCCGTTAGCGTCCTGTGCCCTAGAAAGATGGCCAGATTGCTCCAAAGGCATGACTATTGCTGGACGTCTGTTCAACACATTGTACCTAGAGGTCTTTCACAGAGCCGTCCGATTGGCTGTGAGTGAGCAAAAGCGGGCGTTGGCACCAATACTGATGCCGTTCACCAAATATCCACTGTGTAACTTTAGGGGTTTCTTTTCTTCTATTGTATTATTCATGCTAGCAAGTGCAGGGTCCCTGTTGCTTGATGAGTGTAATATAGCATGCTCACTTAATTATGGAGCAGCTCTCATGAGAGGCATATCAGAGAATGCAGACGAGATGAATAAGGTAGGCCGGCTTCTCTTGCTTATGAATAGTGGGAAATGCAGCAATTTGCATGGCAGGAGATATGATGTGCCATATCCTCGTTTCAGTTTTAGCAACACCGGCCTGACCGTACTTGAGATGTTTATTATTGTTATTAATATTTTGTCAGGAAGCGGGGATCTGAGTGACACACGGCCCTGGAAGGGGCTTATTAAAAGAAGTTATTGTCGGCGATCGCCGCGGAGAAATACAACACAGTGATTAATGGTGTGTTTTGCTGCTGACAAAAAAAGCGCGGGGAGACTCAGACCTGGGAGGACAGCACTGAGAAATCACTGTGAGGAAATTGCTAGGTATGCTTTACCTCTAATGAAAGAAACCATCCTTCAGATGTGCATCAAAGGGCCGTGGGGAAAATGAAAGTGTTCTGATTTATTTTTGTTTTGACCTACTTAATGTTCTCTAATTCGGATGTTCCATAATGAAACAATCTGTTTTTTCAATATTAAATCATGATTGCATCACTTAAGCTCTAAAATGAAAACAAGCTTGTTTTGGCGTTTTCCTCTGTGACTTGACAGGTAGTGGGACAACATAAAGAGACACAGGACTATAGCAGTCTCTTGTCACTCCCAAACAGTAATAAATTTAGCCCATCTTAGTCACGCTGTCTCTGTGTCTCAGCTTCAGGAGCATGCAGATGATGTCCCTGGCGACTTGCTGCAGCAACTCTTCCTTTAAGCCCCCATTTCAAAACAGAAATAAAGCACAGAATAGAAACAGGCTGCTGGCCATCTACTTGTCACAGTCCAGTGCAGTCCAATCATATCCCCCTCCCCTCCTGCCTCGTTCTATCCCACACTGTCTGCTGTAGAGGTGAAGGCAAAGCTGGCAGCCTCCTGTCTTATCAGCTTTTTTTCCCCATCAGACACTTATCAAAGCTCCCCTTTTCTTCTCCTCCTGACGCTGTTTTTTGTTTACATTGCTCTTGTCACGGCAAGTAAACACCGGCAGTTATCTCTCAGATGGCAACATCTCAGATAAGCCACATCTGCTCTGTTGTACATCTGGTGCATGTAGTGGCAAAGTGCAAGCCCCGTGAGAGGGAATCAGACTCGACTGGTGAAGGCGCAGTTCATGCATTTTATGAATTAAAATTTTCAGAGCTGAGCACAGCATGACCTTATTGTGACAGTGTATCTTATGACTCTTTTGAAGATATTTTTCTTCTGCAACACACACACACACACACACACACACACACACACAAACACACACAAAAAAAAAAAACTAGTTGCGTTGGGTTGCTATGATAAGGAAAATTGGTGGAAGTAAAAATTGTAGGCACAAGGTAGAGGTTTTGGTGACTAGAAGACTGAAGCACAAAGGTAGAAAAGACAGACCTGTGTTTTAATATTAATGTCAGCCTTGTTGTTGTTTTGACAGTTGGTCTTTGTGGTATTTGTCCTGACCCTCCTCCACCAGGATTGGAAGTGACTTTGAAAACTTTCAGTGACCAGAAAAAGAAAAAAAAACATGCAGCACTGCTTGCATTTGCACCAGTGTGTAAATACTTGGCGCTCCCATTTAAAAGAAAAAAAGAAGGCGGTTGTGACGGTTGCTTGCCATCTCCTGTGGTTGACTTATCAACACAATTACAGTACTGCTGTTATCACGACAGCCCTATTTGGAACCCCTGAATAATGCTGGCTTGAAACGATAAGCTATGAAAAATTAAATTGAGCAATTCTGATAATTTTACTGATGAAGTCATACTGATTCCAGCCTCAAATGTTAACATTTGCTCTTTTTCTTGGCTTTATATTATTGTAAACTGAGTATTTTGGGGGTTTTTTTGACAATTTGAAGATGTCATCTTGGGCACTGGGATTATTTTTATTACTATTTTTCTGATGTTTGCAAACAATAAATTAATCTCAAATTATTCACTTTGGCCCTATTATACATCTCACTAGGAGGGGAGAAAAAGACAAAAAAAAATCCCTCAAACTTTGTTATTGTTATGTTGTAACATGATCGATTTCAAAGAAACTGCATGGTTGCATCTTTTCCTCTCTCATGCCAGTACTGGTATTTGTATTTGTATTCATGTATGTGAATCTGGAGTTGCCCAGTAGAGGAGGCTGTGTATTTTTCATGGTCAGAGTGGAGCATCTCTTGGCCTCCTTCTAGTAGCTACCGGATTAAATTTGACCCTTGTGTGTCCAGCCTTTGCAACCGCTCGCCTTCCCCCCTCTCTCAGGGGACACACCGCAGCAAGCATGTCAGTCCCAGGCCGTCCCCAGTCCCTTGGGGAAGATCCATTCACGCCCGGGGGGATGCCGGCTGCCAATGAAGGGGTTAGCAGTAACCACTAAGCACCGTAAACACTGTAGCTTTACACTCCATGAACACATCCAGGGGCCTCAGCGGCATGCTGGCTGTGTACACTATCTGGTTCAAGTGATGTCAGAGGGGGCAGTGGATTTAAGCAGGTTTTAGTTTAACGCTAATCCCCTTGTGGCAAACGCTGCGGACGAGAGGACTGTCCCTGCCAATGGCGTGCATCAACCCCATTGGATTAGTGCGTCTCGTCCCCTCCTCCATTCTGTTGGCATTGTCCAGCATGTGTTTTTACCCCAATTTCTTTACCCTCTGTCTTAGTTTGTAAGCATGACGCCCAGCATAAGCATGTTACCCGCTGTAGAATGGAATAGAGCCTCGCCCTAAAGGTGTGTGGTTGTTTTGTTTGTTTTTTAAATCTGTCTGCATGTGTACTCTTTCAATGTGTTTGTCATGCTGTGTCTCTCTCCTCGTGGATTTCTAATGTTTCCAGGGCTGAATTATTTAGATAGGCTGCCAGCAGGGAGCTACATGATAGCTACATGATAGCTACAGACTCAAGAGTGAAGGGGGGGGGGGGGGCCTACAGTTGCAGATCAGGTAAAAAGGTGCCTCATGCTTCACCTTTTCTCTGTGCTCCTCCCTTTTGATTGGGGGTGAGTGTAACTAGAGAGTTGAAACACAATACCCGGCTCTATTTTCTGCTTTTATAGCCATCAGCTTTATTGTCTTCACTGATGCCTAACTCAAGTGAGCAGTCGCATTTTGGTGGCTCTCGGGGCCAGCGTGGTCCTGAGTGGACTGAAGGTCAGAACGACAGGGCTGCAAGTCGCTGTCATTACTGTGGCACCATTGCGGCTCGTAGGAATTCTTTGGGTGGGGGAGACGGAGGAGTGTGGTTTCACTATCAACCAGATCTCGGGAAGAAACCAGATCCAGACCCCCAGGAGTCCCTGTACAGGCAGATCCAGGACCGGCATGAGCGGCTGCTACTGAGGAAGAACTCAGCGCCCGATCTGAACAACAGCGTCTTCCTCAGGCAAGTGATGGCAGGCCGGGCCTCTGCACCACCTCAGGATTACTACCTGGCTGATGCTACCTTATCTAGTCAGCTAGCTGAAGAGTCTGGGTTTTATAGGGATAACCAGCACCTGCTCACCAGATCAGCCTCGCATTATGGGCCCAGCGCTGGGGGGGTGAGGCCTACCTGGGATCAAGGACAGGCGCGAGCCACACCTTCCGTGCTGCCATCCGCCTCAACACCTACCCCTGTGCCTCCTCCCCCTCCCCCCCCGCCCCCGCCTCCTCCACCACCTCCTCCCCCTCCCGTTCACGAGCTGAGCCGTTTGTACAGGGAAACTCTGGGATCTAAGATGATCCCGGACGTCCACCGTATTGGTGGCAGCTCTCCCTCTCCTGCGCTTTACGGGGTCCAGCCCCCTCTACCTATTTACGCTGCTGAGCCACCGTCTTTCACAGCACGCCAGGCTTATAACAACATCAACAGCTTGTCCCTGGGCCCCTGCCAGCCAGCGGCCACCAGTTCAGTGGTGGACCCAGCCACTCAGGGAATGGACGGAGCTCTCCCTCGGGCTTACGGAGCTGTAGCCTCCCAGAGGCTGCCTTATGACCCAAGCTATGACCCCAGCTCAGCCATGGTGGCTGCCACAGCTGGAATGACCTCTGGCCTTCCTCCTCACCATCCCAGCGCCGCAGACCCAAAGAAAATGGTGGATCCGAACTTCTTGGCTTTCCTGCGGGCTGAAGGTTTGGCCGAAAGCACCATCACTCTTCTTCTGCAACATGGCTTTGATTCCATGGCCACGCTGGGGATGATGGAGGACCATGATGTCCGCTCTGTGGCGCCTAACCTGGCCCAAGCTCGTGTGCTCTCCCGTGTGATGCTTGGTTGCAAGGCAAGTGGGGCGGCAACGCGTGCCCGATCCAACAGCTTCAGCCATCGCAATGACCTTTACATGCAGCCCCAGGGTTTGACCATGGACCCCAACCTGATGCAGCAGCCTCCCACCACCATCCAAACCGTGTCCCCAAGGATGGGAGAGTTTCTTGGGAGAAGACCGAGCAGCGCACCCTCCCAACACCTCTTGGAGACTACCACTTACCCAGTAGCACGGCCCATGGCAACTGGAGCTTTCCCAGTCAGCCCTGGAGGTTATGGCAGCGCCCTGACTCAAGCAAGACCCTTCTCCATGTACAATGCTCACACCGGTCTCACCATGTCTGCTCTTGGACAACAGCCTCCACCAGCTCCTGGCACCCCTGGAGCAGCACCCAAAACCTTCTCTGGCTCTTACTCCCCCATGGAGCTGATGAAGAGAGCCCCCAACCTTCCCCCGCCGTCGCCTGTGGCAGCATCAAGCCCCCTTCACAGCCCCCAACTTCTCCGGAAAGGGATAAATGCCGCCACTGAGAGTACCATTGTTCCTGTAACTTCTTCGTCCACTCTCCAAGCGCAAAACCTTAACAACACCAAGATGGTAGGACGTCGGACTGGTCCACCTGTCATAGTCTCAACCATGGCCACCACGCCTGACACAAGTAATGTCAAACCTCAGCTTTCTCAGTAGCTTCTTTAAACTCAATCTGTCCTTGTTGCTGTTTCACATTTTTTTCTGCGGGATTTAGTAATAATTTTCCGTGAAATATTAGATTCACAGTTAGATTGAATTCTGCAAATGATTGATTTTTTTGGCAAACACCAAAAATTTGGACTGACAGTCTTTTTGAATGAAGGAGTAGCATGTAAGATGCATCTGACAAGTTAAGCAGCTTTCCTCTGAGAGGTTTTTTTCCCCTAAATTACGCAACTATTTATACATCTATTGCAACAGGGTTGTGTCATTTGCCGGAGGGGATCCTGTCTCATCACCAAGTTGAAACATTTCTTACAAGCAGCACTCCAGTTATTGAGGTCAACATTTTTTCTGTCATTTTCTTTCACTTGGTTTATTGGTCAGGATCATTTTTGAAGCAACAGTGTGTTTTTAGAATGGTTTTGTAGCTCCACGTTGCTATTTCAAGCTTTCTTGTACCTGTTTTGTTTTGTTTTTTCACAAATTTAATGATAACACTTTCAAATCGAGGCTATTGTTTATTAGCTGCTCACTCAATATACTCTCACGCATTTTTTTTTTTACAACACAGTGAGTAAGTGTCAAACACATAAACGTCCAGCTTGTCTTTAGCTTGTAAAAGTTTATTTCCTGGAGTTGCTGTCATTCTATTTTACACTGTACTCTCACCTAATCGGGGGCTTATCTGCCTCCAATCCAATTACACTAATTGGATGTATAGTTGTGGAGACTATAATAGGTAACTGTTTTTAAAGACTCCCTGTTGTCTATTTGAAATTCTGGTTGCATTGTAGTGCCTCTAAAAGTTATTTATTTGTTTGTTTGCGATTAAGGATGGGCATTTTAAGTTATTTCTATATTTGAGTTATCATCAAACACTCTCAAAAAATAAAATTAAATGAGAATAGGGTACAAAATGAACACCAAACCAAAAATGCTGCAGCCTAGGGCCAGGTGATATGGAAACAATCAAATATCACTATATTTTTGACCAAATATCTTGATATCTATAATACGAAACGATACGATAGACTTAACTTTCATGCAGCGATAATGTAAGATTGACAACTGACACTTTTAACAAATATTTACATTCTGAGATTTAAGATGAATAATCGTCAATAACGAGGATATGACTGATTTAACCTGCTACTTAAGAATTATAAGGTTATGTCAGAGTTCTTTGTGGTTTCAAGATATTTAGATTCAGAGCTTTTCCATTTTAATAGAAGAAAATGATGATGTGCTTTTTTGTTTTAAAAATTAAACGTCCAACAAGTTCATGTAACTTAAAAAAAACACCACACATTAATAAGTTGTCACAGAATAGGAATATATGAATATGTCAATTTTGACAAAAATGTAAGGTGATTTAAGGCAAATAGTTGAAAAAAATTACTGCACTTCACTGTAATGCAACCTGTAAAAAACAACAATTACAATACTATGATATTCAATGATAAATTGTTCAACCAAGGTTAGCCTACCTTTCTGCACTGTGCAGACTGTAGAAATTAGCTATGATGTGCAAGTTCAATGTTGCATAGCTTGCACTGCACATTGATTTTGTTTAAAACTTCCAAACAACTCTCTTATGGCTGATTGCTATTTTTTCTGTAAGGTTAGATCAAATTATGTCTTAATGAAAATATTTAAAGTTCTGTTGCAAGACCGTACCCTTTGGTTTTCTACAATGTTTTATTGTTTTTGACCACCTGTTCCTGTGAATATGTTAAATGTTCACTTTCAGTAGACTCATACAACATATAATTATGTTGATTCTTCTGTGGAACTTGTTTATCTCATGTAAGGTTAACACAAGGAGTGTGTCAGCTTTTTGTGCTCGGTTTACCACGAGAGTAAATTCTGCAGCAAGGCATCTTCTCGGCTTATTTTTATACATAGAGGCATTGATTTCTACCTTTACAAGTGTCTGTGTCTCCCTGCGGATGAGTGCTGATTAGCTTAGGGAATAAGTAAATTGTTCATCGTCACTTTTGTGCCACGTCACCCTGTATCTTACCTGCCTCTGTAAGCGGTCTGTGGGCAGCTGCACTAGAGTGATGACCTTTGTAAAGTGACTTCCAGTCATGCGCTGTCAAGAAAATGAGAAGCAAGGTGCAAGACACAGTGGAGGAGGAAGGAGTTGTGTGGAGATGGGAGGTCCTGTTTGGAGCTCTCCAAGGTCACAGAAACCCCTCCCCCAACCAATACACTTTTAGCACAACAAATGTGCATGTAGCTGACATTTGTTGCTTCAGTAACTTCATCTGATAATGGGCAGCCCTTGCCGCTGATCGGAGAGCATACTTCTTAATTGTGTGTTGCTAGGCAACCTGGGCTTCGGTGGTAATCAGAGATAGATAATCTTCACATTTAAGGAAAGAGGAAAAATGAAGCACTGCATGCAGTGCTGCGCATTTATTTAGTTCACTTGTTACTCTGTTTTTTTTTTTTCATGAGCAGCCATGTGCAGTTTTGGAGCAGGAGAAAATTGAGTGAAAATAATAAGATGTTGCAGGGCACTTAATGAAAACATTTCTCTCGACCCCCCCCTCCCCACCGTTTCTCTCTCGCTGAACAGCACACATCAAGAGATTGCTTCTCATTTCTGTGCAAAGGCTTTAGCACACCAGTGAAGAGTCTCTCTTATTACATGCATGATGTTTTATGTTCAAACATGCATATTGATGAAAAGTTGACACATTATTCCGTTTGCACCTACTGAATAAATTGGTTGTTCTCCCAATACTAACCAGTCCTCTCTTTATCATCTTACATCAAAGTGTAAATTTACACATAGCCGCTGAGGCATCCGTATTTCCATATTGTCGAATTCTTATTTATTCTCAAAAGCTTGAGTTTTCAAAGCAAAGATGTGAGCTGCAGTGAAATCAGTAGCTCCCGTAAAATATTTATGGAAAAGGTGCAGGTGGGAGGGCCCTGCCTGTGTACTCCTCTCCGCTGGGCGCTGTCTTGGTTGGCTAAAGCCATAAGTAGTGTTAATAATGGCATTAAACGGTCGAGTCGAGCTTAGTTGCAACACTTCCCTTCCACCCAAAGTAGGGAGAGCGCCTTGCAGCACTCGCATTGGCCATGGAGTTGTCTATCAGTAACATCCCCCAGAGCAGCACAGGTGGGTAAACCTAACTTCGATGTCACGTGAAGCGGAGTAGCCACCCCAGCTAGATAGAGACGTGATTGGCCTGTAGCCTGAATTGTGTGCGTGCTCAGTAGATTAACTAAGGTGGACGCTTGCATGTACGCACGTGGTTTCCTTGTGGAGATAATCCACAGAACATCTTCAGCCGTGCTTTTCTGGGCTGGAGAATTAGGAGGTGGCGGTGTGTTTTGAGGCGAGGCTTGTAGCTTACAGGAAGGAGAGAGTTTAACTTGGCAACAGCCCCGCGTAGACATATGGGATGTGTCAGCTGACGTGTTCACCTGTATAAGTCTGTTCTCTTGTGAGCCCAGGTTGCATCCGTCCTTCCTGTTAGGTTAGTCAAAACATGGCAGATCCCACCCTGTTTTTTCTGTCTTTTTGACAGGAAGCCATCACTGGTGCGTCTGACAATTATGTAACCTTCCAGTTCATAGCTCCCATGGGAGTCTGAATGGGATTTTAATTTCCCTGCCTGTATTTGGAAGGACATCCACGAGGATGCATGCCTAATGTGCTCTCAGCTGTCCTTGGCTAAACTGCTTTGTTCAGGTGTCTGACATTGATTTCAGCATGCACTCTGCCTGTTTTCCACTCGCTAGTCCGACAGAAACATCCCCTGTGTGTCAGTGTGGCCTTACGCTGTGTTTCTAGACACGCCTGTAATATGTTTTGGACACAAGCGAGTGTCTGTCTTCCTGTGCAGCTTTGATTGTATGGGGCTGCTTTAATTTGTGCTGATGTGCCTCAAATGTCTTGTGATGTGTGGACATGTGTGTGCATTTGTGGACGACACACATGGCTGCTGCCCCTCGCTTTCCTGCCACACATATACACAAAGCACAGATGTCCCTCTCTCAGCAGCAGGAAGTGTTTGTCCTCATCTCAGGCCGGCTGGATTTGACAGCAGGACATTGGGACAAGACCTTAAGTTTCCTCTATGTGTCTCTCTCTTCCTTTGACCAGCACTATTTACTGTGCATATATAGTGCACTCAAAGTATTGGGACAGTGATATGATTGTCAGTGTTTTGGCTCTACTAAAGCACACTGGATTTGAAGTTAAACAGGTTGAAAGCTGTTTGAGGATGTGACATCCATATTGGATGGTCAGTGCAAGACTTTTTATCCTTTTCATGCATGTTCCCCCAGTTTTAGATCAGTGCAGCAGATCTGAAGGCTCATGCAGAAGTTGGTGTCACGCTGGTTCTCTTGACAAAAACCAATGGCGGGTTTCCATTGGATTATTGCAGACAGTAAACTCTGTGGCATACAAACATTTATTGATCACTTCTGATTTTTGTTCAGCAAGAACATTCATTCGGTGTTCATTCTCTCCAAATGAACACCACTTTCATGATTTTTGAAGCCTAAATGCAATTGCCATAGGCAAGAAGCTAAAATTAGGCTAAACTAATTGCACCATGGTCGCATGACTTAATGTCGCCACCACAACAATGCTGTGAGATGCTTTATTTTGATGAGGTTCAGAAGTCTTGTTCGGCCTCTTTCTAGAAACCACGTCTTTAAGACACATAAAAGCTTCAGAGGTCACAAATGGGGCATTCAATTACGTATTTTATGTTGTAAAACAAAAAGCGAAAGTCTCTTAAGCTACAACATATCACATGTTTCACTCAGAGGCTGCGTTAGACAACCATCATATTCATTTTCATTTTTTAACAACAGTAAGACATTATTAATAGGCCTAGTTGACCACCCTTGAGGCTCCAATGTGGCTTTGGCTACTTTTGTGATCATTCAGTACTGATTTTTGCACCGTGCACCTCAGACACATCTGTTATTCAGATGCTGCAGAACATTTTGCCGTCACATGAACTCTTGCTCCCACTGAACTTGGTGTTCCCTCTTGACCTCTTTGCTGCCACTTGCTTCCCTCAACATAAGCTGCTGCTGACTAATAAAAGTTATCGGTTTTACTTAGTCGTCCTTCATCCTTCACCACATCAACTCTCTTTATTTATCATTACTATCACAATTAACAGAATTTTTAACCCTTTGAAACCTAAGCAAATTGGCTGAATTTCCTTAAAAAATATGGGAAGAAGGCAATGAGCAACAAAAGAAGAAATGACCCAAAAATTAGAAAGTAATTAATAAAAAGTACAAAAAATACCTGTAAATTAGTTTAAAAAAAAGCCACTTAGAAAACAGACTTAGAAAAGGTGTTATAATAATTCTATAACATCATGTAATTATAATAATTAAAAATACCCCTTTTCCCCCTAGATATTCTTCCCTTGAAATTTTCCCCGAGCTTTTAAAAAATATTTTCTAAATCTACTAACATTTTGCAATTTGTGGAACATTTTTTGTTTATTGTCTTTTTTAAATCCTTGTGAAAGGTGTTTAAAGCACCAAAAGAAAAGTAATGTCGCCCTAGGTTTCAAAGGGTTAAAGAAAGCTGTCATGACTTTTCGCAATGTAGTGATGTCAGTGTAGCGATATCAATAATATGGCGTTAGCTAAAGCCAGCTGAAAAACAAGGTGATGCATGAGATCAAAGAAAAATCTAAATAATAGCTTACTGATATGCACACACCGGTGGTGTGAATACCTTAAAGTCACGGTACATTGTGCCCAGTGTTCTAATCTGCCAAAAATGATGGACAGCCTTCAGATATTTCTGCCACTGTTGCCAAAATTTAGTTAATGAAGGAAAACATTTGGTAATGTGACCTCTGGTTTCACGTCGCAGATGAAAGCAAGAGATGAAAATAGCTGCAGTTCAGGTGTGTCAGTGGGTTGTAGGTTTCAGTCATTAACTGCTAATTAAATATTAATTAGAGTGAAGTTAAATCTGTTATTTTGCCAAATTACCTAAAATTTGATGACTTTACATGAAAAAGGCCACAGTTCCTCAAGTGTTAATCTGATATTGAATGTAAACATCCTAATAAAAAAAGCTGAAAGTGCAACATTTAATCTCATAGTCAATGTTTTATTACAACTCCAATATCCTGGAGTAGACAGAGGCAGCACAACAAAAATGTATCTAGTACTCTCTGATTGCACAGTTTATCGACTCCTTCCTTACTTACTGTTGATGCGGTATGGCTTACCTGTCTAGGAATAGGCTGAGAATTAGAGTGAGGAAATCCTACTGGCCATCTGTGTGTGTTTGTGTGTGTATGAGTGCTGTGGGTATGCCTTTCTGTGTGTGGATGCTACTATACAGTCATCACATGTCAGTGGGAGTCTGTGTCATCCTCACTAATCCCTCTGATATGAATGAGTGGAGACAGACGAGAGGTTTCAGCTCACATGGCATCGGTCAGGGGTTATTACAGGGAATGTAGCCTTATAATAAGCAGTCTAACTCTGCTCTACTATTAATCTCATTCAAGACCACGTGTATGAATTGATGTATCTCTGCAATCAATGCCTATTTAAACATACACACAGCAGTTAAGGGAATACTTCACCTCCCAAATGACTATTTGTATACCAGTGACTCAGCCCATTACGTTGAATCTGTGAAGAAAAGTTTGTTTTTCTTGCATGCCTCCACAATGAACTAATAATCCAAAAACTGACAGAATTCTTGATGAATTAAAGTCATATGGATCTGTGTTTGTCAACAGTGAAACAATGAAAATCTGTTTACGAACTCATGCAGTATAAGCCAGTCATTTATCCAGACTTATGCTCGGTGCCTCCCGGACACACAGCCTTTTCCAACAGAGGGCTGAACTTTAAAGTGAATGCTGTCTTCATAGCTAGACTTCTTTGACAAAAACAGTAATTTTACTTCACTTGACATGGGAGCTGCTGGTTTACAGCTGCCTCAATGTCTTTTTGTGTTTTTGTGTAAGTTTGGTGAATCTGAACTAACCCTTCAAAACACCAAAATCACACAACACAAACAAACTAACTGATTGAGGCCGTGGTAGACAAGCAGCTCCAGTGTTCAGCGAGGTAAAATTATTGTTTTTGTCAGTGGAGTCTGGCTTTAAAAAGTGTATAGATAAGTTAAACTTTTATTTCAGTTTCCCATCAGATAGGTCTGTCTGTATGTCTGTAAGCACTGAGCATACGACTGGATAAATAAGACTTGGAATATATAGCACCAGTTTGTGTGAGAGTTTGTAAACTGATGTTTTGATGTAGTATTGCTGTTTTTAACGGTGGACCCTCTTTACTTCAAATAATTAAGAATTTACTCAAGTATTCTTCATTAATTCAACGTAACACTGGATAATTAATTGATATACAAATGGTCATTTAGGGGATAAAGTATTCCTTTAAAAAGAAAGTGCGTTGAATTAGAAATGAAACAATGATTATGAGGTCAAAGTGTTGACTTTTAGCTTTAATTTGAATTTGAATTTCCACCTACTGGATAGACAGTAATTGTAACCTTATGTGGTGATTGTTTCCTTATTTTAGGGTAAAGAAACATACAAGACAAGTTAACAAAACCTTGATAAACTCATCACATTTAATATTTGAACTCAGTTTTGACATCTGAAATCTTTGACTCACAGATATAAACAGAAACTTGTTTCAGGTTTGTCTAAAGCCTTATATTTGGCAAATAAAACTAACAATCAGTCGTAGTCAGATCTGCTGTTTACCCATTACAAAAAGTTTCTGCATGTTTAGGGTAGTGGTTCTTGTGTAGGTGTGCGATATTTACACCTTCAGCTGTAGGAATTCAGCACTTTATCCTCAATTTACAGTCGAATGGGTTGAAGTTTAAGTTTGAACCTAAAACAATGAAAAACATTTCTTCACTTTCTCACTGCGCTGTATGCTCCAGTGGTGACCGCGCTGTAAAAGGCCGCTGTTCACCTCCAGATTCTTAAACGCTTATCTGCGCGCAGCCCTTCTGTCATGTGTCTCCAGTTTCCCGAGAACCTGGTAAATGTTACATGAACTATCTGCTGCTCCATCTCCACTCGGCCTCTGTATTGTTTGTGTCCCGGGGGAAATATGGCCAGGAAAATCTATTTTTCCACTGCAGTAGTTTTTTCTCAGAAAAAAAAACAAGTAAAAGAAAAAAGTGTTGTGGAGCCCCATCCCCATCTCACCACGCCGCCCCTCGCCCCTCCCTCGCTGTTTTCTCATGGTTGATCTTTCCAAACCATCGGTTGCGTTCACAGAGGGATTAATGGTTTCTGCGAAGCCAGCCAACCCGTGGAGGGAACGGAGCCTTCGAGCGAATGAGGAACAGCTGGTCTCCCTCTGCTTGTGACAGCCTGAGTGTGTGTTTGTGTGTGCGATAGTAGCAGCTGACCTCTGCACAGAGTCAGAAGTGCCTGTCCCTGGTCCGAAAGTGGGCCTTAAGTCTTAGGTTTTTCTATAGCAACTACTTTGCCGCTGTTAATTAATACTGTCAGTGATTCTTTAAAAGTATTATGACTTGCGACTTGAGTTTTTGCTTTAATCAAAACTCCTCATACACTATAAATGCTGTGTGTGGGTGTGTGTGAGAGCAGTATTTAAAGTTATCTCTGATCCATGTCAGGGACAAATTTAGATCAGTTTGTGATGGTCAGTAAAGTTGAGCAAAGTCACAAAGTGCTTAGCTGGAATTAAATTGTTAAAAAATAAGAACAAAAAAACTTTTCTATGCAGTATGATGATACTCACTGACTGTGATGTGCATTGTTTAAAATCGGTCTCATTATATACAGTAACTAGAGATGTACACGTGTATTATTTCACTTTCACTCATGGTCAGGAAAGGCAATTAGTTGTAATATCGAATCACAATACTTGTTGAATCCCGATATGAAAAATCACAATATTTATCGAATCGGTGCCCAAATATCATGTTTGTATCAAATTGGGAACTAAGCATATCCTCCCAGGCCTATTTTTTGACAAAAAAGTTCACTTTCATTACTTGAAACCAACTGATTGTAATATAGAATGAGAGTTTACTGGCCCCCGCATGCTCCTAACAGCCTAAAGGTCACTACTAAGCGCTAATGGCGAGATGCAGCTTGTGAGTGTGTTTGTGTGTGTGTGTGTGTGTGTGCTCATCATGACATGTTATGATTGGTGAGTAAAAAAATTTCCCGGCTATTTTTGGGAGATCGCACTGTCATGTTTATCCTCCTCGTCTCCCCATCCCGCGGCTGTTTTGTTTACAGGATAGCGACGATGTGTGCTCAGTGCTCGCGCTGTAAGAATGGCAGCACTTTGATATAATCTCCCCAATTATCCGTCGTCAATTCTGCTATATATTATTCGTCTCTCAGCGGCAGCTGGGGAGGAGATTGGTTTTGTGCGTGTCGAACGGCAACAGCTGCATCCACTAAAACAGACAACTACCTCTGCACACCTCCCCGCTCCTTCTTTTTTTGTGTCTCCCTCCCCCCTTCTTTCTCTCTCACTCAGTGGTGGGCAGGTCACCCTGAATTATTCATCAGTGTGAAATGAAAAAGCTCATGGATATTGAATATCCCCTCTGAAGTGGTGGCCAACCTTGTGTGTTTTTTTCTTCTCTTCTTCCTTTTTTTTTTTTTTTGCAGCTGAAAAGAGTAAAGAGCGGCGGATCTCATTGCCAGAGTATTTCAAAGGTTAACCGATTGCTTTACCTCGTGCACATATTTACTTTCTTCATGGCTTGTGGCCGGCGAGGAGGGGCGGGAGAGAGACGGGGATATGGAGAGGATGAAGAGAAAAAGACTGAGAAAGAGAGGAGATGAAAAGGATAGGAATAAAACAGTAATCTGTGTTCCTGTGGATATTTTTCTCCTGCAAGAACTCGTTCCTCTGACCACCACAGTGGGCTGCCTTGTTGTGTAAGCGGCTAACCTTTCTTGTCGCGTGTTGTGAGGCCTTTTTCCTTCCTGGAACGAGTGCGCCTGTGGTCGGCTGTGGTCGTCCCGATCGACCGGTTGTCATTAGTTTCCCATGCGGCCCACTGTGTTCCTCCATTGTCCTCCTGCCTGGTCTTTTGTCCTGTGGTTTGATCTGCGGCCCGCGCTGCAAATCAATGCTACCGGTTGCCATTCATTCAGCTCCGCAGCCAGCAAACGCAGCAGGGACCCTCAGAACATCTCCCATGTGAGAGTATAGAAAATGGGCAGCGAGCGTAAAGGGAGAGCTTCAGATGATGTTTTTTTTTTAAACATGTTTAGAACATTTTGGACAATTAAATATTTCTGAGTCCACTTTTTTGCTCTTTATTCATCTAAAGAGCAAGCTGAATGCTATTTCCCTGAAGGAAAGACATTTAAAGAGCCTCCTTTATGCCAGAGAGCAGATGCAAAGATAATTAATAAATAAAATAAATAAAAACTATTCAAGGGGCAAGCTCTTCTTCGCCTGTTTGGTATGTTGTACATGCTAATAGGAGTGTTTTATTCACTCAATATCCGGGAGAACAGTGCAGCATTAACCCTGCGTCGCTCTCATCGGCCATTAGGTTGCGACTACCCTGTACCCTTTCAGTCATTACAGTCCATTTTCTTCCATTCCCAATTTCTACTGCAGCTTAGAAAATTACTCAGGAATCCTTTTAAGAGTATTCCCAAGCTGTACAAGGACCAAATGTGCCTGCAGGAAGCAGTCAAAGCTTTAACTGGCTAACCTTTTCCAAAAGTATTCTTAACAGAGTTGTAATGACTGACAATTGGAGAGGGAACGGGGGAAAGCTATTCTATTTTCCGTAGAATAAAACAAATGATTCCAGGGAAATGGTTTTGAGGCTCTGCAATCGCTTGTTTGAGAACATCTTGTAACTTGCAGGTAATTGCGTGTAAGTGAAATATATACAGGAAGTGGAGCGGCGTAGCTCGGAGGTGTCAGGTGCTCCAGGTGTTGTCTCGTGTGACAAAAACACTGTAGTTGTAGTGGTGCGGACGGGGGTCTGCTCTGCCAGAGGAAGTGTGAAATATCATCTGCCATGGTGGAGCAAAGTGGAGGTGGGTGGGAGTTACTTTGCACAGAGTGCAGAGGGGGGTTACGATGATGAAAATGGCTGTAACTCTTCAGCAAAGTGAGCTTTAAAAAGCTGTAAGCGGACACCTCGTAGTATCTGATGGTCGACTCCTGGTTGACAAGACCCGGCGACCCCGCTGTATTTATCGTAATGGAGCACAGCTGGGACGCAGCTTCGATGGGTTAATAGCCATGTGACAGCTTTTTGGAGAAGGGGGGGGTATTGTGTGTATGTCTGCGCATGCATTTTATTTACTTGTGCACTCTGATGAATGGCACACAGGGGCCACACTCAGGAGGGTGGGACTCTGCTGCGTCTCCACTCTCTCTGCCAGGCCAGATGGCTCCTGTCACTAAGAGAGGAGGAGGAGCGATGGAAGGGAAAAGGGGGGAAGGAGGGAGCTCTGAGTCGCCCTGAACAGCGCCAGAGTGGCCCGTCCCCAGAGCCACCACATCTGGAGACCACCTGCAGCTGGCTCACTCCGCTTCCTCCGTCCTCGTCCCTTTTCTCTCTCACTCACTTTCTGTTTTTGCAGATGGGGGAGGTGGCAGCGGGGTGTTTGGTCAGACTGTGATTTATGCCCATGCGGATCCTTAAAAAGCCTTAAAAGGTACAGAATTCATTAATCTAAAAATAAGGCCTTAAATGGTATTCAAATGTCCATATCTTTCAAAAGTCTTTAACATGCAAAGACATTAAAAGTGGGATTTTAGGATCGTTTTTTGTCTGATGTTGCATTGCAAAATCTGAAATAATTGGTAACCCCCCCTTTTATTTTCCTCAAAATAATTTCCAAAGTGCGTCTTGCATTAACAAGACCACATCGGGATAGTAAAACCATCAACACTCATGTTTTGTTTTCTGGTCAGGATGCTCAGAGCAGAGTTTCCAGTATCTGCGGGAAGTACAGAGGGAACAAAAATTGGGTATTTGACAAAAGTTTTGCGGTAAAGAAAAGCAGTAAAGGCATAATAGGAATGGAATTGAGGCAGAGTGAAAAACATATAAAGGGCACCAAAATCTGCAACAAACGGCAGGTATTTCAAGTGTAGGAAGAAGTATTCAGATCATTTACTTAGGTAAAAGAAATAATACCACACTTTGTAAATACTCTGTTATAAGTAAAATTCCTGCGTTGAAAATGTTACTTAAATAATACTAAGTATTAAAAGTGAAATTACCCAATGCAGAAAATTCTTAGAAAAAAAACATACACCCAAAAAACTCAAAATTATGCAAAAAACCCCACCCCCAAAACTCAAAATTTTTAAAAAAGTAATTCAAAAATACTTTAAAGATGAAGAAAAAAACACAATCCAACACTCAAAATTAATTAAAAAAAAATAAATAACAGAAAAAGACTTAAATGTTTATTCAAATACTTGGCAGATAATTTTCTTTGATTCCACTGATTAATTAATTTATTTTTGCAGCTGCACTTGTATAAACTGTTTGATCATTTATTTTATAATGAAATATCATATATTATAAACACTTGTTATATTTTTATGCAAAAATCCTATTTTTGTAAAGTCAGATAGATGTAGTGAAGTAAAAAATACTAAATTTCCTTCGGAATTGTAGTGGAGTAAAAGTATAATTTAGCATAAAAAGAAAATACTCAAGTAAAGTACAAGTACCCCAAAATAAGTGTAGTACTTGAGTAAATTCACCTGGTTACATTCCACCACTGGGTATTTCCCAATTCTGTTTTCTCCTTATCTGTGCCACAAGACAAAAAGGTTACATTTTATGTTACACTAATCATTTAGGTAAAATAGCTTTTTTGTATCTTAAATTTAATTCCAAATAGCATTAATAAGTCTCAAAGCCAACTTGCCTTTAGCTGTATAAACCCTGTTTCAGTAACTTTACTGTGTCGCTGCTATGGGCAAAGCAGAGGGGAGGAAGGAGGGATGGGAGGTAGCAGCGGTGGAGGTTGGTGGCGGTGGTGTGGAAGCATAGCAAAATATCATTTTATTTTATGACTGCAGCGGCCTCTGAGAGTTGTGGGTTTTTGTATTTGTTATATATCTTTTTTTATTCCTCCCCAAGTAAAAAGGCAGAGTGAGAATGTTCGTTTTTCTTCCCTTTGCTGTTGCTGCAACTGATCCAGAGGCCACAGGGGGGCTGTTCCTGCCTGGAAAATAAAGCCTGCTTGCCCTCCTTGGCTCCCCCCAAATAAAATGCACTCATTTGCATTCCCATGCTGTAATTTAGACCCCCCCCCACCCCCCCCCCCCCCTTTTTCTCTCTCTCTCTTTCTCTCTCTTGTCTCCTTCACTATCTTGCTGCCCCTCATCCCTGCATCTTTTCAGCCCTGGTCCTTGCAGTTCTGCAGGGATTGGAACGTGGGTGGGGAAGAGAGGAGGGGAGGCAGAGAAAACAAAAGCAGAGTGGCAGTGTTGACTCAGGGTTGTTATCTGAGGGGGTGGTGGCTCTTGGTGTGTGTGTGTGTGTGTGTGTGTGTGTGTGTGTGTGTCTGCATACATGCCTAGGGGGGTTATTTACCCTGGCTGCTGCAGCCACGGCAGGTGCCTCTCAGTGGATAAACCTGGGCCTCCTAAATAAATATTCACCGTGGGGAAATGAGACTTGCGTCACCAAAAACTACACTTCTACTACTACTGCTTATACGTCACCCTCTCACACGAAATGCTCGGTCCATTGAAGATCAGCCGTTTTGCTCCTAGAGCCAAAACAAGTGTCACCAAACATAAAGGACAAAGAAAATCCCAAAGGATTTTGATGTTTTAAGGAAGCAAAAAGCTGCACCTGTTATCAGTTTGAATCTGTGCCCAGGATGCCTACAGGTCCTTAAAAAGTCTTAAATTCAAGTCATATAAGAGTCTTATATTTGAATTTATGAGGTCTTATTTGCTACAAACATTTCATCTAATTTAATTTATCCATCTTTTAACTTTATTCTTGTCAAAATGAGTCAAGCTCTTTTGCTTAAGATGTTCACATTTACAAATCTAAACCAAAACAAACAAATTTAAACCTGCCTCTGAACCTCATACTGTATTTTTTACTTTATACTTTTACTATACCTGGCAAAATGTAAATAAAGTCACTCTAAGAACCATATTCCTATATAAAACCTATCTCCGCCTAACTTCTATACTTATGCTTAAGTAAGGACTTAAATGTCTTTCTTTATGTCTTAAATATGGTTAAAATATCTAGAAAAGCTCTCAAAAATATTACATTTAAGTGTCTGATACCTGTAGACACGCTGGTGTTACACATTCGTTGTGTATTAATTTTAAGAGGAGCGACTCCCCTGATGTTTTGGCTGGATGCATTCACAGCTTGTGTCCTCAGAGGTTTAAGCTCTTAAAACAAGTGTGAACAAATACGGTGTGACCTTTGGCTAAGATGATATAACATTATGTATTCACTGTGCATGAGGTGTGGAGTGAGTAAAAAGATAAAGTTGCCAAGTACCATTTAAGGATATTTGCAACAAAACTATACAGTTAATTTGCTCTGGTCAGAATCAGTAGATGAGTTTGTCAACTTGTTACATTTTTCCTCCATTGATTTTTTTTGCACGAAAATTAAGTCAAACACATTAAAATGCATCACTAAAAGTCATGTGAGAACTCCACTCCGGTCACATCTGTCCAAATATCAACAGTTGTAGTTGTGTGAGATCGAGGTCAGATCATATTTGAACCACAAACAAACTGCTCCAGAATTTCTGTATGACCGCACCGTGACCACTTCCTTGAAAGGGTCTTGGTGCGGTCATGTGGAGTGAAATGGCTGTGTTGAGATCTGCCCGTACAAATCTTACCAAGTAAACTGAACTAAACAACACAGGTTTGAGAACAACTTAAGAGTGCGTTTTATTTAGTTTAAATCAATATACCAGTAAGAATAAGAATATTTGTTTCAGAAGTCCAGCGTAAAGGATTTAGGGAGATATATTTGCAGTAATCGTTTGTGATATAATAAGTATGTTTTCTTTGGTGTATAATCACCTTAAATTTGACAATAAGTTTGAACTCTGCAACCTCACTGCTAGATGCCACTAAAATCTTACACCCTAAGTCTAAATTATAGAGTTGGTCCACAAGAATTGCAGTTTTCTCACTTACATCTAGTTCTACTGGATACAGCAGTGCAAACAGATTTATTTGCACAAGCTTTGAGATCTATGAAAATTTTGCATTTACCACAATACCATGGTGGTGAATGGAAAATCTTTTGTTGGGCTCATCTCTCCACAAAAGCCACATATTATTATAATGATACTTTAGTCACGATACGATACTATTGCTATTTTTAACATTTTTTTTGGTGTGATAACATATATTGCAATATACAACCTTTGACAACTGCAAATTATTTCCCTAAAGTAAAACTTTGTCTACATCTGTTTTATCTAATAAGATAAGTTTTACGCCAGTTCCTATCTCTGAAGTCATTTTCATTGCAGCAAAATTACTTTGACTGAAAATGCAGTTGATTTTATTATTTTAGTAGGCTACTAAATGTTAATCTTTTAATTTCCAGGTTCAATAATTGATATAATATAAAATGTTCACTTTGCGCATGTGTACCGATATAATGGCACAGAGATTATTGCAATACTATGCTTATGGATTCTCCCCCCACCCCTAATCCATACTGCTAACCTCATTTTGGCATTTTTTATTTATATATTACTGTTAATGTAATGCTAGACATTTATATTTCACTCTTAGTTTTTATTGCAACTGCTGCATACGAATTTACCTCAGGATATAGATAAAGTTTATCAAAGAAGACAGCACATACTCAAATTAAGTTAAAACTACAAAAAGTCCCAATAGTGGTTATACACAACATAGAGTCAAGAATGGAAAAACATTTAAATGAAGCAAACTATAAAAAGCTGGCAGGAGATATTCTCAAAGGTATAACTGCTTCAGAGCTGAGCCCCCTGCTGACCCAAGTCCAGCATCTGAAATGGACCTGTGAACCTCTGGTCATAACGTGGTCAGCTGAAACCTCATCTCCAAGCGGCTGCTTAGCTCTTTCTACCATTCGCTTTCTTAAAATCCCTTTAAGTGCTTTAGGGGGATTTAACAGGCCTCGACATCCAGCGTCCTCTCAGCAGCCAAGTTCCAGTGCTTACAGGAAAAGGGCGCTTACAGTATAATTAGGCTGGTCAAAGAAGAGGGCTCCCTCTCAACGGTAAATCCACACGGACTGTAAGGAGGCTCGGGCCATTTGTCGGGTCTTTCAGAGCGTGACCGTTACTCTTGATGTCTCACTGTGCTAAAGGTCAGGGCATTAAGAAGCCATGCAGGAGGGAGACAGGAGTGTAGACTCTGAACTCTGAATTCTTTAACACTTGTTAAAGTTTGAAAAATGTATTATTAGACGGTGAATAAAAAATGCATCTAAGGGAAAAAAGCACTGTGATATAAAAAAAATACCCAGATTTCTTCAAAGGAAGCAGGTTGGCTTTAACAGATTTTTACCCAGTCAGTACAAAAATGCACAAGAAAACAAAACAAAAAACATTAATTCACTCAAATTTAAAATAAACTCCAAGAGGTAAACAAACAAGAAATAGTAAAATTGCATAGAAAATTCTACTTCAGTAATCTGATTTTTAAGGATTTCTTTTTAAAAAAAACGTGTTTTCCCTTTTTTTTAAAAAATACAAATAAACAAATCCACATATTTATAGGGAGAAAAACAATGCAACGAACAATAACTAGTTTTGAGTTTTTATTAGTTTTATTTCAGATTGAACAACCCTGATTCCAAAAAAGTTGTGCCACTGTATAAGAAGTAAATAAAACCAAATGCAATGATTTGCAAACCCCTTACCACCCAAATTCAATTGAACAAAGTACAAAGACAAAATATTTCACGTTCATCAAAGTGATTAACTTTGGGGTTTTTTACACTTATTTTGAATTTGTTGCCTGCAACACTTCCCATAAAAATTTAGAAAAGGAATATGTTTACCACCATGTTACATCACCTTTCCTTTTAACAACCCTCCAGTTGCATCTGGGAACTGAGGACACAAGTTGTTTCAGTTTTAAAAGTGATTTTTTTTCTCTCAGCATTCACATGCAGTCTTCAAGATTTTAAGACTGTCTTTGTAGTGAAAGTTTTTTATGCAGGAAGCATTTTGAAGCTGTAAACAAAGGCTTCTCCAAGTATTAAACACATATTAAATATGTGCTATGTACTACCATCTTATTGAGCACAACTTTTATTATGGATTGGAATTTTAAGATTCCTTTATCAGTTTAGTTTATTGAGTTAGAAGAAGAAGGTAGAAGGAAGATTTATTAGTCAATTTTAAACTAGGTTTAAAAAAATAAAATTTAAATGTGACCTTGATTCTGCTACATCTTTAGGGTTGAAAGATGAGTTGATTAAAACCACCAGCCTGCATTTTTTGAATTTGCATCCTGTCGGCTCTTAACAAGGTCCATCCATCCAGTGCAATATCTCGATGTTAGGGTTTAACCATGTCTCTGTGAAGACGTGTGCAGAGCAGTCTCTGATTTTCTGTTGCTGAGTAAGCCTCAATTGCATCTCATCCACTTCATTCTCCTGCGACTGCACATTAGCCAGAAGAAGGCTTGGTAGAGGAACAGCTCTCAGTCCATGTCAGGTCAGCCTTGCCCTGATGCTAGCTCTCCTCCCTCTCTTCGATTGCTGCATTTCTCTCCTCTGGTCTGACTGGCCGCTCAGCATATGGCATTGGTGGAGATCCTCTCGTGGTCTGCTGCATTTAGTCCAAAACCCTTTACCCTATGTTCAATACTAATGTCCAGTCCTAATTTCATGTCATTGCTGCATTGAAAATCTGTTTAATTAAACTTTTTTTTGGGATCAGGATTGGAACTCAGGTTGTGCAGTAATAACTGCAGGCACAAATGCTTGTACACTGCAAGGTGTGGTTGTGGCTTTGCTTTATGATGACAGAGGCTGAGGGGCGAACAGATGTAGCCTTCAGTGCTGGTTTAGACCCAAGTCTGGCTGCTCTACATCTGAAAGAGGAAGTGTGTGTTTGTGTGTGGGGGGGACCTGCTGTGCCAATCTGTTCTCATTAGTGATTACTCGCCCCCTCCAAACATGTAACGACATGCATGTCAACTGCTGGAGTCGGGAGCATTTAGTTGTATGTTTGCGCCAGGCCTGTGGCTGCATGTCCTCTCCGTCCAGCTACCTTTTCCACTGAGACCCAAATCTTTCTGGGCTCATCAGACTCTTGATTGTCAGCCACGGCACCTGCTGGAGAGATCACCAGCAGATCTTTGGGGAGTCTCTAGAAACTTACAAACATTCACCAGAATGAACAGAAATTCAAACAGTTGTTCGTGGTCACACTTAATAACCTCGAGACCTCAAAAGTAGGAGGATTTCGAAACCAAAGTGGAAGGTCTGGCAGTCGTCCCCCAGAAAAAGCATTTCAGAGTGTTTCCTTCATTGTGCTGACTTATAAAGGATAAGCATAGCAAAATAATAAGTACAATGCAGCAGTATTTTTATTTTCAATACTTGAAATGTTGCTTTCACTTTTAATTTACTGTTCTAAGGAAAAAATACAGAATAGTTCACCATTGTGTCATAAACGTATTCATCTCTGGCATAAACTTAATAGTGCATTTGGTTATTTCATGCTTAATGGAATAATCAACACAGCAGTTTTTACAAAATGTATACTCTTTTCCTTTAAAACTTTCCAAAAGAATTATTCAGGGATTCTCCTGTCTCGGATGTATAAAATTTAGTTTTATTTATATATGTGTATATATATATATATATATATATATATACATATAATATATATATATATATATATATATATATATATATATATATATATATATATATATGTCTCTCATTGTTCTGCATTGTTCTCTGTGTCTCACATACTGAGAGGACGAGACAGCTCTCTTCTGTGTAAACATTTAGTGAAGCTTTATTGCTGTTCGTGTGGAAACAGTTGACTTTTCGAGTCGTAGGGCTTGGCTTACACATGCTGTACAGTGCCAAAAACAGGTTGTGATAACTAAAAAGAAAAAAAGGTGTAAACATTTTTCCTGCAGAATTAAGGTGCCCAGTTTCTATGGAAATGCAGCTGGTCTCATCTAAAGTACGTTCGAAAAACAATTACAGCACTAAAATAATAGTGCCATTGTTGTAAGAAATAGAGCTTAATATTTCTATACAAATTAATAAACGTTTCAGTTTCACTTTCAGGCACCTAGCGTTCTGCTACTCCCTCTATGCCCAGAGTGCGCTCTGCGCTCTCAGAGTCTGGGGCTCTGACTAACCAAACGAAAATCAAAATCATCATCATCATTTGTTTTTTGGAGGTTACTCAATAGACAAGATTTGCCTTTAAAAGTAACTTACAGAAATGTGTTTGACTTCTGGTAGAGCTATTTTTAGTTTTTGCAGCTACAAGTTTCTTCATTTTTACTCATTCTTAAACATGGTGCATAATTTTTATAAGTGTAGATTTAATAACACCAAAATGGTTACAGATGTAAACATTTCTATTGAAAAAAATGTTTAATCACAGCCAATCTAGTCCAAGGAATCATAAAAAAATCCTGGAGAGACCGAAGCTCAACAACACCTGTGAACGGGTCAGCAGATGTCAGATATAATCTTTAACTGCTTACGTTGGAGCTCAATGATATTTGACCTTATGACCTGTGGAGTTGGCACTAATCAGTGGCCATTCACAGAAGGTGTTCTTCTTTATACGCCTCCCTTATTCTTCTTCTTCTTAAAATATCCCCAACCTGGCAGAATGGCTCTGTCTTTTGAGAAGCTGTGATCTGCCACGTTCCGTATTAACATATTGCTGTCAGTCAGCGGCCCCCTCCTCCTGCACATCCTCTAATGTTATTGAAGAGAGAAAGATCAGAGGGGCAGCCGTATCCCCACACTCCATCAAGAGTGTGTGTGTGTGTGTGTGTGTGTGTGTGTGTGTGTGTGTGTGTGTGTCTGGACGGCTGGCAGGAAGTGGGGGCTGCTGCCTTTGATGGTCACACTCCCTCAGATGTGTCATTGCTACAGACGGTGGCTCGGGCTGACACGCCGTGTCTCTGCTCGTTGGGCTCTTGCCACTGAAAAACAACAGCCCTTATAGTTACCTCAACACACACGTAAAAACACACCTAATTCACACAGTCATTCTGCACACACAAAAAGAAAAAGTGGCTTCACACGGGGCCGTTCCACCTTTCCACTTTACTGTCAGTGATAATCGCTTCTGGCGTGTGACCGTGCCGGGCTCTTTGTCTATTGGTCGCGCCTGTCACGCAGCCGGTGAGGTGTGTGTGTGTATTTATGTGCGTCGCCGTGCTCTGGCCGCGCCGCAGAATTGCAGGGAGGCTCCTGTTACATTGTTATTCTAAACAGGGTGTTTTCAGACGCTCGTCCTCGCAGTCATTCAGCTGAGCAATCTGTCAGATTCGCTCCCCTTCCCTCCCTCTTTCTACCTCCAGGGACCAAACTGTGAACTTAACACACTCGGCTCTGATGACTTCCCTGATGGTGCAAAAAACAGCCAACTCCACAGCTGTAATGTTATTGCTGGAGTGGCTTGAATGTTGCATTGTTCCTCTGGTTTTAAAGTGTGTGTGTATGTGTGTGTTACATATTGAGAGCGAGGGTGGGGAGTGTGTCATAATTCCAATCTCTTCCCGGTAACCCGCAAAATGCCGGGGTGGGGTGAGGTTGTGTTTTTCTCTGAGTGTGTGTGTGAGTGTGTTTGGGGGGGGGGGGGGTGTTGAGGTTGAGATGAAAGTGGAAAGCAGCAGAGGAGGAAACCAAATAATTGTCAGGTTGAGGGAGGTGAGGCTGGGAGCAAAGCAAGTGTGTGTGTGTGTGTCAGAGGAGAGAGAGAGGGGGGGGAAAAAGGGGGCAGGCGTTCTTAAAACACTGTGGAGTCCAGATCTGAAATAAAACATAAAAAAAGGGGAGAAGAAGAAGGAGGAGGAGGAGGAAAAAAAGGGAGGAGGGATTGTGCTCGAGTGTGTTATGTGTGCGGATCCTATGAAGTGAACGCAGCCGGGGAGTAAATTGTGCGAGCCCGGAGAGCTCAGCTCTGCATGTTCGAGCTGGCACTTTTGATTTAGACAGATTTTTTTTTTTTTTTTTTTTTCTTGCCGCAAGATCTTTTTTTTCTGCCCCCTCCTGGTTTATTATCAGCTAAGACAAAGGCAGGAGAAAAAGAGCTAAAGAGAGAGAGTGAATAGATGTTGCGCAGCTGAAAGCAGAGGAAGCGGCAGAGAGAGTTTTCCAGCCATCGCGCTCCCCCCGACCGCAGCCTTTTCTTCCTGGGAGATTAAAAAAAAGGAAAGGACAAAAGCGTCTCCCTCCCACCTTCTCCAACCATCCGATCACCAGCCTGCACGCCGCTCTGTGCGCGTGTGTGTGTGTGTGTGTGTGCACATAAGGACGCCGCTGGTGTATGGTGCTCCCAGCCCTCAAAGGCATGGAGTGAAGATGATGCAGCCGGGGGCTTAGTGAGAGATCGCTCCGCTTAAAAAAAAAACCCCTTCCCCTCACCAGCAGGGCCAGACCAAGAGGAGCAACTCCGGGGGAGGGGGGAGGGGGGGTTGAAGGAGTGAAGGAGGAGGAGGAGGAGAAGAAGAGATAGAGAGGAGGGGGGTACCCTCCTTGGATTATTACACAGGGTCTTGCACTTCTTTTTTTTTTTTTTGTATTTTTTGCTTTTTTTTCCACTCGCCTCTTGTGTTTTTCGCTGTGATGTGCGTAGTTTTTAAGCAGAAGAATGTGGAGACAACATTTTCCAGCAAGCAGCATGTTTCCTGTTTTCTTTTCTGGATGTCTAATAAAGTCTGGCATGTGGGAGGTGGGAGGGAGGGAGGTAGGTGGTGGGGGGGGGAGAGGTGGGGGAGTGTGGATGAGAGGAGGGGTGTGTGTGTGGGTGTGTTGTGTGGTCGCTAAGGTGGGCGAGTAGTCCAACATGTTGTCTTCTTTTTTTTCTTCTTTTTTTTGAGGTCCACCCGTCCTGCTGCACTTGGCTCCGTGTTTCTCTCTTCCTCTGCGGTGTTGAGCTCCGAGCGCGTTCTGTAGCTCGGGGCAACGCCGGAGAATAAAAAGCGGGAAAAAAAAGAGAGAGAGAGAGGAAAGGGGAGGGGAGGTCCGGTGTGGTTGTGCCATGGATGCTGTTGACACCCGCTTTTGTCCCGTGGTGGAGTGTGGGCCCGGCCCGCCCATGCACACAGAGGGTACCATTTAAAACAGGCGTGCGCTCATTTTCTTGGCAGGGGATGGATTGGTGTGGCGGGCAGCCGGGTGGTGACAGGGGTGGGGCACTGGCAGTGCAGGACAAGTGGCCTTTGTGTGCTACTTTTGGGGAAGTGAAGGGAGGGAAGGGCAGGGAGGAGGCTGCCAACAAAGGGTGCTTATACCCCCCCCCTCCTCACCCGCCTTACCCCCTCTCTTCAACCACTACAACTCATGCAGTGACCTCGCGCTGTCACAGGCAGATGAAGGGTTGGTGTGTGTTTATGTCAGGTTGTGTGTGTGTATGAGGGAGGGAAGTAGTAAATGAGTAATTCAGCCTCAGTAAACCAGAAGTACAGGCTCTGGCAGAGCGCCATACGAAAAGGGAGGAAACTCCAGCAAGGAAAACAAAGTGTTGTTTTGACCCAACGGCACATCTGTGCATTATGCCAAGCTTCTCCGTTACTCCGCAGTCAAGCTTCCTGGCAGGCCGCCAAGGTTGTGTGCGGGTTCCTATTCATTTGTTGCCACACATGCAAGTGCATTCCTGTTGTGTCCATGTTTTCATACAGATCTCACTCTGCCTTTTGCAACGTATGCCTCCACATGAGCACTTACTGCACACAAGATTGCACATGAGTAGAGATTTTAATAGCATGTGAATGTTGTCTAGAATCTCATCCAGTCCATTTGAGTTTCGCACACATTTTTGTACCACTCCAAAAAACTGATAGTCCCAATTCATAGCTATTAAGTGGATAGGCTTAAATTATTGATATATGCATGAGAGTTTAACTGGGGAGCTAAAGCTGACAGGATGCTATCGGCAAGATCGTTCTTTCAGAGACCACTCTGTTGGTCTTGCTGAACTGCAAAATCACACAGTTTACTCACAAATGTAGAGTGATGTCAAAGGTTTTTTTTTCCTTTCTAGAACAAATTATCTTTGGCCAAGCACAGATGCCAAATTGCAGAGAGCACATTAGCCAGACAACAGCCAAGTTTTAGTTTGGCCTTTGGGCAGAGTTACTTGGAGAATTATTGTTAATTAGCTGCAGCTGATAGAATCAACTGCCAGCGACGTTTGCTATTTCAAACTGCAAAATCGGCATTCATTTACAATTTTATACAGAAAATAACTCAAAGTAAAAAGGGATAATAATTTAATTTTGTCCCTTTCCCAATGCACAAAAAAACCCCACAAATGCCACTAAGATAGGCTTTTTTTTTTTTTAAAAAAAAATGTAATTGGAAAAGCAACAATCAGCATTGACACTGGGGTCAAATTACATTACATTAATATCAGCTCTGGCTCTAGGATCAGCATTAATGGAAACAGAGCACATGTGTGAACGCCCTAATTCTTGTCCCTTTATCAGCTAGATGCAATGATGAGCCACTTCTAAATACGGTCCATCTCCGTCCAAGCAGAGCTCAAACTTCGATCCAAATTAGTAAAAGAAGTAATCGCTGTGAAGTTTTCACTGGCTTCCATGCTGTTTTCTGCTGTTCACTAACGTGTTTTCCAGTCTGTCTATTGAACGTGAAACGCCAAAAAAAACAGTTCTCTCTCTCTCACACACCACAACACACACACACGCACACAGGAAGGCATATTCGTCTGCTGCAGAGCTACACAGCTCTTGTCTACTGGTAATGGGAAAGGACATAATTTGCAGGGTCATCTGTGTTTAAAAAACCTGCATTCACACGCTAATTTGGTGGAAATGGGGAATTTGTTAGTGTATCCGGCTGTTTTGCCAACCTGGAACTACCACACAAAGCATAAGCCACATACCCATACTATAACCCTTGTTACCACTCCATGGGCATGTTCCCCCTCCTGCACACAGCCATGACTGGCCTCCTGTGTTAACCAGAGGATGTGGGTCACGTTTCAGCACAGCGCTGCTTACGATGGCACAGTAAATTGCCCTAACTGTTGGCGGTCAGCTGCAGCACAAGCAGCCGCCCCCCCCCACCCAGCCTTGTTGTCAAGAAGGAGCCACCTGCAAACAGCAGCTTGAGGTTGCTAGGTAACCGGTGGCAGCAGCTGATGATAGTATGGCAGAGGGCTCGCCTGGTCTCCCATTACCACCAAAGTGACTCCTGTTGCTGTTTCCTACTCTCTCCTCTCGTCTTTTTTCCCCCATTTCTGACTACACCACTGCGTGTCCCTTCTAGTCCCTCTTCCCCTCACGGAGGCAACATAACACCAACAGCAGAGGCCAGCGGTAGGAAGAAACTCCTCGCTTGCTTCCCCACATAATGGAAACTCTGGCCTCATCTCCCGTTGCGCCACTCGGCTGGGTCCTGCTGCCAGACTCTGACTAAGTGTTGCTGGCTCAGGAACGGCAGCCTGCAGCCCGGCCCGGGTTCGAGTTCCACAAGTATTTATCTACAGAAATGATTAAAAATACTGATGACTGAGAGAGATCAGGCACAAAAAAATCTCGCAAATGCTGCTAATCTACATCAAGTGGTTTTAAGCCTTTTCACAGGAGACCTAGATTTCCAAAATAATTTTCATTGTGACCCAGTTCCCATTTTTGACGACTGTTGTGTGATCTAATTGAGAAAAATGTTCTGTTTTTAGACCGCCAACTGAGCCTTCCACCTTTTATCACAGGGACTTGAAAAGAATTTGGTGAAATGATATCTAGCAGTAATGGATAACAATTTTTAAAATGTAATTTCAAGGCCCATTTTCATCATCTTGAAACCCACATGATAAATCCTCCTGAGCTTTTAGGAAGTAGAGAGGATTCCTTTCAGAAATCATCATGTGCTTTAATTCAAGTACACAGCGATCACAAAATCTAATTCAAGGTCTGACTTATTGTATGTTTCTATTTTAAATCTACTGAGCAGTTAAGGAGGCAAAAAGATTAGCAGGATGTGGCTTATTTAGGTTGTAAATTTTGGATTATTGATCAGATTAACCCTTTGAAACCTGAGCAAACTGGCTTGATTTCTTTCAAAAAAGAAGGTAATGAGCAATTTAGTAAGTGACCCAAAGATTGTCAAAAAAAAAGGAAAAAAGTACAAGAAAATTACCTGAAAAATTAGCGCTCCACCCACCCCACACCCCACACACACACACACACACACACACACACACACACACACACACACACACACACACACATACACAAAAACACAATGTGAAAGTAAAAAAAAAAAAAAAAAAATAAAAATATACTTTTATGGTGATTTTCCCATAGCTTTTTAAAACATTCTCTTTTTTTTGCAATTTCTTGTAATTTGAGGGATATTTCTTGCCCAGTTGCTCATTGCTTTTTTTCTGATTTTTTGGAAAGAAAATCAAACCAATTTGCTCAGTGTTAAAAGGTTTAAATACTTGTGAAAGGTGTTTAAATGCAGCACCAAACAAGTACTGTCAATCCAGGTTTCGAAGGGTTAAATAAGCCAGCTTCCCTTTGAGCTCTGGTTACTCATGACATGGCTTTGTCAAAGGGCTGATTTGCCACCACTTTTGACATTTTTATAACCCGTGCAATTAATTGATTTTATAGATTATTCGCTAATGAAGAAAATTAGTTGCAGCCCGAGATCTGACAGAGCACATCAGCAGGGTGTGTGTGTGTGTGTGTGTGTGTGTGTGTGTGTGTGTGTGTGTGTGTGTGTGTGTGTGTGTGTGTGTGTGTGTTATATGCATTTATTCCTTTGGCAGGTAAACCCACGACAGCAGCTGCCTCCCTCTGTGAAAATGCACTCTTCCCAAACCATCAGACACACACATACACACACACACATCCGCAGCCTGGCAACAGTTTAGCAACAAGCAGAGGAAGCGAGAACACAGAGGAAAGGAAATGAGGGGGATTAATTAATGGAGGAGTGAAATTAAGAGCACTCTGCCTCCTGCGGTTCTGACGTGACCCCCCTCAACATCTCCCCCCCGCCGTCAGTGTGTGCATTTGTTGACATTTGAAGCACCGTATGGGAGCATACAGTATGTCTCCCTCTTGTCTCTGTCACTTTGAATCTCTGGCTGCTCAGTCAGACGGCCAGCGGCTGCTGTAGACCAGGTCTTTGTAGACCAGGTCTCTGCAGCTCAGGAGTGTAGAACATGGCAGACCTGCTGAACACCCTGTTTCATCTCTGCACATGTTCTCTTAAGGAAATGTTAAAGAGGAGTGCTGAGAGAAAGTGTGTCACATTGGAGGTGACTGTTGTCTCCAAGCGCTACATTAGATTCAGTTTGATATTTATTGGTGTCTATCTCGTCTGTGCTTGTGGGGGGGGGGCTTTGAACTCCTAAGGCCAATGTAAAAATGGGACAAAATTTGTTTAACCTTTATGGAAAAAAATGTAATTTGCATCATTACCTTTTCAAGATGATAACCCATGTCGGGAAAGAGTTTCTTTAAGCCTTTTACTCATTTCACCCACAAATGAAAAAAGGTAAAAAAGTAAGGTAAAAAAAAAAAAAAAAAAGCTTTACATCCAGCCAGGGCAGGGCTTCTAGATTATATGTAACTGTTTCAGCTGCTTTTAAATGTATACTTCAACTAGGACTGCAATTTACATCATTTACATCATTGATTAATCGGTCGAATCATCTGTCAATTAATCAATTAGTCGTTTGATCTATGTGTCGTATGAAATGTCAGAAAAAAGTAAAAAATGTTGATCAGTGTTTACTAAAACACCCAGAGTGACATCCTTAAATGTCTTGTTTTGTCCACAGACCAAATATGTAAATAAATATGTTAGTTAATATGTCATAGAAAAGGAAAATATTCCAAAAATCCTTTAATTCCAAAAATTACTTTAACTTATTAATCGATTGTCAAATTAGTTAGTAGATTAATTTTGTAGTTGACAACTTATCAGTTAGTTGATAAACTGCTGCAATTCTGATTTCAGTTTAGTAGGGCTGCAACCAGCAATTTCATGAAACGTTTCATGAAATTTTAAAGCCCAAGATGACCTCAAATGTCTTGTTTTGTCCTCATCCCAAAGATGTTATTATATTATTATTATATTATTTTACTGTCACAGATCAAAAAGAAACTTAAACAGACTTTTTTCTTAAAAAAAGGAATCAAAAAAATTAATCAACTAGCATATTAGTTGGTTAATTAAATACTTGACAACTAATCGAGTAATCGCTGCGGCTCTAGTCGGTATTATACTGATGTTTTTGTGTTGTAGTTTTTTTTTTCTATCAGGTGTATTGATGTTAAAATGGGATATTAGTAGCATATATATGTCATTGCCTTTTCTTGCCTGTGTCCCAGCCTGGACTTCAGGACTACCATAGAAATAAGAGATTTAAATTTACTGCAGTATCCTGATGTATTTTAGTACTGTATGCACATATACATACTGTAATTTAATTTATTCCAAAAAAAATCTTCTGAAATTAAGCCCCAGTTTGAAATTAGATGTGCAGACATTTTTGTCCAGTAAATCGTGGGTGAAATGAGTGAACCAGAATATCTCTCCACAATTCAGTTAAGGGAGGTGAATGTGCAAAATCTAATAAATCCCACAGTTTTATGTAGTTCATAATTAAATTGCTACATTTTAACACATTTAGTGATACTATAGATGATTATATATATGCCGTTAAGTATCACTACAGAGAGTAAAGTCGCACAGAAAGGTGGTGTGATTGCATCAGTTATCAGAACGGTGGTATTTCGCAGCTCACAAACTCAGTGGTTCTGGTTCAGACTGGTCTGATGTACACGCTGTCAGTTTACCACAGAGGGAGTGTTGCCTGTCACCTCCCTGCTTCCCCTGCCCGCATACATCATCTCCTCTCAATCAAAATCAGCAGAGTGAGAATCAATCTGTCACACAGGAGGACACACAAACACACACGCACATGAACACACACTCTGGCTCCTAGAAAGACAGAGCGAGAAGGAGAGAAAATGATAGAAAAGCAGGAGAAGGAATGACAGCTGAGGTGAAAGGATGACAGAGGAAGGAGGGGCAGTGATTACAGCTGAGGAATGATAGCTGAGGTGGGGTAAAAATTTACCTAAAAAGAGAGATAAAGGAGGGCGAAGCGGATACATGGTGAGCGAACACAGATACAGAGCTAGACACGGGCAGACAGGAGGAGCTGTCAGAAGATGCTATCATACAAGGAGAGATCTGGGAAAACACAGCACTGCAGACGATGTGGTGAAATGTAGCGGTGGAAGAGTCGGTGAGAGCGAGATTGAAAGCGTAAGAGACTGAAAGGTCAGAGAGACAGAGAGAAACCCAGTGGATGATTCATGGAGTTCAGCCTGTCTAACTTTTGCCGGAGGGTTTGACGCAGCCTGCCAGCCGCTCCTCTCCACCGCTGCCTCACCCACTGCCTCTCTCACCTGCACACCCACGGCTGTCTATAATCTGTGTGAGGCAGTAACTACTGACTTACACAAAGTGGGGGGAAGGTTACAGGTGTTCTGAGTCTTTTCTGTGAGTCAAGGACGGCCTTGCATGCTGCAAACCTGTAATGCCTTGATCAATATTTTTTATATCACCTTTGAATAAGATAACTGTCTGATGTCAAAGAGGTTGTGCTGAAATCAATCAGTTCTGCGGCCCTGGTTCATAGCCTCTATATCTGATCGTTTTGGTTTTACTGTGTAGTTATGATTGAGTTTGAGAAAACAGACTCTGAAAAACCTGCCATGTATTATCTGCCCAACGCTAAATTGTAGTCAGAGCTAAAAATTAGCTGGTGGAGATCAAATTAGAGGTTAAAGAGAAGTAAATATCGGATTTGCATTCATCAGGTTTGTGCAGGATCTGGGACAATATGTCAACTCATTAGTACAGCTGCCACGATTAATCAGTCAATTAATCGGTTGGTTGTCAACTATTAAATTAATCGCCAACTAGTGAGATAATCAATTGATTGGTTTCCATTGTGTCATCTTAAGCAAATCCATATATCAAAACGGCCCCAGAGGTACATTGCACGGGAAAAAAAAACGCTGCTTGACTCAAAACAGCTTCAGTCAACTGAAGCTGGGTCTCCAGCTGATGATTCAAGTCTCCGACTTTCAAGGGGCAGCCCTACCAAAACCAAAAGAGAGTTTATATAAAATATAGGAAAAATAATCCTCATATTTGAGAATCTTATAATATTTTGTGTTTTTCTTTGATTAATAACTAACAATTAATCTATCTTTAGTATTGTTTAAAATCCTGTCGATCGAATAATCAGCCAATTATTTCAGCACCTGTATGAATGTGCATTATCTCAGGTGAAGTCAGGCCCTTAAATCCACGAGCCCGGGCTTTCACACCCTCATCTCAGTTTGGTGTAATGGACTCAGTCTTCACCGCCCAGCTGCCTCCATTAATATTCAACATCCTGTCAGTTGCAGATGTGGCACAGACAGCCGATCCGCCACGCCTCACCTTTTCCCGCCGTCATGTCACCCGTCTCGAACAGCGAGTGTGATAAGTAGGCTTGGAGCTGGATGCTGGTGGGGGGGATGGGGGAGGGGGGGGGGGGGGGGGGGGGGGGGGCTGTCTGTCAGGAGAAAAAACATCTCCTCTGCCCTTTTGCACAGAGAGTGTGAAGATGGCACTGTGCCTCCGACCTCAACTCTCGGCACAGATGCCAAAAATAAAGTGCATTAAAACTGGCAGCCGAAGCCTGTTAAGTGATCACCATGACAATAGGCAGAAGGCACGAGGAGTCGACACCTCGGCTCCCATCTTCCCTCTGCCCTGAGAGGCTGCTGGACTGCTCACTTCCTGTCAGCTCTCTCTTTCCTGTCGTTTATGTGCGCTCATCCTCCTCTTCTCTGATTCGTCTCCCGGGAGCTCTTTATGCTAACTGGCAGTGTTTAGTCTATTTTTATGCCCGCTTGTTTCTACATTTTAATTTTACTCTTCTCTGTCTCATCTGTTTTTCCCCCCTCCTCCCCACCTGTTTGTTTTCCCGCTGTTGCGTTTCAGCGTGATTGTGCAACGACCACACACAACTTTCTCCATCTTAAATCTCCTAATCTCAACTTTATCTGCTCTAATCAGCCTCCTCTGCTGCAGTAATCCCATGTCCCTAATGAGCCCTCCTCCACCTCTTCTCTCCTTTCGCTTCCATCCACGCTTCTCCTTATCTCGCCCCCGGAGTCTGACGTCATTGTAATCTTTGGGATAACTTTAAGAGATGCACACACCTGCGCCCACAGAGTGAGGTCACACTTAAGCATCCAGATGCTGATCTTAGCAGCAAAACACCAGATAAGAATCGCCCATGGGGGACCATCCTTGTTTAGGTCTCTTCAGCAGTGATCTGTTTTGTCAGCTTTGACATATCTACAGCTAAGAGAGGAGATCATGACCCGCGCAGTGTCAGGGTGCTAGTACTCAGCGGGGAACAGTTGTTTTCTTCCTCAGGTCCATCCATCCGCTGACTTCGCTTCTGAGCCGCCTCAGAAGCAGCATGAATATTGATGCTCCCCTTCTTGTTAACATTGTATGAAGCGGGGCTCGTAATTGTCTGCCTTCTCAGCGCGACACGTCTTCTTCAGTTGGGGACGCGTGAGAAGGTCGGCCCACCGGGGAGCTCGGCTCATCTCGGCTCTCTTCACTCTTAGTGAGAAAAGTGGCGAGAGGGAAAGGAGAACGAGTTGAGCGCAGACAAAACCAGAATTGCGGCACACACTCTGTCAAGTGTGCTGAAGTGCAGATGTGAGTTGGCTATGGGTTTGTTTCAGGCTTGTAGCGTTTTCTCCAACGGTCTCCATTTCAATGATACATGACTCTTTTGAGGCAGGGCATTTCTAAAGGTGTAGCTCGCAGTTTTTCTTTTTTTTTTTTTTCTTTTCCACAGCTGCTGGTTCCACTCACACCGAAGCAAATGAAGGATCCTCTCCCCTAAACTGAGAAATGAGAACAAAGTGCACGCATGTTAGTGTGCCGTTGTCATGCGTTCACACGAGGGAATATATTTCTCTTGGTATGATAGAGTGCATGGGTGCAGGGTTTCAGTGTGTGATGTAAGTGTTTGGGAGCCTTGAGACCGAGAGGATTCCTGTAAGTGAGGCTGTGGTCTAATCCAGTCTTGAGTAGGCGTATTGATTTATTGAGCAACACTTGGTAGTTCGGCGAAGCCCCGCTTCCCGCTGTATCCTAATCAGCACATGTGAACATCACACACTCACAGGAGGTTATTATCATCCTCAGTCTTTTATTTTTCAAGAAAACTGATGAATACGGTCGACTCCAGCAGGGCAGGAGAGTGTCACTTGCTTATTTTAAGTCTAATAATTTGACTTTGCAGAGTGGGTGTTTCTTCCGGTGTGTGCCGGTCCATTGCATTTTTCATTATGTATTTTTATTGCTGACTGCTGCTGTGTTTTTTGCATGATCTTTTAATACTCTTCATGACTATCTGTCACAGCTTAAAGGGACAGTTCACCCCAAAATCAAAAATACTTATTTAAATAAATACTTACTTACTTATTTATTTTTCCTCTTACCTGTAGTGCTATTTATTAATCTAGATTATTTTGGTGTGGAGATATTGGCCTTAGAGATGTCTGTTTCTCTCCATCATAATTAAACAAGGTGGCACTCAGATCTTAGATTCAAAACATTGAAAAATACATTTAAAACTCAACAGCGATGTCTCTTTCCAGGAATCATGACCCGGTAACTCAAAATAATCCACAGACCCTGTTGTGAGCAGTTTCATGAAGTAATTATTTTCTTTCAACTTTGTCACTGTGCAGAAAGAAGTGTATAAATACTAATAAACTAAAGGCTTGTGCTTGTGGCAGTGCAAGATGTAAACATTATTAACGACCTCTTCTGCTGAACTGTAACATTACCTAGCTCAGTGGTGTTAGATGAGCTAGCCATAGATGCACACCACCTTGTTGACACAGCTAGTGGTTGTAGTTTGGCAGTAAAAAAAAAAGCTTCTACATGAAACTGCTCGCAACAAGGTCTGAGGATTATCTTGAGGTAACCGGGCCATGATCTCTGGAAAAAGACATTATTGAATTTTTCAATTTCTCAAAAATGTTTTTGCGCTTTAAGCAACACAAACTGATTGCCATCTAGTTTCATTATATTGGAGTGAAGGCAGACGTCTCTGTGAATGATATGTCCAACACTTGGCAACCAAAACCAAAAGAATTTAGATTTATAGATAGTGCAACAGGTAAAAGAAAAAAATATGTAATATGTACTTTTGATTTTTGAGTGAACTGTCCCTTTAAACATACCATAAATAGAAAAGAGAAAACTAGAAAACTTTAAAGGTGTGCATTGTCTATTTGCTTAAAAAGCTGTTTTCAAGTGACTATTTCTTGTTTCTCTTGTACCTAAAATAACCTTTATTCTCCTCTCTATGTCTCTTTAGGTATTCGGCCCCAAATCATGAATGGGCCTATGCATCCGCGCCCCCTGGTGGCGCTGCTGGACGGGCGCGACTGCACCGTAGAGATGCCCATCCTGAAAGACTTGGCGACTGTCGCCTTCTGTGATGCTCAGTCCACACAAGAGATACATGAGAAGGTAGAAAGCACACACACACTGCACTTCGCTTTCGCACTGCTCCACATCAGAGCGGCAGAAAGTTGATGAAGAGATGGAGGCTGTCACTCACTCGTGTCTGCCTTCTTTTTCTATCACAGCGCTGATATGTGAAGGGCGTTATATTGGCTCTGTACGCACTTTCCAGTTAAAATATAGTGGCTTCATTATGATTTAATGTCACTTTGTGGCACAGAGCGCGATGCCTATATCAGTGCCATTGTTCTAATAGAGAGTCTTGTATGGTGGGGAAGCAGTGTAATTACATTGGCTTGTAGAGGCTCTTTATTGCTTTTTATGCAGCGCCGTGGCTGCAAAACAATATATGGCCAAGGAGATGGGTATCACCAAACTGCTATCTCTCCATCTGCAGACGGAGTGAGAGCCGCTACATCTTTCCTCTCCCTGTTTTTATGAAAATGGGACATATTAAAACTGAAGCATTTGCATAGAGATCAATTCAATCAAAGACCTTGGGCGGTGAGGAGAAGGGGGGAGCGGGGATCTTTTTGTTTGTTTTAACACTGCCTTATCAGGGAAAACATGATTGTAATGTTCACCTCGCCAGCATATTCAGCAGTTCCCAGTAATAACTTGCAGTCTAGATACCCAGAGGGGTGGTGTAGATTGAAAATGTCCAATCTCTTCTTTCTGCGGCACGGATGCGGAGATGCAGCGCTGATAATTCAGGGAGTTTTTCAGTGTGATGTTTTCAGGCCAGACACCAGCTGCCACACTCTCTTCCATCCACACCAGAAAATACAGAAACTCATGGGAAAGGCTTGTCAAGGGTGGAATATGAAAGTGGCCCCGAGGTTATGTCAGGTCCTCTGTACCCAGTAATCCCTCATTTCTGGGGTGATGGAGGCATGATGAAACACACAGCCGAATACTGATCAGGATCGAGTTGCAACACCACTTCAGTGAGAGCAAGTCCTGCATGCAGCACCTGCACTCAAACACTCAGCATTCTCACAGTTGTCGTGTCTCATGGTCACATGTGGCTTGTAAAAGCTGGATGATTGCCCATATGGCATAGAGTCAATGTACGCTGCCTGACTGTTCATCCAATTGTGGTGTTAAGATTAGAGCAGCATCTAATGACTGTTTACGTAAGGAAATAATCTATTGGTACTTTGTCTTATTGACAAAATGTCAAAGTATCATCAATTTGTTTGTTGCTGAGGGAAACGTCTTGTTTGTCACACTGTTCTTTTATATTTAGATTCAGAGATTTAGATGGATATGTTTACCGAAATGGAATATAACAAAATCAGTCTGTTTTCTTTAGTGTATAATTGCTTGAAAGTATGATGGTCATGTCTTCGGTACCTTAGAATAAGCAGTTTATATTGGTATAGGGAACGGTTCCTCCTCCAGGGAGATCACCATGTTGCATCAACATGTTTCTAAAGTAGCCCAGCATGGTGAAACCAAACACTGGCTTGAACTGTAGGGCCATTTGCGTTTTCACGTTGGCCTCCATGATTAGCAAACCTTCTGCGACCAGCATAGTAACAGTACACATTGTTTTAGGTATATAAAAAGCTGTAATTCTCACTTCTAGATGACACTAAATCCCCAGAAATCTCACTCACTTCTCCTTAAAGTCCTTACTCCCCAGAGTGAACAGCTTTTTTTATATATATTGAGGCATTACTTTTCCATGTTAGCTTCATTCACAAAAAAATGACTTTTTTAAAAATTGTCCTCTCCCTTTTACTTTCATCCTTGCTTCACAGCTGAAGTGGATTTGAAAGGTGCAATCAATAAAGGATCACAGCTTTCTCTTCATGACACACTCCGTATTATTGCATGATGTTGTTTAGTGCTTTTTAGTGGGTTGTTTGATGCTGTTATCACCCTTTTATAAGAGCCAAGAGCTAAAAAAGCAACATTTTGAACAGCATATCTTCCCTGCCAGGTGGAGAAAGTCTGTTCTCAGAGTTACAACCAGCTCCCATCCACACTACATCCACACTGCTCACTAGTGGGATGACCTCATGGCCATAAAATCCCTCCCCAGCAAGCCACAGAGTCAAACACACACATAAAGAACATGTATCACCAAATTGAAACTCCTTTGCAACATTATACTCAAAAAGGGAGGCCTGGCTGTCGTGTCAGAAAAGCCCAGGCATTGTCAGAAATGATAGACGTTAAAAGCAATAAGGCTTTGGTTACAGTGGAGCAGAGGATATAGATTGGGTCAGAGTTTCCATTAAAGTAAACTACATTCAGAGTAGATTTTCCCTCAAAAAAGCTCCATTGCTCACACTAAAAGACTCTGTGAGTGCATGTTGACGAGTCGTGCATGCTTATGTGTTTTAACCTTGAGCCAGTATCTGGAAGGCCTGTGCGGGACACAGCTCTAATAAAAGCAGTATGGAAATTCAGAGCTAATCTGCTAATCACAGGAAAGCTAATGCAGTTTGGCTGGAGGTGAATGCAGAGCTGTTATTTAGGCGCTGACAGCGGCTGCTGCTGATATTGAGGGGGGGGGGTAGTCTAGATCCACATCGGACTGAATCCCAGGACAGGTCACCTTGTACATGTCAAGTTGAACAGGAGCAGCGTTTCACAGTGATGCCCTCCAGAGGTGACAGACTTTTTTTTTTATCCTCAGGCGAATATTTTGTGATTTTTCTTGGCTAAGAAGGGTTCTTCTTTTAAACAGGAAGTCTCAAAAACTTGTTCGCACATTTAAATAATATTTAGAAGAACGTCTTTGATCGCTGGACTCAACAGTGCCACCATGTTGGCATTTAAGCACTGATAATTGTAGCAATTAATTCTAAACTATGGCATGAGAAACCTTTTTTCCCCACAAGATTACCTAGTGTAAGATGGATGGAGTTCATGCCCACATCTGCTTAAACAGATTAGTTTAAAAGGTTTAGGGTCAGGTACATTTTTAGGGTGTGTGACATTAATAAGGGAGTATTGACATTACACCTTTGGCATGGAGAAACAGTTTTAGTTCTCACTTTGCCAACTTGTAGTTGTTATACAACTCAAGCTGAATTTATTTATAGGCCACAGCTCATAACTGCAAGTTTGTCTTGGAGGGTTTAACACTGTAAAATATATCACATTCTTGGTCTTGATTAATTAATTAAGAAGATCTGTTGTATGGAAAAAAAAGGAAAAAGATGTTCAACAGAGGAGGCGGCACTCCTTCATATTAAACTGAAATTGTTGCTGTACTGAATACAGACTTGACAGTACTAGACTTAGGCCCTATAAGTGCAGACCTACGTATTATTACCTTGGGACCTTCAGTAATTTGTAATACTTGCGGAGGTTGTCTTGAATGCGGTGTGAATCTGCCATGTGTATAATTTTTATAGTAAAGATTCCACTGCAAGTTAGAGAGCATATTTCTGCAAACACAGAGGTCTTGTGATGATATTAGTACTGTGAAAATCAGCATCTCTATGATTTGGGGTTGTATTTTTATTTTCTGAAAGGTTTTTGTTTTCTCCACATCACTTTTTGGTGCCTCTTTCCTGGTGGAAATTTTGGAGGCTGCGTTGGTAATTATAAATAAAAGTTTTTAAAAGGATTTTGGGTATAAATCCAAATGGCTCATCTCATCACAGAGCATAGAGACCCGTTCGCAAAAAGAGCAAAACCCAACAGAAGACTGTTGTCAATTAATCAGCATCCAGTTCATCAAAAATAATGACACTTATAGGGTCTGATGTGGTCTTCTTATTGCTTTGTCTACGGTTATATCAGCAAATTAGAATAAAATAGTGACTTTGCTTATCCTTTGTAAATGTGCTGCATAAAACACAGGCATACTATAGGGGGGCAATTTCTAAATCAAATGAGGTCCCCCGTCAATACTAGGCCCGTGTGAATCGCATGTCGAAAAACAGAAATACAATGTTCGATTAGGAACTGCAAAGCAGCAATGGTCGGGTGCTTTATGATCTTAATTTTGATGTTGCTCAAGTTAGTTTTATTTTCCTTTAGATGTGTATAGGTAGGTGTGTCTTGATAGCTGTTATGTCACCCAAGAAACATTTTATTGCCATATGTAAGTAGGTCAGAAGGTCATTCAGTACGGTCATTTTCCAACCTATCACACGCCATCACCTTTAAGGTTTATCCTGTGATCAGCAGCTGCCTTGACCTCGGCGTGCAGTCAGTTGCTCAGAGCCTTTGTCCATACACACCCTCGGGGTCTGAGTGTAATTGTGATGACCATGCGGAACTGCGGCCCCTCTGAGACAATATAATGACTTGTTCCACTTCAGCGCAGGTCTGTGAAAGGACAGTGTGTCAGTGCTGCTGGTGACCATGTGATGTCTGTAGTTCCCCCGCGCTGTGAAATCTTAAACGTTTTCTTTAAGTGTCCATAGTCATGGCAGACGTGATTTTCACGGCTCCTCTGGTAGGAATGCGATCTTGTGATTGTCATGAGTTCTTATGAACTCAAGTGGACTAATGTTGCTTGTGTGAGCCGCATGAGTGAATGGACAAAATTATCAATCCAAAAAAACAAAATTCAATAAATAAAACAAATCAATACATAAAATACTGTTATTGGGGAAAAAAATCATTCAGTTATCACACTAAATTTTGTGGATGTGTTTGTCTGCAGGTGCTCAACGAAGCAGTGGGAGCCATGATGTATCACACCATCACCCTGACCAGAGAGGACCTGGAAAAGTTCAAAGCCCTACGCATCATCATCCGCATTGGCAGCGGCTACGACAACATCGACATCAAGGCTGCTGGAGAGCTGGGTATGAACTCTCAGAACATAATCAGTATCAAGTCTTATCCAGTAAAGTGTAGTTTTTAGCAGATATAGCGTATGAGTCACGTACGGATAAAACATGTTGTTTCGTGCATGTATTGATTTTTTTTTTCCAAGTGAAGTTTTGTGTATCAGCGTCTGCTTGTTTGATTGTTTGTGTCTTCATGTATTACCTCTTGAGCTGTATTCACAAACATTTTCTCTCAAAGAACTCCTATGTTAGCCTAAAATTTTACAGAAAGAAGGACACAAAGTTTTATCTTAGTGAGGATAGGGTCTTAGTGTGGTCGACCCCATTGCGATGTAAAACCTGGAGGAGCCACATCGGGCTGCTTTAAGATACCTTTAACAAGTATTTAAACCTTTGAGCTCTGAGCAAATTCTTTCAAAATCATGGCAAAGGGCAATGAGCAACTTGATTATAAATGTTTCACAAATTGCAAGAAATTAGTAGATTAAGAAAGTTAATTTAAAAGAGCTAGGGAAAAATATTCAGGGGGAAAAAGCCACAGAAAAGCTTTACTTATAATTACCATAATTACATATTTAAAATTATGTTAGAAAATTATTCAGATTTTGTAAGCACCTTTCCCAGGTCATTTCGGTGGGTTTGTTTTATTTAATTTCTTATACTTTTCACCTTAAGAGCTCTCGTCAGGATTAAGATGCTTTGTCATTTACTTTAATCTTTATCATGATCTAGTCTTCACTGTAAGGATAAATTCTTAGAAAAATGGGAATCTTTGGATGCCAGTCATCAGATTAAGGTGAATCTTGAGGAGATGATTGATCACACCACTGCAGAGACGTGTCAAAAATTGCAGCGATTGACCAAAACGGGCGTCATATTTAGAGGTCAAAACATGATTGCACATTTGATAGTGACTTTGCCTAAAGGGAGACTGCCGTGGACAGCATGTTTACTGTTTCCTTGAGTCTTTACTGTATGGATTCTTAGAGCCGTATCAAAGGCTGAATTAAAGAGTCAGATGAATGGCGGGCATCCCACTGTGAGCCAGAATGTTCAAAGAGGCAGAAAGGGAAAGACACACAGAGAGAGGAGAGTTCAGTCTTCTCTCTGAACAGCCACCCAGGCTTATATCAGCAGGCTGGTGGCTCAAACAGCCCTTACAGTTGACAAAGCTGCCATTTTCCTGCCAATACGAGATACTGTGTCTAACTGCCACCCACTCACCGAAGGCGCTCTGCCTCGCAACGCAGGAGTCAAAAGCTATCGTGCCTGGAGAAGGCGGTGCTGATATGGCGGCTGTTCTCGGGGAGAAGAAAAGGGGCCATTGATTGAGCGGGCTCTGGCTATTTTTTGCTGTCCAGAGACGGCTGTGCTGTTACTCTGAGATACAGAGTGGGATGAGGACATTAGAGGAGAGCGAGGGCAGGCAGAAGTGCTTAAGTGTCGATAATGGAAATCTTTGTGTTGTTGGAGGATAGGTAAGGTAATACCACAAGGTCAGAGGTTTGAATACTCTGAAGGTAACGAAATTATTAACATTCACTGGAGGACATCTTGAGAGAAGTGATTAAAACTTCCTGTATTATGCATGTGCATATTGACTATGGTTGGAAATAATTCAATATATCCTATGTTGACCTCAAGTGGTATTATTTCATGATAAAAAAAATAACCCCAGCACAACACAGTTTATTGCAATGAACACACCAATTTGATGATTTCACAAAGGCTGCACAGAACAGTTCACATTATTCACAATGTTATTTATTATGCATGTTTATTTATTCTATTTGCACCCAATATTTTTGCCTAGTTGCAGATAAAAATTTGGCTACCGTAATGTTATTTATATTAATACAATTATATTTCAGTAGTGGCTTTTGAATCTATTAGTGGCCTCAATTTACTCTCATTGCACTTCTCATGATTATGTTTTCCACAGAATAACCAGATGATAGACAAACACTTCAGTCAACAGCACAGTATCTTTAACTGCTCATACTATTATTAAAGGTGCAGCTGGTAACTTAATTAAAAAAAAACAGCATGTTTTGTCATATGTGATGAAATGGTCACTCTATTCTGACAGTGGTTTATGTGAAAGATTTGTGAAAAAAAATCAGGTTCCTCTGGCTCCTCCTAGTGCTACTTATGACATTTACAAGAATGTACTGGACGTTAATGAAAAACCAAGAAGAGCCAAGAGGAGTGTCAGTCACTGCTCACACACACGCTAAGCTAAAGAGGAGGAATTAACTCTCTTTTTTAGTTTCTGTTTACCTGTGTTTGCCAAGTACACTGTTGTTGGCAAAGGAAGGATAGCCAGTTTTTTGTTGCTGGTGGTTGTTTCTCAAACATCAGATTTGCAAAGCTCCTCCTGAAAAGATAGAGAGCTTGATGGATTCTTGCAAATGCCATTACGAGAAGAAGGATTTTTGTCACTGATTATTTGTCTCGTGCTACTGTCAGGATATACCGACAGTTTCAGCAAATATAACAAAAAGTTATTTTTGAACCTTTAAGCAGGAAAAAAATCAGTGCAACTCAAATGGGATGAATTCAAATTATGATATTGATTTCCGGCATGATTTTATGAACTGTTTTTCCTTTATTTTCTTGTTTCTTGTTTTCCTTCTGTAGGCATCGCTGTGTGTAACATTCCCTCGGCAGCTGTGGAGGAGACGGCAGACTCCACCCTGTGCCACATCCTCAATCTTTACCGGCGGAACACCTGGCTCTACCAGGCTCTCCGGGAGGGCACGCGGGTCCAGAGCGTAGAGCAGATTCGTGAGGTGGCGTCAGGCGCCGCCCGTATTCGTGGTGAAACCCTGGGCCTTATCGGCTTTGGTTAGTATCTTTTACTTAACTTTTTACCTTTCCTCTTCTGTGTTTTCGCTCCCTTTTTTTGCCCTCCACTCTGTGTTTTCATATCCTCTCGCCGCTCAGTGTGCCTTCTGTTTTCCTGCCCTGATAAGGTTATTTTTTTCCCTCCGCCCGTCCCACAGATTATCTCAAGGTTGTCTGTTTTGCCTCCCTCCGGGCTGGCTTCCTTTTCTCTGCCACACTGTTCTCTCATCCCACCGCTCTAATGCTCACCATTATATCTCCATTATTCTCTCTTCTTCTGTTTTCGACTCTTCTCCTCTGTCACTGCGCTCCCTCGACACCTCGCCCTGCCATAATCAGGCCCCTCATGGTAGACTGGATTCTGTGTGTGCTTGTTATAGTGTGTTTTCTCCTCTCTGCACCTGTTTTAATGCTGATTGTGTGTGTGTGTGTGTGTGTGCATCGTTGTACCCTGTCTCAACACTAGTGGGCTGACAGATGCTTTGTCTTTTCAAAAGCCTTTCCAGAGTGCCACCTTATCTCTGTGTCCACATACACTCCCCACACACACAAACATACAACCTCCTCCCACCCGACAGGTCCCACTCCTAGACTGACTGTGCCCAAACAGCAGGTCCTGGCAGGGAGAATGCCCCCCCTCCTCCCCCAGTCTATCTCTTGCTCACCCAATCCTCCCACCTCCAGCCTCCTCTCCCGGTCTTTCTGGCTCAAGCTGTCTCCAAAACAATGTCCATTGTCAGCGGGAGGTTGGGGAGAGCGAAGGCCTCCTGGTGTTTGTTTGTAGGACTCTGCACATCCAGCCAGCTGCACAACTCTTCAGGCTGCAAACACACCAAATAAAAAAACCTCTGGCAATAGAGTCAGGAGTACTTCGAGTACCAACTACGGCAACATTCTAGGCTTTTACACTCATAAAATAAGTGCTGGGCTACTTCAGAATGATTTCACCTATAATAGCATTGATTTGGCAATACTCCTGGTTTAGTTTCGCAGTATCAATTGAGATCATCTCTTAATTTCAGAAATAAGGAATTCCCTGTTCTGCACATTTTAGAATAATAGTATTAAATGATGATACTTTAATTTGGGGAAATTTTATGCTCCCTTGTCAGTTTAAAGGGTGGGTTCACCCCCAAATCTAAAATACATATTTTTCCTGTTACCCGTAGTAGTATTTGGTTGCATGTTGAGCTGTGCTAGCTCATACTAAGAGCTACTAAGAGCTAAGAAAAATAGTGTGCACAGAGGCAAAAACAGAACAAAAGGAAATAAAACGCAGATGTTAAAAATCACAAAAGTGCCAATCATGCATGAAAAGGAAAAACTTTGCTATAAAAATATCTTTTAAGCAGTGATTTAAAATAAATAATGAAACGTAATATAACACAATGCTTTGAAGATGAGTTTTATGATCTGATATGCTACTGTCATGTCGTTACACATAATATATCGCTAATGGAAAATATCTTAAGTAATATCATGTTACTGATTTCAATTCCAACACCAAGCGATAGTTAGGAACTTACCAGACATAATGTTTTCAGGATAAATCCACAGCAACAGCACGAGACCCCAAACAACCCTTTTTTGTTTGCCAGCTGCACACAAAAACGCTGAAAAGCAGCATTCTTTCCTTCACATTGGCCTTGACCAATCACCACCACATCTGCCGCATCACCACCGGGTGGAGCAGAGTCGATTCACAGATCTTTGTGTCGTGGCCTCACGTTTGAGTACAACATGTCATCCTTGTGCTTTGACTGTGGATAAATGAGCAACACAAAGCAAAAGTGTGCCATCGAGAGTCGTGTGTCAGACCCTCTGGTTGTAGTACATTCCTCTTTCTCTAGGGAGAGGGAAATATCCGCATCAGAGGATAATCCACGTAAAAACACTAATACTTTTCTGATAGTTTGTAGTGCTATAAATGTGGGAGTTAGAGATATTTGCAGATATTTCCATCAACTGCTTGACATTATTTCAGATCCCTCATAATCAAATGGATGCTGTTTTCCTCTCAATCTACCACTTTGCACCTATTTTCCAGCAATCACAAAAGCAGCAAATCATTGTAGAAGAAGCAGAGATGCCAATTCCAAAACCCTCCAAGCAGCCTCTGTCACATTGTATTGCAGCCACGAGACGACTGGGTCTGTTTCAACCTAACTGAAAAACTCATTCCCCTGCTGCTGCTGCTGCTGCTGCTGAATCTGTATCGTTCTTTCAATCTGCACTTTTAACAAGCAGCTGAATGCAACAAGTTCATGCTTTTGCTCTGGTTGCTGTCAAAACATATTTTGGGAAATATAAGATATCAAATAACTGAGGCAGAAATGCACTGAGGAAAAGTGATTACATTAAAAAAAGACAAATCACTTTGGGAAAGGTTGATTTTTCCACCGATCTAAAAGCTAAAAGTAATCCATTCAGCATTATGAAAAGGAATAGTCTGATTGCTTAAGTGTAAGAAGAGTCTTTTTACTGCTGTCTTGTGTTGGCTGAGATTGAAAGAGAAAACAAAAACAGAATGATTCTCCTCGACTTTGAAGCCTAAGAGCAGGACACAATGCTCCATCACAAAGAGAGGACTTGAAGAGTGTAAAGGACCTTATCGATTCTTTTCACCAGCAACATCATCCAGCTCTCCATCACCCTCCTGCAGCTGCTGCTGCCGAACAACAGAGCCGAGACTCACAGCCTACACAACAAATGGCTGCGAGAGACAGAGGGAGAGGCTTATACGATTCTGATTCAGTTTCTGATTCACCGTCTCACAGGCTCTATTAGAAACCAGTTACCTCACATTGCTGTCTCCCTGCTGAGTTATTTCTCCGTCATGACTTCACCACTTATCACTCATTAATCATTTTTTTCCTAAACAACAGTTTCCTTTTATAATCTCATTTAGTCATTTAAAATGACCTTTTTTACTTCCAAAGGGAGAAAAAAATACTTAGAAATGGAAAGCTTTATTGGTTAAATTTTATGTTCACGTCTATTTCATGGTGTCTGTTTTTTTTTTTATACATGTATTTTGCTCTCATGCTTTGCTTTGCTCAAATTTCATATAAAACTGGAATGATGTTAAGTGAATTTAGTACTTCTATTACAATGTGTTCATATCTCTTCTCTGCAATGTGGAAAAATGTGGTTTAAAATTACAGACAGATGCACTTCCAGTTAAAATTGTTTTAACAAGTTATTACAAATTTCAAAAAGCAATCACGATTATTACACATGTAATATATTATTTTGCTAAAATTGCATTACATTTGGTGAGGAGAGCATTATGACTTGTTTAGGTCTTGAAACTGAAAGTTTTAGACTCTAGACTTATCGGTCTTTACTTTATTACAAAGAGTTGAGACTTGCTCGTGACTTATTGGTCCCACCTCTGAATTTTAGTACAAAAAATGATGCTGATTCTTTTGTAGTCATTTGGAGTCACTCTATTGGATCAGTGATTCTTAAAGTCAAGGTGCACCAAAGAGTGTATGTTATTATTCTTTAGGCTACTTGTTTTTATCAGCACAGTTTTTTTGCGATGTAATAGTAATGCATCTCTTCTTATGTGCACATAATTTACTTCTGCGTGTGTTCACAGGTCGTTCGGGCCAGGCAGTGGCGGTGCGGGCCAAGGTTTTCGGCTTCAACGTCATCTTCTACGACCCCTACTTGCAGGACGGCCTGGAGCGCTCGTTGGGCGTCCAGCGCGTCTACACCCTGCAGGACCTGCTCTACCAGAGCGACTGCGTCTCCCTGCACTGCAACCTGAACGAACACAACCACCACCTCATCAACGACTTCACCATCAAACAGGTACATTAGTAAGACTCACGATGCAGACGGAGTCGAACATCCCATTAAACAGCTGTGACCTGACCTGGGCTTAATGCAGTGCTATCTAACAGGTAGACAAGCAGCGCTGCTGGTGTATTATTACTCTGTCAGCCTGGAGGCTGTCCTAAAGAGCATTATAGTGAGTAGAACGAGAGAGCGGGGAGAAAAAGGAGATAGGAAGCGGCAGCAGCCTTACTGCCTGCACATTCCCAGCTCTTTATCTTAAGCTCCACCAAAGCTGGACACAAATTCATTCCTTTGCTCTGTCAAATGCAATTAGCGCCAGCCCACGGCTACAGCAAATATATCGACTAGGCTGCGCAGCGGGGGGCTGAGAGCACTGCGAGGGGAAAGTGCTGTTCTCTGAGTCAATAACTGCACTTCGAGGCGCCGCCTGGGGTGACACCTGCAGGGGCGCCAGGGAACTACACAGGATGAAGAAGCATCCCCCTTCTGTCAATTTCTCCCCATGATGCCAGTCACTGTTTTCTCTTTGTCGTCCCTCTCGTGTGCCCTTCTTTTCTGCGATTTGTGAGTTACACTAACACAAGTGGGTGTCGGGTAAGCGCCTAACCTAGTTAACTCTGTGTCTTTTTTCCAAAGCTTAAGATTCTCAGCTGCCTAAGTGCTGCAATGAAAGAACACTTTCCTCTCTTTCCTCACCCAAAATCTTGGCAGTCGCTCTCGGCTTTTAAAGTGGAAACGTGTGTGTGTTTGTGTGTTTCTGTGTGTGTCAAAACCACCAAGGCCTAATAAAAGACTGCCTGCCAGCGTAAAGGCTTTTCATGCCCCTGGATTTCAGCTTTTGTCAAGATTAAGGGATTACTTTCTTCTGAGCATATTCATTTGATTTTTTTTCTTCCTCCCTCTTACACTTTTTGTTGTGCCTTTTTTTTTATCCCACAAGCAGCAAGGGGTGGTGGCGCTGCCTCATCTTTCAGCTCACCCCTCATCCTTCATTTCATCTCTTGGTTTTGGGATAAAGACTGTTCTCTATCCCACATCTGACAGTATTTCACCCAGGTGCTGTCTGTCTCCTAGATCTCTCAGGTGTCAGGCACAACAAAGGTGCCACAGATATTTTCTCAATTCCTGTCCCGTGTAATATCTTTTAAGACCTCCGATCCAGATTGGTGTGTCGTGTTAGATCAGACAGATTAATTTGACTGCCAGGCTGACACATACACAAAAACACCCACAACTGGTCATTTGTCTGTAAAATAACTGGCTGGATCTCTGTTTATAGGTGTTGATATGTTTGTGTGTTTCGTGCACCGCAGATGCGTCAGGGTGCATTCCTGGTAAACACTGCGCGGGGAGGCCTAGTGGATGAAAAGGCCTTGGCCCAGGCGCTGAAAGAGGGCAGGATACGTGGAGCCGCCTTGGACGTTCATGAGACGGAGCCCTTCACGTAAGTACACACAAAAAAACTGTCTGAAAGGCAGACAGATGAATGCTTCACTTAGAGAGACAGATACAGACAAGGAAATAGATGGGTGTGCAGGGAGGGAGAGAAAGCAACAAATTACACACAGTCAAAGAGACAGAGAACCTTAAACAGCTGAGTAGAAAGACAGTCAGGCGGGCAGGCAGAGACAATGGCAGACATATGACGAGTTAAAGACACCTCTAAAAGGCTCCTTCAGGGGCCTGAAGGTAATGGAATTCAGGAGATGGAGAGCTCCCTTTTTCCTGTCAGAGGAAACTGAATACAGCTAAAGGTACAGGTGGGTGGTTGAGTGTGGAGAAATGCAACAAAGAGTGTATGCTTTCCATCTTTAGGCATCAAAGCCCAATGAAATGCTTTTATTAGGACAGTTTAACAAAGGGAAAATGTTTGTAGGAAATTGTTTATGCTAGCTTTACACCAAATGACTTTTCGGGCAATTTCACGGCCGCAGATAAATGTTCAATGCTGGAATAAAATCATAAGTGTTTAACCTCGGTTGATGCATGCTTCTGTGATCTCGATCATTTGGTGCACAAAATCAGACATGTCTATTATTGTCAGAAGATTCTATAAACATCCTAAATTTAAGGGTTATTTTTATTTTAAAAAATCATTTAGTATTTAATTTGACCTCTATCCTTTATGCTTTTATATTTTATTGCTTTGTAAAGCACTTTGAATTGCCCTGAATCATGAAATGTGCTATACAAATAAAGATGCCTTGACTTGCCTAAAAAAAGAGAGACCTGGGCGGCTGTGGCTCAGGTAGTTAAGCGGGCCATTCAGGAATCATTGAGGGGTCTCCTGGGAGGTTCAAACAAGTGAACAAGTCTCGGTCTCTTGGGCCTTGAAAAATGATGAGTAACTGGTGGAGCTGTGGAGTGAAAAAGAGTGTGTTTAATTCATTGTGTATCTGATCTACCAAACAGCACTTATTTCAGCAAAAAGTCTTAATTTTCAAAAGATGCACCTCTCAATCCCATGGTCTCCTCCCACTAAAATTTTGTAGCCTGTTGAGGCGACAAAATCCGAAATGTGAAGTTTGTATGCAGATACAGTTAATCTTTATGGATTCTGTTGATGCAGAATCAACAAGAATATTGTCAGCATTTGACATCTTTTATCTTGGGTTTCTAGAGTTTTGTGTTTTTGCAGGCACAAAAGGCAGTTTTGAATCGTCATATTTCTGAAAGGGAGTTTACTGTAATATTTTCCATCAGGAGTGAATTTAGTTGCAAACAGTGACCCTGCAAGATCCCCAGTCTTTGCAAAATATTATAATGTGTGACTAAAATCTTACATTGCCTTTAGATGAGAAAGCATGTCGGATTTTTGTCTTTTTTAAAGTATTTTTTGTAGATTTCTAGTGAATGGTTGGTATTAGTTGAAATGAAAATGAAAAAAAGTGAAAATCATCCCACCATACTTCACAGTGCTTAAACTTTTTCCGAAATTAGATCTTAAATGAGGAGAGTTATACACTTTATCTTTGTACTTGCCCTTAAACATCACCTTTTCTCCTGTTCATCCTGCTGTCCCGTCACTGTATTGCAGCTTTGAGCTACAGTCTGCATTTCTTTTTCCTCTCCTGCTCTCACCAGAGGGCAAACAGCTTGACACACCTCCCAGTTTTCCACCTTTCTAAGAACCATGTTCCCCATCTCAGGGGGTGACTGGTGTTGATGTGTTGTTCACGCATCAGGAGCAGTTAGGGAGTTTGGAGGCTGCTTGTTTCTGGCCGGCTGCTCAGCTGACTGGCTGCTTGAGAAGACTGAAACTCAGCTCGATGAAGCTGGAACTCATGCTCCGCTGACCCGATATGTCAACAGGGGAGTGTTTCATAACTTTGGCCTTCCATCCCACGCGACACGACACTGATTCAGGGCGCCGCTGAGGCGTTACACACCAGACACAACCAGGTGAAGTGTTACAAGGATAGAGGAAGAGGAGGAGAAGAGGGAGCTGATCTGTTTTTCAGTGCCACATGAGAGGACAGAGATGAGGGAAAGAAAGTTTTGGAAAAGATTGTGGCATGTGTGAAGTGTCAGCATGAACAGACTTTCCTTCTTCATTTGATGAATGTGGAGACAAACTTTAAGTCATTCTGCAAAGTGAAGGTCAAACATCCAAATGAAGTAACAATAGGCAAAACACATTTAATGGAAGGGGACAATTTATGACGCCTGAGGAAATGTGCATTTATTCTATCCATCATAAATCACAAAGCCAAACAGCACAGCTTTCCTTGTCTTTAATCCAGTCTCCTTTGGTAAATACTTTCTAATCATTTGTCCTTTTCTCCATTTTTCTTCCCCTCTGCATGTTTTTTAGTTTTGCTCAGGGCCCACTGAAAGATGCTCCGAACCTGATCTGCACGCCACACACAGCCTGGTACAGTGAGCAGGCCTCTCTGGAGATGAGGGAGGCAGCAGCCACTGAGATCCGAAGAGCCATCACTGGTACGTGGTCATTTAAACAAATTTAAAGTCTGTTCTCGATTCAGTTCATTCTGACACAGGATATATGCAAAAACCCAGAGATTAAGAGACCCTTTCCATAAATGTTAGAACATCATTACACAGTAACATCAGCTACACACATTAACTTACACTTACTATACATTGATTGTGATGTGACACAACTTAATAGTTTTAGTTTGTGTTTGACCACTGTATTTCTTTAAAGTCCAATTATTGTTTGACACTAAAATATCATAGTATAGTATTATTACAGTATAATATGGTCAATAAAAAGTCATTGTATTGGATGCCATAGAATGTAATAAAAGTCATAGTATAATATGACAATAAAAAAGCCATAGTAAATTATGTAAAAAAATATATCTGTCAATCAATCAACAAACTGTAACACAGTGTAACAAGTGCTTGAAAGAATATCTTAAAATGTCCCAGTATAGGATGCCATGAAATGTCTTTAAAAAGAAGGCATAGTATAATATGAAGAAAAGTAGTGGTATAATGGAAAAAGGTCAGGGTATGGGGTTCCCTAAAATCTTGTGAAAACAAAAAAAAAAAAAACCTGTTATAGTATAGTATGATAAAAAAACAGTCCTAATAAAGTACACCATAAACTATTATTAAAAATATGTCATAGTATAGTATGACACAAGAAAATATCATTGTGTAGTATTTAAAGAATGTCATGATATAGTATGATTTAAAAATAAAAGTCATGAAATAGCATGACAAAAATGTCATAGTCGTAGTTCATGGTATAGTATTCCATAGTTTTCCATCATTGGCAACCCTGAAATATATGTTAAAATGCAGAACAATACACTTAACATTAGACACAATCACACAGTGGAGGGCAGCTGCTTTCTCTGGAGCTGTACCCACTGATCAAACACGTCGTCCCTCTGCAGCTCCGGTCGCACCCGTGGATAAATGTCCCTGTGTGAGCGGCGGTGGCTGTGCTGCATTGTGTAGCGCTGTGACCACATGCTGTGGTCGAGCCAAAAAGTCACTGTTATGTCATATAACACCCCAAAAATACTATAATAGACAATATCATTTCATAATAATATGACATTTCAGCTGTGCACATTAAACCCTGTCCTATCTCATAATTAGGCCCACAACCCCGACCCCGATCCCACCCCATACACACACACACATACACAAACACATAAAGACGTACACATACACCTCAATAGACTATGTGACCTGTTGCACGTCTTTCTTTCCCAGATGTCACATTTCCACTTCAGTGGGCCCTGGGCAGCCTTTATTAAATCTGGACCTCTTAATAGATGTCATCATTAGTTCCCTGACACAGAACAGAGCAGAGTGGAGCCCAGGGGCTGGCCTCCCAGATCACATCCAGATTGTTAAATGATCTTAATTTGCATTTGTGTATCCCAGCATGATATGTTTGTCGGTCTGAACTCATTAACACTTTGCCGTGGTCTGGTCACTCAGCCTCTTTAAGACATTTTGGCCTGTTAGAGTGTGTGATGTATGTCAGTGTTCTTCACTTCTTCTGACTGTGTGTGTGTGTGTGTGTGTGTGTGTGTGTGTGTGTGTGTTTGACTCATATGACAGGCCGAATCCCTGACAGCCTAAGAAACTGCGTCAACAAGGAGTTCTTCGTCACAACAGCACCATGGGCAGTTATGGATCAACCAGGCGTTCACCCTGAGCTCAACGGCGCCGCCTACAGGTAAGGAGTGAATGTGCAGATGGCTAGCAAACGCCCCACATCCCATTTCATAACAAAAGCTGCCCTGCATTTTTAGGATTGTGTTTTAATGACAGTAAAAATTATTATTATTTAAAGTATTCTGTACCCATGTGGGTATTTTTTTTCCTGCTATGTTAATAAGGAAATCCTAACAAATGCCATGCCATTATTCCCCTTTTCTCCTATATTCGCTGTTTTAAAATAGTGATGTGTCATCGAATAACTCCTTTGATGTAGATCCTAGTGCCACTGTCCTCTGTAGTTTTAGCGAGGTATTTTTTTTGCCCACCTGTGGGCTCTTCCTGATCTCAGCATGTCCGCCTCCATGTGCTTCTTTCACGCAGCCAAGTGAACCAAACTCTTCCAGCCGTAACAACCGGTGTCCCCCAAGACAAAATTATTGCCTAGATCAGGAGCAGGTAAATACGACCAATCCGGGCCAGCAGCCTCATGTCTGAAGGTCCAGGATAAGACGCTCCCACCTGAGCTCACGTGATGTGTGTCCCCTCTATAATCCCTCCAGTACTCACCTGTTTGAGTGAACACAGAGTAGAGATGGATGGCAGCGAATGTTGGTTTTGAGTGTCCCAGTAAGCATGACAAAAAGCCATTCACAAATAGTGTCATGGATGGAGTCATGCTTCGTGATTTCCTTCTTGTGGGTTTTTTGGGCAAGTTCTGTTGAATTTAATATCCCTGCACTGTATTGTGTTTTTCACCTCCTCTGATTGAATGGTGTTATTGTAAGGAACCCCTGAGGGGTCAACGTGGGATTTTGTTTTCTGAGCTACTTTTGCAACCCCTTGCAATAAAAGTTTTGCATTCTTTCTTTATTCATAGAAATAGTTTGTGTGTTCGGTCTTATTATAGTGCGCTGTCAGTTTAGTTTAAAGGGAATCCAAAATGTTTTGTGAGGTAACACAAAATTAGTTAAAAACAAAACAAAAAAATCCCACAATGACCCTTTGGGGGCTCTTTTTCCTTAGGATTTTCCTCGATGTCTTTTTGCCAGAGAATTGCAGTATAATGGCTCTTTCCCACCACATATTTCCAGGAACTAAATCAGGAATCTGTAGTCATTTATGATGAGAAAACCACCAACAATTTATGACTTTCTGATCCTTTATTTGATTAAACAGCTAATCTTTTCAGCCTCAGTTCTTTTTATCTGGTTTGTTCTCAGCCTTGTTATGTTGCAGAGTGGCTGCAGGTCCTTAGTACATTTAAAGTTATACAGTATATCTACCAGAGAAATTTCCACATTATAGTATGCTATTTATTGACATAGAGAATGCCATACTGTATTATGCCTTAAAAATATAGTATGGTATGAAAAAGTCACTGTGATATCAAAATTAATTATAAAAAAATGTGAAAGTATACAATGTTGAGGACTTGTCTGGTGTAGTATTTCAAAAGAATGTTGTATTATAGTATAACAAAAATGTCATAATGTAGTTTATCAAAAATAATGTAGAACACTATGTTGGAAAAAAAAGTCATAGCATAGTACCTCAATAAAAAGTTGTCAGCAAAATGTCATTGAAAAGTGTCGAAAAAAAGTCACAAAAACATCATAGTATATATCTGCTGAAAAAAAAATGTCACCAATACGTCATAGCACTGTACGTCGAAAAAAAAATGTCACTAAAATGTAGCAGTATATTCAGTCGACATCAACGCCACCAAAACTTCATTGTGTGGTATGTCAACTAAAATCTCACCAACATGTGATGGTATACTATGTCGTCAAAAATCCAAAGATAATGTCATAGTATATCGTCAAAAATCTTACCAAAATTTCCTCCACCAAAACGTCATAGTATAGTATGGCTTTAAAAAATGTCACCAATACATCATAGTATAGATTTTAGTCAAAAATCTCACCAAAACGTCAAAGTATAGCATGTCGTCAAAAATTCTCACCAAAACATCATAGTTTAGTATGTCGTTAAAAATATCACCCAAACGTCATAGTATAGCATGTCGTTTAAAATGCCACCAAAGTATTTTCTGTCGTCAGTGGTTCAAGTACATATGGAAAAGACTTGTTGAATGAGTATTAGTTGATAGTAACAGGCCAGGAAGATCGTTTGCGTAGTTTATCCAGCTAAATTTTCTGCATCACATCTATGATCCATTGGCTGATACATCCTTCCATTTACATAGACTTGAGCTATGTCAGAAGATTAATGTTCAAGAACGAAAACATGTTAGGATGGTATGACAAAGAATGTCAGAGTATGACAAAAATATCATAGTATAGTATGTCGAAAAAAAGTCACCAAAATGTCATAATACAGCATGCCAAAAAAAAATTGTCACCAAAACGTTATTGTATAGTATGTTGTCAACAATCTTACCAAAACATCGTAGTATGGTATGTCTTCAAAAATCTCTGAAAAATTACATAGTATTGTTTATCATAAAAACTCCCACCAAAACATCATAGTCTGTTATGTCTTTAAGAATCTCCAAAAAACACCTTAGTATAGCATGTCGTCAAAAATCTCACCGAAACCTCATAGTATACTATTTCGTCGAAAAATCACCAAAACATCATAATGTAGCATGTCAGCAAAAAATGTGGCCAAATTGTCATAGTACAGCATGTCGTCAAAAAATTTCACTAAAACTTCATAACATAGCATGTTGTCAAAAATCTCACCAAAATGTCAAAGTATTGTACCGTATATCATCAAAAATCTCACCAAAATGTCAACATACACAAACACTTTGTAACATGTTGTCAAAAATCTTGCCAAAGTATCATAGTATAGTATGTCATCAAAAACGTTGCCAAAATGTCATAGTACAGTTTGTTGTCAAAAATCATGCCACAGTGTCATAATATAGTATGTCATACGTCATAGTATAGCGTGTGGTCCAGAATCGAGCCAAACTGTCATAGTACAGCATTTAGTCCAAAATCGTGCCACAAAAATCATACCGTGACATTAGGTCCAAAATTGCCCCAAAAGTCATACTTTAGCAGATGGTCGCTATTCGCATCAATGAGTCAGACTATGCATGTGGTCCAAAATCACGCTGAGTCATATTATAGCATGTGGCCATTCTTTCGAAATGTTATACTATGTTGTTTCTCAACATGCTATACTGTGTGGTTTTAAGGCCTTTGCAAAAACCTCATTTTATCCACATTTTTTACATACTATACGATACAATTTTCATTTGTTTTTTTGGATATGCAATACTATGATGTTTTGGCATGTTTTTAAGACATGTCGTGTTTTCACATTTTTGAACAATGCTGCTGCATTTTTGTTCTATTTTTTTTTACGTGCAATATTTGGCCTGTTTTGCAACATTCAATGCCATGGCGAGTCTCGGCACGCTATTTTATGCTGTTTTGAGGTATTTTCAGCTATTTTTGGGACATGCCATATTTCGACATTTTTCCATACTATAGCCTTGCCTTTTCGCTCATTTTTTCAACATGCTATTTCATGGTCTCTTCGTCCGTTTTTGCAACTTTCTTTGCTATGGCGAGTCTCGGCACGCTATTTAATGCTGTTTTGAGGTGTTTTAAGCTGTTTTTGGGACATGTCATATTTTGACATTTTTCCATACTATAGCCTTGCCTTTTCGCTCATTTTTTCAACATGCTATTTCATGGTGTTTTTGTCCGTTTTTGCAACTTTCTTTGCTATGGCGAGTCTCGGCACGCTATTTTATGCTGTTTTGAGGTGTTTTAAGCTGTTTTTGGGACATGTCATATTTTGACATTTTTCCATACTATAGCCTTGCCTTTTCGCTCATTTTTTCAACATGCTATTTCATGGTGTTTTTGTCCGTTTTTGCAACTTTCTTTGCTATGGCGAGTCTCGGCACGCTATTTAATGCTGTTTTGAGGTGTTTTAAGCTGTTTTTGGGACATGTCATATTTTGACATTTTTCCATACTATAGCCTTGCCTTTTCGCTCATTTTTTCAACATGCTATTTCATGGTGTTTTTGTCCGTTTTTGCAACTTTCTTTGCTATGGCGAGTCTCGGCACGCTATTTAATGCTGTTTTGAGGTGTTTTAAGCTGTTTTTGGGACATGTCATATTTTGACATTTTTCCATACTATAGCCTTGCCTTTTCGCTCATTTTTTCAACATGCTATTTCATGGTGTTTTTGTCCGTTTTTGCAACTTTCTTTGCTATGGCGAGTCTCGGCACGCTATTTAATGCTGTTTTGAGGTGTTTTAAGCTGTTTTTGGGACATGTCATATTTTGACATTTTTCCATACTATAGCCTTGCCTTTTCGCTCATTTTTTCAACATGCTATTTCATGGTGTTTTTGTCCGTTTTTGCAACTTTCTTTGCTATGGCGAGTCTCGGCACGCTATTTAATGCTGTTTTGAGGTGTTTTAAGCTGTTTTTGGGACATGTCATATTTTGACATTTTTCCATACTATAGCCTTGCCTTTTCGCTCATTTTTTCAACATGCTATTTCATGGTGTTTTTGTCCGTTTTTGCAACTTTCTTTGCTATGGCGAGTCTCGGCACGCTATTTAATGCTGTTTTGAGGTGTTTTAAGCTGTTTTTGGGACATGTCATATTTTGACATTTTTCCATACTATAGCCTTGCCTTTTCGCTCATTTTTTCAACATGCTATTTCATGGTGTTTTTGTCCGTTTTTGCAACTTTCTTTGCTATGGCGAGTCTCGGCACGCTATTTAATGCTGTTTTGAGGTGTTTTAAGCTGTTTTTGGGACATGTCATATTTTGACATTTTTCCATACTATAGCCTTGCCTTTTCGCTCATTTTTTCAACATGCTATTTCATGGTGTTTTTGTCCGTTTTTGCAACTTTCTTTGCTATGGCGAGTCTCGGCACGCTATTTAATGCTGTTTTGAGGTGTTTTAAGCTGTTTTTGGGACATGTCATATTTTGACATTTTTCCATACTATAGCCTTGCCTTTTCGCTCATTTTTTCAACATGCTATTTCATGGTGTTTTTGTCCGTTTTTGCAACTTTCTTTGCTATGGCGAGTCTCGGCACGCTATTTAATGCTGTTTTGAGGTGTTTTAAGCTGTTTTTGGGACATGTCATATTTTGACATTTTTCCATACTATAGCCTTGCCTTTTCGCTCATTTTTTCAACATGCTATTTCATGGTGTTTTTGTCCGTTTTTGCAACTTTCTTTGCTATGGCGAGTCTCGGCACGCTATTTAATGCTGTTTTGAGGTGTTTTAAGCTGTTTTTGGGACATGTCATATTTTGACATTTTTCCATACTATAGCCTTGCCTTTTCGCTCATTTTTTCAACATGCTATTTCATGGTGTTTTTGTCCGTTTTTGCAACTTTCTTTGCTATGGCGAGTCTCGGCACGCTATTTAATGCTGTTTTGAGGTGTTTTAAGCTGTTTTTGGGACATGTCATATTTTGACATTTTTCCATACTATAGCCTTGCCTTTTCGCTCATTTTTTCAACATGCTATTTCATGGTGTTTTTGTCCGTTTTTGCAACTTTCTTTGCTATGGCGAGTCTCGGCACGCTATTTAATGCTGTTTTGAGGTGTTTTAAGCTGTTTTTGGGACATGTCATATTTTGACATTTTTCCATACTATAGCCTTGCCTTTTCGCTCATTTTTTCAACATGCTATTTCATGGTGTTTTTGTCCGTTTTTGCAACTTTCTTTGCTATGGCGAGTCTCGGCACGCTATTTAATGCTGTTTTGAGGTGTTTTAAGCTGTTTTTGGGACATGTCATATTTTGACATTTTTCCATACTATAGCCTTGCCTTTTCGCTCATTTTTTCAACATGCTATTTCATGGTGTTTTTGTCCGTTTTTGCAACTTTCTTTGCTATGGCGAGTCTCGGCACGCTATTTAATGCTGTTTTGAGGTGTTTTAAGCTGTTTTTGGGACATGTCATATTTTGACATTTTTCCATACTATAGCCTTGCCTTTTCGCTCATTTTTTCAACATGCTATTTCATGGTGTTTTTGTCCGTTTTTGCAACTTTCTTTGCTATGGCGAGTCTCGGCACGCTATTTAATGCTGTTTTGAGGTGTTTTAAGCTGTTTTTGGGACATGTCATATTTTGACATTTTTCCATACTATAGCCTTGCCTTTTCGCTCATTTTTTCAACATGCTATTTCATGGTGTTTTTGTCCGTTTTTGCAACTTTCTTTGCTATGGCGAGTCTCGGCACGCTATTTAATGCTGTTTTGAGGTGTTTTAAGCTGTTTTTGGGACATGTCATATTTTGACATTTTTCCATACTATAGCCTTGCCTTTTCGCTCATTTTTTCAACATGCTATTTCATGGTGTTTTTGTCCGTTTTTGCAACTTTCTTTGCTATGGCGAGTCTCGGCACGCTATTTAATGCTGTTTTGAGGTGTTTTAAGCTGTTTTTGGGACATGTCATATTTTGACATTTTTCCATACTATAGCCTTGCCTTTTCGCTCATTTTTTCAACATGCTATTTCATGGTGTTTTTGTCCGTTTTTGCAACTTTCTTTGCTATGGCGAGTCTCGGCACGCTATTTAATGCTGTTTTGAGGTGTTTTAAGCTGTTTTTGGGACATGTCATATTTTGACATTTTTCCATACTATAGCCTTGCCTTTTCGCTCATTTTTTCAACATGCTATTTCATGGTGTTTTTGTCCGTTTTTGCAACTTTCTTTGCTATGGCGAGTCTCGGCACGCTATTTAATGCTGTTTTGAGGTGTTTTAAGCTGTTTTTGGGACATGTCATATTTTGACATTTTTCCATACTATAGCCTTGCCTTTTCGCTCATTTTTTCAACATGCTATTTCATGGTGTTTTTGTCCGTTTTTGCAACTTTCTTTGCTATGGCGAGTCTCGGCACGCTATTTAATGCTGTTTTGAGGTGTTTTAAGCTGTTTTTGGGACATGTCATATTTTGACATTTTTCCATACTATAGCCTTGCCTTTTCGCTCATTTTTTCAACATGCTATTTCATGGTGTTTTTGTCCGTTTTTGCAACTTTCTTTGCTATGGCGAGTCTCGGCACGCTATTTAATGCTGTTTTGAGGTGTTTTAAGCTGTTTTTGGGACATGTCATATTTTGACATTTTTCCATACTATAGCCTTGCCTTTTCGCTCATTTTTTCAACATGCTATTTCATGGTGTTTTTGTCCGTTTTTGCAACTTTCTTTGCTATGGCGAGTCTCGGCACGCTATTTAATGCTGTTTTGAGGTGTTTTAAGCTGTTTTTGGGACATGTCATATTTTGACATTTTTCCATACTATAGCCTTGCCTTTTCGCTCATTTTTTCAACATGCTATTTCATGGTGTTTTTGTCCGTTTTTGCAACTTTCTTTGCTATGGCGAGTCTCGGCACGCTATTTAATGCTGTTTTGAGGTGTTTTAAGCTGTTTTTGGGACATGTCATATTTTGACATTTTTCCATACTATAGCCTTGCCTTTTCGCTCATTTTTTCAACATGCTATTTCATGGTGTTTTTGTCCGTTTTTGCAACTTTCTTTGCTATGGCGAGTCTCGGCACGCTATTTAATGCTGTTTTGAGGTGTTTTAAGCTGTTTTTGGGACATGTCATATTTTGACATTTTTCCATACTATAGCCTTGCCTTTTCGCTCATTTTTTCAACATGCTATTTCATGGTGTTTTTGTCCGTTTTTGCAACTTTCTTTGCTATGGCGAGTCTCGGCACGCTATTTAATGCTGTTTTGAGGTGTTTTAAGCTGTTTTTGGGACATGTCATATTTTGACATTTTTCCATACTATAGCCTTGCCTTTTCGCTCATTTTTTCAACATGCTATTTCATGGTGTTTTTGTCCGTTTTTGCAACTTTCTTTGCTATGGCGAGTCTCGGCACGCTATTTAATGCTGTTTTGAGGTGTTTTAAGCTGTTTTTGGGACATGTCATATTTTGACATTTTTCCATACTATAGCCTTGCCTTTTCGCTCATTTTTTCAACATGCTATTTCATGGTGTTTTTGTCCGTTTTTGCAACTTTCTTTGCTATGGCGAGTCTCGGCACGCTATTTAATGCTGTTTTGAGGTGTTTTAAGCTGTTTTTGGGACATGTCATATTTTGACATTTTTCCATACTATAGCCTTGCCTTTTCGCTCATTTTTTCAACATGCTATTTCATGGTGTTTTTGTCCGTTTTTGCAACTTTCTTTGCTATGGCGAGTCTCGGCACGCTATTTAATGCTGTTTTGAGGTGTTTTAAGCTGTTTTTGGGACATGTCATATTTTGACATTTTTCCATACTATAGCCTTGCCTTTTCGCTCATTTTTTCAACATGCTATTTCATGGTGTTTTTGTCCGTTTTTGCAACTTTCTTTGCTATGGCGAGTCTCGGCACGCTATTTAATGCTGTTTTGAGGTGTTTTAAGCTGTTTTTGGGACATGTCATATTTTGACATTTTTCCATACTATAGCCTTGCCTTTTCGCTCATTTTTTCAACATGCTATTTCATGGTGTTTTTGTCCGTTTTTGCAACTTTCTTTGCTATGGCGAGTCTCGGCACGCTATTTAATGCTGTTTTGAGGTGTTTTAAGCTGTTTTTGGGACATGTCATATTTTGACATTTTTCCATACTATAGCCTTGCCTTTTCGCTCATTTTTTCAACATGCTATTTCATGGTGTTTTTGTCCGTTTTTGCAACTTTCTTTGCTATGGCGAGTCTCGGCACGCTATTTAATGCTGTTTTGAGGTGTTTTAAGCTGTTTTTGGGACATGTCATATTTTGACATTTTTCCATACTATAGCCTTGCCTTTTCGCTCATTTTTTCAACATGCTATTTCATGGTGTTTTTGTCCGTTTTTGCAACTTTCTTTGCTATGGCGAGTCTCGGCACGCTATTTAATGCTGTTTTGAGGTGTTTTAAGCTGTTTTTGGGACATGTCATATTTTGACATTTTTCCATACTATAGCCTTGCCTTTTCGCTCATTTTTTCAACATGCTATTTCATGGTGTTTTTGTCCGTTTTTGCAACTTTCTTTGCTATGGCGAGTCTCGGCACGCTATTTAATGCTGTTTTGAGGTGTTTTAAGCTGTTTTTGGGACATGTCATATTTTGACATTTTTCCATACTATAGCCTTGCCTTTTCGCTCATTTTTTCAACATGCTATTTCATGGTGTTTTTGTCCGTTTTTGCAACTTTCTTTGCTATGGCGAGTCTCGGCACGCTATTTAATGCTGTTTTGAGGTGTTTTAAGCTGTTTTTGGGACATGTCATATTTTGACATTTTTCCATACTATAGCCTTGCCTTTTCGCTCATTTTTTCAACATGCTATTTCATGGTGTTTTTGTCCGTTTTTGCAACTTTCTTTGCTATGGCGAGTCTCGGCACGCTATTTAATGCTGTTTTGAGGTGTTTTAAGCTGTTTTTGGGACATGTCATATTTTGACATTTTTCCATACTATAGCCTTGCCTTTTCGCTCATTTTTTCAACATGCTATTTCATGGTGTTTTTGTCCGTTTTTGCAACTTTCTTTGCTATGGCGAGTCTCGGCACGCTATTTAATGCTGTTTTGAGGTGTTTTAAGCTGTTTTTGGGACATGTCATATTTTGACATTTTTCCATACTATAGCCTTGCCTTTTCGCTCATTTTTTCAACATGCTATTTCATGGTGTTTTTGTCCGTTTTTGCAACTTTCTTTGCTATGGCGAGTCTCGGCACGCTATTTAATGCTGTTTTGAGGTGTTTTAAGCTGTTTTTGGGACATGTCATATTTTGACATTTTTCCATACTATAGCCTTGCCTTTTCGCTCATTTTTTCAACATGCTATTTCATGGTGTTTTTGTCCGTTTTTGCAACTTTCTTTGCTATGGCGAGTCTCGGCACGCTATTTAATGCTGTTTTGAGGTGTTTTAAGCTGTTTTTGGGACATGTCATATTTTGACATTTTTCCATACTATAGCCTTGCCTTTTCGCTCATTTTTTCAACATGCTATTTCATGGTGTTTTTGTCCGTTTTTGCAACTTTCTTTGCTATGGCGAGTCTCGGCACGCTATTTAATGCTGTTTTGAGGTGTTTTAAGCTGTTTTTGGGACATGTCATATTTTGACATTTTTCCATACTATAGCCTTGCCTTTTCGCTCATTTTTTCAACATGCTATTTCATGGTGTTTTTGTCCGTTTTTGCAACTTTCTTTGCTATGGCGAGTCTCGGCACGCTATTTAATGCTGTTTTGAGGTGTTTTAAGCTGTTTTTGGGACATGTCATATTTTGACATTTTTCCATACTATAGCCTTGCCTTTTCGCTCATTTTTTCAACATGCTATTTCATGGTGTTTTTGTCCGTTTTTGCAACTTTCTTTGCTATGGCGAGTCTCGGCACGCTATTTAATGCTGTTTTGAGGTGTTTTAAGCTGTTTTTGGGACATGTCATATTTTGACATTTTTCCATACTATAGCCTTGCCTTTTCGCTCATTTTTTCAACATGCTATTTCATGGTGTTTTTGTCCGTTTTTGCAACTTTCTTTGCTATGGCGAGTCTCGGCACGCTATTTAATGCTGTTTTGAGGTGTTTTAAGCTGTTTTTGGGACATGTCATATTTTGACATTTTTCCATACTATAGCCTTGCCTTTTCGCTCATTTTTTCAACATGCTATTTCATGGTGTTTTTGTCCGTTTTTGCAACTTTCTTTGCTATGGCGAGTCTCGGCACGCTATTTAATGCTGTTTTGAGGTGTTTTAAGCTGTTTTTGGGACATGTCATATTTTGACATTTTTCCATACTATAGCCTTGCCTTTTCGCTCATTTTTTCAACATGCTATTTCATGGTGTTTTTGTCCGTTTTTGCAACTTTCTTTGCTATGGCGAGTCTCGGCACGCTATTTAATGCTGTTTTGAGGTGTTTTAAGCTGTTTTTGGGACATGTCATATTTTGACATTTTTCCATACTATAGCCTTGCCTTTTCGCTCATTTTTTCAACATGCTATTTCATGGTGTTTTTGTCCGTTTTTGCAACTTTCTTTGCTATGGCGAGTCTCGGCACGCTATTTAATGCTGTTTTGAGGTGTTTTAAGCTGTTTTTGGGACATGTCATATTTTGACATTTTTCCATACTATAGCCTTGCCTTTTCGCTCATTTTTTCAACATGCTATTTCATGGTGTTTTTGTCCGTTTTTGCAACTTTCTTTGCTATGGCGAGTCTCGGCACGCTATTTAATGCTGTTTTGAGGTGTTTTAAGCTGTTTTTGGGACATGTCATATTTTGACATTTTTCCATACTATAGCCTTGCCTTTTCGCTCATTTTTTCAACATGCTATTTCATGGTGTTTTTGTCCGTTTTTGCAACTTTCTTTGCTATGGCGAGTCTCGGCACGCTATTTAATGCTGTTTTGAGGTGTTTTAAGCTGTTTTTGGGACATGTCATATTTTGACATTTTTCCATACTATAGCCTTGCCTTTTCGCTCATTTTTTCAACATGCTATTTCATGGTGTTTTTGTCCGTTTTTGCAACTTTCTTTGCTATGGCGAGTCTCGGCACGCTATTTAATGCTGTTTTGAGGTGTTTTAAGCTGTTTTTGGGACATGTCATATTTTGACATTTTTCCATACTATAGCCTTGCCTTTTCGCTCATTTTTTCAACATGCTATTTCATGGTGTTTTTGTCCGTTTTTGCAACTTTCTTTGCTATGGCGAGTCTCGGCACGCTATTTAATGCTGTTTTGAGGTGTTTTAAGCTGTTTTTGGGACATGTCATATTTTGACATTTTTCCATACTATAGCCTTGCCTTTTCGCTCATTTTTTCAACATGCTATTTCATGGTGTTTTTGTCCGTTTTTGCAACTTTCTTTGCTATGGCGAGTCTCGGCACGCTATTTAATGCTGTTTTGAGGTGTTTTAAGCTGTTTTTGGGACATGTCATATTTTGACATTTTTCCATACTATAGCCTTGCCTTTTCGCTCATTTTTTCAACATGCTATTTCATGGTGTTTTTGTCCGTTTTTGCAACTTTCTTTGCTATGGCGAGTCTCGGCACGCTATTTAATGCTGTTTTGAGGTGTTTTAAGCTGTTTTTGGGACATGTCATATTTTGACATTTTTCCATACTATAGCCTTGCCTTTTCGCTCATTTTTTCAACATGCTATTTCATGGTGTTTTTGTCCGTTTTTGCAACTTTCTTTGCTATGGCGAGTCTCGGCACGCTATTTAATGCTGTTTTGAGGTGTTTTAAGCTGTTTTTGGGACATGTCATATTTTGACATTTTTCCATACTATAGCCTTGCCTTTTCGCTCATTTTTTCAACATGCTATTTCATGGTGTTTTTGTCCGTTTTTGCAACTTTCTTTGCTATGGCGAGTCTCGGCACGCTATTTAATGCTGTTTTGAGGTGTTTTAAGCTGTTTTTGGGACATGTCATATTTTGACATTTTTCCATACTATAGCCTTGCCTTTTCGCTCATTTTTTCAACATGCTATTTCATGGTGTTTTTGTCCGTTTTTGCAACTTTCTTTGCTATGGCGAGTCTCGGCACGCTATTTAATGCTGTTTTGAGGTGTTTTAAGCTGTTTTTGGGACATGTCATATTTTGACATTTTTCCATACTATAGCCTTGCCTTTTCGCTCATTTTTTCAACATGCTATTTCATGGTGTTTTTGTCCGTTTTTGCAACTTTCTTTGCTATGGCGAGTCTCGGCACGCTATTTAATGCTGTTTTGAGGTGTTTTAAGCTGTTTTTGGGACATGTCATATTTTGACATTTTTCCATACTATAGCCTTGCCTTTTCGCTCATTTTTTCAACATGCTATTTCATGGTGTTTTTGTCCGTTTTTGCAACTTTCTTTGCTATGGCGAGTCTCGGCACGCTATTTAATGCTGTTTTGAGGTGTTTTAAGCTGTTTTTGGGACATGTCATATTTTGACATTTTTCCATACTATAGCCTTGCCTTTTCGCTCATTTTTTCAACATGCTATTTCATGGTGTTTTTGTCCGTTTTTGCAACTTTCTTTGCTATGGCGAGTCTCGGCACGCTATTTAATGCTGTTTTGAGGTGTTTTAAGCTGTTTTTGGGACATGTCATATTTTGACATTTTTCCATACTATAGCCTTGCCTTTTCGCTCATTTTTTCAACATGCTATTTCATGGTGTTTTTGTCCGTTTTTGCAACTTTCTTTGCTATGGCGAGTCTCGGCACGCTATTTAATGCTGTTTTGAGGTGTTTTAAGCTGTTTTTGGGACATGTCATATTTTGACATTTTTCCATACTATAGCCTTGCCTTTTCGCTCATTTTTTCAACATGCTATTTCATGGTGTTTTTGTCCGTTTTTGCAACTTTCTTTGCTATGGCGAGTCTCGGCACGCTATTTAATGCTGTTTTGAGGTGTTTTAAGCTGTTTTTGGGACATGTCATATTTTGACATTTTTCCATACTATAGCCTTGCCTTTTCGCTCATTTTTTCAACATGCTATTTCATGGTGTTTTTGTCCGTTTTTGCAACTTTCTTTGCTATGGCGAGTCTCGGCACGCTATTTAATGCTGTTTTGAGGTGTTTTAAGCTGTTTTTGGGACATGTCATATTTTGACATTTTTCCATACTATAGCCTTGCCTTTTCGCTCATTTTTTCAACATGCTATTTCATGGTGTTTTTGTCCGTTTTTGCAACTTTCTTTGCTATGGCGAGTCTCGGCACGCTATTTAATGCTGTTTTGAGGTGTTTTAAGCTGTTTTTGGGACATGTCATATTTTGACATTTTTCCATACTATAGCCTTGCCTTTTCGCTCATTTTTTCAACATGCTATTTCATGGTGTTTTTGTCCGTTTTTGCAACTTTCTTTGCTATGGCGAGTCTCGGCACGCTATTTAATGCTGTTTTGAGGTGTTTTAAGCTGTTTTTGGGACATGTCATATTTTGACATTTTTCCATACTATAGCCTTGCCTTTTCGCTCATTTTTTCAACATGCTATTTCATGGTGTTTTTGTCCGTTTTTGCAACTTTCTTTGCTATGGCGAGTCTCGGCACGCTATTTAATGCTGTTTTGAGGTGTTTTAAGCTGTTTTTGGGACATGTCATATTTTGACATTTTTCCATACTATAGCCTTGCCTTTTCGCTCATTTTTTCAACATGCTATTTCATGGTGTTTTTGTCCGTTTTTGCAACTTTCTTTGCTATGGCGAGTCTCGGCACGCTATTTAATGCTGTTTTGAGGTGTTTTAAGCTGTTTTTGGGACATGTCATATTTTGACATTTTTCCATACTATAGCCTTGCCTTTTCGCTCATTTTTTCAACATGCTATTTCATGGTGTTTTTGTCCGTTTTTGCAACTTTCTTTGCTATGGCGAGTCTCGGCACGCTATTTAATGCTGTTTTGAGGTGTTTTAAGCTGTTTTTGGGACATGTCATATTTTGACATTTTTCCATACTATAGCCTTGCCTTTTCGCTCATTTTTTCAACATGCTATTTCATGGTGTTTTTGTCCGTTTTTGCAACTTTCTTTGCTATGGCGAGTCTCGGCACGCTATTTAATGCTGTTTTGAGGTGTTTTAAGCTGTTTTTGGGACATGTCATATTTTGACATTTTTCCATACTATAGCCTTGCCTTTTCGCTCATTTTTTCAACATGCTATTTCATGGTGTTTTTGTCCGTTTTTGCAACTTTCTTTGCTATGGCGAGTCTCGGCACGCTATTTAATGCTGTTTTGAGGTGTTTTAAGCTGTTTTTGGGACATGTCATATTTTGACATTTTTCCATACTATAGCCTTGCCTTTTCGCTCATTTTTTCAACATGCTATTTCATGGTGTTTTTGTCCGTTTTTGCAACTTTCTTTGCTATGGCGAGTCTCGGCACGCTATTTAATGCTGTTTTGAGGTGTTTTAAGCTGTTTTTGGGACATGTCATATTTTGACATTTTTCCATACTATAGCCTTGCCTTTTCGCTCATTTTTTCAACATGCTATTTCATGGTGTTTTTGTCCGTTTTTGCAACTTTCTTTGCTATGGCGAGTCTCGGCACGCTATTTAATGCTGTTTTGAGGTGTTTTAAGCTGTTTTTGGGACATGTCATATTTTGACATTTTTCCATACTATAGCCTTGCCTTTTCGCTCATTTTTTCAACATGCTATTTCATGGTGTTTTTGTCCGTTTTTGCAACTTTCTTTGCTATGGCGAGTCTCGGCACGCTATTTAATGCTGTTTTGAGGTGTTTTAAGCTGTTTTTGGGACATGTCATATTTTGACATTTTTCCATACTATAGCCTTGCCTTTTCGCTCATTTTTTCAACATGCTATTTCATGGTGTTTTTGTCCGTTTTTGCAACTTTCTTTGCTATGGCGAGTCTCGGCACGCTATTTAATGCTGTTTTGAGGTGTTTTAAGCTGTTTTTGGGACATGTCATATTTTGACATTTTTCCATACTATAGCCTTGCCTTTTCGCTCATTTTTTCAACATGCTATTTCATGGTGTTTTTGTCCGTTTTTGCAACTTTCTTTGCTATGGCGAGTCTCGGCACGCTATTTAATGCTGTTTTGAGGTGTTTTAAGCTGTTTTTGGGACATGTCATATTTTGACATTTTTCCATACTATAGCCTTGCCTTTTCGCTCATTTTTTCAACATGCTATTTCATGGTGTTTTTGTCCGTTTTTGCAACTTTCTTTGCTATGGCGAGTCTCGGCACGCTATTTAATGCTGTTTTGAGGTGTTTTAAGCTGTTTTTGGGACATGTCATATTTTGACATTTTTCCATACTATAGCCTTGCCTTTTCGCTCATTTTTTCAACATGCTATTTCATGGTGTTTTTGTCCGTTTTTGCAACTTTCTTTGCTATGGCGAGTCTCGGCACGCTATTTAATGCTGTTTTGAGGTGTTTTAAGCTGTTTTTGGGACATGTCATATTTTGACATTTTTCCATACTATAGCCTTGCCTTTTCGCTCATTTTTTCAACATGCTATTTCATGGTGTTTTTGTCCGTTTTTGCAACTTTCTTTGCTATGGCGAGTCTCGGCACGCTATTTAATGCTGTTTTGAGGTGTTTTAAGCTGTTTTTGGGACATGTCATATTTTGACATTTTTCCATACTATAGCCTTGCCTTTTCGCTCATTTTTTCAACATGCTATTTCATGGTGTTTTTGTCCGTTTTTGCAACTTTCTTTGCTATGGCGAGTCTCGGCACGCTATTTAATGCTGTTTTGAGGTGTTTTAAGCTGTTTTTGGGACATGTCATATTTTGACATTTTTCCATACTATAGCCTTGCCTTTTCGCTCATTTTTTCAACATGCTATTTCATGGTGTTTTTGTCCGTTTTTGCAACTTTCTTTGCTATGGCGAGTCTCGGCACGCTATTTAATGCTGTTTTGAGGTGTTTTAAGCTGTTTTTGGGACATGTCATATTTTGACATTTTTCCATACTATAGCCTTGCCTTTTCGCTCATTTTTTCAACATGCTATTTCATGGTGTTTTTGTCCGTTTTTGCAACTTTCTTTGCTATGGCGAGTCTCGGCACGCTATTTAATGCTGTTTTGAGGTGTTTTAAGCTGTTTTTGGGACATGTCATATTTTGACATTTTTCCATACTATAGCCTTGCCTTTTCGCTCATTTTTTCAACATGCTATTTCATGGTGTTTTTGTCCGTTTTTGCAACTTTCTTTGCTATGGCGAGTCTCGGCACGCTATTTAATGCTGTTTTGAGGTGTTTTAAGCTGTTTTTGGGACATGTCATATTTTGACATTTTTCCATACTATAGCCTTGCCTTTTCGCTCATTTTTTCAACATGCTATTTCATGGTGTTTTTGTCCGTTTTTGCAACTTTCTTTGCTATGGCGAGTCTCGGCACGCTATTTAATGCTGTTTTGAGGTGTTTTAAGCTGTTTTTGGGACATGTCATATTTTGACATTTTTCCATACTATAGCCTTGCCTTTTCGCTCATTTTTTCAACATGCTATTTCATGGTGTTTTTGTCCGTTTTTGCAACTTTCTTTGCTATGGCGAGTCTCGGCACGCTATTTAATGCTGTTTTGAGGTGTTTTAAGCTGTTTTTGGGACATGTCATATTTTGACATTTTTCCATACTATAGCCTTGCCTTTTCGCTCATTTTTTCAACATGCTATTTCATGGTGTTTTTGTCCGTTTTTGCAACTTTCTTTGCTATGGCGAGTCTCGGCACGCTATTTAATGCTGTTTTGAGGTGTTTTAAGCTGTTTTTGGGACATGTCATATTTTGACATTTTTCCATACTATAGCCTTGCCTTTTCGCTCATTTTTTCAACATGCTATTTCATGGTGTTTTTGTCCGTTTTTGCAACTTTCTTTGCTATGGCGAGTCTCGGCACGCTATTTAATGCTGTTTTGAGGTGTTTTAAGCTGTTTTTGGGACATGTCATATTTTGACATTTTTCCATACTATAGCCTTGCCTTTTCGCTCATTTTTTCAACATGCTATTTCATGGTGTTTTTGTCCGTTTTTGCAACTTTCTTTGCTATGGCGAGTCTCGGCACGCTATTTAATGCTGTTTTGAGGTGTTTTAAGCTGTTTTTGGGACATGTCATATTTTGACATTTTTCCATACTATAGCCTTGCCTTTTCGCTCATTTTTTCAACATGCTATTTCATGGTGTTTTTGTCCGTTTTTGCAACTTTCTTTGCTATGGCGAGTCTCGGCACGCTATTTAATGCTGTTTTGAGGTGTTTTAAGCTGTTTTTGGGACATGTCATATTTTGACATTTTTCCATACTATAGCCTTGCCTTTTCGCTCATTTTTTCAACATGCTATTTCATGGTGTTTTTGTCCGTTTTTGCAACTTTCTTTGCTATGGCGAGTCTCGGCACGCTATTTAATGCTGTTTTGAGGTGTTTTAAGCTGTTTTTGGGACATGTCATATTTTGACATTTTTCCATACTATAGCCTTGCCTTTTCGCTCATTTTTTCAACATGCTATTTCATGGTGTTTTTGTCCGTTTTTGCAACTTTCTTTGCTATGGCGAGTCTCGGCACGCTATTTAATGCTGTTTTGAGGTGTTTTAAGCTGTTTTTGGGACATGTCATATTTTGACATTTTTCCATACTATAGCCTTGCCTTTTCGCTCATTTTTTCAACATGCTATTTCATGGTGTTTTTGTCCGTTTTTGCAACTTTCTTTGCTATGGCGAGTCTCGGCACGCTATTTAATGCTGTTTTGAGGTGTTTTAAGCTGTTTTTGGGACATGTCATATTTTGACATTTTTCCATACTATAGCCTTGCCTTTTCGCTCATTTTTTCAACATGCTATTTCATGGTGTTTTTGTCCGTTTTTGCAACTTTCTTTGCTATGGCGAGTCTCGGCACGCTATTTAATGCTGTTTTGAGGTGTTTTAAGCTGTTTTTGGGACATGTCATATTTTGACATTTTTCCATACTATAGCCTTGCCTTTTCGCTCATTTTTTCAACATGCTATTTCATGGTGTTTTTGTCCGTTTTTGCAACTTTCTTTGCTATGGCGAGTCTCGGCACGCTATTTAATGCTGTTTTGAGGTGTTTTAAGCTGTTTTTGGGACATGTCATATTTTGACATTTTTCCATACTATAGCCTTGCCTTTTCGCTCATTTTTTCAACATGCTATTTCATGGTGTTTTTGTCCGTTTTTGCAACTTTCTTTGCTATGGCGAGTCTCGGCACGTTATTTAATGCTGTTTTGAGGTGTTTTAAGCTGTTTTTGGGACATGTCATATTTTGACATTTTTCCATACTATAGCCTTGCCTTTTCGCTCATTTTTTCAACATGCTATTTCATGGTGTTTTTGTCCGTTTTTGCAACTTTCTTTACTATGGCGAGTCTCGGCACGTTATTTAATGCTGTTTTGAGGTGTTTTAAGCTGTTTTTGGGACATGTCATATTTTGACATTTTTTGCCTTGCCTTTTTGGTTCTTTTTTCAACATGCTATGTTATGCCATGCCTTGGCATGCTATGTTTGGTGGTTTTCAGCTGTTTTTGCAACGTCCTATTGTTTTATCGTTACCCTATATAGCCTTGCATTTTTTGTCATTTTTCGATATGCCATACTATGGTGTTTTTGCAATATTCATTAATTTTGCTTTGTTAGTAATCAGGAACTTCAGCATTTTATTGATCCACCATTGGAGATGCAGTTAACCAGTTCCTCAACAAATGTGCACATGACATCACTGAGTCCATCTTGCCATTGGCAACTTCTGTCAATTTTACCGTCTGTTGAAAGGGGGATCGGCACCTGTTATAATATAAAGGAGGGATGACACAACAACATCAAAACAGAACCTAAACTTTAGGAACAATATATATACATCACAGTATAATACATTTCGGTCATTTTTTTGAACATGCTATTTTGTGATGTTTTTGGTTGGACATTTTTCAATATTCTTTACAATGACGTGTCTCCACATGCTACTCTATGTGGTTTTCATCTGTTTTTTTGAACGTCATACCTTGACATTTTTTGCGCTCTATGCTTTTTTATGTGTTTCTTTAGCTGTGTTTTGGACATGTGATGCAGTCAAAAATCACACCAAAAAGTCATATTATAGCATGTGGTATAAAATTGCCGGAAAAAATCATACTATAGCATGTGGGCCAGAATCACTCAAAAAGGTCATACTATAGCATGTGGTCCAAAATCGAGCCAAAAAGGCCTTCTATGTTGTCAAAAATAGCCCCAAAATATCCTTGTATGGTATGACGTCAAACATCGCGCCAAACCATGATCGTATAACATGTTATCTAAAATCGTGTCAAAAAGTCATACTGTAGCATGTGGTCCAACATCAAGACAAAAAGTCCTGCTATGGCCTCAAAAACACCAACAAAACGTCAGTTTATTTTGTCGTCAAAAATCATTGTAAAGCTTGTCGTCAAAAATCTTGCCAAAACTTTATAATATAGTATGTCGTCCAAAATTGCGCCAATACATAGTATACTATTGCATCAAAAATCATGCCAAAATGGTTCAGAAATGTCATAGTATAGTATGTCGGCAAAAATCGCGCCAAAAAGTCATACTATAGTACATCTTAAGAAATTGCGCCAAAACATCACAGTATAGTATGTTGTGAAATAAATGTCATTAAAAATCATGTAAACCTTCCTCTACACAAGACCACCAGTTTACTGCTTTCCTTTATATTTACCTGCAATGCCTGAATGAGTAAACGAAGAATCGTTTCCAAAATCCCTGGAGAGTACAGTAGCAGGAATAGCTTGAAATGCAGCTGAAGATTTCTTCAGAGACTTCCTGAAAGGTTCCTGTAGTGAAAAAGAGCCATTTGTATTAGTAAATATTAGCTCTGCCTTTCACGGCGTTGGGATTGTGGGCGAGTCAACCTGTGAGCACATTATACTCTGGGAGTCACACCATCTGTGGCACTCACCTCTTACATTTCATCTTTCTCCAGATACCCGCCGGGCGTAGTTGGAGTGGCTCCAGGCGGCATCCCAGGGGCGTTAGAGGGCATGGTGCCTGGTGGGGTGCCCATTGCCCACACTCTGCCCTCTGGTACACACCCCTCCCAGGCCCCGTCGCCCAACCAGCCCTCCAAACACGGCGAGACCAGAGAGCACCTCACCGAGCAATAGCAGCAGAAGGGATCCAAAACGGCAACATCTCATCCGACCTGTCGACACTCAGAACCAACCAATCACAAAGCAAACAACCAACTGGGACCAAGAGACAGTGAATCAACACAAGCGGCTGCCTGTTAAACCAGTCAGCAACTGGGAACAGAGGAAGTGTTCCGGGGAATTTGTACTTTTAACGTTTTAGTTTTTACTCTCTGTCTCTTTGGGTTCAGTACCGACTTTACTCTTTGATGATGATGGGTTTTTTTCCTTCGGGACATGCCTATGATTGTGGACACAGAGTCCAGTGTTTTTAGCGCTCCGGGATTACCCGATGAGACTCTGTCCCGCCCCCTCTCACACCTCAGAGCTCATGGGAAACGTAGGCCCACATCTCAACACTCCAGTGGGCAAACAAGGAAAACTTTTGGCATCATGTGCTACTGGACCTTATCTCCTCCCTCTCTCACCCCTCCTGATCCTCCCCACCTCCCCTCCACCCAGCTCCCACCCTCCTTATGTAACTAATGTGTGTTGTTTAGGCCCCTCATTATGCCTCAGAAGAGAATTATAATTTTTTTTCTTTCAATCTTCAGTGTGAATGACTAAAAATGGATTATTGACTATATATATTTATCATTCGTCAAACAAAAGGAAAAGATTGCTCATCAGTTATAGTAATCTAGAGTGGGTTTTAACCCTTTCCTGGCAATAATACATAAAGTTGCAGTTACATGATTTCACCACTTGAGGGCACTTCTATACAGTGTGGTGGGTTTCTCCTGACGTCCACAAGTTATTCCAATATATTTTGTGAGTATTCTTAAAACTCTAAACAAAACACTTTATACATTTCATTGTAGCTGAATTTTGAGGGAGCTACCAGCTAAGTATTTAACTTTTCTCTTTAGTTGTTAAGAGTTGTTGATGTGTCAGTGTGACTGTGAGCCGTGACGAAGGAAACATTTTTTTATAGTCATAAAAAATAATGAAGTTTGGTGTGACTGCATCTGATTCTTCTGTTAACAAACTGGGACGTTTCTGACAACCAATCTCATCTTTGAGCACATTTCATGCTGAAGACAGGAAAGGGTTAAAGCAAACTTAATTTCTTAATGACTCAGGAAAACACTTTTTTGCAGATATTGTTTATTCCCAGAATTTTGTCTTTGAGAAAAAAAAGATAAGACTAATCTGGTTAGTCTGGATATTTTCTCTCCTCCCTCATCCTCTCCATTGTGGTATTTTTATATACAAGGCGCATCCCACGTTTTTGGTGTTTAAAAGAGTTTTGAAGAGTCCTGTTAGATTTGTAATGCCTAGTTAAATGTTCCTATAACCATAGTCCTATGTGATCCGCCCCTCTCTCTTCTCTCCTTATTATATTTTCTTTGTTCTATTGAAGGCCAGGTTCTTTGGGGCATCCTGTACTCTGTAAGAGCAATAGCAGAAACTCCTACTTAGTGTCCCAACAATAGCAGAAGAGGCAGCCAGCAGTATGTTTTTGTTTTTAGTGTGAGTATTTGTATTTGTTTCTTGTACAAGGTGAACATTTAGCATTCAGTGCAGTTCAAATAAAAGATACGATTCTGAGAACCAGCTGTCTGTACCAGCTTCATTTTTAACACTTTTGTTGTGCTTTCTTACTTTGAAGCTACAGTTGGTGACTTAACTCTGATACTATTGGAAATTATATCTTTGTTACAGTGGAGAAAGCAATTTTTGAATCACTGGATGCTACCAAGAGGGTGAGGCAGAAATGCAAATGTTTGATTTTGGCCAAAATCTCAAACATTTTGTGTCTTTTTTTTCCAAACGGGATTCGGTTTTGCAGGTCAGAGCTCCTACAGTGATCTGGACTATATTTAGATGCTGTGAACTTTATTGACTGTCCTTGAGTGTGATACATTATCGAACTGGCGCATCAATTTCAAAACATTCCCATCCACCATCACCCGCTGAAGTCAAACAGTCAAACATAACCACAAGGAAACAAACAGGGTGCAAGTGAGTCAAATTTAATATTAATGCACTCTATAGAAAGAGGCAGAGTGTTTGGTTTGCTTTTTTCCCCACCAGTGTCACCACCACCCACTCTTACATGACAAGGAGCTACTAAATCACACATAAAAATGTCAGTAAACTTGTACGTCCTTTTCCCCCTTCCCCTCACAGAATGTAGGTATCATCTGTGCAAAATAAAATACTTCAAGACTGAACGGATCAAACGGAACACAGATAAAACGGGGCAGAACAAAGGTGTCGCCTCCGCGCGCTAAATCTCCTAGACAAATAAATAAATCCAAACATCAGGAGGGGTTTGGAGAGGGATGGGGAAAACAGGTGCTCTTTTACACCTTAACATACACACAAGGATCAGCATCCTCTTGACTTTTAAGCAACATTTCTGTCAGGCAATTCTGTAAATGAAATTTCTCATCTAATGCGGCTTTGGGATTTCCTTAAATACATTATAATTTCCTATATGTCCTAGTATTTGTGTCAGGTCGAGATAATTACTTTGATAAGAAATAAGGATAAATCTGAGCACAGAAAGGCAAACTAAGTGGACATGATGTGCTTTTATAGGAGCAGTAGTTGGGATTCTGTTTGTCGGTGCTGGTATTTTTTTTCTACCACGGAGCTCACAGAACACATGCATTATTACAAGTTAAAGATTTACATTTTGGAGAAAAGAAAAAAGAAATACAGATAGCAAGGTATTCTCCCAGAGCCCACAGTGTCCAGTCTTAGATTTAAGAGCTCTGTTTTTTCTTCTTCACCTCTATTGACTCACTCGTCCTCGTCCTCCTCTTCCTCACCGTCAGACAGAGAGGCACAGGGGCGAATCTGACGGTATCTGTCCAACCACTTCTCCACCATCTGGGTGACCAGGGGGTGGTTACGGCGGCGAGAGCTCTTCTGCATGGCTGCCAGCATGCCCCCTTCTGTCACGCAGCAGTCGAGCCATTCCCTGAGCAGCTTCTCCTGCTGCTCCTCGTTGCCCATCTGAGTCGTAGACAAACATGCAGTTACTCCTCACAACATATTTAACATGTGAAACTGCTGGTGGCCACAGCCATGTGTCACAAATCTTATTATCCACTTGAAAACTTTTCACTCAAAGAGGCCAATTTTTTGTAAAAACAAGTATATGCAGAAATTGAGAAATTAAAAAGAAAACACCTTTCCATACACGTTACCCTTGTTGCCTCTCTAAATTAAAAAAAAATAGTATGGTATGCAATAGAAAAAACATTTTAAAAAAAAAGTCAAAGGACAGTATGCCAAAAAATTGACAATTTTTTCTATTAAAACATTGTATAGTATAACATAAAAATATCATCGGATATTATGCCATAAATATATCTTAATAATCGTAAACATCCTATGACAATCCAATGAAAAAAGTCTTCAATGTGTCATAGTCTGACAAAAAATGTCATAGGAGAGTATGATACAAAAAAGTCACAATATGGTGTGTCAAAAACATGTCATAGTATAGTATGGGATTCAAATTTCAGAAAAATAGTATAATATGTAGATAATATGTCATGGTACAGTATGTTAAAAAAAAACATTTTATTGTACAGTATCTTGAAAAAAAAAACTGTCATAGTGTAGTAGGTCGAAAATATGCCATAATATAGTATGCTGGAAAAAATGTCATAGCATAGTATGTCCAAAAAAAGGCCTTAATGTAGTATGTAGGAATATGCCAGAGTATTGTGCGACAAAAAAGTCATAGTTATAGTATGTGGAAACAATGCCATCATATGTGGGATGTGGAATAAACTGTCATGGTATAGTGTACCACAAAAATGCCATAGTATGCTTAAAAAAATGTCATAACATAGTAAGTCGAAAAAATTTCATTGCGTAGGATTTTGAAAAAGATTCAGTGTAGTATGACCCAAAAATAAATGGTATGGTATGGTATAACAAGTATTGTATGACATGAGAATATCATTTAAAATGCTATAAAATGATATAAAAATTGCCATCAAAATGTCATAGTGTGGTATGACATACAAAATCTCTTTAAAATATCATAGTATAGTATGCCATAAAAATATCTGAAAATGTCACAGTAAAGTATGCTAAAATGTTATAGTTAAGTATGTCATGGTTTAATAGGTCATTAAGTCAAAAATGGCATTAAATGTAATACCGTGCCAAATGGCATATAGATTTTTTTTAAACATTCTTGGCCTTATTTGTTACTAAATTAATTAATCAACTTTAAACCTGTTTAAGACCTTTATTTATCTTACATAATTTTGATATTAAACTTCAAAATGAACAGATAAATTTCAATTGTTTTGAAAACAGAATCACAGCATCAGTGCCTACCTCTTGTGCAGACAGAAAGTGAATGTGCAACAGCTTCCTCTCGCTGTCCACCAGTGGCAAGAAAGTGACCGTGACATCATCGTCAGTATTGAGGTTGGCGCCTGCACCACGATTGTCGTAGCCGTCATTCTCCATGGCCACCAGGGCGGAGAAGTGGCCTCGTGTGTAGCCCAGGGCGATGGGGCTCTTCCAGCAGAAACTCTGCTCCCATAACAGAGGCAGGTACACACCTAAAAACACACAAAGCAAGTCAGACCAGCTGGAGCTCGTGTTCAACGGCACACTAAAACCAGCTGAGGAGGAGCAGGCCCTACAGCTCCGCTCTCAAATTACAGTGTGTGTGAATGTCAGCTGGGGCCAAGCGCCATCTCAAATCTGACCTGACATCAGAAGTGGTGGCTTTCAGCTGATTGAAAACAACTGGCCCTTTGTGAGCTCAGAGCGGCTCTGTGGTGCAGCCTGGTGCTCTGCTTCTTCAGGAGTAAGCCCTCGCTTACACACTCAGCCTGCGATGCAGGCTAAAGCCTCAGCTCCACTTCTACACCCACCCAGCTTATTCTCTGTTTTTTTGTGATCTGACCCACTGCTTCTCGGATGCTATTTCCTGTATTAAAGTTACAGGCAGTGCAACAGACTGAGTTAAAGTCTGTGTAAAGTGATAATTAAAATTTGTTCTGAGTTTGTCACATCACAGAAAGATGTGTAATTAAACAACTGACCAAATTTGAATGACCAAAAATATTGTCAAGTATTTAAAAGAAGGTCTCAAAATCAGGAAAAAAATGCACAGAATTTTCTTATCTGAAACGCTGGGGGTGTGTCTGCTGGAGGAGCGGAGGCCACGCCTAATCGCAGGACAATGCTAATGATGCTTCTCATTTTTATACTGCTACATTGTCAGGGGCGGGGTTACGCTGCATATAGCTCCAGTGCATCATCGAGCTATGGTTTTAGGCCCGCCCAAAAAATCTTAAAACAGGGAAATGGTGAAAAACAAGTCAACGTCTAACTCCACAATTCAGTACTATATAGTAAAGGGTTTTTGTAACATGTTTTCAACAATCAGATTCCAACATTTATAATGTGTTTTGAAACAAATCTCTGAATTCACTTTACACAGACTTTAAAGATATTCTGTGTTGCATGGTGACTATGCACCTTATCTGTGCACGCCCTCCCATTTGTTTAGTCCAAGTTATAAAGAGGCTATGAGCAAGACTTCAGGACCTTATTTTACCCCACGCCCTCTTGTAGGGACAGACTCCATCAACTTTTATGAACTTATGACGAGAAGCCCTATCTCCAAACATTTAATTTAGCTTTTTTTTCTCTGGCAACCTCTTCTCTCCACATCAAAGAGGCACAGATTAATGATACTGGTAATGAGATATTGGATGAATTATTGGTGAAAGGGTTAGATAGGATCAAAGCACGTGTTATCATTTCTAGGCTTGAACTCCTTCAGTTTTAAGTTATTCTTCCAACACACTTTGCCAACACTAAACTGAAACTTTCTTTGACCCTAAGTCATCTTCTCTGGTCCGTATGCAAACAAGAGTTTCTGGGATAACAATTTGCATTTGTACAGAGACATTTACAGCAGACAGCTAATCCCTGACTGTTTCTCTTCTATACTGTTGTTCTTCCTCCAGAGGATGATGTTTGATGCGGTCAAAGCACAAAACGGTTATCTTGAGAATTAGTTTCCCCCGTCATTTAAAAAATGCTAAATAACATGGTTTCTTGACTAAACCTTGATAACTTCTGTACAATCGATGTGATTACTTTTTAAGGGACCCATTATTGAACATATCAGGAGTGAGAGGTGTCACTCTGGTAACTAACTCTATTAGACTGTGATATACTGTATTTCATTTGTAGTGAATTTAAGACTTTAAAGACTTTTACACTAAAAATTAAATTTAAGACTTATTTCACTATAGCCAAAATTGGGGGGAAACAAAAAGAAAAAAAAACAACAACCAGACACTGATTACTCAGGGTTAGGGAGAATTTCTTTTACCCAAACATTCATTTTTTTTTGTTTTCGTTTGCCTTATTTTTAGATTGGTTAATTCAAAGCCTTGTAAGACTTTTTAAAGATCCGTGGGGACTCTGCCAAGTTTATCCAAATGCTTCCTCACCTTGAAATCGAGTGTATCCTAACGTTTCACCACGGAAACTTTTGTAGTATTTCACTCCGTAGACTATGATCGGTCTGCGAAGAATGTGCGCGAGAACAAATATGTGGGTCTGCTCCAGGCTGGCCCCGGGCTGAGAGGAGAAAAAAGAGAGAAACAAACAAACAAAACACATCATACAGTTGTAATCATGTTCACTTCCCTCTATTGTACATTCAATATTAATACTTCCAAAAATAGTGGAGTGCTGAGACTGCCAAGTACTGTGTGAACCTGCAACGCTGCAGCTCTGAGTTCATCTGCATGCCACCTCTCCTCCTCTCATCTCAGTGTAAAATCTGAACAAGCAGAAGGCCAACTGTTTTTAAACACACTACATCTACAATGATATTTCAAGTTGAATGGGGGCTTCAAAGTCATCCACAATTATAGGATGGGATATACAAAGGCTGATCTTATCCCTTGGATCTCATCTCTCCATCGCTGTCAAAGCCTCAGATGAGGTTATCACATGGTAGCTTTTTGCCGTGTTTGTTTATGCTGCCGGTAGAGTGGATCTCTGCGCTAAATGCCTGTAATCCCAAGGTCACGTGTTGGGAAGGAGTGCTGCTTCAGCAGGCGAGCCAGCAGAGCAGATGAGCTGTCTGTCAATCTACAACTCCATCTCAGCGGATCTATAATAATTGCTCGTGTCCTTTCTGTCATTCACACACGATCCACCTTTCATTCACGTCAATTCAAGTCACTTCACTAGCATGAAAGTTAATGAGCAACACTCCAAGAGCATTAAGAGCTGAAACACACTGAGTATTACATTTTTTGACCATTTTGTGCATTCAACAGTGTGTGAGGGTATGCAAGTGAAGGAGCTGTGCTGTTATGACTTGTTGTCAATATTTAGGGCTTTTACTTGACAGTGTTGAATAAACTTAGTGAACAAATGTTTAAACATCTGTTTTAGATCGCACAGGCCAAATATGAAGGACTTCACTGGATAGTTTGAAGCTTTATTTATAACATTTGACTATTTCTAAGTCTGATTCTGAATGCTGCACAGCTTCTTTTTTTAAGTAGCATGAGTATGTGTTTGAGAGATGGAGAGCGCTGGAGGTTACACTTAGAGCCGACAGGTGTTGGCGAACGCAGCCCAGAGAATGGTTAGCATTTAAGTTGTCTAGTGGCACTGTAAGTGCAGTGTGGGTTATATCTTTGCCCATGAATAAACACCGCAGCTCCTCAAAACCCAAGAAGTTCCCATGTCTTGAATTCCAGCTGCTCGGCAAAGTGAAGGGAGAGAAAGAGGCTGAATGTGCGCTCTCTAGTTCTGTCCAGAGACAGCATACTCTGCTCCACATATGCTGCAAAATGTAGAAAAATGTATTTATTCAGTGTTTTTAGATTTGGTACTGACCTTGCGTTTATGCCGGCGTTATCAAAAAATAGACCTGAAGTATAAATTAAAGTTTTCTAGTCGTGGTCATGCCTGTAAGACATGATTGAGACATAAGCCTGCATGGAGCTGTTGCAGACAGCTGCGGAGATTAAAATGAGACTGAATCTAATGATATTCGTGTGTGAGAAATGCACCTATTTGCATATTCAAAGATTTTTTTAAGGGTTATAAAATTTGATGGAAGACATTCAAAGACTGACTTAAAATCCTTAATTGAGGCTTCATATGTAATTAAAAAATGACGTTCGGCACAGCCCTACAAATGCGTCTCTGCATCCCAAGGTAAAAAAAGTTCCAAACCACACTGAACTTAATGTTTCTCAAAGGAACTGAAATGTGGACATGCTCGCTGCAATTGCAGGTCTGTCCATTTAACAACATTTTAAACAATGCCACTCTATGGTGTGGTGGTTCTTGCAAATTGCAGTGCCAGGAATGCAAATTAATATCCATATTGAAATCCAAAACATAGAGCAAGTTAAAGGTACTCGGCTGTTTTGACAGCTAGTATGAAGTAATGTTTGATGAGCAGGTTCGTTATTTTAATCTCATGCTCTACTACTACACAAATAATGATGCAAGTTTAGACAATGTGAAAACTCTGAATGTAAAATATGACTCTTCTTGTTTATAAATCCAGAAAGAAGAGAAGAAACATGTTGTGTCTCTCCCAAAAACCAAAAAAGGAGACAGGACACAGTTTGTTCTTTTTGTGCATATCGGTGTATAAATGTGGAGGTGAAACTCCTGCAATTCTAAATGCCACTCCAACCACTTAATAACTAACTCAGTGTCATATTTTTATGTTTAAATGACATCTGACTTTCTAACAACCAAAAAATAATTATATTTTTTTGTTTACAAACCTGCCATTTTGCCTTCGAGAATGCATCAGTTTATATATTGTATTTTCAAAGTTCCCCACAACTTCTGTCCACTCACACAACACATTTACATGAATCTCACACGCTCCCTTTACAGACTGACCACACCACACTGGGACATTTTCTTCCTTTGATAGATAGTGCACTAGAGGAAGGAAGTGAGTAAACCAGAAGGAAGCTCATAATTACCTGGCTGGCCAAAGACAGGATGAACGCCCAGTCCTCCTGCCACTGCTCCTCTCTCAGGGAGAAATGCAAACCGAAACTCTGCGAGTACCATGACTCCCACTCCTTCCAGCGTGTGTAAAACCTTAAAAAAAGTTACAAATTAGACTATTTTTGCAATTTATTTAAATCAAAATGATTTATCCTTCTACAATGTATCTCAAAATAGTTTTTTTTGTGACAGAAAGTATTGCATGTAGCGCAAACACTTCATAAAACAGAATTTCATGTCAAAATCAAAGTCAAAGACAACCTGAATTTTGAGAAATCAAGTTAAAAACACTTTTTCAAGGAGTCTTAAGAAACCTAGTGATGCATAACAAGCGCATCCACATACCTACTGCAATGCACATTTCATGTCTTACCTTTACTAAGTGATCAAACCTCCTAAATTTGACTGTGTGAGGGAAGTATGTAAATTTCCTGAGGAAATGCTTCAACACTGAGCCTCTGAGTCAAATGATCAAAACCACTAAAACAACTTCAGCAGTTACATCACTGAAAGACAGGACAGCCAGAAAGGCAGTAATCTATACTTTGCTCAGATCTGAGACTCATGACTATTTGTTTATGAATATGTCCTAAAGAGATGCGCATTTTTTGAAGTGGGGTTGTATGGGGAGCTTACTTATAGTCAGTGTATGACATACAGTATATGTATGTTTGCATACCCCTAGTTTGGAGAAGCAAAATCGATACCTGTTTATAGCCTCCTGCAAACTGTTAATTTTTTGCAATCTTAGTTTGGTGCAAGCGACACTCTGCGATACAGATCTTAAAAACTACCTACGTCGGTCAATATCAATAAGCATGAACAAAACATTGTCGCCGTGCGTCATCAATCGACGCTGCTGTAGTGGTAAGGGAAAAATGTAAAACAAGCATGAATCGAGCCCTCGCTTTTGTGTTATTTATGGGTGTTGAAAAAGGTCGTGGTGGAGGAAATGAGGCCAACTTTGCATGCCAGTTTTGCAAAAGAGAGCTCGATTTAAACCGATATTTTTTCTTTTCTAGGTGAATAAAATATGTTTTGTTGCTGACCCAGCAGTACATTGCTAGGCTTTCTTGTCAGACTCCAACTAACTGCTTCTCCAAACTGAGGGCTTGCCAATACACATCTACAGCATGTAACACACTGACTATGGGTAAGTACCGAATAAAACCCGAGATTCCACCAATCTCTTAAATGTTCTCTTTGACTTTCATGCAATATTTTTTTGAGTAAGATGTTTTTTTTAATGTGTTCAATGTTCTTCAGGGAAAGCTACAACTGTCACCTCTGTCTATAGAGGTAAGTTCTTCATTCCTTCAAAGAATATATATAGTATCTCTGTTTATGTGCTGATGACATACGGCTTTTTTTGACAGTAATGACTCAAAGTTTTGAGAAAAATGTTTAGGGGTCAAATTCATAGCTTAAGTTACATGTTCATCATAGAACACAGTTCATAATACATTATTTCACCTAATAAAAATATTTTCTGGATTATATGACTATAGGGACTCTGTGTAAGATTGAGTGTCTCACCAATGGGAGCAGTCATGCAGGCTGTCATGTAGGGTCTTGCGGAGGACAGAGTCCTTGTCGTAGATGCCCCAAGTGGCCTGTAGAACAGAGTCCAACAGACAGTCTCCGGCTGTGCGGTTCCACAAGGCGTACAGGCGGCTGTCCAGACGTGTACCCAGCTCCAGAGACCAGTTGATGACGGGAGATTCCTCTTCTAACTCTAACCACGGAGAGACAGGCAAAATGTACGAGTGTTGGGTGAGGGCACTATAGGATAACACATTTCATTATACTGTCTTCAAGCATATCCGCTTTTGTGGAAGTTGTGGAAGATTAAAGGAAACATGATAAGATGGGTTTTTATACTGAGCTGAACAATGAAAAAAATAAGGCCGGGTCGACACAGATTTTTTAAAAATATAGTTTGCTCTGTGCATTTTTGCCTTACTTCCACACACAAACAGCATTTTAGGTCACTGAAAATCAAAGCTGTTAAAAAACTCTGCGCCCAGTGTTAGACATATAGACGGGGGAAAAGGATTTATTTGGCTTGTGACGAGTTTGCACCGTTATTTTCTTTTTTTGAGGCATCGCAAATGAGAATGACCAAATAGTGCTGGCTTTAACCTTGTTAAAAGGACTTTTACATGTTTAAACATACACTTACAATAACTCATCCACTATATTAAGGAACAGGCAAGTCATAATGTACTATGATGTGTTTTAATTGTATTTCTGTGTTTCAATTGGACGTAAAAAAGATGCAAGACTTGGTTTATAAGAACAACCACAAATAAAAAGCATGATTAACAAAAACCTTAAAAGCTGATAGTCCTTAATCTGCTAACAAAAACTCAGCATGGGGGCATAGATGCTGCGTTGAGCTTTTCAGATATGCAACTGCTGCAGCTAGTCGTTATGGAAACACATTGTGCGTCGCATAACCTGCTTCACAGCATTTTTCTTGCCTCCTGAAATATCGTTGAGCACACCTTTACTGATTCCTCAGCTATGTTCTGTGCAAAAACCAAAAACCCAGAGCACCACTCATCAGTAACCCAGTTTGAGGAGGCTTAAATAGGTCACAAGACTCCTCTGATACCTCTCCTCTGAAGAGCACATGTATGTTCACAAGCACACACAGAGTGCAAACCTGGGAGTGTGTCACTGGTTACGCATTTGGGAGAGAAACCAGTCAATTAACCTAATTAGAGAGGGTATATGACATGGAGCAGGAGGTGGTGAGCTGATTGGCGACAGAAATACACAAGAGCAGATGCTTGTTTTTCATGTCACAGCCAGATTATGAATCACAGGTAACCAAAACCCATGAACACATGCGATATGACTTAAATAAGCGCAGTTTGAGGTTTACATGCAGAAGCCAGTTATGAAAAATGAATAAATCTTTGATACCTTTCTGCACATCTCGATCCAATACTTCATCGAACAGCTTCTCTTGGACAGCAGGTGGCAAGTCCTCTATATCTGCAAAAACATATAGAAAAGATATTATGTTTTTACGCTCATTATAACCATAATGGCGCACTGCACTGAGGGCAACAGAAAGGCTACAGTAATGACACACAGAGGGGATGTTCTTTGCAATCCCATTCAGCAGCTGACATTTTGTCAATGGCACACAGTAAACACAAGCTCTGTGCAGCATGTTGTGTTTCTGTGCGTATTGAACTGTGCACACACAAAGCCAGAACACTGGTGGCTATTCTGTGGCTCAATAGTGAATGGCAGTGGCTTTGTGCGAAAGAGAGAGAGCGACAGAAACAAAGGGAAAGTGCCCTGCAGCTGGCCTCTGGCCAAATTCTGTCTGCAAAGAAATACTTGGCATGACAAGAAGAAAAAAAAAAATCGAATATATCAGCGAAGCCTGCATAATCTTTCATCCCGCCGGCAATGGCAGCTCTGAATCAGAATACAACTGGTAGCTCTGAAAAGCAAAGTGCATGTCATTTCAGTGAAGACATTACGCCACAGGGACAGGACACTGAGCTGCTGTTTTCTCTGAGCAAAGCTGCACAACAAGGCTAGCTGTCATTCTTACAATGCTCCAGTGAGGGGGAAAAACATCAAGATCACACGTTGAAATGTTGCACATTTCAGTGTTTAGAGGAGAGTTCTACTGATGTGCCTTAATTCCAAAAAATCATAACATTTTTTCTCAATTCCACCCTTGCAGCATAATACAAAGCCTGTAGTATTCAATGTCAATCTTCATTCAAGGACTTCCAAATCAAATGTTAAGACAGTTAAGTTAACGTTAATTTTCTTTGTTTATTCAGACTATAGAGAAAAAAACATTCTCTGTCAGTGGAGACCAATAAAGCTTCACTTATTTACAGATGAACAGAGAAGCTATCAGATTGCACACATGAAAGGAAGTCCACCGAGCAAAGTGATGTGATCATCAAGATATTGTGCATACCTGCAGGCAGGGTGAAGGTGACCGGGTCAGTGAGGAAGTAACAGGCGAAGTCTCCTTTGCGTTGGTGCAGCGAGGCTGCGATCTCCCTGCGGATCTGCTCCGTCAGCTCAGGACACACCATGGAAGGGATGCACTTAGCCGCCTGTTGGTTCACCTAAAGGTCATACACACAGATTCAGTGAATATAAGCGGTAAATACACCAATAACAGCAGGATAAAACACTTTAGATACATGTGAATTACATAGATGTGTGGGCAATTTTAAAAACAAAGGACAAAAGCCATGTCGTTGCAAGGTTATATGTATTAAAAATAGGCAATATGGACACATGTTCAAAGGATTTTCTAAAATACAATTAATACAACAACTAAAATACAATGTTGTGTACGTACACATGTATGTATGTATGTATGTATGTATGTACTTATTTGTAACACTGATGATCACATTTTGCCTACACACTAAAGAGGGCATATTTCTCTCCCAACCTCAGTGATTTGTTTCACAGTGCAGCCCTCTCTGCCTTTTCTAATCGTTGCTTGCCCTCCTTGCAAACCACATCAGCTCTGTGGCATCACGTCCATTAGGAACTAGTGGCAGGACTGCAGCCAGGCTAATCCTCCACCTAATCCTTAAAGTGCACTTCTGCTGTAATTAAAGGCATTACAGGCATCTGCTGTATATAGTCTATTCTGGCGCAGAACAATTATAGACTGCCGTAGTTGACAAGAAGTACAGAAAAGCATCAAAATTACAGGAAAACCCCTGACATTTTCATGTATAAGAAAATTTATTTGATTCTTAGAAAGAGAGCCACGAGATTACTAGTTGATAACTTTTTTTTGTATAATCTTTATATGAAGAGAAAAAAATAAAATTTGACTTCACTATTGATCTGTGTAGAAATATGTGTTTAAAGCAGCATTTCCACTCATTTTTCATTTTCTTTTTTATGATGTTTCAACCACACCTGCCACCCTTCAGTTCGTCAGCCTATTGGAGTGCACTATGTATTAATATAGGTGTCGTTTCAAACATTTTGACCTGATGAAGATCCAGGTAGGACTGAAACGTCTTCAATAAACTTGCGTGGCTTGTGTTACATGATTACTTTTCAAGGACCTATGATATTTTTTTTCTATCCCCATTTGCCTTGTATTTTTTTCTCTATTCAAACATAATTTCAGCTGGCTGGCTCACACTGAAGGGAGAGACGGTGTGCAGGGAGAAAATGTGACGGTAACAAAACGTCACGCATATAAGAGCTACGTTACATCGACATCTAAGAAAAATTAATTTGCAATCATGTTACATTACATGGAAGGTTATCTGTTAAAGGTCACTGTAACAGTTTCAATTAACTAAACAAAATTCATGACTTTTCATAAACTTTTTAGGATTTTTACTAATTCCATAAGTTTTCCAGGTTTTCCGTGACTATGGGAACCCTGGTTAAGCATGCTTAATCAGTGGACAACCTGCTCAAATAAGATGGTATCTATTTATGAAGATGGTGAAGACAAACTACAGTTTATCTCTACACTGACCTCTGTGAGCAGGATAGCCAGCATGTCCTGCCTCTGGAAGCGGATGGCCAGATGGACCAGGGTGAAGCCTACATCAAATGCCGAGGACCGGTTGAGGAGCTGCACCTCGTCTGCAGTGAGCTGCCGGGCGATGTCACCACCCGACGACTTGTATGCTTCTATTGCCGCCAGGTCTCCCTCCACCACGCCTGCAGCAGAAGGAGAAGAAGGAGGAAGGATGGTCAGAAATTTTGCAGACAGCGTTTGCACGGCAATGTCAAAATGGATCAGTGTCTCAAAATTGAGTTGCTTTTTAGGAATTAAAGTACGCGGGCTACTTAAGTTAGACGAAGGTGACACACAAAATACATTGTTTACAATCTATGTTTAAGGAAGGAGAAACAGAAAAACAGATCACTTTTAACAGCGGCCACAACTCTATTTCAAGCCTTTACACAAACCGTTGTGTCATCACATGGCACAGGCATTTCAGTTATATCAATGAAAGAAGTCTAAATATTAGAAAGACCATACACTCAACAGCACTACAAAATACAATCTGAAAACTGATCATGAAGTCGAATCAAAACCTCATACAGGTAGTATCAATTGCAGGGCTGTACCTAATAAATGAACATCTGAGTGGATGTTAATCTACTATGCCAAATACTAGTGTTTCTTGTTCAGACACATCTGCAAAGAAAATAAATTAACGTTGAAAGACACAGGAATCCTTTTAAAACAGGCCAATTCTTTGTAAATGGATTAGACCGGCTTTTGGAGCAGTTCCAATCCCATGTCTTTGCTTGTAATAGAAGCAAGATGTAACTGACAGCTTGCCATGTTCAATGAAAAGGGCTACAGAAATATCCATCAAACTGTGCTAACACATCAAACTGTGCTTAGTCACAAGCAATTAATATTGAAATCTGGTAGGAATTTGCATAACAAATTCCACTTCAAAGGAGTTAAGTGCTAAAAAAAATCATGGTGAACGAGGCTCTTTAGCTCTTGACGTCAATCCACAGCTCAGATGACCTCTAGATGTAGCCACTAGCTAACACAGTGTGAGAGCAGTTATCACACTGCCTGGCTACTACACAGCCAAACAGAGAGAGCAGTGTAGCTTATAACGCAGAGCTATCAGAGAGCTGTGTCAGACAGAGGACAGTCTGTGCAGATTAGCGTCCTCCCCCTCCTTTTGGACATTGCAGTCTCAACATCTGTTATGAGTGAAATGAACGGCAGCTAGGTAGTACACTGAATGCTGAAGCACTGGCTAATTTTAACAGACAGCCTTATGCGCGGCTGTCCTCTCTGGCAGACGATGAGGACAGTTACCTTGTGAGGACCTGGAGGGGAATGTACTCTTTCATACCTGCTAGGTGACACTTTGAAAACACACATCCATAAATGGATGCTGGATGATTTTAGCTGCAGAATAGCTACTACTGTCACTAAAGGTGACCTGTTTTTTAGGTGTAGGAATAAATGTAATTTTAAGGGGAACAAAACACATTTAATGTGCTTGGTGTAGGTCAAAGTTGTCATGATAAAAACACCAGTGTCTCAATGACAGTATTCATAAACGCTGACATGACTGTCAGCCTAAAGTATACTTTGATGTGTGCTGCTAAATAAGGGTCAACAGAATACCGGCCCGGCTGATTACTGGGGCCAATATCTGGCATTTTGTCGATTACCTGCATCAGCCTTTTATTTTAATGACCAACGATAAAAAAAACATTTGCTAAAGGCATTTACACAAAATTTTGTGTTGGAGTTTGTTATATTCCAAGTTCTAAATATTGACAGAAAGATTATTATTGTAAATGCATATTGGTTCCAAATATCTGTTATCTCTCTCACTAACCACTAATAATTGGTAACGGCCCTAAAAAAAACAATATCTGTCTACACCTACTGCCAAACATTGCAACATGAAAAAACATGATGATGGCGTTTAAGAACGAAACACATTACTCATTATTACTTTTCATTAGTCATCTGTTGCAAAAAAAAAAAAAAAATCACATTTGGTGCTTTGCATCTAGTTGGCCGAGGAAGAAGCGACAGCACACTCCTCCTAAAAAAAACCTTCTTCACTCCTAAAAAAGTGTGCATGGACCAAACAGCCAGAAATGGGGCATCCAGAACATCCGGCGTGGCCATTTGGACAGACATCAATGTTGTGTTGTTATTTGAATTAATCAATGCAGCTGAGAAAAAGAGTTAATAATTAATGTGACCACAATGTCCACAAAATAATCTTATCATTAACACAGATTTTTGTACTCATTGGTGGCTGATCGACAAGATCATTTCTGCTTGATGGCAAACACACAGAGCTCCTCCACAATGTTTTTTTAACATACACACTTATTACATAAACTGTACAAAACATCACTATGAGCAAAATCAAACTATAAGAATAATACAGAAACTACAGACAAATATTATCTGAAATGGCAAGACTCGCCAGTTTAAGTCCAAACAAAAGAACAATGTTGAACAAACAGAGTCTGCTTCCTTTTGCGGGAAAGTAGAATCAATGGGATCATCTGATTTTGGCCCAAATACAGAGCTCTGAACAAACATTAGACCAGAAACAGTGAAGTGAAGTGAAATCAAGTTGTGCGACCTGAGGAAGTGCTTTGCTTTGCCATAATGTGCTGCTCGACTGAGGCACTTCCTCCACTGACGAAACACTTTGAAGAGCCCAACTGTAACACAATCTACTGAAAAAACTCAACTGAATAAAAAGAGTACACAGAATTAACTCAAAGGGCTGAAAATTCCTATATATGGTAGATGTAAAACAACAGTGAAAATGGTCTCACTGTGACCTGCGAGTAAAGTTTTCTATTCCACAACAACAAGCTGGAAAGGGCAATCAGTGCAAAGGTTAGGAGGACGCTGATCATGCGCTGCCTTCATGGTTTTTGCTTTTTTGTTGTTGACTGGTGTTCATGTCTTGTCAAGGCTATTTTTGCTTCCTAGTGCCCCAGCTCAGCACATAAGCGCCACTGTTTACAGGGTCGGTTGACCGCGAGCCAGGAGAGTCTCTGGTCTACGGGATACACTCACACTGCGCTGCCCAGACGGCCCATTCATCCCCACCGGCTGGGAAGCACTCACACCCTCTCAGTTTCTCAAAGACGCTCTCAGTGGCAGCGCAAGGGCAGCAAGGGGTTTGGTGATGAGCTGGATCAAATTCCTACTAGCCATTTAGTTACACATCTTTATAAAGCTAACATTCAGCATCATTTCTGCTTTGTTGGTGAAAAATACCCTCTCACTACGGTGAATATTTTCCAACTGAAAACACTACCTTGTGAAATTATACCCATCTCAGAGCTTGCCAAGCTTGAGTTTTGCTAGAGTTGTACTCTAATATTTGGAGTCAAAATATTGTCATGTTGTCATTCATTAATAAAACACAGAGTGGATCAAACCCCTGTGCAACGTTGGCCTTTAAAGGGTGAGGCACCACGTGCGCTGTATTACTAACTAAGTAGAAAATAAATGTTTTGTCATCGGGACAAAAATGGTTGCCTCTGACTAAATAAACTCCCTCTGCCATGATATCATGAAAAGAAACAAAAAACTGGTGTGACAATAGAGGTGCTTTAACAAAGAAAATGGGACAAGAATATAGATTCCTTGTCCCAGAAAAACTATTCAGGTGAGTCACAGAGCGAAATGAGGGCTAAGGTATTCTCACATAAAAATCAGAGCCCAATAAATACTTCAACCATTTGTAGTCATCACTATGGAATGCACAGGACACAATAAAGAAATGAATGTTAGAATAAATGCTGCATTTATTTATTTGTGTCACTACTGAGTAATCAATTGATTTTTTTTTTATCAACAGACAACTTTAATCTAGAAAATTTGTGCAAAAATGACATCACAAGCTCTCAAAGCTGAAGGTGACGTCTAAAGGGCTTATCAGCTGTCCCTGATTGACTGATCGCTTTGAGCCTTGCAGAAATTACATTTAATAACAAATGAAAACTCACCAGCACATGCATTGAGGAACAGCCAGTCTGTTTTCCTCATTCGATTTCTAATCTGCTTTAGCTTCTTGAAGTCGACCTCCTGCTCCTCTCTGCTGCTCATGGCTCCAGCTGCGAGCTCTATCCTCTGGAAGTCCATTTGGACATTGTCTTCCCTCTTGGGCGTAGGAGAGGACCTCCGTTGGCCCTGGCCTCCGCTGCAACTGCCCCTCCACCGAGCCCTGTCCTGCTCATTTATCATGGGTGTTGGCTCTGCAGACTCGGCCAGCTCTATGGCTTCCAGGTTGTTGGGCTTGGGGTGGTCACAAACCACACACTTTGGAGTTTTGGGCCAGTTCTGGTATGTGCAAGCTGTACATGTCCAGTGCTGCTGATGGGTGTTGAGTCTGTTTCTGTCATTGTACTCCTCACAGGTATCCACAGGGGAGTGGGGAGCAGGACGGCAGCCTGCGTTGGAGCCTGATGTCTGAGGGGACTCTGTGGGGCTGCTGGTCCTTGGGCGCTGACACAGGCACTGCGTGCAGCGCAGAGCTCGGGGCCAGTTCAGGTAGGTGCACATCTGGCAGGACCACTTGTTGGCAATCTCAGCCATGCTGGTTGACCTGACTCTTGGTCTTGCACTGGAGTCAGGGCAGATGAGGAGGTTGCTACCACTCTCAGTTCTTGGGGGGTCCCAGTCCGGACTAGGGTTCAGATCGGGGCTGTTTTTGTAAGGTTCCTCTGTGATGATGGGACCCCTAGACCTCTGTGCACGACACATTGTGCACTTGACCGCAGATGGCCAGTTTTCATAGGTGCAGTAGTCACAGGCCCACTTTATTTTCTGTTCCGTCATTGTGGATCACTTCGGATGGTGAAGCTGTGGTGATAAACGTGGTTAGATGTGTGGCCAGAACATAAGCTTTGTAAATCACCTTCAAGATCAATAAATATGATAAGTAGTATCATTATACATACATAAATCAAAGATATTTTATGTTCTCTTAAGGATGTATTCCAGCAGATTTTAAAATTAACTTACACTGTTAATTATTTGCAAGATTTTTCTGTATACATCTATAATATTTCACAATAAATTAACGTAAAAATGATACAGTAACTTAAAGACAAAAGCTTTGTTAATCACCTCTAAGGTCAATAAATATGATAAAGTAATATATACATAAATCAAAGATATTTTGTGCTCTCTCACACATGTATTCCAGCAGATTTTAAACTATCTTACACTGCTAATTATTTCCAAGATGTAATATTTGCCTATAAATTAATGTAAACACGATTCAGTAACTTAGTGTGATAGATAGATACTATGTGTATCTATATCACTATATAATTTTTGCAATTTTTTTTTGCAAAATCTTACAGTTACATACCATAAAACCCTGGAAATAATCACAGCACCTTCATATTTATATCATTGTATCATTTGTACAGTAATTTATTTTTTAATATTACAGTTACATCCTGTATAATCCTGGAAATAAATCACAGCACCTTTGTAGTCTACACTGCTAATTATTTACAGGATTTTACAGAATGTAACTGTAATATTTTGCAATAAATTGCTAAAAAATAATAAAGTACTTTACTGTGGAAGTCATGCAGCTAGTAGCCAACAAGCTATTGTACATATACAGTCAAACATTTTGCAGTGAACATCTGGCAGGGCACCTTCAATGACACTGGCATCCTGAAATGACAACGTGATTTAAAGACTAATATTACCTTCCAGTTGTTTATTATCAGTGAAAGTATCAACAGCTGACTTTCAGTCACATGACGAGCGGCTTTATTGCGTTACCATGTAGCAATGTTTCAATGTTTGGTGTTAGCTAGCTAGCGAAGCAAGCTAGCCACCTAGCATACAGAGTTAGCGTCATTTTCAACAGTTCGCGAACATTTCAAACAAAACACGGTCACGGGCTACGTCTTTAGCATGAATATTTCAAGAAATGTGGGAAACTCTTACCGTTTTTGCGGCCGAGCTCGTTCCTCAAGTCCTGCCGAAAACCACAACAAACCCTTCTTGTACCAGTCACCCCCCCTCCGCCTCCTGCTCTATCAAACCTTTCCCAAACCGACTTATTTCGACCCCTTTGGTCTCTCACATGTTTACCTTTATGGACACATTAACCTCTCGCGGAATAAACCACACCTTGGCAAAGCCTCTGTAGTCCCTGAATCATGGTGTAAATATGCGACACTCCATGGTTTACATCGCCTCGGTGTTGTTTAATGGCGGCGACAGCGAGACAAATGAGTAGAAGAGCCAAAATAAACGCCAGCCTGCCTACGTCACCAATCATCTGGCTCAGCACTCAATCTGATTGGCTGAAGGGAAAGTACTGTGTTGCATTCAGGACGCGTCGGAAATATTACAACTGCGGTATGTGTTAACATTTATGAGAGGTTCAAAACAACTGGGATTTTTTTTTTTTAAATTTAAAGGGCCGAAAAGTATTTCCCGTGTAACTCCAACTTTTTTATACTGTTATGTTTGGTCTTTATCCCGAAACACAAGATTTTTTATATTATCTCGCATTGAACAAACACTAGAATGAAGGGCATTTGACCAAACAATTCAGAAATATCCGAGCTTTTCATAAGGCTAAAAACTATTGCTCAATGACATTATATATATATACACATAAATATATACACACGCATATAAATATATTTTGTATTTTTCTGGGGGGGGGGGGGGTCAGTTATGATTCACCTAACAGTGGCCTCTGGGTTACATCACTGACTATACTATATTTAAGTAATGTGTTGGATATTCTACTATGTACACAAAATATAAATTGATACATAATTACTATTAATAACTAACTCTTAAATTATGACGGCGATTTAGGACCCTGTAACAGAAAAAAACAATTTAGACTTGGAGAATGAAGTCATAATATTACTAGAATACTAGAAAGTCGCAATAACAAAAAATAGCCGTAATATTGTAATAATAACGTACATATTTATGAAAATTAAGTCGTAATATTTCGAGATATGATAAATAAAATTACAGAGTGGTATAAAAATAGTATAATTGTTATATGGGCTATGTTAAAAAAAGCGACACAGTATGAATAACTGATCAGAATCGATGATCAAAATTATAAAATAAAATGTAAATATTAGATAAAAGCTGGATGTTGTCTTATTACCCAACTTTGCTGTCTTAATCTGTGACTTCATTTATAATAAAATTATATTTTTTCTCTTGTAAATGTATTACTTAAATATCTTAATATTATGAATTAATATTACGAATAAAAAGGAATGTTAATATCTTAACATTGCTTCATTCTCGTAAATTTGAGTTTTTTCCTCATATTATTACATTTTTTTCAAAATTACTTTATCCTCGTAATATTATGATTTATTCTTTTATTCTTTCTTTCCTAATTCTCCCATGTAGCCTACTTAAAAATAAACGATATCGTTTAGTTTTTTTTTTCTTTTTACATTTTTTAAAGGCAGGCTTATTTATTTATGTTTGGACACGCCTCCTGTCAAAACGTCACATCCAAACATGGCAGCTCTCTTGAATCGGTTACACCACATTTCGCTCCACGTTTTTAACGCGGAAAAAGTGGCTCGCGATCTTGTTTCTAAATTCAAGTTTAATTTGTTCGCCACCAGACTCACCGACAGGTCCAGGCAGCTGGCTTTCAGAAAAGGATCGGCCGTTTTCATCGTGAACGAGAGACCAAACCAGAGTCATGTGGGAATGAATGAAGAGCTACTCATCACAGACAAATGTTCACATGATCCATACCGGATTAACGTGGGGAAATACAACCAGGATAAGTCAACGAGATGTCTTTACGACGTGAGCCCGAATTACCCGGTGGACACTGTGAGCAACGTGTGTTTCGAGGTGGAGGATGTGGAAAGGTCATTCAGGGCTCTTAGTCATCTGGGCTGCAGTTTCCTGGTTCCGCCCACAACAGTTCAGGACGACAGGGGGCTCGTCACCTACTCAGTGGTCAAATCTGTTGTGGGGAATGTGTGTCACACACTAATTGACAGGACAAAATACAAGGGGAGCTTCTTGCCTGGGTTTGAGGTCATTGAAAACGACTGCATCAGCTTGCCAGAGGAGGACATATCTTGTCCAATCACACATTTTGACCACATAACTTACGCCTGTCCAAGAAAAACGACCCACCAGGTCATGAGGTGGTATGAGAAGCTGTTTGGTTTTCAGAGGTTTTTCATTGATAGGTGAGAAAATTTTGCAATTCAATTGGGGTTGAATCTATTATCAGGGCCAATATTTGGCATTTTGGCGATTATCTGTGTCCGCATTTTATTTTGATTATCACAGATATGATTAATTAATAAAAAGTGCATATTACACTCCACCAACATCAGGGATGACAGTCTGAAATACATGCAAATTTAACCACACCAGCACCAGGACCTCCACCTCAGCAGCACGTTCAATCCCAAAACGTTTTGCATGGTTTTGTTACTTTTTGTGGATTGAACTTTTCCTCGAAACGGTGTAAAACAGTGTGCAACTGGCTACGTTTTCTGCTGTTTGGTGGATGTGTCAGCAGTGTACCCAATCAGCAGCAGCGTGTTATTAAACAAAAGTTTAGCAGATCTTTACTTATCATACTTAAATTTATTGTTTACATTTCACACTTGCTTTGGCGATCCAAATATATGTTTTTCATGCCAAAAAAGCCCTTTGAACTGAACTGAATTAAACCCTGCAGTATTAAAGCTCATCTCAGTGGCTGGTTTCACATCAGGCTTCTTCACTTGCAAAATCATCCGAGACCAGCGTCTCGCATAACTGATGCAACAGTTGGTTTGCACAACAAAAATCCTCAGTAATTAACTGTCAGAAACTGTCTCAGGGACGCTCGTCTCAGTGGCTGGTCTCAGACAATCTTACAGGTAAACAGAAGTTGGACATAGAGGTCCTGGGCTGGCTTACTAGAATGGTTGGGTGTGCTGCCAAATTTTCAGAAACGACACTGGATATATTAGTGTAATTAACATTCAATTCAGGTCATTCACATCTGAGAGCATTAAGATTTTAGTTTGCTTATAAAAAGCATTCAATATTTTATTTAAAATCACCAAAAATGGGAGCAAAAAACTGCTGCATTCATATTTTTGCATCTTTTGTTTAACTTGATGTGAGTAATACATACGACTATTCTTCTGGATAGTAATGAAGATGTGGACGAAGGTTTTGTCGTAAACCAGGAGGGCATTGGACTCCGTCTTACCGCCATGGAGTACTGGAAATGCAGCAAAGCAGGAATCTCGCTCCCTTCTGTAGACAAAAAAGAGCCGGACTGCAAGTTTGTCATTGCAGAATCACTGCCTGAACAAGGTAGCTATAACATCTGTCAAGGAATTTAAACTTATGTCATAGTCAATGGCGTTTAAAGTCTTGCATCACTGTGTGTTTGCGCTTATTTCAGGCAGGAATCAGGTCGACACCTTCTTGGAGCAGCACAGGGCCCCGGGGATCCAGCACATTGGGCTGTACACAAAAAACATTGTATCTACTGCATCTGCGATGGCTGATGCTGGTGTCCAGTTTTTCTCTCCCCCTCACGCCTATTACACTGAGGTTTGACTGTCTCTTACAGAACTGCACAACATATTTGCCCAAATAAAAAAAATAATACTGACTTGATAAATGCAAAAAACCCCCCCCAAAAAACAGTTTACATTTTATTCCACAAGTTGTAATAATATTCTGTAGTAGTAAAAAATTTACTGCATTGGTAATTACAGCAACACAAGACAAATCAGGTTTGTCTTTAAATAGCGAAATTGCAGCCCCCACCATGTAAAAGTTACAGTCTATCCAGTTAATGTGAATTTTCTGTGACTTTATTATTTTCTCACTTGGTCTTTCAATCAGGGTTCCTGCAGCTAAAGGCAAGATGGATTTAAGACTTTTAAAGACTTTTTTTTTAGTGGCACTCAAATTTAAGTATAAGACAAGTTTTCTAATTACCAAAACTGCCTAAATGTTAATTGTAACCTAAAACATGAGTTTTTTTCTCCAGTGAAAAAGTTAGATTATCTATGTTAAGTGTTGAAAAAACAACCCTTTTTAGAGTGAAACACATGGAAGACAATGAACACATATGTTATTAAAATATGTTATTAATATATTATTAAAGTATCTGGTTTACCAACAGAAGTGCGAAATACTTGGCATTTCTGGCTGGTTTTCTGGGCTATATTGTGTCTCTCAATCTGCATATGAGATTCCTCTGCTTGGATTCCCATTATGACCAGTTCTAAGAAAATAATTAATTAAATTATTTAAAAAAATGTTGATGTTACCTAATATTTTGAGATTTTACAATGAAGCGTCAGATAAAAAAAATCATGAAATCCTACATCCCACGTCTGAGCATTTTTAAGAATTTAAAAGATTAATTTAAGTCAATTTAATACCAATTAAGGCTTTATTTTTAGATTAATGAATTTAATGCCTTTTAGGACGTTTAAAGGATCCGTGGGAACCCTGCTTTCAACAACACATTTTCTGTAGCTGGTTATAACATTAAATAGCATCATATAACAAACTGGTCTTATGTGCAAATGCGTCATCTTCTACAGTGGTTATCGACTCTTGTACCTACCTGTGTGCTGTGACAGGTGGGAAAACAGCAGGAGATTGAGGAGGCAGGACACAACCCTCAGATGCTGGCGCAGCACGGCATTCTCCTGGACACAGACCTGCACAGAGATCCTTTATCACAGACATCATCCGGTGAAAGCAAAAGGTGAGAGGCGATCGAGAGCTGTAATCTCACACCACTTGAAGACAGCCTCTGCATCGCATGTCAAATTATTTTTAGCGCAGATATCGAGTCAACACTTTTCTCAGGGCCACGTAAGACCAACCGAATGTCCTCACCTTGCTATGTTCTGTTTCCAGATACCTCCTCCAAGTGTTCACCAAGCCCATTTTTGCAGAGGACACCTTCTTCCTCGAGCTGATTGAGCGAAGAGGGGCGACAGGTTTCGGCGAGGGGAACATCAGGGCGCTGTGGAGGTCGGTGCAGGCGCACATGGAGAGTCAGAGGGGGGATTCACGAGGAGAGGGATCCCCAAAAACTGTGCAAACTGCTCAATATTAGTCAATCCAAATATTTTTACATAAGGTTATTTATTTTGGTTTTTTTTACATATCAACGTGAGAGCACTTTTTAGGGGAAAATATATTAGGGAATGTAAAAAAAAAGATGTAATATATTTAGTTTTCCATAAGTGCTCTCTATTCAGTTCTGGCTTTTGTGTTAAATCTCTTTATGTGTTGCGCTGCTAACAACAGAAATTCTATATTGTCTTACAGGAATACGTCACCCAAGAAATGCCCATTTGTTTATCAAATACTCAACCTGTGTTACCCTGAATTTATGGAGGAATTTTTCTTATTTCTTGCATGCCTCCACAGTGCACAAAGAACTGAAGCAAAAGGGGGTTTAACAACGGCAAAACAATATCAAAACATCTGTTAAAGTCTCACACAACTTTTATAGTACTTGATTTTTGTTTATTTACTTGCTAAAACCTAAAAGCGCCCCCCCTTTACTTCAACTCATAAAAAATGTCATGTTTTTGGATTCTTCGTTCACTTCGTATGCATGTGATAAAGTTTTCTGCACAAACTCAACATAACACAAAATGAGTAATTGATATAAGAGAGGTTATTTTGTGGCTGATATATTTCTTTGATATCTTAGCCTTAACTGAACATATTTAAAGGCTCTAAAACTGCACCGTGAACACAGTGGTACAAAAACAGACAATATTTGACATATTTCACTTGAAATGTTACAACAAAAACACACTCCCTGCAGCAGTATAATAATGTGTCTGTTTTCACCGTTTCAAAGAAAATCAACTGAATGACTCCACAGCAACTGTTCCTCAATAAATCCGTTACTCACACCAGGCCATGAAGACCAGTTACTGTCCTCATAATAATGCACTCTCTGTTTCTTCAAATGTGGGTGGGCCAAATTTCAGAATGAGAGCTCTTAAAATCTCTTGGGTCATCTTAGGTAAACATCATTAACAAGTGGCCAGACAGGAAAGTCATGTAAAGTACTGGAAATTTCCTTGATAACTGCCATTTTATGCTTTTTTAGCTTCTGCTTTACCATAATTCTACCATATTGTGCTTTTACTCCACGTAAATGTGACAGCTTTAGCTGCGTGTTATTTAGTTTATAAAAACTTTACATGCAAAACAATCAGGTTATAAAATATTATGTCTCAATTAATAAAAAAGCAGGGACCTACTGCAACAATAAAATACTACTTACACATTAATACATCTGTAATATTGATCCATAAATATAATATGTAATACTACATTACATTGTTGTATTGCTAGTTTGGTTTAGAATTCTCTTTCTATCATTGTCTTTATCCTTGCATTAGATTAAACCATTAAACACAATATGAAGTAGGTAAAACTGGGTCAAACTTGAACAGCTATATTATTAAAAGGCTGCTTACTGAATGTTAATGCACTGACGGTAATTATTCAGTGTAATATAATAATAATATAATATCCTGAAAGCAGCAATTCTATTTATTTAGTACTTTTACTTTAAATATCGAAATGCACTTTCCTGATAACAATGTGCTGAATGTAATGAGTTGAAATCCTGAGTAATTTCTCATTTATTTTCCAAAGCAGGTTACTCTGATATTTAGGAGTTAGTGAGCAAACTGCCTCTCATGTTTGGACAAAAATCCTGCGTTGATATAAGGCATAAACCAAAATTATGCACTTGGCGTCTCATACAGAATAACTACAGTGTAGAACCTTATGTTAAGTATAATTCAAACAAAAGACAAAGATCACTAAGTACACAGTTGCGATTAGAAACACTTCTATTAGCCTTAGAGAGCGGTAGATTACATGCCACTCCAGAGGAGGACAGAATTTATTTGTTGTGTAAGAGGTGAAATCTAAAATGAGGCTCTGTTCTGCCTACGAATACATAATCAGGATTTAATTTTAAGTAAAATGACTTCCATTGATGTTAATTTCTTTTGGTTGAATGACCGTGAAAATTTTAAGTTATGTTTAGAAGGGAAATGCTTTCTGTGGCACACTGTGTTTGTCAGGCTTGGAATTGAAGGTATTTTGTTTGGGGGACTGAACAGCATGTATTTTGGATTGATCACTGAAACGATATTGTAACGGTGTCTTGTAAATCCGTGAGGGCTGTGCACGTTTGTGTGCACGACAAACACACACACAAAGAAAAGAATCATGTAAAGTTTTGAATGCATGACTTTGATGTAATAGCGTTTTTGCTGTGGTGCTGCCACTTTTGCATCGCTTAAAAGATGTGTATACTCCTTCCACCACTGTCACTGTTTGTATACAAAAATGTGGAATATTGACCACTTTATTATTATTAACGCAGGTATGGACTTAAGGCCATCTCACCTCACTATATATAATAGATGTTTACCCCACAGCATCTAAATTGTAGCCTGAGATTAGAGATGTAGTTATAAAACTGTTTCAGAGCCCAATGGCCCTTTTTCTTAATACCTCACTCACACAGTCACCCATGAACCGTTACTGGATGAACAGCTGCACCTCTTTCAGATGCTGCCGAGGTTTAAGCAATGTGCACGCTTTGGCAAAAGCACTGCTTCAGAGCCTCTTAGAAGGGATCTCCAAACCCACAGAGATGTGCCAGTTCAATTAACTTGGCTATAAACATTATAGGCAAGGATTAGCGGGATAGATGAGAGGCAGTGAAATTTAGATGGAGTCCCATGAAAGCCATATGCTCTCTTTGTGTACTGACTGTAGTTACAGTAACCCCCCCCCCCACCACTGAGGAACATCAGAGAATAATTTCAACAAAAAAAAACTTGGTACATGTACTTCTGCATTTTGACAAATGGTGTCAGTGTTTTTCTATTACTCGAGTGGCCAAACTTTTTACAAGTTGACTACGTATTTGGGATTTGCACTTAATGAAAAAAAGCTTCTGAATACTACGAATGACAAACACAAGCAAGTAATGTATATAGAATAAATGCACACTTCTACCAATTTGCACGTGTATATGTATAAAGTATTTATTTATATAATATGTTTTAAGATGTTTTAGGTATATTTTAACTTTATTTATAGTATATCCTTTATATTGTATAATTTATAATCTATCGATATATTATTATTCAACAGAATATGCTATGGTTATGTTTCTTCTTGGTACTAATTTATGGTACAGTTTGAACAGAATTTTATGTTTTAACTTCATTTGTTTAAAATTATGATGAAAAACTAAGATCATAAAATGGGGTATTTTGTCAGGGATGGAGCGGCTTAACTGTTCATTAAAGTTGAGAAAGGATGGCTCCTGTAACAGGAGTCCTTTGGCCATCTGTCTGAGGCCAGTGTGAACCACAGATGGCATTCAGCATTCTGCATGGGGTCTCAGTACTGGGAGTTGGAAGCTCACCTCCTATTTACTGTTAACCATATGCTAGCTACAGTTACATTAAGAAAGTCAAAGAAAAAAAAAAAAGACCTAAATCAAGGCGTGTTATTTCTCAGACATTTAGAAGCTATTACACTTTGGCTCAGCCTTGTTGCACTATGACTGGTGGATACTGCCCCCTATGGTTTTGACAGTCACAACACAGACTCCTCAAACTTGTTGAATTGCAAGACCTCATACTATGAGTTTTTTTTTATCGTCTCTTCCCTCGACTGTCCTCTGTGTCTTTTAGGACTACAAAAATCAACATGCAACGTCTGCATTTGCTAAATCGCTTGCTTTCTAGACTGCTGAAGGGGGTTTTAGTAAAAACAACTTGTCACCCTCACTCTGCAGCCTCCGTAGTGAAGGAGACAAATCCTCGGTGCCCTTTAACACAAAAGGCAGACAGTCTAAAACCGAGGAGGACAGTCTGGGGGAGATTAGTGGCACACAACAGATGTTACTCCTTGATTAACAATAGTGTGTGCCAGGGGTGAGCCTCCGCTCCCCACCCTTCTGAGGCCCAGTGTGTTAACTTTACCCCCCACAAAATAAATGAACTTACCGCACTTGATGTGATAGGATGGGAATAATAAAATACATTTGTTCATCTTTTTACTAGTTTGGCTTTTGGCAGCGTTACAATAGAATCCAGTTGCTTCAGTTTTGTGCAGTACTTGTCGGGAGTATATTTTGCTCATGTCAGTTTTCAAAGGTTCATAAAGTTCACATGTTTTTGCCTCCCACTGTCAGCAGTTAGGACACACAGTGTCTCAGCATGCACAAAGATAAACAAATACACAGCTATTACATGTGAACAAGCTGTATTGAAGGAGAGGTGTTGCAAGATGACCACAGCCTAGAAAAGAAGACAAAAACCTGTCTCTAATGTTTGCTCTTTTTCTTGTAAAACACTGGTTACTTGTTACCTATTCAGGCCTACTTTGAAAACACTGACCTAAGTTATATTAAAGGGATAGTTTCAGTTTTTAAGTAGGGTTGTATGGATAATGTATCAAAATGTACTGCATTGCAGTTAATGTCTGTCAGCACAGTATATTCCCACTGAGCAATTCAATGTTGACATTTAATAAATGCCTATTATATGTTTATATGTCTGCAGACATTTAGATTAATTTGTGTGTTTAGACATTTAGATTTTGATTATTCAAGGCTGAAAAGTAAAACTTTAGTAAACACCTAGTCTAAGCCTACACACTAAGGAGTAAAAAGTGTCTGTGTATATGACAAAAAAATAAACATTCACAATGTAAACATGGGGGTATGCAGTACTTTTGTGTATTATATATAAAAGCTGACAATATGTAACCAATAAATCCCAGGCTATAACAGGACTAAAGCTTGGAAGCAATGTTTAAATTAGATCTATTGTTTAGGGGGTTGCTTAGCTTTTGTGCCGAACTTCAGCCTGCTTCTCCAAACTGAGGGCATGCTAACTGACATCTACTGTATGTAATACAGTATTTATGAATAAGTACCTCATACAACTCCACTTAAAAACATCTGAACTATCCCTTTAACGTCATGTACAGGTGACCATATGCACACTTGTTGCATAAGATGCCTAGGCTATATATAGATGACTAAACCCAGACTGTTAAATTATAACATATTGCATGATAAATCCATAATTTACTTCCTATAAGAAGAACATCTGTTAGTGATAACTGTATTTATTTAAGACTAACAACCCTTATTACACTGGGAGTAATTTTGTGAGGGGGATCTGGCAATGTATATTTATCACACACCTTCCTCCTTTTTCCTGTGGCTGTTTAAGTCACACACAGTTGGCAGGTCATCATGTTACACCACTGTATATTGTGAAAGTGCCTTGTCTATATGCACAGCTCAAAACTGTGATTACTTTTCATTACAGCAGGGTGGATTGAACCACTAGTTACAAGAGCGGGGGGTGACAGAATTACAAAAAGTCTTCTGTTGTTTATATTTCACTTTCTACCTGCACAAATCTTCAAATTAACTAAATAGGAAGTTTAAATAAGCCAAATTACGTTAATAATCATCGTCAAATTGAAAGATTACAGGAATACAATAAGTTATCGGACCCCCTCTCCCCTGTCAAAGGTGGTACGGCTCGTGTATGTTGTCACAGGCTCATTAGCGTGCAATCTTGGACAGTAGTGCACTGGGGCAATGTTGTAGTTTGCAGGAGCTGCCTGAAGCAGGACGTGAACTGAACTGCTCGCTTTGCTTCCTGTCTGAACGCCTTGTTCTGGTTTTCTGCGCAAAAAAAACTCAACATGGTCCAGCGAAACTAAACCAGCTGCCCGGTGCTGTTGGAGAGACGAGGCGCTCACCGTGATGCTCGTGAGTAGTACTTTTTTTTTGTCAAATAATAGTAAAGCTAACTTAGGAAGTCCAGCTAAAGTGTGATGCTCCCTTGTGTTTTCAAAGTGTTAAATTTTGATTTTTATGATGATAAATGTAATAAAAAAGTGACCAGTAATAGTGCAGTCTTCTTTGTGAAAACTAAACACAGCTTAAAATAGTTAGCTTAGCAACTTTTCCTCATGCACTGTCACAGCTCTTTTGTCTTGACTGGGGGTATTACATACATAAATGCAGCTTTAAGTTAATTTGATCGGTTTATTCTTGTTGCTATTACGCCTATATTACTATTTAATACACTGTCAAAGACACAACATGATGAAATGTTACAATGAATGCTACAAAAGAAGTGTCAATAAGTTTAAATGAAGCCCAGACATGTCCATACATATGTCTTGAAATGATACCAGCTTTTATGCCAGTATCATCCATTCTTTATGTAAGGTCTAAAAGTGTGCTAGGCTTGTTGGACACCTGACAATAAGTGTAAACTCAATCAGATTAGTTGGCAGAGTGACTAAGTGCTCCACAAAGTTTGCAAAGAGATACTTTATCAAAAGCATTTTATGTGAAAAGGCATCAACATCCTGATCCCAATGTGAGTTTTCACACATGCATGGCACACATGGCGAGAAAGATCAGTGTTGGCAAATGCAGAATACCTTTTTTTTTTTAAATATAATTTTTTAGGTGCATGCCTTTATATGTGACGCCACATTATTTGTGTCAATGTCATTTAGGTCCCCTTTTTTCTTGTATGTTACAGTTTGTGCTGTTGCAGAGGAATGTTATTGTCTTATCTTTATCTAGCCAACCTTCCCCTCAGGTATGAAGACAGAGCTGGCTGACACACAATCCAACAGATTCTGCAATTTACGTACTCAGAGGGATCATAAACACTAGAGCTTGTTAAACCTGAACTTCTTAGTGTCCCATGGCCATGATTATGACTCTTAAAGTTCACAAGTGGCTCAAACGCGCACAAACTGTACGTGTAAAACGAGAAAGCGCAGAGGAGGCAAGCACAGATGTGTCATTTTACTTCTCGAGCATTTCATATTTTATCATGCTTGTGGCCTTTCAGTCGAGTTCAAAATCCTGTTTGCTCTGTAGCCTGCGTGTAACATTCTGTGAGCTCCCGTCACACCAATTTCTTTGCCAAACTCATTTCCCTTTCATGAGGGATTTTGGAAAAAAGGGGGTTTAAGGGACTGTTTGTGCTGGTTACTTGGACAAGCTCAGTTTTCAAGGCCTTTTCTTCTGAAACTGAGAGGCATCCACCTGGAGGGCTGGCAAGCTCATCTGAAAAACTGTTGAACAGTTTTAGCTCAAGTACAAAAGAGGCTGCCTGTGAGAGCTGCAGATGATTCCTCTTGCCTCGTCCATATCACTGAAAAGGCGCTCTAAGATCCTGTGTATTGTAACGTCGCTGTTATGACATTGTTTAAACACATATGGAAAAAATAGCCGGCTTTTTCGTGTATATATGGTCAGTGGAAATGCAGTGCGGGGGCTGGATGAATTCCTGCATGCAAAACTCAAGTGCTTTTTCCTCCCCACTCTTAATTTAGATTGAGGTTAATAGGGCTGCATCCACTGGCTGTGACTTGTTCTTTATCAACATGCAGTGTTATTCTGCTGTGGGAGTAGAAGAGTGTTGTGTCTCCAACTCCAAGCCTTTGTAATTAACAGACTTTGCTAGATTTAGCATTCAAGTGGACAACATTTCTCTCCCAACTTGGACAGGTTTGTTGAAAGCCTTGATTACCGAGCTCAACAAAGCTCTTGTCCTGGACAAATGTATACAGTGCAAGTGATTATGTATGAGATGATTAAACAGCAGGCCTGCTTTAAAACGTAGGCCTCCTTGGCTGCCATGCATAGCCATGCTGAGCCTTTGTGTTTATGGTAAGTGGGCAGCTGCATGCTTGGGAGACCTTGGCTGTACCCCAGACCCTCAACTGAGCCTGATAACTACTATTGAAGCCTCCCAGCCATGCTTATTTCTGACTATTCACTTGCTGCTTTAAATGTAGAGTGTGCCTCCTGTTTGACATAGCCCTAATGTCTGTGAACATGCGGACAGCTGTGGGGCTAGCCTCCACCTCACAATGAGTTTCATAAATTGCTTTTCAGTCAGTCGGCCCTGGCAAAACTTGGCGGCACCTGCCCTTTGTGGCAACTAATTAATGACGACGCCAACAAAGAATGTTTGGGGTTTCAAAAACCCTTCGAAATAATGCACAGTACTGCAGGAACAGAAAAGCAGAACTGGTTTGCTAATTTGTCATTCAATTATCCGGTCTTCATGAGCCCTGCATGTCTGTCTGCCTTTTATTACATGCTCTGTAAACACACCCACCATTATGGCATGAGGAACTGCTTAAATGTGAGTCCAAATATGGATCAACTCAAAGAAGCAGGCCACAAGAGCCGATGGCTCAAACGAGCTTTTAAGGAACATGCATATTTTCTCCCAGTCTGTGGAAGGGGACAGCAAAATTTTTACCCAGCATTCCTTTCACAAGTGGTACGACGATGAAGAGCAAGCACAAATCCCTCAGTTAGGTTTCAAGTCGGGCCGTCTCAGGTGCTCAGCAGATGCTCGGATTACTGAGACGGCCACAATCCAGGGATTGTTGAGAGCAGGACACAGATCTGACTGCCATGCATGCAGGAATGTCAAAGGAGGATGTCTGAATATCCAACTTAATATTTATTATATGTTTTGTTCATTTTTACACAGATGAAAGACAAAATAAAGAATGTGCTACAACTTGGGCTGTCAGCGTTAAAGCATTAATTTTGATAAGATTAAGATCTGTACATAACACCTTTTCTTTTCTTTTTTTTTAATCGTGTTAATCGCCAGCCGACATTGCCGTCATTAAGAGGCTGTATGGGGCCGAGTTACTAGATACTGAGATACTGGTATCGTATAAAACTACAAGACCAGAGATACCAACCATGTCATGCTAACTTCTCAGGATGGGTGCAAAATAATACTCCAAAGTTAGGCTAAAAATGACTATTTCATGGGGGCCTCTTGACCTCTGACCCCAAGATATCTGAAAGAAAATGGGGTCTATCTGATCCCCATGAGTCTCCCCTTTACACACTTGCCCACTTTATGTCAGTCACATGCATTTTTTTACTTTCATTTCATTCCTAATCAAGACAATCTGGTAAGAATTGCTCTACCTTGTCAATAGGGACTTCAAAATGTTTTTGAGCAAAAGAACACTTTGCACATCTATCAGATGGGACAGGTACATTGGAGAGGGACAGATCAACCAAAAAGCTGCAACAGGACTCATGCACACTGTCTAACTTGCAATATCCAATTGCAAAAAAACAAACAATTAACTATTTTGACACACTGCAATATACAAGACATAGTTTAAATATAAGTCACTCTGTATAATAACCATTGTAAATGAATCCCCAAAAATGCTTCCAGTGAATGGGAAGTAAAGGGTTAAACCACCTTCTCAAAAAATATGTAAAATTATAAAAATACTACATTTTCAAAGATGCAGGTTGCATTAATAAATGAGCGAATAGGGATACATTTACATTGTAAGTGAAGAACAATATCACTAAGTTAATAGAACCCTGGATTATACCGACACCAAGGCGAGCAATTCAACAATATGTAAATATGTTGAATGACCGTCCAATTTTTCCCTATTTATTCAGACTGCAAACACTGAATCAAAAAGGTCCCTGTAAATAAACCATAAAGGCACAATAACTGATAGAAGTAAAAAAAAAAATGCACATATCTAACAAGTTTCAACATTCGTGGGGGAACCTAGCATTCATAGAAATGTCAGTGTCAATAATACATTTTAGATATAGATTTTGTGTGATAATGTTTTGAAATGCAAAGTAATGAAATTTAAAACGTGATTAAAAAAAATGCAACTATCGTGCTTACCTTTTGAAATTCTGCTCTAAATCGCAATTTAAATTTATATATATACATAAGCCTTAAAATACTCTTACAAGTAGTTGCTCAGTAGCCGATACAAGATGCAAGAATGATTTAAGACCGTGTTGTTTTCCACCAGCTGTCCAAGTGCTATAAAATGGATTAGTATTAGCTCTAATTGTCAGTCAGACGCAAAGCGGCCAAATCCTTATGTAATGTTGGCCTAACCTGTGGGATTACAGTCTGAGCAATGTATGGAAAAGCTGTTCTAATTGGGGAAACACAACTTTCATGGGTGACCACAGTTTAGATGCCTATTGTATTTGTGAGTCTTAGAAAAGCGTCCTTTACAGTGTAGTACTATAGTGTCCTATCTTATGTAGAAAATAGAGCAGGGTCTGTTCAGGCTTTTGAAAGTCGAGAAAGCATGCCTCCGCTGTTACACCCGACCCAATCAGCTCTGTGGTTTCCTCTCCGGTGCTATCTATCGCTCGTTTAGGCTGTGCTATAGCTCGCTATTTGTGACAAGGCCAAAGCAGCGATGCTTGAAAGGCCTGCGGTGACCACAAAGGAAGTGTGGAGTCCCGTCAGCTCGTCCAAGGCGGCGTTTTTGTCGTCTTTCAGGAAAGGCCGCTGTGGCTGCAGACCTGTTCGCATGTGATGCATCTGAGGGGAACGTCTTGCAACGTTCTTCCCTTCCTCAGAGATTAGACTTCTCAGATGTCATGCTTGTTGCTGCCCCAGCACAGATAAAGAGCTATCGGCCTGCAGAAGCATTGCCTCCAACTGATTCCAGATATGGCTGCATCATGATGGAGGTGATTTGACGTCAGAAGAGTAGTGGCATCCCGCTGGCACAAATTCTAGGTGTCTCGTTCATCAGATTATAGCTTCATTTGCATCCTTGAGCCCAGCAGCCGGCTCCGTATCAGGTGAGTGCACTGGGTGGATCCATTAAGTATTGGAAATGCTTGGTAAGCTTTGTCTGTGCAAGAAAAGGCAGACAAGCACTTTGCCAGCACTTTTCAACATGTTTTCTTTTCCAAAACTGTCACGTGTTTGAAAGGTTTTCAAAGGCTGCTGGGCTAGGTTAGGCTTTTGTAATTGTGTGTTCATCTTATGTCATGGAGCAGAGGAATGTTTATAATTATGTTTTAAACCTCGCCCATTTAAAGCACTCAGCTCAGATTTATGGGATAAAAACGTAATGCCTGAGCGTAAGAAAGATGATAAATTGCAGCAATTCTCCGTAACTAAAAGTAATGGATGTTGTTTACAGTTTAGAGACCAAAGTGTCAGGCTACAGTCAGGCTTTTTCCATTTTTCCAGGGAAGGAAAACATAATTTAGTGTCCTTTTTGTTTGGGTAAACATCATGTCAAAGTGCTTTTCTCATCTTTGCCAATTTAGTTTCTTTTGGGTGAGGTTTTTTTTCTGTTTGTGTCACCGAGCCATTAATGGTAAAATATAAACAACTGTTTCCTCCACTTCCCTAGTTATCTCTGCTGCTGTGAACCACAGATCTGCGTGGTTAATGGTCACGCTTGGTATAAGCTGGCCTGACCTACTCCAGCTCCAAGCTTTGATCTGTTCTTTTCTATTCGCAGAGGCCATAAGTTAAAGCCGCCAGCCGTCCTAGAACCGTGCTGATCTCCTTGTAGAACTCTGCTAAAAACATCCTTGTGTTTAAGTTGTTTTCCTGACGTGATAAGTGTTAGTAATGGAAATCATATGCTGAATGCAAACACCATCACCAGTGTGTCAGCTCCCTCAGGGTCTTGTGATGCCAACCCCCCCCTTAACCACCCTTGTATACACACACACTCCACCCCACCACCCACAACCTCTGATGTCGCCTCTTTTGTTTCCCACGGTGTCTCATCTTCTGCACAGAGCAGTCTTTTGTTTCACATCTCTTTCTCCTCTTTTTTTCTGCTTGCAGTTGTTCTGTCATTCAAGCAGACTCTCTCTGACCTTGCAAGCATCACATATTGTGTCCACAGCTTTTTTTTTCAGTCCCCACCTGATGTCGCCTTGAGTGGAACTGACCTATTAAAAAAAAAAAAAAAAAACTCTGTGATGATTATATAGATTTACATATGTGGCTGATTAGCTGTGTACTGTAACCGTGGTGCAGCACTAACGCAAAGATGGTTGTTTTGATAACCGCAAGGTCAGCTATTCCCAGCCAGCCCCTGAGGATTCAATTACACAACTTTGACTTTGCTCTATTCCCTCTCTGTGAGCTCCAGTGTGGAACACTTTGAGGAAACTTGCTCTCTCAGATGACTGATAATCCTCCAAATCGACAAGCAAGACAAAAAAAACAAGGTTTAAGTTTCTTTTCACTTTCCATCGTTCGCTTTTGTATTCGTGAACAGGTTTGCAAGAGTGCCAGTGTGGAGAAATATTGTGACTTCAGATTGTAAAAAAATTGAGGGCTCCACACTTTGAATGTGTCTGAGGTGAGCTTGAGGATTCAATGGAGTGCTGCACCCAAAAATCTGCCTTTTGAGTTTTTAACTCACTTTTTAAGCAGTACTATTGTCTCCTCATAACGTCAAAACTCTTTTTAGTACAAGACAACATCTCCACCAGACCAAAAGACCTCTCCCTCTCGGTAGAAGCATAAAATATCAAGGAAGAAATTACCAAATCAGCAAAATCCGCAGTCTACAAAAATTAAGCAGGCAAAACACTCCTCTTCTGAAATGCGTCTTGTATTGTGCTAAACTTCAGTGTATCATACCATATCAGGTATGGAACTAATCTACAGATGCTCCTGTTCAAAATGAGACCAGACTTTTCTATGTAAGTCAGTTTTTGAGCCACAACAAAGGCCAAAATGTGGCCTGCAACAGAACCTAAGGCTTGTTGTTTTAGCCGGGATGATTTTGGAAAACCTGCGGCTCCTATCAGCCAGTCAGCAGTCAGTGACAGTATAAAACAGTCAAAACAGGTTATCCAACAACCGTGCATCACTGCAACCACAAGAGGTCCTCGCACATACAGTACGTACATGTGCATGCAAAATATGAGGCTGATTGGTCCAGTAGTTTGTGAGACTAGCTGCAGACAGAAAGATGCACGGACACGCGCATGAACACACGAGATGCAACATTTGCTTGAAGCATAGTAGCGAACTGGAGGCAGAGAGATGGATCATGCTGCTGAAGTCTTTTGAGAAGTTTTTATGGATGATTTGACACCATTCTTTTGGGATAGACTTTGTGTCGCAATTGGAATCCAATGTAATTGCTGCAAATTCAGTTGAAGAAGGAAGCTAGTCACTTTGAAAGGCAACGCAAAGAGCTTTACAGATTAATCAAGTCAAAGTGAATCAAAAAATGATCACAAAACATGCCGCAAAGGGCTAAACAAATAGTGATTTCAATTCAGTTTGATCTATAAAGTCCAGTATCACAAATCATAATTAGCCTTGGAGTTCTTCACAACATACACCATCACTGTGTCCTTGATCCTTCACAGCGGATAAGGAAAAACTTTTTTTAAAAAAAGCCTTTAACAGGGAGAAAAACTTGAGGAAAGTGGAAAAAACCTCAGGAAGAGCAATTGAGGAGCGATCCCTCTTCCAAGACGAACAGGTGTGCAACAGATTTTGTGCGTACAGAGCAGATCAACACAATAATATTACAGTAATCGCCATGACAAAAAAATACAGAAAGAGTGAGAGAGTGAGTGAAAAGATACATTTTAAGCCGAGAAACTGGGCTTATTCTCTGCTGACGGTGTGTTTTAGAGCCTCCACCCAGGGGATCTGTTCCCCCCCAATCCAGCTGGATTGTTCTCCGCTTATATGGTCGACAGAATGTCAGAAATGTACTGAATTCTAATCCTCTGCTCATCTTTGTGTGTCCGCTCAGGATCGGGCCGAGGAGTGAAGCACATTCCTGAAGGAGTCGACGGCTGCTGTCTTAAGCTTATGAGAAACCAGCCTGCTCACACCATGCCCGTCAAGATGGCCGCCAACTTTTCTTGCCCTCACTGGAACAACTTGGGACAAGGATGTGTGTTGCCATGGTGATCATTTTCAAGAAAACACTGGAAAAGAAGGGCGCCGAGGATGTAACGTCCAAAAGTGCAAATTTGGGCCCGGTGAGAGGTTAATTTCTACTTGTGTCAGCTTTTTCTGTGTGAAATGTGTCATTTTATGTTTGTATGTAGTCTCGCCAACGGGCCTCAACTGCACATGTCAAGGTAGAGGACGACAAGGTGCTGCACTAAGTCAGGAAATCGCTGGCCACTCATCCCTCCGCAGCAGTTTTATGGCTCCACTTTATATTTTCCTATTTTGTCAACTTTGATGAGAATCTTGAATTTGACTTTTAGCTTCCCTTGCGTCAATTTTTCTCTGGAAAGTTCACCAGTTTTGCCTGACTGAAAGTCAAAAAAACTATTTCTAAGTTGAAGACTGGGAATGAAGGATGTTTTTGTTGCAATTATTGATAATTGCGTCATAATTGCTGCCGAGTGTTATCACCAGGGCGTTTGTCATCTGGTTTTGAATCCCTCGTGTTCCATTTACTTCAGTCAAAATGACAATGGAGTATTTTAGCTCCACCAGGCTGAGCAACTCTGACTCATTCTCTAATCAGCATCCATGCAGTAGAAACCTCCTCTCTGCCAGCACAGAGTGAGAAAATTCCCCTACTAATGTGGACTGAGTTTGCCCTCTCAGCCACGTGAAATGAAGTCATCATGCTCACAGGCGAGGCGTCAATCACAGGCGTTTATGGTGGAACTCTCTCTGCAGCTGATGAGCAGCATTTAGCGTTTTTGGCCAATTATACATGAACAAAATTTGACTTTACAGTAAGTTTTTACTTTTATTTGTTGATTTATTGACTTTTTATAATGAGAACCTCATGTACATTTTACACAAAGCTATTTATGTGACTTTCTGACTGAATCTCTTGCGTTTTTACAGTTCCAGGCACAGACCATGAGCCAGGGGACCGCTCTTTTCTCTTGTGGACTCATGGGTAAGAGTCTGCCATCTTTCTTATCAATATACAAATTCACAGCCATAATAGCATCATGGATAACTGGCGATCATTAAAATAAAATGCCAATATAGATAATCGTCTTACTTACAGGGCTTTACTGCACAATTCAAAGCTTCATTCATAATGTTGAACATTCAAACTAAATTAAATTCAGATGCTGTGCAGCTTCTTTTTTTTTTTTTTTTTTTGCATGTCTATTCATTTTTTCAGTAGTGGATGTGTAGGATTATTTTTTAAACATTTCCAATAATTTCAGAGCATTTTTAAGTCCAAAAGTCAAAATGTATTTGGAAAAAAATATAGATGTATCGATGCCAATTCCAAAATTCATGTTTTAATCTAAAAAAAAAATCAGTCTATATTTGTTGACATTTAGCCTTTCAAAAACAGTATTTTCAATGTGGTTTGCTTTCCCACTTGCCACACACAAAGGGAGGCATGCACCTGTACCAGTGAGGTGGTGAGGAAGCAACCTAACAGCACCAGAAATCACATTTATTTACTGTAGAAAGTTGAAGAAGCTTCAAATGTAGAAAAAAAATAAAAAGTCTTCTGTACAGCCATGCTAACTTTCCATTACAAACTAGACATGACAAGTAAATATGTCCAGCGGTCTTCAGCAGCTTGTAAATGCTGAAAAATGTCAGGCGTTCAGTGAGCACGCGGGTTTGGAGGAGCTCGTCCCATTGTAACATTTCTAAGAAATTATTGGCAGAACGGCAGCACGCCAGTCTGTGCTGCATCTGGTCGACGGTTGCACGGCATTATGTGAAACATATCAGACAGGTGTTCCGCCCAAGATGAATGTGCGTTAATGACTACGTGTTAGCGGCCTATCATTAGCAGGAATTTCATGGCACTGCTGCATGCCATAAAGCTGTGGACATGCTGTCCCCAAGTTGAGAATTTGGTTATGACTACAAAGGCCCATGTGCATAGTTTACCCAGCCTTATGAGGAACAGCCCTTGCAGTCTTTGTATCGTCAGATTAAATGGTATTCTGTCCTGAAGTAACTTGGCATTGAGTGTGTAACACTGGCAGAGAGCACAGCAGCACCAGTAGGTGTTGTTAACACTGCCCTTTGTTCCTCCTCCTGCCCGTGTACTGTAGATGGTATTTTAGGATTTTATCTCCAGTGGAGAAGAATAGACCTTTTTGCATACCAGGAGTGGGCAGAGGCTTCGACTTTCAGTATCTGACTCAGAGTTGACTGACCAGTTCAGTTGGCTGACCCATTCAGCAAATCAGAGTTTCTGTTGTTGGAATAACAGGTGCTTTCCTGGCATGGTAACTATTATTCTGGTGCAATGCCGGGCGGTAATCACAGATAGGGAGCTGCTGTCGATCTCAACAAAAAAACAGGGTTTATGATGGGTTATTGACATTTTATCACGCCTCCCTCCAGCAGAGACGAGGTTTGATATGGAGTCAGTTAGACATCGAGCTCAGCTCTCCTTTCCCAATTAGCTGTGATTACAGACTGTGACACTGAAGCAGTGCCCACAGGACAGGGGTTATTTTTAGTGCCAATTACACAAAGCAGTCAGTAGTGTCAATACAAAGTACACATGCTGTGACCAGCGCGCTGACCCAGACCGGAGCCGAGTCACGGATGTTGAGGCTGCCAAACTTGACCTCTCATGATTGCAGAACCTTGGCATCAGAAACTGTTAAGAAAGTTGCTTCTTAGACGTTTATGTCTAAAGTGATTCTCTGCTTTTTTGCTTTCAACAAGTTATTTGTAATTTGCCCTCAGAAAACCTCAGCCAAAAACATGCACACTGAATCTGATGCATTTTTAGAAACTCCTTTGACACTGAAAAAAATGCAACTCTCAAGCAGCAGTGATGATGTCACTCCTGACGAAAAATAAAGTGTAAAGAGGAGGGAGGGGTGTATACTTGGGATGTGTAAAATTAGAAGTAGTCTACTGAAGTAGTTGAGATTGGCTTTCAAAAATATTGAGATATACATCATGTATATATATCATGTCATATCACCCATCCATACCAGATCTGCAGTTACTTCAAGATCTGCTGTCTCAGTTCATTCATGAATACTGCAGAAATTCAAGACTACTTTGACACTATTGATGGCGTACAAAACATTTCAGAGTTGATATGTAAAAACATAATTTTTTTTTTAATGTTTTCACACAAAATTCAGGGTCTCTTTGTGCAAATAAGCCTATAAGTCATTCATGAGAGGTGGTTATTGAGAGGTTATTCAAATGATTCTGGTCTCTTGTTGCAGAGACAAGCCGATGGCGTGAGGTGGGTCACAGCTGTTCCCTACAGCCGAGGCCAGTTGGGACCAGCCTGGAGAGCCTGTGGGACGTCCTGCCTGAGGTGCACAAAAGCTCCGCCCACTGGGGCTGGGATGTTGGCTCCACTTCAACCACAATCACCAGCTTGTTGCACGACCTCAGCCTGACTGAGGCTGCGTCCTCGCACTCCACTGCACCTCCCAGCAAGCGGCAGTGCCGCTCCCTGTCCTGCTCGGATGAACTTGGCGGTTGCCGCTCTACCTGGCGGCCTCAGGGCTCTCGTGTGTGGACAACGGTGGAGAAGAGGAGATGCCACAGCGGAGGCAGCGTCCAGCGTAGCGGAGTGGGGAACGCGCAACTCGGCTTCCCGGCCATGCAGCGGAGCTCCAGCTTCAGCCTTCCTGCTCGCTCCAACACCCTGGAGCTGCCCTGCTTCACCCAGCATCTCCCCCGCCCCTCCGCCTTCACCGGCCTGACGCCCTCCTCCTCCATGATCATATCCTCCGAGCCCTCAGCGCAGCCCCTCTACCTCTCTCATGAACAGATCTGCCTCCCTGAGCCTCGTGGACCCTCGCCACACAGCTCTCCTGACTCCACGCCAGAGCTAGAGCGCCGCGGTGGACAGGGGGGTCTAGCCCGTAGTCGCTCACAGCCGTGTGTCCTCAACGACAAGAAAATTGGTGTGAAGCGCAGACGACCAGCTGACACACACAAACAGAGGCCTTCTTTGGATCTGGCAAAGATGACCCAGGTTGGTATTTAAAAGTATTAACAAATCACACAGAAAGAAACTGCTTTGTGCCATATTTAACCCTTTGAAACCTGAGCAAAGTGGCTTGGTTTCTTTCAAAAACATGGTTAGAAGGCAATGAGCAACTTTACAATAAATGGCCCAAAAAATTGCAAGAAATTAGTATAAGGTTACAAGATGATTACCTGAAAAGATGCAAAAACAAAAAAAGAAAAGTAAAAAAAAAAAAACAAGCAAACAAGAAAATGACCTAAGAAAGTGCAAATATACATCTGTATGTATTTTTTAATGCATTTTTTTCTGTAATATATTTTTTAATTATAAGAATTCTTATATTCCCCTTTTTTGTTGTTTTGATTTGTTTTTTTGTTTTACGTTATATCTAATAATAACCCCCAGCTAATTTTTGAGTCATTTCCTTGTCACGTTTTACTAATTTTTTTCTGCAATTATCGTGACATTTCTTGGCAAGTTGCTTATTATGTCTTTTTTCCCATATTTTTTTTTTAAAGAAATCAAATTTTCTCAGGTTTCAAAAGTTGAAGTGCTAGGGAAACGTGTCTTAACACAGCAAAAGACAAATGGTATCAATCCAGGTGTTAAAGGGTTTATCAGGACAATATAGTGTATTGATTACTGCAATACTGCAATCTCTGCCAGTCAGTTTTTAAATCTAGGGAGTGTGCATCCAGTTTCCATCACTTGATGCCTTATAAACATAGTTAAACAGTATACTAAATATTGCATCTGTCATATAATTTATCAGAAGTAGTTTCCGGTGTCATTTTATGTGCACTTTATTTATTGGTTGAACTCAAAACGCCCTCTTATGTGCTCCAAAGATCACTGTCAAGAACAAGAGACAAGTGCCTCAGGAAATTGTCATGCCAGCTGGAAGCTCTGCTAGGTCCATCAGTCTCACCAACATTAGCTAGTTATACTACGCTGTTGTGGCAACTTGCTCTTCCATGTTGGATAAACAAACACTTCCAACAAAGGTCACGCCATTGTGTCTGTTCTCCCTCAGCACACCTCAAAGTGTTTCTGCAGGCATTGTCATCAAATGAAGGCGACCGTTCATTCATGCAGGCCTGTTCCGGGTCACATTCCATTATGTGCTTGTGTTTTTGCACTTGCAGAAATGGAGCGCACTAAACATTGAATGCCGGTTTTGTGCTTTTGGAAAAAAAATGATTTGATTAAAGCAGGAATTAAGCGGTCAATCAGATGATCAGTTTGCACTCAGAAAAGAAAAAGATCTTATGAAACCAGAGCTGATCCATTTCTGAAGTCAAACTGTTCCATCTGCACGTCCCGGCAGGTGTTTGTGTCTTTGTGCCACTACGAGCACACGATCACACATAGTAAAATTTTACATGGACACTCACTGGATCATAAACACAGAGCTGGACTTGGCCCCTCTGAGAAAGTCACTCGGAGTTCAGCGGAGTCTTAACAACAGCGCTGCTGTGACACGACAAGCAGACGCCACACACGCTCCAAACACAGACGAGGTCAGCGTGGAGAAAAAAGCCCTAGGCGAGGCAACCAACAATATTTTCACAGAGGAACGTCAGGGTGCTGAGATTGTTAGCATTGGATCTTTCCTGCTGTTTGTGCATTGTGTTCTCTGTTCCTCTATTAAAAGGGACTGCTGGGTTTTATTGCATCATATCTTTTTTTTTAGATTTCTTTTTAAACTTCTCAAGTGACCGTGGTTTATAGGCAAGCCTTGGGAAAAAATGTCATGCAGATATTTTGACTCAATTATGCAACTAAACCCAGAGATAGTGCTGATAAGTAAATCTGCAGAAGAATCAGCTGACAGTTTACACAGTCCCTTAATGGTTTCAAGTTATTTAGCAGGTAATAATGTGACAGCTTTGTCGGTTCCAGTTTTTTTTCCAGATTCTTAGATGCATTGTGATTCTTTCTTAAAAGATTTTTGCCTCAATGCAGAGGAATAGTCAGTAATCAGAAATTTAAAACATTAATTCTTCGATGAGGATGGCTGAGCATGAGCAACTGCGGACCTTTACAATCTGACTGGCACCCCTGGCTTAAAAGCCAAACCGATATCAAAGAACTAGCTGCGACGAACGCAGACTGTTGCGTTTCCTCATATTGCCTGTATCTTGGCCATAAAGTTGCACCTGAACACACTGCGAAGACTACAACCAACCACCAACAAGAATTTATCTTCTGTGCCTTCATGAAAGAAAAATAGCTCTTCATTGTAGCAGTATCCATTGCATTGTACTGAAAGAACAAATTATATTTACCTTGCACAAGTGAACAACAGCACAGTTAAGACTGTTTCTGTTGAGGAGCCCAATGGCTAAAAAACCCAAATCTAACCTAATAGAACAAGTTTGTTTTGATCTCACACCTTCTTGACTTTAGTCATGTTTGCTTTCCTCACTTACGTTTCTCTTCTCGTGCACTGAGCTGAACTGCCAATCAGACTGATTTCATTAATTAATGGGTTTAACCAACAATTTCAACGCGCTGAATCGCCAAAAAAGCCAACAAGGGCCACCTGTAGTGCCAACAGTGCGGGACACACCACCAAAACTAGAGTTACAGGTGCTCGCAGACTGTCGATTTGGTGCGTTAGGGCCCTAAAAGCTAGTGTATTTGAGCATTTTGGTTTCTATGAAGTCGAAAGAAAAAGGTGAAAGAGCCACACTAAATCCAAGATGAGCCTAACTAAGCTAAAATATTTTGGGAACGCAACAAAACAAAGATACCATAATTCATGTTTCCACCCGGAGTTAGAGTAAAAACTGCCAGTTTTAGTGGCTGCCAATAAGAAAATAATTAAATAAGTGAGAAACAAGAAGTCACACAGTGAGAAAAAAATAAATCATGCATAGAAATAAAAAATGTTGATGCATCAGGATGCATTGATAATTGTTTTCCAGCCCTAGTTTTTAGACTGCTGGTTGGACAAAACAAGCTGTTGATAAAAATGTCACCTCGGGCTCTGCAAACTTATGATGGATATTTTCACTATTTTTTGCCATTTTATAGACCAAACTATAATCTTATTAGTTAAAAAATAGTCTGATTGTTTAAACTTCAAAGCCTGAAGTGTATAACTGTTAAGATTTTTTAAAAATCAGAGTGGGAAAAGACGCATGTGACGATGGACCAAACTTGCTCGGCACTCATCTCGAGGGCTGCACGTGCGTCACCCTATCAGTGCTCAAAGTCACCTTACTATTCAAGGATTGGTCACAGTGCTGAGTGTGTCTCTAAAGTGTCCTCTCATCTACAACGGTGTAGTTTACCCGGGAGAAACTGCTACCCTCGACGTGGCTCACTGCGGCTCCATGAATGTCAGGAAGCAGAGCAGCTGTGGCAGAGGTTATAGATCGTTGCACAGGGGAGATGCATGTTGGGTAAAGAGATATTGATTTCTGTAAATTCAGCTCAGTGGGTGGATCGCTGCCACAACCGGGCCTCATGAGCTATTGATCAGCTTGTATTGACGGAGAGTCAAGGTCAGTATGGATGAGGAGTCTGCTCTCCTCTCCATTTCATTCAGAGAGAGGGGGGGTGGCTGATAGTGGCAGACAAACTGGACACCGGCAGCACTTATTCATGACCCTCATTCTGATGTGGTGCAGTAAGTTGATTGAGGACGCTAGAGGCTTTTCTCTGTCTGAAACTCTTCCTCTGCAGAACGCCTGCTCCGCTCAAAGTTGGAGCTATACTTGGTTTAGTTAAAGTCCCCCTCCACTCAAAAATCTGTTTCTTGTCGTCAGTGCTGCATTCAAACTGGGTTATGTTTGCTGTGTTTATCAGAAGAATCCATATAAATACCTCCTCTTGTGGTATTCACAATCTCGTAAGTGGACATTTTTTAGAAGTTCTGAGTACACGAGTTGTGTGATGTGTTTGCAAAACGTGAAAGTATCACAAACATTTGTTTACACAGCCCCTTTTTTCTGTAACGATCCAAAATCCAATTGAAAAAAATCCAATTGACTTTTTCACGAGGGAACCAGGGCGACCCGCTTGCTAAATGGTTAGCTGTGTTGGCTTCTAGATGGCGACAGTAGCATCTATGTTGCTGCTGCCTAGCAACGATGCTCTCACGACTCAACGACTGTAACGCCAAGCATGTAGTCTACGAGGCTTCCCATGTCAAAACTAGCACAAGTTCAATATGAAGGCAGCATGTGTTCCCGAAAATGTCTGACCTTGTCAAATCTGACTTTTACTCGTGGCGACCCCAGTGTAGAAGATATTACTATATGTTTCACAGCCACTACAAGCTAACAACAACGTAAACAAATAAAAGATGCTTTCTACACATGTCTACTAGTCACAGATTTTGGGGCACAACAAACTCCTCATCTGACTCTGGCTCTGACTGAGGCTCAAACATGTATCACTGATTCTCTCTTACGTGTCCTCTAATGCTAACGCTAGCCATTTTCACGCACACTGCTCTCACACCAGTCAACCTAGCCTAGCAGCGTTGGGAAAAACCAAACCTACTAAAAGTGGTGGCCAGACACTTTTTTTTTAAAACTTTGTACATGGGAAAACCATGTTAAACAAAATATCGCTCATAGCAGTGTTTTTTGTGTACTTAAAACACGTCTGGAGGGAAACTTTAATGTCTGGTTCTGTTTTGCTATACTCCAGACTCAACATAGCCTTATCAGTTTGGTCCCATGGCTAGGGCCAAAAATTTGATGGTCAAACTGAAACGCTAACGAAGAAGGCAGCAATGTGACACTGGCCTGGTGCTGAAAAACGTACCCTCTCGGCTATTAGAGCCAAGAAAAACATCAGGGCCCCGTTTGATCTACTGCTGAGACACTGCTGTCAAGTCGAAGACATGAAAAATGACTTTACATTTCTTCCCTTCTGGTATCATTTTGATCTTTTTTGTATTAGACAAAATCAGAGGTTAGAAGACACTTTGTGCTCTTGGTATGATTGATTATTTGCAGCTGTATTTAACACGCTTGGCTGTGACCTGCATCCACAACAGTCCCATACTTGTTGCGTATTACATAAGCACACAAGTGACAGGAGGTTTCACAGAGGCCCTATTCTCCTGTGTCCTTCTGGCCCTAACACCGTAGTGGTCAGGCATGAGGCAGCTGTCCTGCCCTCGCCACATTAGCTGCACAGATTGGATAAGCCTCTGTCATAAAGCCTTCCACTCCAGCACGCACAGCTGCCACAGGACTGGCTTGCGGCAGCACTGGCACATGTGGATTTGCCTAAGGAAGTTTCTGGGTTTCCCAGATGTATGTGTTCATTGTGCAGTCCTAGTGAAAGGCCGGCAGAGTCAAAAGGCCGACATGAGTGATGTCCACCCTCTGGGTATCTGGCCACTTGCTGCCTGGGTTCCCGTTGGACCTCACATTGCAATCGTCCGACTACCAGTTGCTCCAGTATGTAATACAAGCTAAATTTATACCCTTCAAATCTTTTTACTTCTTCTTATAGTGGTTGTTGTCCAGTGTCCAGCTCTGATCTCACTGACTCACCCACACACTGTATGAATACAGTAGAGGGATTGTTTTCATAGGACGGCTGTTTGCCTTTTGGTTTAGTTTGTGCCCTAGTTAGGACATGGGTCATAGTCCAAGATGAAGGAAATGTTTTCGATTTCCTCACCAAATATGCCATCACCATGGAGGCGATGGACTCCCACCAGACCAAAGATTTCACTATTTGTTTGAACGGTTACTTTGGTATTTTTATAAAAATTTCAGGGCTGTTTCTTGTTAAAAAAAAAAAAAGGTCAATCTCTGACCTATTTTAGTGTAAGTGAATTGGTATGCCCCAAGTGGTTACACTGCAGGCTTTTTTTCCCCTGCCAGCTGCAGCAGTGTCTTAAGATTGGACCAATTTCAACATTTGTTGTCCCATTTAGACTTGTAGACACAAAAACATGGGAAATAATGTCCCAGGTTGAAAAATGCCAAAGTTGCCCTTACAATGTATGCTTGTGTCCTTCAAAAAAAAAAATTTATGCTTCTAAAAAGATGATCTTTCTGTATTTCCACAGAAACTTCGGAATTTCCACAGCCTTAGCTGCCCTGGAATCACAGTGGAAGACAGCTGCGAGTCGAGTCAGGCCCTCCCCACTCTCAGGAGCACCTCTCAGTGCGACACTGATGACTCATCAGCAAACATACACGGCTCGGAGGACGTTCAGCCTCGGACCAAAGAGGGCGAGATCACCAGGAACGTGCCGTCAGACCCCACCATCGAGGAGGTGGACTGGATGCCAGGGACGACCAATGGGAAGGACAATGAGCCCCTGTGGGCGGGGCTGTGTAGCATGAGGAAGGATGTTTATCAGCTTGGAGGCGAGCTTGACATTGAGCAAATTGAGAGGAACTGAGCTGGACTGTCTTTCTCTCGGTGGACGCTGATTTCGGGGACTGAAAGTTTATCACCAGGTGGTACAGTAAACAGTACTGATAGTCTTAAGGATAAAGCAAGTGGAAAGCTAATGCAGCGAGTGTTGCAGCACTTGTTTTTTGTTTTTTTCTAAAGGAGAGATTTAGCAGGAGCTTTGTGGGCTAAACCCCTATTTTTGGAGGCTTTGTGTAGTCAGAAGCTACTCCCACACTGTGTGTTATCTCAACTGTGTCTCAGGAGAACAAGGAAGTCGGGGAGGACGGATTCGGGTGGAGATAATAGAACTGATAAATATAAAAATGATATATTAATGTTGGCTCAGAGACTGGGGTCTTTAACATTTCTCTGTAACCCTGATTACCTTCATTGTACTACGTCTGGAGAGAATTCACAGCAGGTTTGTATAAATTCTCTGCACTAGAAAGAGTGTCCGTTCCTGTGACGTTCTTCAATAGTACATGAGTACATGATGGACAGAAATGAAGACTACTTCGAGAGCTACTGTTAGTAAAACCCCTTTCACTCTTACTGAGCAACAAGCTGCACGCACACACAACCTGTAAAGTATATTGAAGAGCTTAACATTTCACACAGTAACATCAAGCTTCTCTCTTGAGATCTATGCTCCCCTTTGTGTGAGAGGAACTTTGTGATGCTAATAGCGTTAATATTCTTTCTTTTTACGATTTGTAACTACAAAGTTATGTAAAACATGAGCATATTTCTATACGAATAAAACACAGTTTTAAATGTGTCATTTGTAATCGTGTTATTTCAGCCTCTTCATTCACAAAATTCAATGTGTGCTCTTTAAGGATAACTTTTTTTAAGTGTCTTTCTGTTTTACCATGTTTTTGTGTAGAAGTGACTAATGAAAACAACAATTTCTGTAATTGATCCAGTATTGTGCAAGAGGCCAACAGTTGGTAGCAGTATAACAGGCTGCAGTGTAACCACTCTGGGCATTTATGCACCTCCCATTATCTTCCTCCAACTAAAAGTGGCTGTTTATACCACTGACAGTCTCAGATTACTATAATTAGTGTCTGACAACATTATGGAAAGGATCCCCTCAGGTATAGACCTTCTTTTTTAAGAGTAAGATTCTTTTTGTTTTTACCCCAAAATGGACAAATCAGCACCCTACCAGACTCCATTTAAATAAACAGTTACTCTAGCATGTAAAGACCCAGCATGTTTTCACATCTAACTGGATGACTTAAGGGCAGGCATGTCAAACTGGTCCACAGGGGGGCCGGTGTGGCTGCAGGTTTTTGTGCCGACCAACCAAGAGCACACAGTTTGACCAATCAACTGTCTGAAGACGGAGATCAGTTGATTAAATGAGTCAAGTCTGGTGTGCTGCTACTTGGTTGGAAACAAAACCTGCAGCCACACCGGTCCCCCTGTGGACCGGTTTGACATGCCTGCTTAAGGGTTTATGTCCACCAAACCAGAAGTGAAACCAAGATGGTTTTATGAGTCAACTCTAAATTAAGTGTGTTTTAGGATCAATTGCATAATGTTGTCAAACACTAAGATTAATAATCTGTTGCAATTGCATTTTTGTGGACATAAACTACATTTTAACGCATCTGCAATAAGTATGGCTGCATGTCGGTGCTCTATACCTTAAAGTTATTGACTGAAATATCCAAGTAGTACAGAATCTTCTCCACTCAAACAAAACCTACGTTCGTTCCTTTTTGAAACCCACATTTAGAAGAGAAAAAAAACGGTTTGCTTACAACCAATCATCGCAAGCATCTTAAATTAAATGCAACATGCTACTGGCCCACTACTGCAGCTGCTTCAACTCGTACAGTCTGTGCTGTGCTGAAGTCTAGCATGGTCTGTCTGACAGAGCTGGCAGTTCAGCGTGCGGAGATGCCACCAGATGAGTGGTGGTGGCATTTTACACGACTTAATATTTCCATTCACATGATGGGTATTGAATGTCGTGCAAAGAAAAGGTATCACATTAAGTACTCTACTGGTATTGGTATCACTGTAAGAGTACTGGTATTGGTGCTGGTATAGTGATATTTTATTTTCAATTCTCAATCGGTGGCAATTCTGCATGAGTACTATTACTTTGGACACTTAGTTTTGATAGTAACCACATCTTGCTGATGAAACTTGTGTACTTTTACTTTTGTACTATGATCATCTAGGACTCCACTGTGGTATTGCTACTTTTATTTAAGTAAAAAACAGAGGGAGAATTCCCCTGCTGCTGTTAGCTGAGCACATGCATTAACAGCAAGGTCATTGTTGGAGACGTCTTTAATGCAACAATGCAGACTGACCCAATTAAGTAGCAGGAAAAGACAATCACAACCGTAGTAGTGGTACTACTGATGGGCCTGTGTTTGTGTGCTGAAGCGGGGAGTGAGTAGGGAGGACGCCAGGCAGCGGTGGGAAGTCCGGTCCCTGTTTCTTTTCTTTTTTTTTTTTTTTTTTTTGATGGCGGGTGGAGTGGTGGAGCTGAGCGGCGGTTCACCCCAGAGACCTCCCTCCCTCCCTGCGCTGGGAAACAAAAGGGGCTTTTTCTCTGAGGAGCACAGTGACGTGGGAGGCGGCTGTGAATGTGGGCCATGTGTCAGAGCTGCTGCTGCTGCTCCGTTTGTCTGCTTCCCCTCCCTGACTCTGGTGCCTGCGCAAACCTCCAGAATTACACTGTCGATAACTTTTTAAATTCACTGCTCCAGTACGATTGCATACCACTTCTGCGCGCTGTGACGACGCTTGTCATTCTGAGGGAAGAAAAGTCACCTCATTAAAGAGCGGCTGAGTAATTTGAAGACTGCTTGACATGCTATACTCCAGGCGCAAATACCACACAAAGCATAACTGTGGGATTAAACTCGCCTACGAGGGCCAATGCATACTCTTGTAATGGATGTGAATATTATGCAGTTGCATGAGAATCTGTGTGCTTGCACAGTGAGGTCATATTTACATTGTCACAGAGCCGCCTGTACTACATGCAGCCCGCTCGCTTTCCAATGGTTAAGCCCTTTTCGGGTAATGAGTCGAGAAGGAAATGGGTAAACAGAACTCTTGTAAACGTGCTGTGTGGCAGACTGACACACCGAGGGCCCCCGGCCTTTAATCAGCGGAGTGACAGAGGTGAAAGGAGGCTGTGTTCTGGGAGCAGATACGAGTACAACAGGAGGGACATGCCGTGCCGATGCTCTGCGCTACACTCGTCCACAACCCCCACCAGCACCGCCTGAGGTGATGCACCTACTTATCTGCTCTAATGACGCAAGTCACACTCTATTCAGTTTTCAAGCAACAGATGTCCCACAGTGCGCATGGGAGTTTTATGTCAGATGTTTCAGGTGTACTACTGCTGCATAACCCGTTCGTCTGCTTTCCGTCCATGTCCACGTCCACGCCAACAATTACTTGTAGTTAAACTGTCAAATTCCTGCAAAACTGTGAGAGATTTTTCATTTCAAGAAAATAAGGAAAAAATTGAGGACCATTTTTAGTGGTGGACAGTTCTCACGGATCCTGAAAAGTGTTAAAAGCATTAAATACAGTAAATGTAAAAAATAAGGCCTTTATTGGTATTAAAACGTCTTATATCAATCTTTCAAAAGTCTTAAAAGGCATTAAATTCAGTTCATGTAAAAATTAGGCCTTAATTGGTATTAAAATGTCTTATATTACTCTTTCAAAAGACTTAAAAATGATAAAACACAGGATGAAGGATTTTATGATTTTTTTTCTGATGCTGCATGATAAAATCTCAGAATAATTAAATTAAAAAAAAACAAAAAACTACAGAATGCCTCTCACATTTCAGTCATGCAGACAGTGGAACCTACAACACTCATTTGGCGCCTATTCATTCAAATAAGAGCTGCTCGCCTGGCACATACGCCAAAAAAGGTTTCTAGCTAACAGTTTCACTTCTGCGGCCCTTTGAATGTGAGCTGTAGTTTCTCGAGGTGGCCTCGTCATAGACATAGTGATTATTTTTTTAAATTGCTTTTCTCGGCTCCAAGAGAGTTTTACAAATCTAAAACTAATATGGCTCAAAAATGTATATTCCTTGCACTGTAATCTGGATGACATGGCGAATTGCAAATTCAACTAAAATTTCATATTTAACCAAGATTTTGCGGCATGGCTGAAAGCAGTTCAAAGCGATGCATGAGAGGCTCTGCGTATTTTATGCAAAAAAGTTTTTCACACTTGGCAGGACGGGAATCAAGGCAGTGGAATCTCACATGCTGAGTGAAAAACAGAAAATGATCAAAAAAACATCAGCTATTTCTCAGTTCCGTGTGTGTCTTTGTCTCTGATACCAGCACCAGGTCAGCAGCAACACATCTCCAAAGGACTTTGGGGTGTCGCCCACACAGAAAGCAGAGATACTGTGGTGTCTGAACATGACGTATCCTGTTCAATGTTCCTGATCTCTGAAAATGCCTCTTTTATCTCTTAAATTTTGGTTATTTTTGGTCTCCAGCTTCATTCTGAATGGCATAAAAAAATCTGAAATCTAACTTGCCTCAAGCTGCAGGAACCATGATTGGAACTTTTTAATAACATGAAACCGTATGTGACATGAAACTGAATGTTGCTGCTGGTTTCAAGGTTCGCTGCCTGCCACAGCTTGGCAGCTACAATGTGGTCGAGGTGAAAAACACTTCAGCAGTAGCACCCAGCCACAAAACATTTCCAGTTGTACTGCATGTGTTTAGCTTTACTCACAAAAAGGACAGCACAGTTGTTGGAGAAGGTGTGATGCAGTAAATGTGGATCATAGTATTTTGGCTTTGAAATCATACAGTTTTGGATAAATGTTCATAGAGTTATTATATTAATCCTGGGCTATCATACACCTACATCATATATACTTCTGTATTTTGGTAATATGATGAGAGGCACTGTGTTAAGAGATGACCGGTATCTACTGAAAATTCTTTCGGCAGCTTGTGAAAAAGCAATCACCAGGAAGTGTTACAAAGCTGAACAACCAACACAAGATGAATGGATGAAAATCGTCAAGTATACGATATGAAACTGTTAACTCACAGGATAAGAGCTCGGGAAGAGTGCTGTCGAAGGAAAAGGGAGAAATGGTCAATTGTTTACACGTCAATGAGAAGATAAGAGAGTGAACCGCTAAATACGTCACAGGGACGAATATTTTTTTGTGAGAAATGGCAATTCGGCTCTATATAAAAAAAAGGGTTAAAAAAAAAAGGAGCTAAACTCTGGGAACACAAACTTCACCCTGAGCTCTAAATGACATCTGAACAAAACACCTTAAAAAATAAAGTTTTGTACATATTCACTGAATCAATACACTATTGTATCAGGAGGTAGTTATCGTGCTGAATCTCACCTACACACTTTCAGACACTGAACAAACCACAAATTGGCTTTTTAAAGCGCAGTGTTATGTCTGAGCAGCAACACTGTGCACCCACATAGGAGAGATGTTCCAAGGTCATACAAGCCTTCTCAAGTTAAACAGTCGGCAAGAGGATTGTAGGATTGCAGTTGTGAGCACTTTGGCTTTTATGAAAGGTAACTGGACACGTTCACATGAGAGAATCCCAGACGGCTTTAAAATCGAGGTCAGCTGTAAGCCTTCAGACCTTTCGCAGACCAGAACACTTCGTTTACACTGTGGGGTGACATACGACCACCCTTTCTCTTGGATTATTATACATACGCACACGCTCTGGTATGACATCACGGGGTCATGCTTCGTGTCTGGGCGCTGGGGGTTTTGCAGGCAGTTGATCAGGGGTCGTGTCCCCGGAGGGGGGTCTGTGACGGCTGTGTGACCACTCCGGAGTACAGACCGCTCTGTGTACCAACTGAGACTCTTCTCAGATTGCTTGTAAAGACTCTGAGGGAGGAATGGGGTGGGGTCAGGGACAGCCATGAGAGGGAGGAAATTCAGGCCTCCACTCCAAACCCAGACTTCTTCTGAAGTTTCCCTTCCACGCCAGCGAACGCCGCTGGCACGGCTGCCCACAAGGGAAAGAGAGTGATGAAATGAAGGGAAACCGTGTGGCTTGGCCAGTAAGAGCAACACATGGACCAGCTCTCCACACACAGAAGGGAGGGGGACAAATAAAAGTGACTGCTGTCAAAACAACTGCATGTTTCCACGGATAACGGTGCTGCAGGTGTGTGGCGTTGTCTGGTCAGCTGACCCGTCGTTTCCTGTCAAACAGGAAGAGCCAAATGAGTGGAGATGAAAGTTCAAGGTAGCACACAGCTGGCAGTTGTTAAGGTGGGCGAATGCAGGTGCGCCACAAGAGCAGCAGTGTGTGTGCCGTGTAAGAGGAGCCGAACACAAACAGATGACATAAAAACGTATATGAATGTTGGCTCAGACACACCGCAGCAGTATACGCATACAGAGATCTCAAGGGGCCTCCTTTCTAAAAATGTCTGACTTTAAGATTGTATTTCAGAATAATTCCAACAACTATGATTGAAAGATAAACAGTGAGTGGGAGTCACTAATCTTATCAATGAGAAAAATAATTTTACAAATCACACCGTTGTTGGATTTGGTTACAAACTTGTGGCTCCCAAGAGAAAGTTATCACTGGATGCTGGAGATTGGCCATGACACATTTAACAGAAAGCCACACTCTCATCTTCACAGGGTGTGTGTCACTCTCAGACACATGCTACAGGACTGTACGTCCTCGATGTGTCAATCAAGATAAGATGAAAATGAGATCATGAGCTCAATGACCGGAGGTTGTAGTAAGAGAGCGAGGAGGTAACGGTGGGGATACATATCATTTATAATGAGTCATAATCCTGCTCTGGCATGACTGCACAGGCTGATATTTTAAGATAAACATTGCAAATCAAGGTGCAAATCAAGCAGACTTAATGTATTTGACATTTGCAGGGAAAAAAAAGCAAAGTTTGAAAAATTATGAGTCAGTGTCTCAAGTATCTAAAGCCTAAGTGCCGTCTTCCAGTTGCTTATTATGTCTGAAAAACAGTTTAGTTTAACATATCAGCATGCTAGAATTTACTGATTACACACATTTGCTGATTAGTACAAAACAAAGAGTGCAGCTGAGGATGACGGGACACTTACTCAATGACTAAAATCGTTTTCTGTTCATTTTCTCTTGATCGACTGAGGCGAATAAGCTCCTTATCGCCTCAGGACTGACCCTGTTTACTTGAGAGTAAGTGCGCTTAATGCATGTCAACAGTGAGGTTAACTGCGGTCACGTCATACAGTAAGAAAACAAAACACTGAACACAATTCAGATGTTTAAACAAAAAAATTCCCAACATGACAAACTGATGTGCCAACATCTTCTAACCGGAAAGTCAAGACACCAACAAGAGCTTCAGTCAGTCAAGGATCTGACGGCGCATTCTGTCTGTCAATACTGTCCTGCGGCAGTGAGGTCATACATGCCCAGACATGTCTACTGAAATGAGGTCATCTCTATTATTTGAAAGGCAATCTTGCTTCACAGTCTGCGGTCACAGGGAGGGAATCAATGTAGCTGCACTCCTGGAGGACTGTGTCACTGTTTACCTATCATAGCAGCCCGCAGAGGTAACTAATTTGTGTGAAACGGGTGGATGACCTCGGGCCAAGAGGTACGGTTATCAGCCTGCTAGCTCTGGAGGCATGCGTGTGTTTAACAGCAAGTGATGATGAACCTGCCAAGAGGTGGGTGTTGAAAAACTGTGGCCTACATCTCTCCACTGCACTTCCATGAACTGGAAAAAAATACCCAAAGCCAAGTGAATTCATTCGAGAGCAGTCAAATACATGTTTAATAGCTCCATACAAGGCCAACGGGCGGGAGCATAATGGACAAAACACTGAGTCAAACAATGTGGAAGCTGTTAGAAAACTGGGTACCAGCTGCTAGTAGTTTGCCGTGCGCATTTATATTTATTTCCCAATCAGATATAGAAGTGGCACGCCCGGCTCAGGCGCAGTTTCATAATCCTTCGTAGCATTTCATTACCTTTAATTGCCCAATAACATTCAAGCTTGTGTCAGCGAATGGTGAAGTGAACCAGAAGGACCTCAATGAATCACTTGGCAATGGGCTTTTGTTCTTGTTGAATCTATTCTGTGCGCTGAAACCTCGGGGGCAGCGATGGAGAATCGTTTGTTTTACGCCCCACTTCCAGAGGCCCTCCATGATCCAGCTGGCACACAAACGCCCAATAACCATCTTTTTCCCTCTCATCATTTTATTTAACCTCACTATAGACGGCGGATGTCTAATGAGCGGCAATTAACAACATTAACGGGGCGATCCCCTGGCAGAGGCGGCTTACAGTCAAGTAAATAAAGATAAGCGGTTGTAGATTTGTGATTCTTCAGTCCGATGATGGAGCGCTCATTTCATTTTTGTTTACAGAGAGGGAAACATGAGCTCATGCAACAGTGTAATTCATCACACTCGGCTGGGTTCTGCATTTATCATCTTGCGAGACCAGCTCACTTCCCATTTCCAGCCATTTGTTTTTGTAAAACATAAAGCGGCTCCAATATAAAATCCAGTTTAAACCAGAGCCAAGGCTACGTTTTCCCCAGTGCTTTGAGACCTTGAACCCTTTCTTTATAAAAACAAGTTATGTGAAATTCAGGGAGACGAATGTTTTCAACAGCTAGTAAAAGAGTTTTATTTATATTACTGACTACTCCCTGCTGTTTTATGAAGGTTGTACATGTTTTGTGTAAAGAGAAAGTGAGCAAAAAAATTACTTTCTATTAATAGGATACTTATATTAATTGATGTATGTTAAATTAAACTACAGCGCCTTTTCATTTGTGCATTTCCAGTTTAACCTGTCCTCACTTAGCTCTTTGAAGAATTTGAGTGTGAAACATTAGCAAAGAACTCTGAACACACAGTGCTACTTCACCTTTCTAACCGTCAGTCAGCAGCTGGTTACAGGCACAGTCCTGTCAGCTTGAGGTATCTTATCTATGGCAATCATGTACTGACAAATGCACAGTACAGCCCTACAGCTTATCTAGTGTAGACTTAGATAATGGTTCTGCAAATTGTATTCTAGTTTGTTTCTCACTATGTGGAGCACCAGATGGTGGGTGTTTCCCATGTGTGACGGTAAAATGACAGTTAACGGATACACAGTATTTGGATGATATTTTAGTTTTGCACTGCTTTGACATGTTGACCTAAAATACCCCGATGCAGTATACCCTTCCTACTAGAAACAGCACTTAAAGGAGCTCTATACGATATTCAGAGTGTATCAATGACTCAGAGGTTTTGATATGATAATAAAAAAATCATATTGTGATATTAGTAATATTTTGATTTGTTGACACAACTGTTACATACAGCAACAAAAAAACTAAATATACGATAAACTAAATGTCAGAGACTGCGAGCAGCGCGGCATCCCTGTCTCTCCCTCTGCTCTCTCGCCGCGCACATATTGAAATGGCAACAGTGCTGACAGAGCTAATGGTCTTAAGTGGGGAGGACACGGAGGGTGGGCGCTATTCTTCTATAGTTAGCAAGTCAGCGAGATACACCTACGAGACTCACATGCACACATAGATGAACTGTCTACCACAATAAACAACAGAAAAGCTCAGATTACAACACACGCAGAGGCGGCGTTACTTAATTCTCTGCTCAGGACGCCATTACTCCACTGTTTCTTTATATAGCAAGCAGTTGTTTGCTGCTATATTTATGCTCTGAATATCATATAAAGCTCCTTTAAGAGTGATATAAAAATACTATTGGGCACCTGTATCACCTACAGTCACAGTAAACGGAGAGATGTCTGCTGCCTTGCTCTCAGTGCCTCTGATTGAGGATCATGTCCACAGCCTGGGCCAGGTTGTCCACCGTGCCGTCAGCAGTCACCGTTGAGTGCCTCTCGTCACTGGGCCTGAGGGAGGAGAAGCACAAGCATATGCTTAAAGACACGCACTCGGGGGAAAAACAGGAACAAACAGCCTCTGCACAAGGGTCGTAAACAACCAACAGTTTGATGCTATCAGCCGCGTTAACAATGCTGAATGTATAAACTCAAACAGAGCAGGACATGATGGTCGGCGAAGACTCAGGAAAGGCTTGAACAGTCAAGAATTACTTTACAGACTGTTTAAGCTTAAGGGGGAGGTTTAGGGAATGAATAGGGTGTATGTCCTCTCAGAGTGATCAGAAGAGCTCACTTATGATCAACAATGCAATAAAAATTAAAGTTGTGTGATTTTATTGCCGTGTTGATATCACTGAAAAAGGTGTCTGTGCAGCTGCTTGCCAAAAGCCCCTGCAGGGTTGTGCATGTTGTTTGTCTCTCTCACCAGCTGTCACACAGTGTTCCAGACTTTTCTAATATATCTACAGGCAACCAAAGCAGACCAACTGGGGACTTTAACGAGAACTGCTTATTCCAAAAATACCCAGTTTCTTAAAATAAAACCAATAAAATAATTTGACCAGCCGTTTCCAACCTGGAGGTAGGGCCAGAAAAGAGGCTGTGGCAAGATACTGTTAATTTAAAAGGTTGTAAGACAGAAAGGAAAACATATGTCTTTTAGACAAAATGAAATTTCTTATTAAGACTTTTTTTGCCATGCCATCAGCATGGCTCCAGAGAGTGCATTATCAATCAATCAAACTATAATTTAACTGTAACATGGCATTATACAATATACAACTCCAGTGAGCTTTGATCCCATCAGCTCCTTTAACTTATGCAACATTTTTTGAGCCCTTTTTTGCGTCTATTACATTGTTGGCCGCTGCTTTATAATCCTTCATGTTTGCAGATGGTTCTGGTAATCCACGGTTTTTAGTTATAGAATGATTTTACTGTCCACACATCTCGACCTCAATAAGACAACTACAAGATTGCTCGTGTCGCCCCATTTCGTGAGAACGCCTTTAATACAGAATGGCGAATGAATGACTGCAACCCACACCTCTATGACATACAAACAACCCTAAAGACCAAAAATCATCAGAAACTGCCGACCAACGTTGTCATCATGATTTTGTCTAAGGCTGTTTTTCTAAATAGTATTAAATCTGTAGGAGGCACAGGGCAATGTTGCCTATTTCCCTCCTGGCTGCCGCCATTGTTTGGCTCGGGGCCCGCTGATGGATGCAGATATGGCTGTTTAATCAGCTGGTAGGGGAAATGTGATCCATTTGGCGTGGCACCAGGCCCAGGCCGGCATGCAGGACCCTTTTCCTCCCCATCACATCAAAAGACGGAGACGCCCCCTTCATTCATGTGCAGGACTGCCCAGGACTTCTGCTCATTTATGAAGTGGTGCCTATAGATCCCCCCCTCCCTGGGCCGCCTCGACCGGGCTCTGTGTGCTGCCTCTGTTCCCCAGTCACGGGTTGGAACTCCAGATGGGGAGGCTTTGTCTGGCCCTGGGTGTGCGGCACACACCGCCATTAATCCTGCCCTCTGAGAGCTTGCAGAGGACCATGGCAAATATTTGTGAGCCGCCCAAGTGTAGCGTCAGAAAGAAGAGGCCGGTGGGGGGGAGAGGAGAGGTGTTGAATACTGAAGCCACGGTGAATACGGGGGAGCGGTGCCATGTGTTTACGAATGTCTGTCAGCCACCAGCGCTTCGGTTATGTGAGCCGCTCCGCTAATGGTCCGGGTGTTATGTCTCCTGTGCTGGATTACTCCCACACCCTTTTTTGCCCGAGGACTGATTGAGTTCACGCACGCAGGCACGAACACACAAGCGAGTTAGTCACATGGCTCTTATATTTCAAGCGGCGAGGCCAACAGCATCGACCACACCGTCTCTCCAACCTGATGCTCCTTTAAATCTCCCATGGCCTGCTCCTTTTAGATATGCATGCATGCATGCATGTGTGTGTGTGTATTCATTTTGCTGCTTTCCTCCCGTCGCCATGAATAATGAAGGAGCAACCAGGTCAATGTGACCATGCAAAATTCAGCACAATGCATCTAGTGTTTCAGATGAGGTAATGTGCGGCTCACTGCGTGTCCTTCAGGTCAATGCAATATCAATACACGTGAAGAGATAGGTTTGGTGCCTGAGCCTCATGGACACTGCAAAGCCTTCACCTACAGGTGAGGTCAGCTATTAGGTAAGAGGTGGGAAGTAGCCAAGAGTTTAGTCCAACACAGCTGCTACAATGCTGGAAGACCAAAAACCTTCACCAGGAAGTTAGTACATGATCACAAGGTTTAGATTTTAAGGCTCAAACACACCAAACAGGTACAGAAACATGTTTTTTGTCTGTATTGTTCAATTACCCTTCATGACAACAGCACCGGGGGGGAATTTTTAAAATCTCCTTAATTTAAATTTGTCTAAATCTGGTAAATGTGGATCACTTCTGGCTCCAAAAATCCAAGATCAGATCAGTTCAGAGTTTTTATTGTCCCTCAAGAGGAAATCTAATCTGCAGTTGGTGCTACAAAACAATCTAAAAATGGCAATAAACAGGCACATAGTACATCATGGCAGCACACAACCAAACTGGATTAAAAGCAAGCCGGATCAACAGTAAAAATAAAAGTATCAATGAAAGTCATCTAAAGTGTCAATAAAAATTTTGCTCAGTCAACCATTAAGAAAGTCATTAAAATATAGATCATTCAATAAAAGAGGTCATCACAGTCATTTCCATCATTAAACGTCTTAAGTGCCACAAAAACAGTGCGCTAAGAATTGAGCATATTATTTACGTTGATTGCATATGGAACAAAAATGTATACCTATTTGTTCTTGCTCGAGGGAGCCTATATCTCCGGTGACAGCCAAAATGCCAAACTTCAGGCTTCAAAACGAGTCCACAAACCAGTGGGTGATGTCACAGTGGTTACGTCCATTGTTTTTACAGTCTGTAATTTTAGGCTGGTGATTAGACAAAACAAACTATTTTAAAGACATCCCTTGGGGTTTAATAGCTGGCAATGGACTTTTTTCACTATTTATTCACACAATAAACACTAAATGAATCAATTAGTGGAAACAAATAAAAGACACATTAAACACAATCAAAATAATACTTGAGCAGAGCCTTAAACCTATCAAATTGATCAAGGAGTAATCTGAATCGTCATTCCACGTGCTTTAAAAACAGGTACATAGTGTACACCCCTGATCCCTTAGAACAGCTCTGACATGTCAGTGGATTAAACTGTCTGGTGAGAAATGGGTATCGTGTGTATTCTGCTCAGGCAATATAAGATTATAGAGGCTTAGAGTGTCTAAGGGTAGAAATATAACATGATACTTGGCTCTATAAAACACAGAGATACATTTTTATAAGGACAAGCCGTGCCTCCATGAAATGAAAGTGGATACGAGTGACTCATACAGTGAGTGTGCTTGTGTGTGAAAGTCAGCTGTGCTTCAAGATGAGATGAGGTATGATACAAAAATAAAGTAAAGGGGGGTTGTTTAACATTTGGATATGAGGGTAGCTTCTTCTTTATTTCATTGTCAAGATAGCTGACTGTCAGGTGAAAGGCATGACAACCTTCTCAATCAGTTAACACACCAGCACATAAACAAAGACACAGACGTGCGCAAAGAAGGAAGCAAAGCTGTCACACACACCCGATTTCAGTTTACACTTCTTTTTTAACCTCCTCACCTTTGCTGAGTAGGCCTTTCGCTTGACACAGTGCAGATAAAGCAGATAAGGAATGCATGAGGGCAGAGATGAAAAGTTCAACCTGAGCCAACAGTACATGACACTGCGAGCAATGTTGTGATCTGGAGAGAGGTGACACACACACACAGTGACTTTTACAGAAAACCTGTCTTGAAACAGTCTGATTCCCAGCAGCTAGATTTCAACACACATGAATATATCTGTTTTTGGGAAACGTTAAAGCATTGAAATAAATTCTTTGAATGCCTGTTGTTTGTAGATCACGTGTGGTGCAGACAAAACAACACTGCCAACTCCTCATAAAAAAAATGTAAAAAACTCTGAAGTAACTTTATGGCTTAGTTCCAAAGTCAGATTGTATGAGGTACTTTTTCAAAGTCTGTGTATTACCTACAGTAGATGGCGGTTGGCATGTCCCCGGTTTGGAGATGAAGGCAGGGGCTTACTGATGGCAAGGTTACATATTTTCATGGAAAAAATTGCAACTTTTCCATGACTTCAAGGACCTATAATACATTCTATTGGCTTTTTTATGTTTAAAAAATCAGATATAAACTCTATTCAAACATAATTTCAGCTAGCTGGCATACATGAAGGAAGAGATGGAAGGCGAGGAGAAAACAAAGAGTACACTATAGTAAACATTACGCTGTCACACATCAACACGTTAGAGCTATGTTGCATCGACAGCTACAAGATACAAATTTGTCATTATGTTACTTTACGTTGAGGGTTTTCCACAGATGATTGCTGAAACAATTATGCAAAGTTTCATGCCTTTTCCATAACTTTCAATTATTTTTACTAATTTCAAGACTTTCCCAGGTTTTCCATGACCATGGGAATCCTGTAAACTGTTGTAGAATTCTTTTTTGATGGCTAAAAGTTTTTCCGGCTGCAGCAGTTTTGCTTCCACAGCAGTCCAAACTGGATGTGTGCGAATCTCGATACACTGTAGTTTATACACTGAATAAAAACCTCACACAACCTCACTTCAAAAGGTCCAAATTTCCCTTTAAAATTACAAGCACTGCTACAAAGATGGGTTCTATCATTTTATAGCGTTGAAAGATGTCTGTGAGATTTTTAAAGTAAAAAAAAGCAACTTCAAAAGGGGCAAAATAACCCCAAATTGCAAGTGCTCTGGTTAAAATAAAAGCAAAAGTGTTTAGTATGTTGACGGGAACTGTGGTGAAAGTCCCCATAGCATGTGAGAAACATTGACAAACTGCATCAAAAAGAGGAACAACCAACATTGATATACAGGGTCCCCACACATTGTCAAATACAAAATTTCAAAACTCTTCAATGACTTTTCAAGGACCCAAAATATATTTTTTTTCTCTTACCCCACTCACCTGGTGTTTTTTTTAAGGATATAAGATTCAATATCTATTCAAACATCCCACCCTCAGAAATTTCAAAATCTAAATATAATTTCTGTTTTTACAGTTTCTGGCTATGAAAAATGTCATTTTCATGATTTTTAAAGAAAACATGCATTTGATTTTTTTTTAAAAAACAACAACAACAACAAAAAAATCACCATTGTTTTTTTAAAGAACAGATCTACTACAAAATAAATGCCCTGTTATGTTAGATAAATGTAATTTCATTTATTACACACAACACATTTTGATGAATCTTCTAAAACATTTAAAGATTTTTCTAGTTCCATGAGTTTTCCAGGCCTGGAAAACATAACTGTGAAATTCCATGACTTTTCCAGGTTTTATGCACCCATGGGAACCCTGGATATGAATGTAGGTGTGAATGCAACCTAATAAGTCCTATGGCTTTGGTTTTCAAGATGTTCATTCCTATGTGTAAAATCTCTGCCCCAAATAAATAAAATCCGTAACATCCCAAGTATGTTGTAATAAGTGCTGTCACCCAGCCTAGCAGTGACGGATCACGTTTATGAGAGCTACGACAGCGCTGAGAGGATAAGAGTCAGCCTGCCAGTGAGAGACAGAAAAACGCTCAAGTCAGTTCATTGTGCAAAAGTGCGTTTTTCATACCACACAAGTGAATGCACCATCAGCCAAAACACTGCCTTTTTCTCACACTGAGGCAGACTGTATTACCATAACCCAGAGCAGAACACGGCCTGACGATAACTGCAGCCTTTATGCTAAGCCAAGTCTTCTGGGTGACACAAGATACAAACACACGACAAAGCTTCCCCCCCTCACCCCGAGGGGAGGAGAACGTGTGTAACTGCACGCTTTTGCTACTGCTCGGTGACGCTGCAGGGTGAGAATGTGACTGACTTGTTATAAACAAAAGGTCAAGGGACATATTGATGGCGTATCAGAAGGAGTGGAAGAGAAGTTGAGATGTTGCAGCCTGCTTTTATCATCATCCACTTCAGCGTTTCTCTTCTACCTGATATTTACAGATCCAAGACAAAACACAAGATAAGTCCGGTGATATAATACAGCTGCAACCTCTTATGAAAAGCAGCCCAACTGAACTGGGGAAACCACCATGTAACGTGCATGTTATGGCAACAGAAGTGACAGATGCTAAGCCGGAGTCTTCACATCCTCTGCTGAGTTTGTGGCTGTGCAGAAGCGGTTATCGCTTCACTGTAGCAAAGGCTGTATAATGTTGAGTCATGATCAGCAGACAGCTGCTGCAGTATGGCTCTCACACTTTACACAGATCAACGGTTCTTTCCAATCGAGCAGGACACAAAGGGGTTTCCCTGGTTATAGCAAAAATGGCCACTTGTTTTTTTCCATCCTGTAGCTTTCTGAGAATCTCCTGAGAGTTTGTGAGTGTGTTTGTGTGTGAAAGAGAGAATATCCTGAACTGTCAAAACCACCCACTGGAAACTTTCTGTCCTTCCCAACCACAAACGCATCTGGGGCTAAATGAACAGGACGTAAGCCGTAAGACTTCACTTTCTGCTTCTCAGAGACATTAAAGGCAATAATGAAGTGTTTTTACAGGTTTACATCCTTAACTACAAATGCTGTGTACATTACTAATCACAATTTCACTATTGGCTGCTGCACATTATTAGATTTGTTTCAAGGAGCCATTTACTTTTATTCATTTCCATATCATACTCTGTCTTAATTATGGGAAGTTTACTGATTATTATAAACGTACTGAACCCTGTGAAACATGAGCAAATTGAAAAATCAAAAACACATGAAGAGAGCAATGAAAAGCAAAAGAAATAAACCCAAAATTATCAAGAAATTAGTAAAAAAAAATACAAGAAAATCACCTGAATATTAGCAAACAAAATAAAGAAAAAAAGAAAAAGAAAGTTTAAAAAAAAATAACAATAGTAAATAACCTGGAAAAAATGCATAAAATGAATTACAATTCTGTAACATAATTATAAAAATAATTAACAAATGATTAATGTAAACATAGTTTTTCCCAACCTTTTTCCTTTTTTCACTAGAAATTTTTCCATAGCCATTTTAAAACTATTTTCTAAAAATTAATTTCTTGTGAGTTGCTCAGTACCTTTTTCCCATGTTTTTGAAAGAATTCGCACCAATTCACTCAGGGTTCAAAGTTTTAAATGCAAATACAAGGAAATCAATGTCACTCCATGTTTCAAAAAGTTATAGTCAGCATCACAAAAATTTGTAATCCTAAAGGAAAGTCTATTTTGCTCCAAAACCAGAATATGTGAGTACATTTTTCAATCAAATCATAATTTCTGTATATTTTAGTGTATTAGTTTAGCTTTTTTCGTAACACCAGGAAAATGCCCCCCTTGGAGTACAATAACCTTTGGTTGGGTCAGCTCTAGAAGTACAAGATCAAGTCTGTATATTTTTCTGTCAAAGTTTAATTACTGTTGTGGTAATTCAGTGCAGCATAGACTGATTTAAAAAGTCTGCAATGCATTATTACCATTTAACCACAATGCAACTGGAGAAGAAAAATAAATGTAGATTTAACATTGGCTGAGATGGATCATACAACTCAAACAAGTTTCAAGAGTATGCTAATAGATTTTTAAGTGTAAAACAAGACAAGAATAAAAACAAGGGGCTGTCTGGAAGGCATGGAAATAACACGACACTAAAGAACATCTTACAATGGAATCACTGCGGTCGTGCATGTGTGTGTGTGTGTGTGTGTGTGTGCGTGCGTGCGTGCGTGCGTGCGTGTGTGTGTGGTGGGGGGCCTGGCTGCAGTTATGTTTGATGTTTTCTGTCATGAATTACTGAGAAGGTTTCAAGGATCTGGCAGCAAATTTTAATGAAGAAGAATACATGGAATAAAAAAAGACAATATTCCCTTTTCTCATCTTTTAAATGCATCTATTAAAATCTCAACTACAGGGATTCCCCACACATTCATTTACTTGTGGTGGCCCAACATGATTAAAACTTCTGTCGTCTCATACAGATTTTGGAGCTGTACCTTTCATAAGGAGCGCTACTGGAATATACATACTGTTCAGTTATTCGTTGCAACACAATCTTGGACCACAATGTGCACTGCGACTGATGAAAAAAAAAGACCTCACAATGATTTTAGCTTGCACTGCGGTCACATCTGAATCCCCCCTGTCACCTACCGCAATGGAGGCTATTTCTACAATGATCTCTTAAGTGAAGGTTGGAAGGTATGAGTCTGTTGAAGCTTTGACCACATTAAGCATCACATCTAAGCGTAGTCAGGTGTGGTCGCTTGTTCTTGGGACCACACCCAATTGTGATGTATATCACAGGGTGGCGAAACGACCCTGCAGTTACAACTAGATCACAACGCTTGGAAGATTATTTGCATGGATGCAGTTATATTTGGTGATGTCTGTTATGAATAACGTGCAATATCAGCGGTTCCCATCTTGTTTATTGTGAGTCCCATAATGTTATAAGATGATATGCTAAATTCAAGGACTATTTTTTCAACTCTTTTTTTTGAGGGGGAAACGTCCACTAACAGTCAAGTGCTTCACTGCAAAAAAAAAAAACAAAAACAAAAAAAAGTTCCTATTTCATTATTAAAAAGTCATCAAAGAGCTTTAACAAGTTTTAACTTCTAAGAAAACTTCTTGTTTATTTAGCCAAACTTTTACAAAGGTAAACTCCCTTCATCACTTCACAGCTGTCCTGTCAGCATTATGCTCAATATGCAGAGCTTCATGTGACCCAGATCTAACCGCACTCTTTTCATCAGCGCGTTATTATTAGCAGTGCCGCTGATGACTTGCTGAGCCTTCGCTTGTGTGTGTGCGTGTCTGTATCTCACTGTGTATGAGTGTTTTGTAAGCAGCGAGAGGCTGCTGAGTCACCTGCTTCTGGTACAGAAAATGCACACATGTGCAGCCCCACGCACACATACACACAAACCATTAGGAGAAAAAATGGCTCCAGCAGAAACCAGGCAAGAGCCCAAGTCCCCCCAGCCAAGCAGCCTGTCTAGTGGTAATTGCAAGAGGGATTGGATCCCTATTGAAACAACTAAGGGCCTGTGTTCATGTATTTAAGAGGCAGTGCTATGTTTCAGCCTGCCATCTGTGGGCTTTAGCTCTCCGATTCTCTCCCACTCTCACTCCTTTTCTTTCTTTCTCTTTCTCTCTCTCACGGGTGGAAAAGTACCGTCGAGGGGCTCAGTGGCCGAGGCCAGGCCGGCTCCTTTGTCTCGCCGTGGGAGTCTAGTCTCACTGTGAAAAAAGCCCTGGTTAATTATTAATATCTCATTGACTTATAACGCACGGTAGGCTTCAGAGGAGCCTGCAGGCAGGGGAAGCTGTCACCCCGGGGTGGTGAGGGATGACAGGCCGGGCTCGGGCACCCACCGGAGCCTCATCAAGCTCTTTAACCTCTTTGTGCAGCTACTGCCACATCCATCGAGAATCTGTAGTCAGTCCGTGGTGCTGTGTTGTGGTCTGATCTCCTGTTTATCTGATCCAAACAGACGGTTCAAAACACAGCTTGAATGAAAGAGAACAAGATGTTATAGATTTTAGCTGCAGACCAGTCTCACTTTATCCGTTCTGCTCTCATTTCAGCGTTATTGCTCAGATTTATTACTTGGTAACATGTCATCATTATGACCTAAAATTACCTCTAATCTATTTTAATGGACAAGACACAAGTTGAAGGAGTACTCCACTGAAAATCTATTTTGAGTATCACATAGTAACTTCCTGTCCTGTGTAACATTATCTTAATTTATATTCGATCAGCACCCCCTTAACAGCTGAAACGAAACCTTTGCCTTTGGGCAACAGCCCTGGTCAAAATGGGTTCACAGTTGTTGCAATTTATTTAAACAATGACCCAGTAATTATATATTAGGTATACTCCAAATTAGAGCTGCAACAACTAGTCAATGAATCGATTAGTCGATCAAATTAAAATTAATCTCCAACTAATGTGATATACAATTTATCTTTTCATTTTTCAAGCAAAAATATCAAACATTTGCTGGTTCAAGCTTCTTAAATGTAACAATTTGCTGCTTTTCTTTGTAATGTATGATAGTAAGTGTAGAGCATTTGGTTTTTGGGCAGTAGGTTGGACAAAGGAAACGGTGTGAGGACATCACATTGGGTTCTGGCAAACAGTGATGTGAATTTTTCAAAAGAAAAAATGTTGGCATTTTATAGACTTAAAAATTAATCTAGAAAATAATTGGTAGATTGAAGCCCTATTTCAAATACTGAGATTTTGCCTTTTCTATCACAGTTTTAAAGACTTCATTTTGGGGCATTTCCCCTGTATTGATAGGACGGCTTAAGATAGACAGGAAAAGAGGGAAAGAGAGGGGAATGACACGCAACAAAGGGCCACAGGCCAAGCCGCACACTCTACCATGTGAGCTTGAGGTTGCCCTACAATTACTTATTTGTCTTTGCAAGCACTTACATTTGCTAACATTTATTGTGTGTATTGAACGTTTGAGGCTAACCATGCTAGCCACACATCAAATGGCTAAATATGGCTGTGTATATAGCAGTGCTTTGGCCACATATAGCTGTTTTCAGTGGTATTCTGGTATAAATTTAAGTGTTTGGAATATACTGAGCATATAAATAGACAGTGGACAAGTGGATTACGCTGCAGGAAGGGCTTAGTAAGTTTCTATGGACATCTGTATAAATACACACTTTCTCTTGCAATTACTATTAGCCGTTTATCTTTGCAGGCAAGTTTATTTGCTAATGCTCCATGCAAACAATAAAACACAGCTGATAAGCATTCTTGTGACAAACCAAGTGGCTAAAAATGGCTGTATACATACATAACAGTACTTTGGCTAAATCAAGCTGTGTTTAGCCATATTTGGCTGGATGTGGCAAGATATGGCCGTGCTGATCTAAATTTGGCTAATCATAGTGGAGGAGTAGATTATGCTGCAGTGGTGGTTTAAAATGTTTCTGTGGACATTTGGACTTTCTTGCCATGAGTCTTTTTCATGATGCTTAGATGCTTAAGACGTGTTTTTTTGGAATATTCTATTAAAAGCACAGAAATGTGGATGTAAACCTTAGGATTAGAGAGACAAAGGGAAAAAAGATAAAGCAGTGTTAGATGTCAAGCCAACAGCAGAGTGCGGGCTGAATGAGAAATCTGATTGTGTTTACATTCCCCACAAAGCTGCCGATTCTGATCCATGGGAATGGAAAGAAAATGAAGCTTAGACTCATCGTTAATTAGTGACTGTATGGACCTGTGGTAAACAGTGCCCTTAAACGCAAAACTATTTTTAAACTATTGTACAGTGTCTTTGAATACTTGAAAAGCACTTTAAATTTTTTATTATTATTATTATTATTATTATTAAAAAAAACAATGTACTCTAGTCTATAAGTTTATAGTAGAGAGAATTTAAGAAAAAGGGTACAGTTTTAGCCAAGTTAGATTTTAAGAGTTTTTTTAAAAAAAACATGAACCAACATTAACAACTTACTACTGTTGTTTATTGTAAAATAAAACCTGACCTTTTTTTTCGGAGACAAGGGTAGAACAGAGCTAAGAAATACCTGGCATTTGTAAGCAAGGGCTTTCTTTTTGTTGCTATTTTGTATTTCTCACTCTGCAATTTCCCCTGCCTTGATTCCCAACATGCTGATTTTGAAGAACAATTTGCATAGAATATTGGGGCAGAAACTATTAATATATATTGAAAAAAAGGGGGTAGGATTTAATAAGTATTGACTTCCTCCTACTCCTTTTTGGACATTAAATACTTATGTTTTTAATGAATATGTCCCATTGGCATTGTGCCGTTGTTTTTCTTACTTATATTTTAAGTTTATTCTCCCCTTTTATTTGGCACATTCAAAATACAGATCTAATCTAGTAAAAAATAGATGTTGTTGGTTCCACTATCCTGATCTGTGTGATGTTAATTCAAGAGGCATTTGGTAAATTATTTTTGGAAAGATAGATGTTACCAACCGCAGAAAGAAACGATCTTTAACATTCTACCTTGCATGCCTTACCATTTTTAGGTCTTTTGAAAGATTGATTTAAGACATTTTAATACCAAATAAGGGCCCATTTTTAACACTTTTTAAGGTTCCAAAGGAACACCGAAGAAGATTTTCAGGAATACTTTGCTGATTTTCAACCAGGTCACTGTCACAAGGAAGTTTGTTAAGATAAACAGTGTTTCTTGTGCCACCAGTGCTGGGAATTCCCCACCCATGTTGTGATTAAAACCCTGCTGGGTGATACAAAACGCATCATTGTGTGTCATCAATGATGTGCTTTGCATTACAAGGTGGAGTTTTGCTGATGGATGGTTGGGAAGCTCGAGGCGCTGTAGTCACACGGGCAAAACAAGCACTGTTTTTATCTGCACACACTCCTAACACTGCAGGACACAGACCTGAATGAAAATCAGCAAAGTTTCCCTTTAATTTCTTAATCTAAATTCATATTTTATTTCTAACAAAATAGTATGCACTTAGGTTTATTTACAAGGTTCCCAAGTATTTTCATGGACAAAATTTCAAAACTTTTTCATGGCCTTTCAAGGACCCACAATTTTTTTTCCATGCCCTACTTGCTCGTATATGTAATTTCAGCTAGCTGGCAGTTATGAAGGGAGAGATTGAATGAAATGTACTCAATGGTAAACAAATGTTTACCAAATAAAAATAAATATTTTGCACAAACAGAAATGTTGTACATGTTTTTTTTTTATCTTATAGTACTGATTAAAGTATCTCTACCATTTATATTATTTTCTATTCTATATTAAGGTTTTGAAGTACTTTTCCTTATTTTTTCATTATTATTTACTCCTCTTAATATGTTTATTGAATTTTTAATGTTTTCACCAAAAACCAAAGCAAAGTGCTTGTAAGTGAAAACATTCTTCGTAAACCCTTTTATGATTCAGATTCTGACATAAAGTTATGTTATGTTCAGACAAGCAGCTTCAGACAATAAAATTGCTGTTATTTTACATTACATTACACATTACTTTTCCAAAAACTTAATGATTTTTGCTAATTCCATGGCTTTTCCAAGCCTGGAAAATGTGATTGTGACTTTTACAGGTTTTCCATGACCATGGGAAACCCATGTTGATTACAGAAATTTGAATTTCTGCAACCCTGAAGTACTGCAAAAGGTGTTGAGAAGAACAACCCACCCACCACTCAGGACCAGAATGGATAAGGTGAGAGCACACAGTCAGGAAAGAGATCCATCCAACAAAGCCCAGCTTTCATGTGTTATCTGTTAAAAGGAGGGAAACCCAACAGTGGAAATAGAAACCTTATGCAACACGCATTTTCCTATTTTGCCATCTAAATGTCCTGCCAAAGACCCCGCTGCTGACAGACAAAAGACATGCAGAGAGCAGCGAGAGGCTGGTCACAGATTAGTGAACAGGATTGACATGAGAACATGGATCTATGTACTGTGTATAGATGATCATGCATACTGTATATACGGTCTCTGTACTCTAGGCCTACAGTGTTTTATTTTAGGAACAGAAGCCAACCAAACACTGCTGACTCAATCTGCCTGTTCGCCACAGAACAAACGAAACCCAACGGGTCACAATGCCCTGGATTTCAGTTCCTCTGATGATCCGGGGGGACCTGGACACAAAAGCAGGCTCCCTGTGGATTCTGCCTCAGTTCAAAGGCCAGATTCTGCACATAGTCTGATTCACAGGATTGGAGTAAAGGGTCTCTGTGGTGGCGCAGAGGCAAGAAAAAAAACGACCTCTATGACACGTTCAGAGAATGCTGTAGCTGTCGAGCTGACAAGCGTTTAAGCTCACAGCCCACACCCTCAGCGGAGAAGAGTGAAATGAGATAACTCCACTTCCTTCCCACACAGACAAAACTAATGTGCTAACAGCAGTTAACAGGACAGGGTGTGGGACTGTGTAGACATTATAAAATGCATGCATGCTTGTCTGCAGAGAAAAACAGCTCACAAAGGTCAAGACAGAGCAAAAGCACAGAGAACTGAGCAGAATCTGCTCAGACACAATCCCACGTTAAATCCAGTTCTACAAGAGCGTGCTCCAAAATGAGAATTAAAGGCTTTATCACGAGTACAAAGTGATGTCAAGAGGTTTTGAAATATGGTTACATACAAACCATCACTCTCTGTCTGCCGGGCACTCTTGAAACCGTGTACATTATCATAGCCGTGGAGGCTATAGGACACCGGTGGATGGCTGAAAGATAAGCTAGGCTGAAATACAGTATGTACCTGAGAGCCATCCCAGGGGCAGTGCTCAGTTCATAAAGGAGATTAAGCTGCAACCACAGCCATGCACGGTCACCCTGCCAAGCTTTAGTGTCACAGATCTGCAAAGGACGGAGCCCATCCATGAACCTAACACTGCAGAGCCGTATTCAGTCTAATGTCTGTTTGATGCGAAGAACGGAGATCTGATAGGCTGTTTATGTCAAAGAGGGGAGCATCACCTTTCTGTCGACACACACATAATGAAGTGGAGTGTTCACACTTCTCCATGAACCCTTTCACTCGTCAATCTTTCCGCCTGAATATTTATTCAGGGTGGAGAATTGTTCATTCTCTTTTGCATGAATGCCCGCGTACACGGAACAGTAGAAACACACATATTACATGTTTTCAGTGGTGTGAGTGCAAACAAGATAAGACGACTGAAACTAACAAAGCAGAAACTGAAGTAAAAAAAACAAACAAACAGAAACTGTACCAAGCTGCTGCCACCAAGGCTGAAAAACTCTGCTAATGCCTAAGTGACCAAACTGTAGTTCCACTAATGGCCACTTGAGGCTGGTGCCAGAAGCAGGTCAAAATCCCAATGCCCAACTTTACAGCAGAAATAAACATGTTTACAGCCTGCAAAAAATGTTTTGGTTTCTAGGGTTAATTTCAACATTAATGACAACTGTTCATGGTGACTTTTTTTAGGCAATTCACTTGTTTACATTTTATTAAGGATAACAGTAATGCATAATTACGGATGGGCTGCTTTGAGTCACAGGCTGTCTACAGGTCAAATAAGGCTATTTTAACACAATACTGTGCCGGCATTTAAATATTTATTATACAGATCTTGACTATTATATCATACTCAGCTGATAGCAAATATCTTCCAATTGTAAGGAGCTGTGCTTCACTCTTATATTCTGTTGTTTCAGGCTCTTTGCTTTCCGAATGAGCAGTCCGTCCTTCTATTTGCTGCTCTGATGATGGCTTTATTTGCACGACTTCCTCATGGACACCAGTGGAAATCTGCTCTGGATATCCCCACTGATCAATGGTTATGTGCCACTCAAACAGTCAGTGGGGGACTCGGCCCGTGCTGGACACTAGGGAAAGATTCCTCTGGATCTAAACTAGATTGATGGAGACAATTTATAGTTTATTGGTGCCAGGAAGTCTGTCCAAAGATGTTAAAAGCTGCTCTGACACTCACAGATATAACCTGTGCCACCTAATACCACAGCCTGATGTCTATAAAGAAGACTTAACAGGTCACATTAAAGGAATTCAACATGGCATCGAGCCACATCCTTTTGACTATCACTCCACATCCGTCTCAGACTTGCCGGTCCTGATGACTGTGATTACAGGAGCAGCAGTTACAATGATAGCCATGAATATTTGCATACCAACCATCTGGTGAGAACTGGGTGTTCCAACTGATGCTGCTCTGTGCAAAATACTGTTTGTGTGCATGCGTGCATGTTTTTGCATGAGCACAACAGCTTTATTGATACGGTGTTTACTGACCTCTGTAGTTAATGCTGCATGTAACATAGTTCACAGCAGTCAGATACACCGACGTAACACACTGACTGACCTTTTATCAGTCTAAGCCAGCAGTTCTCTAACTTTTTACACCATCTACCACCTTATATTATATTAGACTCTCCAAGTGTCCACTAAAACAAACTTTAAAACACAGTATCGTAGATCAACCATGTTCAGCTACATAGATGCAGGTTTCTAGTTTTTGTTGACTATTAACAAAGAGGTAGCACCAAACTCTTCTCTTCCTGACAGTTGCAGTTTGAGGTCACAACTGCAGTGTTTTTAAAGCTTTTACCATTTATTTTAACTCTACTCACTATCTTGCCATTACAGTTTAGCTTGTAACTAAAAACTAAATTAACTGAATGATCATGTAAGTATGCGTTACGTTCATGAGCATGGCTATGTAGCATGACGATATTGCAACAACAATATTACAGGAAAGCAAAACTTATTTTAAATCACATTTCATGCATTTTATAGTTTAAGAATTTTCTTTTGAAATGTAGCATTTTGATAGCATTGCAGACTATATTTAAATTCATCTATTTAGTTTTCCAAAAATATTTTGGAGATTCCTCTGCACACCACCAGAAGAAGCTAATGTGATGTAATGCGTTGGTTTGTGGACTGCTGTTTTGAAGCTTCAAGTTTGGCTTTTCAGCTGTCGCCATGTTGGTTTTTGGAGCCAGAAGCACCTATTTTTGGACAAGAGACTGGTGCTGAGGAGTAGCGAGGGGTTAATCTAACTCTGCAGACAGCTTGGCACACAGACAGCCCCGCCCTAAATATGCATAACTTTTGGCCTTAATAAAATATAAAAGGGTGATTTATATCAAAGTTCACCCCCTGTACAGCTGTCATGAATGTTTAATTTAGCTATAGAGACCATTCTTTGTACCAGGCTGCAAACATGTTTACTTCTGCTGTAAAATTTGGAATTTTAACATGGGAGTTTATGGGAATTTGCTGATTTTGAGCAAACTTCAAGTGGTCATTTAACGTATTGCAGTTTTTTGCACTTCAGCACTGGTTTCATTTTTCAGCCTCGGAGGTTGCTGCGTGATCTCAACCAGGTGTCCAGGGACCCCCAGGGGTCTTTGAGGGAGTTCAAGAGGGTCCTCAGAAGGACAGGGAAATATTTTGTTTTTATTTAAATGACTGAATGATTTTGACTTGAAAATTTAATTCCAACATCTTAAAAAGAAAATAAGAGAAATGATCACACAAATAATACAAAAAAACAGAAAGCACAAATAAGAAATTGTCAAACACATGATGACTTGGTTTACCTTTTCCTAAAGGAGTGAGAACAAGTACCAATGTGTTAAATCCCACCCCTTCTCCGTAGTAAGTCGAATTTTTTATTAACCAGCTTCTTCATTGATTTAAACCTCTAATTAATTAAACATATATGCATATACCCACATACCCAAAATCAAATATCTACACATTTACATCATTATTTAAAGAAAAAAAGAGGAAAATCCCCATAGAAGTGAGCATGATGTGAGTAAGAGTCATAAGAGTGGTTGCTCATATCAAATGTGTCATTTCCTCCACAGTTTTTTCCTCAACTTAAGTTGACAACCAAACTCTTTTTAGATGGAGGTCCCTGAAGCAAAATCTTATCAAATGGTAATGAGAGACTTAATGTGTGTCAATGTAGCGGTTCTTGATATATAAAAAGTTTGAGAAACAATGGTCTAAGCTGTTTGTTGTGAGACGGCTTTAAGCTGAATGTTCACAAAATCATAGTCCCATTTTAAGGCTAGCATCCTAAAGCAATGTTCTCATTTTATTGTCCCAACAACCAGAGTTCCAACCAGCCTCAAAATTGCAATTTTGAGTCAGAGATAGCAGGGATTTCTGACAGCTACAATTATTCCTTGTTGGCAAAATTAAGTGTCAACAAACCAGTGGCAAAATGGCTGCAAATACACCATTCCTGGCAGTTACATCTGAAGAAAATCCATATTAACACTGTGGCAATCAATTCAATTTATTAAAGAAGAGCTACTGTTTTCTGGTGTGACTACTGCAGAAATGGAGGTATTTTACAATGATGGATGAAAGCTCCCAAGAGGAAAAAACGTGCCAACAACATGAACGCGGAATTCAACTAACCCTAGCATACTGGCATGTTCTCTAAAAACATGCCAACAATAGTATAAATGTATCCCACTCACAGCACATTAAAAAATCCTAAAGGAAAAGTAATCTGCACATGAATCACATGGTGAGAGACCCCCCCCCCACTATGCTCGCTTCCTGTTGCGTCCCTAAGTAACGGTCGTAGACAGAAAGGGCATGAACCAGGGTGCGGTTTCAGTAAACTGGTTCATAGTTTGCACCATCGGGGACCAGTTTTCTCTGGAGAGGTTTAATCTGGCTCGGCTTGCTTGGAAAACAGTATCCTACCACTCACGTTAGCAGTGGAGCGTTTGGCCACAGGGAGAGGTTTACAATGTAAACCATTTTGAAGATGGTTGCTGCTGTGTGAAAATGTTTGTGGTGCACTCTCTGCCAGATTCCAACGGGAATCCAGTGAGAGCTTCCTCTAACTCACTGGCCCTTATTCAAAATACCTATCAATACTGTGTTTGTATCTGACACATCACCACGCTGTTTTCTCCTCCGTAGAATTACAAATGCCAATACTAAGGGAGTACGTTTAAGTCAACAGTCTGAAATGCAACTTCCTTGATTATCACAGATACACAGAGAAACAGACAGCATGCCAAGACCTAAAGGTCCAAACTAGTTGTGTCAGTGAGCAGCAGCAATTAAACTGGTTTACAAATAGTGCATGACAGAACAGCGTGATGTGAATCTGCTTTTATGAAGCTCAAAGCTGCAGTTCCTTGAAGATAAGAGAAGAGAAAAAACAGCAGAGACCACAGACGGCAGGAGATGACTATTTAAAACACTAAAGCACGAGACACAAGACAGAGAATAGGACAGCACACTCATAACCTGACTACTCTTACGGTGTCATCACAGTTTGCCCATGACAATGGAGAGGAACAGTTGTTAGCTGTGTTAAGGGGTGATCACACCGAGACGCATCGCGCCAGGTGTGACTGCTCCAGAAACACCTTGGAAGTGCATCTGGAAAAACAGCTGCAGCATGCAGTCTGTGGAATGGGACTGCATGTGCGTGGGCAAAAGTGACATTAGCGAGCTGTGCAACTCCGCGCCTTAAGTGGAAAAGTTGAAAATATTTTAACTTTTATGCGCACCCAAAAACCACCAGAAAAATGCGTTGCGCAGCAGAAAGAAGGGATCGCTCGACAGGCGCGCTGTACCATACGGAAACAATGGTTTTGCTTGCGATGCTTCTATAATTGTCCCCTTAAGAAACTTGTTTGGAAACTTATTTGACATATCAACTTTATGAGGTGATGTGCAGGGCTGTGTAATGGTAAGAAGCTAGTGATACAATATGTATTATGATACAGGGGTTAGGATTCAATATATTGTTAAACAGTAAGCAAGGTGACATATTGCATTTTTTTTAGAATCTAATTTTAGGAAAACTGTTCTAGTATAACACACCATCAGAAGATAGTGATCAGAAGATGATGATTTATCACATTCCCTATAACATCCATTATTACTTTTGTGCAATCTGAACAAATAAATTAACACTTTCCTTTATCAGGAGTTTAACAAATTATGAAAAAAATGCAAACAATTAAAAAATTAATACAGTGTTTTTTGAGAATCAATACAGTGTCACAAAACCAACCCGTTCTCATTATCAGAGTGTCAAATTTGGCATCCTGGTCAGTGGCCTTGGCTGGTCAAACACATGCTGGACTTTCACCCAGGAGATCACATTATGTGTCCCATATTAAACCAAAAGTTAAATTGAATTCTTTCAACCACATAACCTCGTTAGTGGGATACAGATGACATAGCAGTCAAGTGACATGTTAACTTGCTGTAAAAAACATAGTTATTTTTCCCTAGACCATGATCATTTTTCTAAAAATAAAGTGGTTTTGTTGCCTTTTTATTTAATTAATTTATTCTATATGTATTTTTATTTTTTTGACAATTCAAAACCAAAAGCCAGTTCATTCAAAAGGAACCGCAACCCCTACACAGAAGTTTATTCATGAAAGTCTGTTGATGAGATGATCCACTTAATAAGTATATCATATTTATATATCTTCTGTCCTTGTGTTGTGAATCTCTTTTGTATGTATTTTGTATTTAGTCTTTTTTCCCTCTTCTTTTTCTTTACTGTTTGTAATAAAAATGTAAATAAAAAAGGAATACAATATACTATATACAGATGTAGTTGCCATTAATTAAATTATGTAAATTAATTCAGGCAGTAATCTATAAAATGAATCGAAATTTTAACACAACAAATAAATAAATAAGTACTTTTGGTGGCGAAACTTAGGTTTCCTGTGAAGACGGAAGGCTATTTCGAAAGACAGCGAAGCATGCAGTGAGTGGAAAGTAACACAGAAGCTGACATTTTCAAAACTGAGGAGTGTCAAAGTTTGAAAAATAGGGCCACTAACCAAACTGCCATATTTGACGAGTTGGTAGAACATGCTGCACAAAACATAATGTTTTCATACTCAAGTGTATTGATATTTTCTTACATCCCTTGTTTTATGTCAGTGTTGTGTTCGCAGTTTCTTCTCGTGCCCCAAAGTGGAAAAAAAAAATAATTTACACTGCTTTGATACTAAATGTAGCTGATAATAGACAAATATTTTGCCAAAACACATTTTGTTTCACAAAATTATCCAAAATTCTAATATGCAGCTGTGTTAGATTCCAAATTAAATGCAACAGCAATTCAAGATCTTTTCCTAAAGACAGTGGCGCTTCAAAGTTATCAACAAGATAAGAAGAACATTAAGCAACCAGGACTAAGCGCCTGAGAAAACATTTGGTGTAGATTTAATACATGATTTCTTTTTAATAGTCTTTGTTATGGACATAACTCTGTATTAAAGTACTGAGATTTGGTTTGCAGCTTTTAACGTTGTGACTACCACTTAACACATAACTAGAGCTTAAAGGCTGAGCAGGAGTTGGACTAGAGCGCAGTGTTGGCAGATTGTTCCCATGCAGCTGATCAACATCAGCAGCCAGATCTCCATACTCCCAATTTCCAACCACTTTTTTTTTGGTGTGGGCCCCTCTTTACAAACCTGTTCTACATTAAAGAGCAAAGGGTTCTCCAGCTCCCCTGAGGGAAGTGCACTAACTTTCACTCATTATTTAAGAACAAGGGAAAGTTGAGTGCTTGCAGAACAGAACAACCCTATTACAGTTACAAATACAGTCCCAACAGCCATCACTGTCATATCACTATGCTCGGCCTTCACTTTTGAATTTAATCTGCAGGAGCCATCGCAAAAACATAACAAGCACATGCATGTGTTGTGCGTCATGTGAAAAAGTACAGTGAGCAGTGCTACTAAGGTGTTTTACATTTTTAGCTTTTTCTGACAAAATTAAGACAGGTTATATAAAAGTGAACACAAATTATGCACTGCCTGACAACACAAGGTACCTCATCTATTTTAATAAAAGTTTACTGTTAAGACTGTAAGAAAGCAGCCAGAAAAGTTTCAGCATCTGACAGATCTAAACTACGCTTAAAAAATGTATGCAGCCCTCGCTAAGTAACAGCATGTCAATTCAAAAGCTTTTCAAAATAAGCTGATATGATTAGATTTGTCTGTGATTTGTATCTTTTTCCCCTTCCTGTCTTGTCACCGGGCCTGGGGTATTTGAAGCAGTCTTTTTTCTTTCCAAGCCTGATGGGAACTGGAGGCCTGCGCAGCATCTGGTTGACTTGGAAACAGCTGTGTTTTCACAGATCTGACTGAGGGTTTATAGCTGCTCCCAGCGAGCCCGGGTTCACTGGGCCTGTTTGGCTAAATAACGTTAAATCTCACGTCTGCTCCTCACTCACAGGCCCACAGAAACACTGTTACTGTCACTGTTTCTCTTCTGTTCTCAGGGAATGTATACAGTATAGTTTAATAAGTCTACTGAAGGATCTTGGATCTTATGAGGTGTCTCTGTTGAGTTTAAAAATTACAGCTCACTTTAGAGCAATTAATTATAATTTGATGCACACATTTTAGTTCCTGTTACTGGCAGACTTTCAGAAGCAAAAATCCACAAATACAAGTGTCATCTGTTGATACTCACAGACTAACTGACTGCAAGTAAGAGACTAAAAATGGACAAATTGTGACAATCGATGCTTTGTATACAGTCCTGAGAGAAGTGTTTTACTGCTGGAAAGATGGTCTTTCATGAAACTACTCTGGTGGAAAGACTCAAATACTCTTGACACAAGTGCTACATTTTTAAATAAAACAGAGAAAAGGGACTGTAGCCTACATTTTGTTTAAAAAGTACAAAATTTGCAACTACCAGAATGCACTGCGTCACACTGAACCAATAAAACGCTCCCCTGGTGGATGACGAAATGTAAGTTCATCCATTTTGACACAAAACAATATGGCAGCAGGCTGGTAACAAACAATCTCATATTACAGCTAAACAGTACACTAAAATATTTTTCTGAAAATGGATCAGAATCTGAGTTAATGTTTGATCAGCTTAGTTTTACCCTTCAGTTTTTTCAGCCTCTCTTTTTAGGTATGGCACCCACTTCCCGTTCACACTCGAATTACAGCCAAACAAGTCACTGAAATATGTTTCTGGAGACATTTTAAGCAAAAAATAGGCAACACAGTAACATAATTTTGGTTTCAGCACGGTCTAGGTGGTTTTACTGTTTGATCTCAGTTTTTTCAGGTTCTGTTTTCTTAATAAAGAAATCAGTATGATACACACTTCCTGTTCATAACCTCTCTTATCACAGTCCAACAGTGCACTAAAATATGTGTCTGAAAAAAAGTAATCAATACAGTGGCAGAGTCTTAGTTTATATGTGATTAGCACTGTCTCGTTTTACCCTTTTATGCTTTTGGGGGGGGGGGGCTCTTTCACATTCACTTTTAAAACATGACTTCAGGGTGACATTGAAGCAAAAGGCATTTAGTATTTTTTTTTAAATTAGCAACTATTTTAAGATTTTACAATGCAAGGTCAGAAAAAAACACCTTAAAAAATCTGTCTTAGCATTTGTAAGAAGAAAAAAATTTGGTTTAAATTTTTTTTCAATTAATTAATTGCATTTTAAGATTTTTAAGGATCCGTGGGAGCCTGTATACTGTTTGTATCTGTGCCAGCAATTATATGAATATGCAAAATATGATCTCTGGTGAGAGAGAGCCAGCAAAAATCTATTGGATAATGCAGATTTGAGTTGAGAGAAGAGCACAGAGAGCTGGACGCCGGCAAGATGGAGAAAAGTTTACCTCAGTTCATTTACACAAACTACCCACACTGTTGCGATACAACTCTGGTTGAAAACTGGCAAAGTTTCCCTTTGAAGTAGAACACTGGTCTTGAGAAACACTACAGTTTCATTTTACTGCAATGATCTGAAAACATTATTCAGACCACATATCTAATAACTTTCTGCACGCCTGTGTGTGCACGTGTTTCACCACATAAACTCCATTCACCAATCTGTCCATAAATCTCCACCGCCACAGCTGAAACACAACACGTCATGTAACGCAACACTGGTTCCACATATGTTCCTCAGCTGGAAAACAGCCCACTTATTTCAACCAGTTGCACTCTCCTGCCCCCCACCCAAAAAAAAATGGATGAGCGGTGATATAATTTAATCTGCTTTATCATGTGTTTAGAGACTCTGTTTGGAGTGTCAGCACACTGGAGCAGGACTGAGCTGTCTGTGAAGTCATGTAAACCACATGGATACTGCACAGCCCGCCTAGAAAATGGTTTAGAAAAATCTCAGTCTGCTATACTTGTGCTGACTGCATACGGCCGGCTTCTGATCTCAAATACCGGCACAGATATGTAGGTTACACATGCATGTACATGCCAGCCACATGAACAAAAGCACATCAAAGTAGAAAAACACACACCCCCATATTGGCGTCATACACACAGAAATAACTGCACAGACAGAGGACAGGTTTTACAGTGAGTGACTGTGCTCTTAGTACAGGATTAGAGCCGACTGATGCTCAAGCAGATTACTCAGCGTTCTCTGGTCACATGACTCGAGATCTGCATGCCAGTACGCAGCAGAGGAGCAGGTCACCAAGCATGCTGCTCTTCAGACTAATCTGCAGTTTGAAGCCAAACAAAATGGTTACAATATCAAGGAGCAGCAGAGGTGGAAAGTAATAAAGTGCAAATATTTTGTCCTATTTTGTACTGTTTTGTACTATTTTGTACTGTTCTTTTCCCTGATGTACCACTATGCCATACTAATGAACATTAGTATGGCATAGTGGTTGCTAATAGGATAAGAACTGGATATGCTCTGATCAACAAGAGCATCTGATGCATCTGCATCCCAGCAGACACAGTGATATAGACGCGAAGCACCTCTCCACGGTACAATTTTGAGGTATGAGTCTGTGTACTTCGGCAACTTAATACTTGTACTCTATAACATTTTTGAGGGAAATATTGTATTTCTTATTCCACTGCATGCATTTGACTTCTGAAGACACTGCTTATTGATTTTTTTTTTTTTTTTACATTTCACACATATGATGATGTCAGATAATTTGATTCAGCATAGATTATTGTACCTAAAAAAAAGCAATACAGCCAGGTTCTAACACATTTTCCATTTCAAAATAACATACTTTTCAAAACTTCTCGGTGGATTTTTCAGACCATATTTGACATCTCAGTACAAACAGCCAGGAGTGAATGATGTAAATAAATTATTCAAAAATCGAATTGTTATCATGCATGCTACATTATGACTACGTATGCTATTATATTGTCAATAATTTACCAGAATATTGTATAGGTACTTAAGCTCATATAAATCAATTAACATTGAACCCAGAAAAGTTCAGGAAAAGTTCAATCACCGGAAAGACCTTGAAATCCCTGAAATCAAATTCAGTACATTTGCATACTGCGTAGGAAGCCCGGTACAGTGCAGCTGAGCAGAGCAGAGAGAAGTTTAATATAACATCCCCAGGGCCAACTTTGTACATTTTGCTGCTAATACATTTGACTTTTATACTAAATACACAATAGTATATTGCAGGAAATTTTAAATGCCATACTTGCAGCTTTAATAGGATGTTTCTCTGTTGTCATATTGAAACTTTCACTTCAGTCAGGCATGTCCAAAGTCAAGCCTGGGAGCCAGTTGGGACGATTTCAAATGGCTCACAGCTTGTTGTATGAAAAATATTATATGCTGCTGACCACACAATACTGGATAAGCAAGAAGGATCACTTTGCGTTTGTTGCGATCACCTTGACATGAAAGGACTAGTATATGAAAGTAGACATGTTGGAACTATGCAGGCAGAGCAAAATGTGTTTTCATAAAAGTATGGTGAACAAGCAAACCAGCACTTAACAGCAGACATTTCCTGCTGGGCAGCAGAAATGAAGTAAAGAAGCGCTTGTCACACTTGTCTTTAAAAAAAAAAAAAAAACCTGTATGATGCAAGACGCAGCTGGCCCCCAGTAATTTTTACATTATCTTATCTGCCCCCATTAAATAAAGTTTCTTTTGCTTTCACTCTTTCACTTAATCACCTCTGGTTAAGTAAAAGACCCAAACACTTGTTCCTCGACTGCTTCACAGCAACTGGTGCTGTGTTTGAAACAGAAAGAAAAAACAAAAGGTTTTCTTTAGGAACAGCACCGCAAATGTAAAACAGAAGGATTCCCCTTCCATTTCCATAACTTTTACTTCAGTACACATATAAAGCCTTGAGCTGCTGTGGTATTACACACAGAAAACCCATTAAAAACACCAGTTACTGTATGGCTTTGAACATACACTATAATGCGCAGCATACATGTAATATAATGTATAGTTCCATAACTCATACTCCCAGTCACTTTTCTTGAAGCCTTAAGTACCACATATATCTTCTAAAATAATCAACCATATGTTTCTGTAATTACACCATATGAAAGGCGCCCTAGTAATCTCCAGATTTGGGATCATAAATCCTTTGGTGACTACGACCTTGTGGGCGAGCCGCATTCAACATGTGGAGAGAATAAAGCTATTTTCGGCGGATTCTCAATCAAATAAACAAATCTGAAAAGCTGAAGAATGAGCTGGTTGGCTCACAGGAAGACTGAGTGTTATGGAGGAAACTGGGATTAACAATCTTGGTATGATGGTGCCCTCTCCTGACCACATAGGTGAATAGATTTTCTTTCTTCAGATTTACAATATGGTCAGACTAGCGTCAAAGTATTTAGAAAACACAGGACAATTTTTTAAAACGCTGTTACTTGGACACTGTTTTTCCAAAAGAGCTAAACCATTTCTAAAAACATAAAGATTTAAAATAGCGCTATGCAGTTTGATTTGGAACCTGAATCAACATCATAGCTTTTTGCATTTAGACGCCTTTCACAAGCTATTTGACCCTTTGAAACCTGAGCAAATAGGTTTGATATCTTTGGAAAAGATGGGGAAAAAGCAATGACGAACTTTACAAGAAACATAAAAAATAAATAATGAAAGGTGACAAAAAAATGACTTAAAAATTAGTTTAAAAAAAGAGGGGAGGATTATTAGAAATTTCTTTAGAAAAAAAAAGAAATGGAAAAATCTCCAGAAAACTAAATATAAAAAAAAAACTATAATGACTTTATATCTAAAATTGTCACAGAAAGAAAAGAAAATAAACACGTATGTATTTTTTTTATTTTCAGCACTTTTTAGGTCATAGGTTTTCTTGTTTGCTTTTTGCAATTTTTTTTTCTTATTGTCAGGTAATTTCCCTGTAACTTTGTACTTATTTCGTACTCAGTTTGGGGCAATTTCTTGCTAAGCTGCCTATTGCCTTGTTCCCATGTTTTTTTTTTTAAAGAAATCCAACCAATTTGCTCAAGTTTCAAAGGGTTAAGAAGGGTTAGGGCAGTCCTTTTATCTGTATCTACAGGCATAAAAGCACAGATTAAGCCAGAAGACAAGCAGGCATTGAGCTGGTGTCTTAATTAAAGACACTTCAGCAGGGCACACATGGACATGGACAGTCTCACTGACCAGTAGGGACACCTGTTGCTCAACAGTGGCCAATAAAGAGTCATATTCTGGTTTGGTTGATGAATCGAGGAAACCGTGATTCTCTCTGACAGCGTGTGTGTATTCAGGACATCACTGACCTGTATTTGCCAGTCCGGACTTGTACACCTTTCATGCCACAGTGTTGGGCTCCACCCACATCATTAACCAGATCATCCCCGACCATCAGGGCCTGAAAGAGAGGAGCGAGAGGAAAAAGAAAGGCCCATTATTATTTAGTTAAGAAATGTATTAGAAGCACTTATGCAGATGGAGATACAGCTGGCTAATAACATGCTAACATCACTTGTTAGTTATTTCCAACATATTTCCTTCAAAAGGGACACCTATCTTTGAGTGAACTGATGACCTATGACTAAGTGACACATTTTATGGCTACTTTATATAAGATTTAATGCATAAAAATAACAGTGCAGAACAACTGATAAACTGAACAATTAATCCAAATAGTAAATGCAACAATTGCAGGAAATTTTTTATCATAGGAGCGATTTAAATGATTTAAATGAATTTTGAGCAGATTACTTCAGAATACTGCATTAGAAACAAGTTTTCCTGATATATTTAGGATTTTTGTGTACAGTTCACAAAACTGTATACAATAAAGACTTCATGGGCTTCTTCTCTTACAGTTTCAATCTTTTTTTTCTCCCTGAGGCATGGCCATTGTTCTTTTAGCTCTTTGGTTGTTTTAAATACGCACTTGTAGTATGAGAGTTTTTTAAGGTTATATCCCGAATAATAGTCTAAAGTTTAAAAATAATAAATTCATTTAGTTTTCATAACAGATATATGTGCCTACTATATATTTTTTTTCAAGTTTTCTTACACCCGTAAAATCAGGAAGGACTCACAACCCCTGGTGGGAGTTGGGACCCCCAGGTTGGAAACCAGTGAGTCACCTAGGACATAAACCCCGTCAATTATGTAAGATATATCTTGATCTTGATCTCCTCCTTTGGTCCCTGCTTCCTACCTCAGCATCATCAACATGCACCGATCAATTTCAGCCCGCCCTTCCTTCTCCTCGTGTTTCTGTTTTAATCGTCTCCGCTATCCTCTCCACTGACCAGGTGCTTATTGTTACACAAGCATGAGTTTTCTCCATTGCATCGCCAATTTAAATTGTGAAATGAACTCAAAAAGTTAAAACAATATTCCAACCCCCCCACCCAATGATCATTTTTACATCAATTACTCATTGTGTGTCACATTGAATTATGAAGGAAAACTTTTTGTTTTCTTGTTTTTTTCAAATGCCTCGGCTGTGAAAGAGAAATCCAAAAACTGAGAAAATTCTTCATAAAGTGATATAAAGTAATAGGGGTCCGTTTATATATATATTTTATACACTATATCAATACAATACAACTCTCGCACAACTAGTTTAATCAGTGTAATCCAAGTCTCATTTATCCAGTTGTATGCGCAGTACTTGCCTGATACGTCCATGTTTTACTAAAACCTTACTATCTGAAACACAGACGAGTTGTTTGCCTGGGCTGTTTATGCAAAAATGTTTTGAAAGGTAAGGTTTTTGTAAAAACGCATATGTAAGGGAAGTACTAAGCCTACGACTGGATATATCAGACTTGGGTTATATAGCACAGGCTGTGTGGGAGTTTGTAAACAGATATTTTTACAAGATTTTGCTGTAGTTAAAGGTGGACTCCTATGACTTGAGTTCATCAAAAACAATTTTCTCAGTTTATTGATTCTTTGTTCACTGTAAAGCGATGCATGAAAAACAAAGTATTCTTAACACATTCAATGAAACACAGGCTGATCAGCTGGGAAGTGAAATATTCCTCTAATTGAGTCCACATTTCTTTGACAACTTCTGATTGAGACGGTATTCTCAAGAGTTTGGTAACCTCTTCTGAAAGGAATGTTACTGGTCAGTTTTTAACTGAGTTACTCAGCAAACAAGGAATTTCCACTTAGGTAAAAAAAAAAAAATTGTGTCTCCATCTCTGTGTGAAAGTCTGTTAAGTAACTGAAGGCTTTATAAAGGGCAGCAGATGTAGCTGTGGATATATCTGTGTCTCAGTGAAAGACAAGAGATCCAGAGGAAAGAGTGAAGGTTATGCTCAGATGAACACAGTTTTCTGCGTGTGCCAAGGCCAAAAACAGATAGGCTTAGCGAGACACGTTCTTTATACCTGTAAGATACTACGATGAGCTGATACAAGGGATAGACATTAAATACACAAGAAAGAGAAAGAAAAAAAAAAAGAAGCACAATGCGTGTACAACTGGAAAGGCAACGTTTTGGTTTTGTTGCGTGTCTTAATGTTCCAGCTGCTGGTGGCGAAATGTGTCAGGCAAACAATTAGGAGGTGTATTAAAACAATTAGTTTAATGTGCAACAGGGATGTCTCTTAAAAAGTAAGTGTGTGGGGCATTAACAGCTCTGTGTTGATTAGGAAAAACACAACATGTGACTGATGTGAATGGGGTGCAAAACCACAACAAAAACAAACTGTTTGAAACAGTAAAGGCTGCTAGAATTGAAAAAAATAATCTGCACAACATACCAGGCAGTCTGTTAATGTTGATATGTATCCAGAAATACATACATTCTTATACTGTAAATTTGTACCTCGACAAAACTAAGGTAACAGGACACCGAACACAGACCGAAGTCACTAAAAAACAGGATTTATTCAAGTAGGATTTGTAAGCCTCATTAAAATCACAAGAACTCGCAAGTAAGATTCTTCTGGTTTGTGTGTGGGAAATCTTGTACACATATCTGCTCCTAAACTAACCGAGCACACAGTTTATGTAAACACTTCACAGCCCATTAACCCTGATGAATGGTCAGTCGCTCGACACTTCTAATAAGTGTCGCTCGACAGAAATTTAACAGCTGCACATTGTTTTCAATTTCAAACCTGCACAGACCGCTGTTTAAAAATCACACCATGTCACACTGTATATGTGCTTTTGATTTATTAACTGTATCTTTATTGATTGATCAGCTACAAGTTTCTCTGTAAGCAGCAGATTCTCTTCACTCCCTACTGTGGGCTGGAAAATAAAATCAATTAATAAAAATAAAGAGAAACACTAAGCACACCAGCATTACCCTTTTTTTCCAAATATGACATATTCAGAATTTGATAATGGTCATGTAAACAGCGTATTCTGTTAAAATATTCAGAATTGGGTTTTAGGAGTATACAGCTTTTTTGGAATATGTGTCTCATTTGGGGTTTACACTGCAGTTTGCAACACACGGCCTCTCCTGTTTTCAGGTGAGTCATTGCGTTGTCATGGATACACTGTACACAAACCAACTTGCCAACAGTTTGCAACGCTGTGTGGTAGAAATGATGCAAAAGAAAATACCACATCTCCGCTCAGATGATGAAACACACCCACTTTTGGGCTTTATGAAACACTCGGATATCAAGAGGTTTTTGGAAATAAAGCAGCACCAATGTTTTTAAGAAGGTGAAGGATGGAAAGAGAGAGTCCAACACATCCGCACCGATAAGAAAATGTTAAAAAAATAAATAAATATTTCGATGCAAAGACGCAAAAGGACAAGCAGCTCCAGCTGTTCTCCTTCTTCATGCTATGTCGTGATAAATGACATATTAGGGCACGCTAATTGAAGTATGTACAGCTGCATGTAAACGGCAGCATGAGTGGAATATTCTGTTTCATTACACATGTAAACAGCTTAGTAGTAATATAGTCTTTTTCAGAATAAGGGCAAATATTTTGTGCGTGTAAATGTACTCGTTGTTTACTTCCCATAGATCCAAGATTTTCAGTAAACGTCTGCTGTCAGTCAGCCTGTTAAAGGCAGTCTGACTGACCTTTGTCCTTTCAGCTCTACAGGAACTGCTGCTGACACTCGGCTGCTTGTGTGCAGAGACGCTGAACGCAGGTCAGAGTCTGTGTGGATTGAAAACTAGTATCTCCATGGTGATGTTACAATCACATTGTGCGGCAAAATATCTGCAACATGACAAAATTCTCTAGGTGCACGACAAGAAAGAAAAGTGTTGAGCGAAACTTTTTCTGAGGATAACACATCATTTCTCATCAAACGTTTCGAGCACCATACCATGAATCAGGCTTTAGGAAGCGTCTCATCATATTGCTTCTCGGCAGCATGTAGAAATTTTTGCTTCAATTATTCTGAAGCTATTTGTGAAATCGATTGCACAACCGTTCTCTGCCATTTCAGCTCTTTATTCGATGTAATCACACTGTTGCAGATGCTGTCTGCTGCATGTTTGACACTCAGAGGGGAAGGACTCCTGCTACTACTGAGTATGTTCTTTGGCACACATATATAAAACAGGCATGCAGAGAGATGCATGAAGAGGAATGTTCCCTGTTTTTCTGAGGGCGTTTTATGGGAATGTGGTTCGATTTGAAGAGTGCCTCTGGTTCATGTGTTCCACATTTTATCTTAAGTGTTGGTCTCGTCTCGGTCTTGGTCATGATTTGGTCTTTGGTGGGTGATCCTGACTACAACACTGCTCCCCAGTCCAGTCAAAGTTTAAAACTGAGTCAAAGCAGAGACGATCGCCTCGGCAAAGCTAAATATTTCGCAGTTTAGCCCTTGAAAAAAAGCACTGCACTTTCATTATTGTACAGCAAACGCCACATTTGCAGGCACTGCCTTGTATTCTGGATACAGTTTGTATCCTCTGTTGTTACGTACCTCGTGTGGTTGAAGCCCCATGTCATTGAGAACACTCTGGAAAAATGCTGGGGATGGCTTCCCGACGACTTCAGCCGTTAGATCACAGGCGTACTGAAGGAAACAATAAGTTGAGTTGACAATAAATAGTCCCTGTTCATACGAACAGAAATGCTATTTTTAATAAATATAAGAGTGGTGACATCATCTACAGACACACCTCTGCATTCACTCTGAAACACCTTAAAAAAAAACAAACTCTTAAACCCCTTTTGTTTAAATAATAACAATAATAATACCTATATTTATATAACATCTTTGGGAAAACTGCTTTTAGTAGTTGTGCTGCACACACTTGGAATAATTTACAACACATATTAAAACTTATCAAAACCGTACTTTTAGTTCAATTTATAAAAACGCGATTACAAAGCTACTTTGCTCCTGAATGAAATTGTTTCTAACTGTGTGCTGTTCTTGTTTATTTTCTTGTTAATTTATTTTTGTGATTTAAATGCAAATGATGCACAAACCGTACCTCCAGAGCCTTCATGTACACCCCGACATCGAGTTTCAAACCATCTGTCTCCTTGTAGTACCTCCTACATGGAGAGCAAAACATCAGAAATGTTTTGTTTAGTTTTGTGAATACATGACATATTTCATGTTGTGCTTAATACTGGAATAAAGAAATATAGATCTGACTAAAGACTTGTAATATCCTCTCACCCTTGGCCCAGGGAGAACAGCACCGGCTTCTCCAGGCCTATAAGGACCCTGAATGCATCATTCAGGTTCTGGTAGGAAAACTTCTCAGCTGCATCTCCAATCACAACGCAGTTCGGGTTGGTCTTGTCAACGGCGTCAAACTCTGGGAGAAGAGCTAAGAAAGAGTAAAACGCACAAAAATACTTTTTAGGGTTGGATCATTCAAAGCAGGAGTCTTCAGTGTTTTTAATGCCAACTACCACTTATAACATAAATGTAAAAAAAATAAATAAAATCACTGGCGCTTGAGATAATCTCTGAATACTTTTGGCTCTTCTCGTTTGTGCTTGCCCTAAACTGCAAAGTCACTGACGGTTTTGGCATGGCGAGGTGCATTTGCGCCTCACCATCTCAAGGCAGACGGTGTGTCAGAGTCTCTGCCTCGAAAAATTACAAAACAATCCACAGTGACTCATAAGAATGTCCATACACTTGAAATAATAATCCAGCTAATTGGACACTATGTTCAGTGACCTGTAAATATTAGCGAACTAATTCACCTCGCCGTTATAAAGGAGCCATGCAGTTATTTAGTGTTAGCAAGCCGACATGATCACACACAGATTCATGGTTAACAGTTATCAGAAATGTTGTGTACTGTAAAATATTTTTTTTTCTTTGCTATTTTCCGCACATATTTTAATAAAAAAATTAATTAATCGAAACTAAGCTTAACAGTAGCTCTAAGGACCTCCAGAGGGTAGTGGACCACTTGTTAAAGATTTAGCATTTAAAGGATAAGTCTGGTGATATTTTCCATTTTCTAACTGTCAACAAATCCCATGAGAAGATCGACACTAACAAGTATTGTCTGTAAACTCAAAATAGTGTGTAGTTTATTGATCAAAAACTGTCAATAACACATCAGTGAGACACAGCGAAGCACTGGGCAACATGTTGCTTTATTACAGTAAACATATGAACTGTTGTTTATATCCAACAAACAAAGTACCGCTGCCTGAAATAACCGCCAAATTTATAAAAATAAAAAATACATTTTTTAAATGAAACTACATAATTGTTAGTCGTTTTTGCAAGATGTATGTCTTTAGTGGAAACCAAAGGTCTTGGGACAGAAGCCTAAAACAGGCTGGGAAAGTCTGACAGAAGTATAGAGATGAACAAGTATATTATTCTGGTCTTTTCATGGGATTTATGGACATATGGATGTTAGAGAATGTGTTTTTAAGTGTGTGTGTTTTACATGCAATATTTGAACAAAGGGTTTGTCCAAATGGATTGTTGACAAAGAAAATGTAGCCATCACAATTATTTACTGTAGGTGCAGAAGTTGAGTTTTAAGAGGTACTTATCCATAGTTTGTGTATTACATACAGTATATGTCAGCTGGCATGCCCCCAGCTTGGAGAAGCTTGCTGGAGTCCAACATGGAAGCTAAGCGACATACTGCGGATGTTGGAGTCAGCGACAGAATGTATTTTAGCCACAAGAAAGTCCTATCTAAGAAATAAAAATAAAATAAATTAATAAAATAAAAAATCAGTAAGAATTTATGTGTATGCTGTATTAAGAATACTTTATGTGCTTTACCTGTTTTTCCCTGTTTTCGGTGTGTTACCAAAAACAGCGTCATTTCTCTTGTCTAAGCCACCAGACTCCATTGACAAAAACAGTCATTTTAGCTCACAGAACACAGGAGCTGCTGTTCAACACCTGCTTCAATCAGTTAGTTGCTTTGTGTTATTTTGTGACTTTGGTGAATCCTAACTAACCCTTTCTAATGCCAAAGTCAAACAATATCCCAAATAAACTAACTAATCGAGGAAGCAGTAGACCAACAGCTCCTGTGTCCAGTGATGTTAAATCAATGTTTTTGTCAATGGAGTCTGGCTTTGAAGAGAGTGATATACCAGCTTCATTTTTCAGATGGAAATCACTGTCTGAGATTCAAATAAAGTTGTGAAAATACTCTTAATATAGCGTACACATTAATCATTTTTTTAAGTGGAATTTTTGGTGAACAAAATACATCTGTCGCTTGCTTATCTTCCATGTAAAACTCCTGCCTGCTTCTTCAAACAGGGGCGTTGTCGACTATGATATGCTATTTACTGTCTACAGATAAGCACTCCATACAACCCCACTTCAAAAAAAAATCTGAAATATCCCTCTATGTAGATAAAATCGATGCAGCTTAAAGTTTTTTTTAGATATCCTATGTAAAGTGCTGAGATTAACCAGGATTTCCTGACAAAAAAAAGTCTTGTCAATTTGAAGCATTACCATCATACACCAGCAGGTGAGGCCGTAGACCTCTCTCTTTTAGGACAGCTACGACTGCAGGAGCTGGAGAGAAGACTTCAGACACGGATATGTCAAAGCCCAGCCTCTGCAGCTTGGCTACAAACTTCTCTCTGGTGGCCTGGGTCTCATTGGTGCAGAAGCGCAGCTGCAGACCAGAAGCCTTGAGCCTTTAAAAGGGTCAGAAGGTCAGATTTAGGAAGGAGCAAACAGGTTGATGTGCCAGATTGACACTCTCTTGGAGACACATTGTTGAAACATTCAGCATTGTTTGCATCGTTACAATCATACGCGCACACACAGGATTTGGGGGTCTTGCAAGAAACTGCTAGAATTAACCGTGTTCATGCACTTTGCTCCACGCTGAGCATACACGAAGCTAAAATCTCTAACATTGACGCTTGTTTGTTTACTCACTTTTTCACAGCTTCAATCGAACCAGATATAGCAACACCGTCTCCTTCCCCGCTGTCATACAACACGCCACACATGTCCAATATGACTCCTTTCAAACTCCTTGCACAGCCTGGCCAGCGCGTGTCAGCCATGACGAGATGATAGCCTCAGAGCGCATGCGCGTAACGCTAAGCAGCCTGTTCAAGTGAAGTGCACCAGATTTACTTTATAACGGTGCTGGTACATAATATTTTAGACGTATTTATGAAAGTTTCATAAAGTGATGTGAGATTATTTTTTCTTTTCATTTTTGTTCATGATCCTATGTTTTTTTTTATGTTTTTTTTTTTTTTTTTCTTTTGAAGTTTGGGGTGTTTTTCTATATTTTATAATTTTGACTCTTTTTTTAAGCATTTTTCCCCAAGTTTTTGTGAGGTGTTTTTTTTTTGGGGGGGGGTTGTTTTTTTGTTTTTTTTTTTCTAATTATTTTGAGTGTTTTGAATGTGTGTGTGTGTGTGTGTGTGTGTGTGTGTGTGTGTGTGTGTGTGTGTGTTTAAGATTTTTTGTGGTGTTTTGAATTTTACTACTTTAAGCACATTTCCCTGATTATACTTAATTAATTTTCCTTCACATACTATTTTCAATGCAGGACTAGTAGTATTAGTGCTTATACTTAAATAAAGTAACTGAATACTTCCACCACTGGCCTTCTCCCACTTAATATCATTAAATAAGGAAGTTAAATATCTTATCGTGTTTCTAATGTTTTTGTTAGAGCACTTTTCTAATAGTTTTTTATTAAGCATTTATTGAGCATTTTTGCATCGACGAAATCATGGGGAAAAGTTGCAACATGGGGGCGTGTCCTCTCTGCTACAGCACCCCTGACGCAGCGTGACGTAATCACGCATTAAGGCAGCACATTTTTCTTTCTCAGACACAACATAAGCTGCACCGGATCCCTGCGCTTCAACCATCGGACAGGACAGACATCAGACGCTTTTCAAGAGGGTTTTTTTTAACGTCGCTTCATATATTTCTGGTACTATTCCACTTTTCTTCAAGTCTTCTTTGTGTCGTTTAATAATCGCCTGCTTGATATTATGGTGATGGCTTAGCGGCAGGAAGACGCCAAGTGTTAGCTAGCTAGGCGGTAACGGAAAACGAGGCACCTGTGTTATCTTAAAACTCTTTGGGTGAGAAAAAACATTCATTCATATCAAATGACCGCAAAATGTAATTTGTATTCAGTTTTAAGCTTGAGCTTTTGAGCTTCAAAAGTCCATGGTACAGTGTTAGATAATACAACGTGATTTGGCATACGTCTTTATTTAGCTGTTTACCGTAATGTTGGTGGTGGGTGTGACTCGGAGGCAGCTCCCCAGGGACCTATCATCTCTCACGAGGAGGTGACTGAGTGACACATGTCATGCCACGAGTCCACTAGTGTCCTTGATGCGGTCCTGTCCAGGTGCTTTTTGTTTGCCTTGTGTGTTTATTCACTGTTAAAGGTTATCGATTTTTCCCAGTGCCAAGTACTCTTCCCCCATCCAGTAAGACTTTACTGCTTTATTTTACAGCTTTTGATGATATCATGGTAGTTTTGTAATATTTAGTGTTTCGCTCTGTGACAGTAAGTTGTAGCTCACGGGCGGATCGCGAGACAACAAAGCCCCCGGACACAGACTTTGTTGTCATTTTATGTTTCTTTGTGGCTGAGTCTCTTCACAACTCCTGTGCATTTGTTTGTGGTCTTTTTGCAGTTATTTACAATTATTCTTAATAGTTCCTTTGCATCTGTTTGTATGTGTCTTACCCTTTTTGTAGTTATATTTGGTATTTTTTGCAGTTCTTTCGCATCTTGTTTTTGGTCTTTTCGCGTCTTAATGTAGCTGATTTGTGTATCTTTGAGTTAAATCTGTGTCTGTTTTTTAGTCACTTCATGTCTGACATAATTTGTGTCTCTTTGCAGTTCCTTATGCACCAATTTGTGTCACTTTTTAGACATTTTTTGTCTTTTTCTTTCATTTTGCATCTATTTGTCATTTTGTGTCTCTTTGTGGTGTTTTTGAATGCATCATGCTGTGTTCACAGGAACTCAAAGAGAAGGAACATGGCAAACCGGATGTGTTGGTATATGAGAGCAGGGCGGTAACATTAGGAGAGGCTGGCAGAGAGTACTGGCAGCAAAGTTAGAATTTTTTTAATTTTTTGTTGTCCTCTGCAACAGGTTTTAAACTGGTTGTTCAGTTGCTCCGTCACTCAAGGAGAAAACACAGGTGATCTGGACAATTACTGTATATTACTAGACAAATTACATAAAATAAATGTTTTTTTGCCATCTACTTCCGCCTGATTCCATGTGAATGCAGCATGCACTTGAGTATAATTTTGCAGATGAAGGCCACGGGGTCCTTCGGACATTTTCGGCCCCTTGTCCTATGCCGGCTAACCAACACAATAAACCGTCCGTAGTGTTTATTAAGAATTGAGCATACTTCTAGACACCTTTCACCAAGTAACCTAACTGCCAAAAGCACCACTGAAACATAGCATGACTCATCTTAAAAACATTCAATGCCTATAAAAGGCCACCTTATGAGTCACACACACTTAAACATCCAGAAAGCAGCTATGCTCAGTTGCAAGAAAAGCAGTACATGTTACAGGACAAGGTAACAGCAGTGAAAGACAATATGAAATAAGTCTACTTTTACTCTACTAATGGAAAAGTCTGGAACGTCACAGATGAGTTGCCACGCTGCAGTGGGATTAGCTTTTGTTAACCCGCACCCACCGAAAGCACGGTCCACTATTGTGTTGCATGTGAAAGAGAGGCCTTGCTCAGCAAACCTGCAAAGCTTTTGTGCTCGATGGGATCTCCCATAGCAGCGTGTTAGCATATTAGGCTCATTTTTTAGAGTGTTTTTTTAAATGATTATTTAATTGTGTTATGCTGTGACATGTCAGGATAAAGGCTTCACCGCACAAACATGATCAACGCGTTTCTTAAACAGGCTGGTTATAGCATTTGTAAGTCTAATAATATTTTAACAGTTATACAGCTGCTTCTAGTAAAACCTAAAAAGGCCAACTTCTGTTTCAACCTCACTCTGTAGCTAAACAAGGGTTGCACCTAATGATTTTTCTTATTTTCAGTTAATCTGCAGATTACCCTCTGTCTTACAGTGATCCATTGTTTTGTCCACTTTCCCACAGCCCAAAGAGATTTATTGGAAGTTTTAATTGCCTAATTATCCAAAACTGCAAACTGCATTTTTGCTTTAAAATGGCTGAAACATAATGGCATAATCAAAATAATCACCAGTTAATTGACTAACCAATGCAACTCAGGTGCCTATACACATAGCGAGGGCCAAAAAATATATTTAAGGGGACAGTTTACACTATAATCAAAAATCAGTATTTTTTTCATCATTTCAAAAAAATGATAAATTGCTGAGTGTTGGAGATACTTGCGATAGAGATCTCTGCCTGCTGTTGAACATAATGGAATATTGACTAATAATTTCTTTATACCAAACTAAACCCGTCAACCAAATCACTGCACTAGAAGAAGTGTGCATCTACTCATGGACAAGAGGCTCATGCTCCTGTAAACAATAATGGCATCCTCCTCAGCTGAGCTGTAGCTAGCTCAGTGGTGCTAGGTGAGCTAGCAGTAGATGCACGCTTCCTCCTGCAGAGTGATACAGTCGGTGGGTGTAGTTTGGTAGAAATAAAATGGCTTCTCAATTAATCTGTTCACAACAATGTCTGTGGATTATCTTGAGTAACCCAGGCATGATTTCTGGAAGGAGACGTTGTTTAGTTATCCAAATGTGTTTTATTTTTTGCCACACCATAAGCCAAGGGCCACATAGTTACACTGAAGAGATGGCAGACATCTCTATGACCGATATCTCCAACACTCGGTAACTCACACCGAAACATGACTGATCGACTAATCCAGAAAAAAACTGTTTGCATTTGTGAACTTTTCCAAACTTTGCTTCTGCTTCTAGCAAATATCCCATTAAGTCTACATGATTAGCCGCACACCTCAGTTAATTTTTTAGTTTAAAATAACAACTTCTGTAATAATACCAGAACAGGTTTATGACTGATTATGAATTATGTGTCTTGAATCCCCACTATTACCTCCCTGCTCTTCTTGTTATTTTGATTTGGGGGTGAATTGTTCTTTAACTGATATAATTCATAATAAATAATCCAAACTTATGAAATGCATCAGTGTTTGATGCAGTTTGTTTTGTACAATAGTAAAGCACCCCCATCTGACATATTTGCCAAGTCTGAAAATACAATGAAGCTTAGAACCGTTTTACATTATCTTTAACTTTTTAACAACTTAACAACAGTTTTGGAATCTTTTTACTTGCTACTTGCAACAAAGAAGCCTTATGTTATCCTAAATTCGGCACTGATACAAAGTAAATTATGTTTTTTGTCTGCTCTACCATATTACAGACGTAGCAGCACACGACCATGAAAGGAATGATTCTGCAGCTCAGCCGCAACCTGAGCCGTGCTGCCCCTGTCCTTAGTCGCAGTGTCCACTCTGGCACACGTCCCGCTTCGACTGCCGCGTCCAAACTGAAGTCTGATCGCCCGCTCACCTCAGAGGAAATCTACGCCAGAGAGGACAAGTATGGAGCACACAACTACCACCCCCTGCCAGTGGCCTTAGAAAGAGGAGAGGGTGAGTCCAACGCATTAACGTGACTACTAAAAATAAAAGTGTGATGGTTAAAAAATCTCACTGTTTTGCCTATAATCAATGGAGGCTTTCTTAAACATTAAAAAAAATCACATGAAATAATTTGGGCAAGGAAACAAAGGGTTTGCATTTACTCCCATATAACCACAGGTGTGTTTTTAGGCGTAACAGGAGTTCACACAACCAGAGTGCCATCTCCTACTGTCTTCAAAAGTAAGGTGTGCCTGCACCTGTTGCACTGCTTGTTACAAGGAAGATTCAGCAAATTGGAAAAGCGAGCAGTTTTCTGATGATAGCGACACAGTAGGAGTGCAGTAATGTCACTGCAGCAAATATAGTGGGGCATTTACGCGCAAAAAAATAAAACTGAAGTTATAAATTTGACAAAGGAAACATAACTTTTTATTCAATGAAGTTACACTGCTCTTTGTTCATAAATGCACACAAAGTCTCTCTTAATGGGAGATTAGACAGCGGCTCTGCTCTGCTCTTTGCTATGTTCACACTTTAGAGAAAACAAAATGTATATTTTCCTCATTGATCTTTTTCTGTTTCTCCTACGTGCAGCCCATCAACATGTGTGTGTGTAACAATACAGTGTTAGCACATTTTGCACATGCCTATGTAAGAGCATCTGCACTATTGCCTTTCAAACAGGTTTTTGTTGATCAGTGGTGGAATAACTGACTGTTGCTTCCAAAAAAAAGCCACAATCCCAATGATGCGTGTAACAACACCTCATTTTAAGACCTGCACAGACAGGCCTACGCTAGCTGTGAAAACATGAGCTGCATCAGCCTTACACTAAACAATGACCTGCGTGCTGCACTGTGCGGTGCTTTGTGCAGGGCCCAAAATGTACGACACCATTTTTTCTGCTTTAAAAATCACATACGAATCATCACAGACATTTCCATAAAACGTTGTTTTCTTCTCTACTCCAGGCATCTACGTTTGGGATGTGGAGGGCAACCGGTATTATGACTTCCTGAGTGCTTACAGTGCAGTAAACCAGGGCCACTGCCACCCAAAGATCATAGCTGCGCTCACCGCCCAGGCCTCCAAACTCACGCTGACTTCCAGAGCGTTCTACAACAATGTGCTGGGAGCCTACGAGGAGTACATCACCGACCTGTTTGGCTATGACAAAGTTTTACCCATGAATACAGGTACTGCAAGGAAACACCTGAGGCAGATTGTATGAAAGAAGTTAGTATGATTATGTGTTATGTTTTTCTTTTGTTACAAATTAGGTGTTGAAGGTGGTGAGACGGCGTGCAAGCTCGCTCGAAAGTGGGCTTACACTGTAAAGGGAGTACCCCAAAACCAGGCCAAAATCATTTTTGCAGGTGAGTCACCGTTAAGGCTGGGTATCATTTAAAAAAAATTATACCAGTACCAATACCAGTATCCTTAAAGTGATAGGGATACCAATGGAGTGCTTCATCTGATTACTTCTTCTTTTACTGAATTCAGTAGTCACCATTTGAATAGAAGCATTCAGTTGCTTAAAATGCCACATCCCCATCCAATTTAGTTTTGCACCAATACATTTTTAAAAATGTTCAGACTGTTAGAATATTTCTTAAACGACTGTACAAACAACTATTAAATTCAAGGCGCTCGGCCTCACCACATTACAGATTGTATGAGTTGTTGCTCTACAACGCTTGCTGTGATTGGGAGGTGATTGCCAATTTTAAAAAACAAACAAACATACAAATCGCCTTTTTTCTGCATCTGGATACAAAAAGGATTAAATGCAGGTATCGTTTCACTGGATTATTTTTGATACTACTTGGTACTGCGTTATTTTAGTTAATATCTTAAAAGGTATCTAGCACCTGTACCCAGCTCTAATCACCATCTAATGAACTAAAAGATAAAATCACAATTATGAAGTGTGGCCCTTTTGTCACCGTAAGCAGTGTCTTTTTAGGAAAATTGGCACCAAAATCATGTAGCTTTTTTCCTTTCAGGGAGCTTAAGGTGTCAAAAAATATTTCTTTATCAGTAAATTTCCACTTAAATGCACGGTCTAGTTAATTTTACCCTTTGGATAATACTACCAGATAACCAAACGCGCATTAAGCATGCACACCAAACCTCTCGACATATAAAATAAGGCGACCGAATTTTCTACATTATGTAAAGATGTAAACTCAGAACATTATAACAAAAATGCCGTTTCATTCACTCTTAGAGGGAAACTTCTGGGGCCGCACCTTGGCAGCGATCTCCAGCTCAACGGACCCCAGCAGTTACGAAGGTTTCGGCCCCTACATGCCAGGCTTTGAGCTTGTCCCGTACAACGACATTCCTGCTTTGGAGGTACAAGTTTTGATTTTATCTTTCCACTGCAGTATCTGTCATGTTTGTCTAAATTCCTTGGATTTGTTGAGAGACTACTACCGTTTTAGTTTCATGCAGTCACGAGCAGCTAATGCGTGAAAAAGCTTTGGTCCACGCAGCTGTTACAGTGCCTTGTAAAATGCCCAAATTATAGGGGGAAGTTTATGTACGTTTTAGTCACTGCACACCAAACTTCAGGCTCTTTCCGGGTTAACTAATGTGGGTTTGTTAGGAAACACCGATGTTAGCAGCTAAAGTTTCATCATACCTGCGTTCAGTGGCCATGTGCTGCAGGAAGGATCGAACATGTAGGAACTTGAGTTCTGCTGCCAAATTGCATCGCGGTCACAGTGTTTTTCCTGGCATGAATAACAAACAAAGGATACAGCAGAGGTCAGGGACGCTTCTGCTGTGCATTATTTTTTTTCCATTGGAGGCAAAGATTTGCCCTTTTTTCAGCCTTGTAGCTGGAGATCAATCACATTACTGACAATATTATCACATTTACAAAAGCTCCTGCTAGATTACATGCTTCGTGTATCAAATGAAACATGTAACAAAACACATTTAATCTTTTTAGCCCAAACTATTATCTTTCCCTAGTCCAAACCAAGTCCGTTTTGTCCCTAAACCTATCCGGACTTAAATTACAGCATTGTCACACCATTACCAGCCAGACAAGAATATTATTTATCAACTCGCGAGAGGTGGTGTCATGTAACTAAGTAATACTACTTCTGTCCACCTTCAGTTAAAAAACAATGATTATTTCATAAGTTTCGCCAAAACGACCTGACTTAACACCCTCATTGGCTCTCACCGAATGGCTGACTGCAGCAGCATGTGTCTGCTGATAACGTGATCTTGGTAACTGCTGCCTTTATATGTAAACATTAGAACCTAATGATTGACCAAAGTAGCATTTCTGTATTGACAGACTTATCTTTACACAGATAAAAAATGTCTGACTGAGGCTTTTTTTTTTCCAGAAAGCTCTACAGGACCCAAATGTTGCTGCTTTCATGGTGGAGCCCATCCAGGGGGAGGCCGGGGTTGTGGTGCCAGACCAGGGGTATCTGACCAAAATCAGAGAACTTTGCACCAAACACAACGTGAGTCTGGACAAATGAACATCAGAGGCACGAAAAGAACGTCACGAGTGATTCCTTAGCTATTGTAGGTGTGGATTAGGCATGTCAATGGTTAACGGCTGAAAATATTTGATAGTGATATGAGTATATTTGCCATCATTTCATCTAAATAACGGCCACAGTGAATATGCCTGAGGCACATTTCATGCTGTTTTTCTCAACAGTGAGTGTCAAATAGCCAGTAGGCATTCCTGTGTGCTACTGAAGACTGAGCACAACAAATAAAGTGTGCTAATGCGTTTTCAAGCACTTGAGAAGAGGAAAGGCAGGTGGAGTGAAACTTAACTGCATTTAAAACTGCCATCTCCTAACACCACAGTGCGATGTGGTAACACTACTTCAGTTTGAAAATCATCAAGCTACTTTTTTGTATGTGGATGTACAGCAGAACTATCTAGAAACAACACTGCAGATATCATCCTGCCTGGAGGACAATCTTCACTTCCTATTTGCACAGCTTTTGGTGCTGTGTTTGGCCTAAACGGTACATATTATAATGTTTCTAAGGGGTTAAAAAACAATGAACACAAGGCAGGCAGCTGTACCTACTGACTGTCTAGTTAATTGCAGGAAAACTGCAGTTTAGGCTTAATTTTTAGACTTTTATATATGTTATCTGATTTGGTAGAAAAGCATTCGAAATAATCTCTGCTTCACAATGAGAGACGGGGTTTAAGTCAATTAAATAAAAGAGGGTCCTCAAATAAAATTGGGCAATTGATACTGTAGAAGGACGCAAATACTATTTATTATGCCGCTACATGACCAGAGAAAAAAAAGAGAAAAAACGTGGTTTTACTCAAGAGGTAGAAAATACCAGAATGCACCGTGCTATCCCAGACCAATGAACAGCTGGTTACAAAGAATCTGGCATTACAGTTAAACAGTAAGCTAAAACATGTTTCTGAAAACATTTGAGGCGAGAAATATGCAACTCAGTAACAAAATCGGTTTATGTTTTATCAGCGTGGCAGCATTGTGCCCACTTCCTGTTCACAAACTCTCACACATACAAAAGGGCATTAAAGTATTCTTCTGAAATAGGAAGCACAATGCCATTTTTTTGATTTATATTTCATAAACACTGCCGAGTTTTACTGTTCAGTAGGATTTTGGTCCAACTGAGAGAGAGAGAGACAGAGAGAGAGAGGCCAATACAAAAACACGCAAGTAACCAGGCTTGTTAATTTGGTTACATCAGCTCTTTCATAAGCCCTGCAGCTGCAGCGAAATGAAAGGGTTACCACAGCATAGATGGTTGTGTATGTTTGTAAAATTGGATTTTTAAACACATTTTGCCTTTAACAAATATTGGACCAGAAGGACATACTGCAATTTTGATCAAATTTCAATTAAGTGTTCAGCCATACCTTAAATGGCTCAGAAAATTATGTAACTATGTGACTCATATTCATGATTATTATGTATGTATCTGCAGGCCACACAAATAAAACCGGTCACAGGTTTTAATATTACTACCAAAGTCGTCTGTGTTTCATTCAGGTGTTGTGGATTGCTGATGAAGTGCAGACAGGTTTGGCGAGGACTGGGCGGCGCCTGGCTGTGGACCATGAGGAAGTCCGCCCAGATATCGTGGTTCTGGGCAAAGCTCTTTCTGGGGGAGTTTACCCTGTAAGCATTTTCGTTATTCATTAACGTCAAATCATGGATTTGTTTTGCAAGAAAAAGACTTATTGAACTTTTGGTGTCTAGTTGTGATGGAGATTATGGATCATTGTAGTTGTGTAACTTTTACCTTTGTTTTACCTGGTCTGTTTGTGTGCCGCAGGTATCTGCTGTGCTGTGTGACAATGAGATAATGCTGACAATCAAACCTGGAGAACACGGGTCCACATATGGAGGTAACCCCGTGGCGTGTCAGGTCGCCATCGCTTCACTTCAGGTCAGTGTTACAGCGAACTTTAGTCATTTCCTCGTCTGTCTACCCTTTCACAACTCATCACTTCTTGTTGTTGACTTTCTACGCATTTTTAGCCTCTTATTCTTTATTGTTTTACTTATGTCCTGATATTTTGCTGTTTTAATATTGTTGTTTCTGTAAGGTGACCTTGAGTGTCCTAAAAGTCACCCGTAAAGTCAAGATAAAAAAAAATGTGGTCAACTATGTCATAACTAGGGGTGGGCATTATGGCTCTAAAATATTATCACTATATTTTAGTATATTTTTTTGGGGAAACGATATTCTTTATATGTCAAAACACTAAAAAATTATTCTATTATCAGTTTCAAGAACATACAGTTGCAACGAAGTAAGTCTTATAGTTTCCAATGTCAACATTAACGTAACAGTGTGCCTTCAAATATTCAGTCAAAACTAAATAAAAACTTCTTATCTTTTTTAATTTTCAAACAACATAGGTAACTCAGACTGAGATTCAGATTCTGCATAAAATATGAATACTACAAACAAAGTAAAAATCACAAAGTACACATCTTAACAGGTGCCAAATTAAAAAATGATATGATATGGTACACCCTTAGTCATAAATTCTGTTGTTCTAAATTATTACTGTTGTTATTTGCAGGTGCTTGAGGAGGAGAAGCTGGCAGAGAATTCTCAAAGGATGGGAGAGCTGCTGCGGAGCGAGCTGAAAAAACTGCCCAAAGACATTGTGACAACAGTCAGAGGGAAAGGCCTCCTCAACGCGGTCGTCATCAAAGAGACCAAAGGTACAGTACCGAACTATTTCTAAAACAGCAGCCCTGTAGGCTATCAGTATTTGGCAAGTAAGGTTGAAATCCAAACTCTAAAAAGTTTTAGTCTTGAACATGAAGTGTACAAAATGCATTTGAGCCCACATTAAAAAAAAAAAAGACTCCACCTGTAAATACACAATTAAAATGTGTCGTCTTTGAATGATTTCTGTTATTTTGGTATCGAATGGCCGTCTCTGTTTTACCCACTAATTCAGTGAGAAATGAGACAATTCTGCCTTCAAAATGACTTACTTCCAGTACACAAAGTTTTTTAGGAGTCTAAACTGCAGTGTGGTTTTGTGCTATTTTTTTGTACTTCACACTGATTCAAACTAAAGCTGGAGTGCAGAACTTTTGTCTCCCCCCTCTGGCAGTGAGAGTAATTACACAAACACTGTCCTCATGTGTTGCCTGCAGGTGAGCTCGCTGCATCTCCCCCACCCACAGGAGCATTGTCTTCAAGCCTTTTTTTTATCTTTAATTCTTTCTGCGAATCCCTTAGTCTGTATTTATTTCACCATAGCTTCTGCGATACTCCCCACTCAAGCATTTCATCCATATCCATAAGCTTTCATAAAACACGCACAAATACGGACAAAAGAAGAGAAAGCTTCTTCCTTATCGGTATATGTATCTAACCTTAAGCATAAATAAATGAAATTATATTTTTATTTAAAGATCCTGCACTCCAGCTTTAAGAAATTAAAAGTAAGATGTCAAATGCATTTGATAAAAAAAAAAACTAATTGTACTTTGGATTGTTTTTTTCTTTTTTAGGGCCTTTGCTACATGTAGAACAATATACTTTGTAAGACAAATGAAGAGTAAAACTCTATTTTTGCACCCGACAGACTATAACGCCTGGAAAGTGTGCTTACGCCTTCGTGACAATGGACTGCTGGCCAAACCCACCCACGGCGACATCATCCGCCTGGCCCCTCCCCTCATCATCAACGAGCACGAGCTGCGCGAGTGTATCGATATCATCCAGAGAACCATCCTGTCCTTCTAAACTAACTATTCAACAATATACAGACAACCATCACAGTGATAATCTAAACCGATGATCCTATCATAAAGTCACTCTAAATATTTAGCATCTTTTATTTTTCTTTGTATTTCAGACAGGAGTTGTGTGAAGGGTTTTTCTGTAGAAATGCGGTATGCAGAGACTGTGCGGTGCGTGCTTCTATGAGGTGACACGGACACTTTTGCACAGAAAAGCTGCTGTTCCATTTTTTGTTGAAGCTTACCATTGCCTTAGAAAAGACTGCAACGCAGGCGGAAAACATCAGTGATATGTTTAAGATGTTGAATGTTTAATTCACAATTCTGGTGTAAATAATCAACGTGTTTGTTTTTAACGTAAGCTTTTAATTTAAAAATAGGAGAAGTAGCGTTACAGTGACGCATGCAGTCTGAAGTTACCACTTTTTTTGTCTCAAACGGCTACGTCTGACTGACTTTAAATTGAATATAACAGTGAGGGAAATACTTGTTACAGTTGAATGTTGTTTGCAGAAGAGTAAACATTCAGTCTGCTGAAGTACTGCTGTCTGTGAACCTAAACTCTGTAGAACGTAAAACTTGAAAGTTGATGAAAGTCTTGTTACATGGAGGGCAATCTAGTCTGGGTATTTTTGATGTCAAGAGCAATGTTTCTCCACATTTTTAAAATGCGTGAAATGTATAGAAAATGATCACATTACAGGTCTCAAAAGGGAAAAATAATCATTTGAGAGGTTCTTTAAGATGTTTTACTTTCTCCTACAACTATGACCTGTATCTGTTTTTGTTATTGAACTTTCTCATGAATGTTTTGTCTGTTACAAAACAATGTTAATATTGTCTTTTTAAAGGCAATATCCCCTTTAAGTTGTTGTACAATCAATTGATCTTCAAATAAATTATTGCAGTCTTATTTCCTGTCTTGTGTTTAAGTAGAGTTTTTTTGTATGGCACGGGGGTCATCGACCTCTGGACACAGATGGAGAAGCATAACGCCAGGCGCAGCGAAACTCAAACCTGAGCGTTCATTGCACCTGAGCTAAGTGTTTGCTTTCACTCCCTCTGCAGCAGCTGCTCCACTCATTCATCTGATCAGCTCTGAACAGCTCGACGGATCAATTATTCACCCTGCAACTTAAACTCCACAAACTGTGGACGGGGAAAAAAAACTGCAGAGAGCTCTGCCAGCGCTGCGTCCGCAAAAATGTCCAAAGTTTTCCGCACCGCAGCCAAGTCATACATCCCATCTCTAATTAGTAAAACATCCTCTACAAAAGCATGTCAAATAACAGATATGACGCATGCTGGATGTAAATGACACACCATGTTTGGCGGTCATAGCAAAATACTCAGATATGACTGTAAGGGAGAAACTCCGCTCCTTAAAACCAGTGCCTCCAACAACAAAAGGTGAGGACATAACTAATGCTATTTCGGAGTACTTTGAGGTACGAGAGATTGACCTTTATATCTCTGTAGCGGTCTGATTTACAAGAAAATGTAAAATGGCACTTTATATCAAAAAAGGTTTGCGATCCACTTTTCTTCTGCAGATACAAAAATCACAAAGTGCTTAACATATAAAACAAAATAAAAACTATAAAAGAGACAGACAGCAGATGGACAGATTACAGATGTTTGTGTGGAACGATAAAATTTGATAGACCAGAACAGAACTGCAGCAATCAATTGATTAGTTGTCAAATATTATATCGAACTAATCTAATAAATGATTAATTGGTTTGAGTAATATTTTAAAACTTTCTAATTACCACTTCCTAAATGTGAATATTTTCATGTAACTTTAATCCTCAAGGTAAAGTCACATATTAGAATATTACATAAGTAAAAGTATCTGATATGTTTAATTTTATGATATTAAATGTACTTAAGTACTGAAAGTAAAAGTACAAGAAAACACTGTTAGTAAAAAAGCTAGTGGTCAGAATTTTGAGAATTTTTTATTTCTTTGTAAGGAACACCACCATAAAAAGGAGCTTACACTATACTTGAAGAATTAAAGAACAAAATCCTTTAGTTTTTAACATTTTAGCTGTTTTATCACAGCGTGCAGTTATTTTCCATATGCATTTGGTGTATATATATTTTTATTCCTCAGTTTTTGCATCTTGTTTTTTTTACTATTAATACTGTTCTTTTGGCTCAATTTCTATTTTTTTAGTGCAATTATTTTTCTATTTCCATTTGAGTGTCTTGTTTTTTTTACTATTTATATTGTTCTTTTTGCTCTATTTACCTTGCACTTACCCTGCTTTGATATCCCTTTGCTGCTGTAACACTGCAAATTTCCCAGTTGTGGGATAATAAAGGATTATTTTATTTTATCTAATCTTATAAACCGGACTGTGTTCCATATTTGAAGGGACTTCAGCTTCAACAAATCATTTAACTTGGTTAAAAAAAAAAAAAAAAAGTTGCACAAACATGCCTGTGATCTCATCCCGTTCCCATGTGATGCTGTTAACACTGAAATTTTGCATTTTATCCATTACTTTGCAATGTTTCCGGATTTAACACTAGATGGTGCTGTGCCTTAACTAAAATGAAATTAAGAATTGGTGGGTGCTCAATTGAAATAGTCAGGTATACAAACAATTACAGAGCAGGTGTTAAATGCAAAGCTAAAAATAATAGAAAGAAAAGCAAGATAAGCTACTAAAGCTTCCCTGCAGATACAATTCAAGACTTACTGACATATCTAGGTATACAGTCCCAATATAATACTGTTAAAGCTACAAGCCATAACCTGGATGATCCATCATTGTGCCTGTCACACAAACCTCTAAACCAGCGGTATACGGGGATTTCCACTGACAGAGATTTGACATATTTGACACTTGTCATTCCCAGAAGACGAGCTGCTCTGAACTGGATGTTGTGGCAACAACCTCAAGCTGGCTGACTGAGACAGTCGAAGGCTTTCTGTCCCCTCGAGTGCTGACCTTCAGGCAGCATAAATCCTACAGCACAGACTGCAACCACTTAGAATTTCTCTACACAACAATAATGTAAACAGCAGCAGTAGTTGAATTAATATTGCAGTACAGATCTGTCAGATGGCATCAGATGATTTCATCTCTCATATACTCTATATATATGTTGGCAGAAATAAAATTTGACCTTTTTGTAGGTGGAATTGAGAGCATCAGATAAATAAAAGAAACTTTGCTGCTTATTTAATACCAGGAGAGTTGCTTGGAAAAAGTTATGCGACACACAGGAGGATTTGCAAGAAATCATATTGCGCACTATTAAGGATCAATAAAATCCACACTAATTAGTTTAATGCTTTGCACTTTTAATGGCGTACTGCTGGCCAACTCCTCTTTAACGGCTTTCTGTTGAGTGGATTTTTCTTTTTTTTTTTAAACACTTTTATTTATCCAGGGAAGGCTCGAATTAATTACACTAACGCCTGGAGCACACTGCATGTGTGAGCAACGCGTGACGCAACCTCACTGAACTGCAGCGTCTTGGATGCTCGTGGTGCTCACACAGGGAGCGTCTCTGCTGCGGCGCCTCTGTAGGGCTGCCTGCTGCTGAGTTCTGTATTTCCACATTTCTATGCACATTTTCCACTCATGTATGAAGTTATGTAGCTCCTGCATTGTCAACAACACGGTCCTGCAAATGTTTAAAAAAAAATTGACTTGTGTCAATTTGGCTCAATAGGCTCTATGGGGTGGATGCTACTAACATTCATTTAATCAAATGATAATATCAAAACTGGTGGTTTTTCACAAGAACCTCATCTGCTGAGGAAGAGCATGAGATTTGACAGAAAGCTCCTAAAAAAGCAAAATGCATACAGAAGTTTTTTTTTTGCCTTCTGAACTGCACTGAAGCATAATACAACATGTAAATATATAAATATACTTTCCTACACTGCTTACATGCTCTAACCTTCTCCAACCTTCAGGCCAGTGCCTAATGATCAGATTTTTGTTTCATCTGTCGCACTGTCAAAACAGGCCTTGTAGTTCAGGGCAAAAGTACACACAGCCTGCAATCTAGGACAGGTTATTATTTCATATGAAGCGCAGCACAGAGATGAGCGAGGCCCAGAGCTTGCTTGTGAAATATGAGTGGAATCCAGCCTGGCAGGAGAAATGAGGGTTATCACCGGGTGATACCAAGCAATGTAGTGGTGGCCTGTGCAAGCTTTGATCCTACACTGTGCGGAGACTTGCATCCCACTCAGCCGCGATAGGAAGGCATACCATATTCCACAAATGAGCTCCAGTTTTGGCACGGGAGTGACAGGCCACAGGCTCTGTGAGGATCTGGGAACGCTGAGGTCCAGGCTCTTTGACAAGCCAAACCTGAAGATGCTCCTTTAAAGCTACTTGATTTTCCCCAGCTGCACACTCGGTGCCAACAGTCGGCCTGGCCCATTCAAGCATGTGGCGAAAGGCTGGCTTCAAAAGACGGGTGTGTGTTCCACCACAATTCCTCAGACCGAGAAGGTCAAGAGGAGCTCGTCCAGACTGGATGGCTGCTCACGTTCGCCTCTTTCAGCTCTTTGTTTCTCGCCACCTCTCTGTCTTTTTTTCTTTCTCTCCGACTGACTTTCTTTAATTTGTTATCTCTCCCCGTGTCCCCCCTCTCTCTCTTTCTCTCCCTCGCTGCCCCTTTGTCTCTCTCTCTCAGCCAGCCCATTTGTATTCATTCCTTACATAACGGAGAAATCAGATTGTGGTACTTAGCGAGGATGTAATCAAAGTACTGTGCCTGAAATTTAATTCAGGTAAAGTTGCAGTTAAGAAGAGGATAAATTATAAAGCTCTGTATCCATTAAATGTGCGGAGAATAAGGTGCCAGCTTTAGAATTATGACTGATGCAGTGCTGGAATAGGATAAGCCATTCGTTTTTTCCCTCTACCACCACAGATAAATCAGAGAAAAATGTTGGGCTCGCCTGCCAGTGCTCATATTAATGGGCCTTTTGCATTAAGTTTACGACATCTGAGTGCACTGATAAAAATACATGTGCATCTTAAAGGGCAAATGACACATAATCCTTAAGGAGTAATGGGCGCTGACCATTTTTCTCTACCTCCACGCGCCCTCTTTCAGTTCGCACCAGAGGGGATACGTATGTATTGATCAGGCTTAGCAAGGTCCTCAGAAGGACACGGTGCTCCCTGCACATCTGTGACTCTCAGACCAATGGTTGTCACACCCTCAACTGATTTATTTCTAGGTTGTAGACACATCTGCGGTCCTTATGAATCTTTAATAAGGCAAACACGACATGGCCACAGTTGTAGAAGTTCACAGGGTGCCAAAGTTGTTCTTTTTTTCTACATGATTTAAGAGTTTTTTCATGCAAATGACACACCACAAAGGCCATATACAAACTAGAATTACCACCTCATGGCTGAATGTAGGACTGTACCCGTATGATGCCAGCTGAATCAGATTTGGCTGTTCAATACAAATAGACGACGATTCGTTTTGTTTTTCATACAAACTTTGAAAATTTGGACGGGCTATGCAGGACATTAGTTGTGACAGTGACATCCACGTCACGTAGTCAACAAGCTAATGGCGCTACTAATGGGACGCAAATGCACAACAACATAGATATCAACAAAAGCCAGATATTAACTTGCTGTGAGCTGTAAATTCACCACATCTTTACCTTACAGTGTAATTTCTCTCTCCCTCTGTGCCACTGCCTGCATGTCTGCAGCTGCAAAGAGTAGTGTGAAAGTCATGAGCACTCACTCCACAAAAAAATCTGGAGACTGAAATTTCCCCAAAGGTACACTGCACCCCACCCCCCAAATCAGAGAATATGAACCCCATTTAGTTGTGTCTTCATGGCACAAAATTAAACCACACCAGTGAAATGTCAAATTCCAATGCAAGTCCACTTGCTAATTTTCTTTGAATAAGTGACCAAAACGACCAAATTTTAGTGTTTTTGTTTTACATGTTTATTGCAATAAGTAAAGCTAAATCGAAAACTAGTGTACTAATTTCACCTGATTTTAAATTAAATTCCTTTAAAGGTGATCTAACATGTTCCCATGCAGATTCTAAAGCACATTTCATTTACGTAGATGCCAACATGAAATGAAGTGTCTTCACACTGCAGCAATCATGCACGAAACCAGATAAATCACAGTGAAGAGCATCTGATGAATTCCGTTTTTGTGCGCACTTCTGGCCCCTGTGGCACTGAATGCAAAATGCCTGGCAGTAACTTATATGCAAGAAGAGGATGACTCATCTACCTGTTGTTCATGTCTCTGGGCAGCCACGCTTCACTTTCCATTAGAAAATAAACTCAATTACAAATTCATTTAATTTTATTATCCACAGTCGGGAACATTGCTGTCTGGGTTTCTGATTGGGAAGACATAATTAGAGTCAGTGGACTACCACTGGTTGAGCTTCGTTTCACCATAATGAATGAGAAACGATTCACAGCGGAGGTAAGAAACGACTACAACCGAGACCCAGGGCGGTGACAGTGTTGCCAGAGTGATTCATTCAGCCGATTTTCAAATTCATGTGTGCCAGCTCTATCACCATTTCCAAAATGCCTGCAGAAAATGAAAGATAGCTGAGATGCCAAGAGAGATACTCGCAATGAGTGAATGTCAGTGCCTCAGAGCCGTCACTGGTACTGTGACTGTGATCATAATCAGGTTGGGTCGCAGTAGACAGCATTAAAACTGTCTTTAAACATGGATTAAACCAGATTTTAGTCATGCCAGCGGTTGCACGATAGGGATGGTTTGTTGTTCCTCTACTTCGGTCCAGAATGAAATATTTAGCCTTAAATAATAACTATGATAACATTTATGGTCATATATCTAGTGAAATATCCTAACAGCTCTTTGATTGATTGACATAATATTTGGAAGAAACATTTATGTCCCCCTAAAGATGAGTTGCTATAACTTTGGTTGTGCATTTAAGCAATAACAAGTAGTTTTTAACTCACTATGATACAGTCTCAATTAAATACTGATGCCTCTATATGACCTACATAAGCAAACAGTTATTTTTAATACCTTTCCACAGGTCCAATAAACTGTGAAATCGGACGAAACTATGGCACATAGACTGAAAGAGTTTCAATGTCTTGATGTGATAGACAACATATTATGGCACATTAATGAGAGCACACACAGCTGCATGTAAACAGGAGTGTTAGCAGAATATTAATTTGCATTTGACATGAAAACAGCTTACTTTGGGAAAAGACCCTTTTTTGGCAAAACCCAACTATTCTGTGAATGTAAACGTACATAATGACTTCCTTCTCCAGTAGCTCAGCTTTTACATTGTTTTGCATTGTTTTTTATACAAATACCATCATATACAGCATACCCTAGTGAAATGTCAGGAAGATATGAACAAAAGATACTACCCCAAGCTAATGAGCATGCTAACATGCTAAACTAAAATGGTGAAAACGATAAACTTTATACCTATTAAATATGAGGTAATTTTATACCTGCAGATTTCTGCCTTTTGATGACGGAGGCAGCAGACTGAACAAGTCCTTTACAGAAAACAAGAGAGAGTAGTTACCCATCTGAGCTTGATGATGGATCTAAATACTACAACTTTGGAGTTAAATGATTGAGTTAGCAAAATGCAAGTTAAAGCTGTGTCCTCCTACTGACAGAACAGTTTGTGTTTCAAACAGTTACAGAGCTGCTTTTGTGAAATAAAACAAACTATTAAAAAGTCATGCCTTGTTTTTTTTATATAATGCAGCTGTTAGGTTGCAAGTTCTATGCCAACTTTAATTCCATTATGATTATTTAAAACATATTTTAGGTAAATTATGGTTCATCCTTATCTTATTTTGCATCAGTCCCACTCGGTGCAGCCCATCCCAAATATGATAAGAATTAAATTTCCATTGATTCCAGTCAGTTATAAGTGCTGCTACTGTTCCAGTAGGAGGCTCACATGTGGCAAACATGATACTCAGGCCGCAGCAAAATGAGGACACGCCACCACTTGTGGTCATAAAATACGCCTTCGGGTATTTGGAGGCTACATAAGCCGCAGACAACACCAGTCACAGTGGCTTTGCCTTTTTGCCGCCCTCTTGTCTCTTCGGGTCGACCAAAGTGGGAGCTCACTTACTCGGTCGAGGCCGTGCACAAACTGACGCTCGATAAGGACTTGACTTTACGCTACAGGCCGACCACAACAGCTGCAGACAAAGCCTCAGTGTTTACAGAGTTCATGGCTGAGGCTCGGGGAAGAGGAGGAGGCAGCAGGAAGGAGGAGGCGGGCATGAGGGGGAGAGATGTGGGTCTCAGCTTCCACTGCTGGAGGGAAAAAAATGACCAGGGGAAACGGGACCATAATGGTGCCCACAGGAATTCAAGTCTAAAAACATGGAGCGGTCATTCATGCACGTCCTAAGAGAGGATTCAGACACATTACACGTAACAAAGGAGAAGCTGTGTGACACCTGGGGGAAGGAGAGGAAGAAAAGGGAGGTGGGTAGATGTGAAGGATAAATTGCCCCTGTACATGGCGCTCGCTCTTTCAACAATGGGATGGGATGTACTGGGCTGTGTGTAGCTCAGATTCAAGGTGGTGAATCAAAAGAAAAATGTGTTTGTGTGTAAGGAAGCAGAGGGACTCTTCCCAGGAAGACTGGCAACCTCAAGTATCACACAGAGACTTGCGGTGACAAGGAGACTACAAGCTTGGGTTGGGCAAGCTGCCACAGAAGCTCTCAGTGTCATAAAGGATAAATCATGACACTAAGCATCACTGTGGCACTCTCCGTCTGATGCAGCACTACTTCTCTGTGAACAGCTCGGCAAACATGAAATGTCACTTTTTAACTTCAGCAGTTTCTGTCAACGTCTGTCACGACGGAAGCCATCAAAGGTGCACTAAAGTGGTGCAATAATGCACGGCGCCAGTGTGTTTAATGTGTTAATACTAGTATGGTGCAACACTGTGTAAAAAAAGGAAGAAAAAAAAAAAAGGCTGCCCTTGGCCCAAGGGCGAAGGGGCTCTCCTTTCATCATCAGGCTGAGGTGAAATGAATCAGCAGTGTTGTTCCTGTTCGTTGTCGGGGCTAATTAATTACTAATGAGGGATGTCAAATTTCATTTTTGAAGCCCAGTCATCTACTGTAAGTGCAGAGGAATTAATAACTGTGGGCTGTCTGGTGTTTTGGTCAGAGACAGCAAATAAACTGAGGTCAGTTGCTCAATTATTTCCACAACCACAGGCCTTTTAATTAATTTCAGCCATGTGGGGTTTTAGACTGAGTGACCGGAAGAAAAACACCTGAACACTGTAATTATATAGCTGTGCAATGCACCCTGCTTCATTTAAAATGCTCTGTTTTTGTTGAGACAAGCTGTTTTGATGTCATGGTTGTCCTAATAATCTGGCAACTGAGTGTACAGCATATGGCTTTCTGTTTTTCTTTGGGAGTTATTGGAGTAATCATGCTTTGATACTTTTATTGCAATATGTTCATGAACCAGTGCAATAAAAAATGTCCAACACATTTACATATAATTGTATAGTTCCAAGTTTCATTCTATATATTCTCCTTTTTTATACTATACATTATAGATGGACATACATATGCTCTCATGTATAAACACAAGTATTTACATTTATATGTTCATATATACATTTAGGCATGCATCCATACATGTATAGCAACATCCAAAAAGACAAATTAACTAAAAGGGGTGTTAATTGAGCTAAGTAAAGACAAAATGTGTGTGCATCTTTTTCTAGTATGTCTATATATCTTTATTTTCTGTTCCAAGATCTACGTCGGTTTAATGATGAATTATTGTGTTTATCCATGTTTAAGTAATTTAATAAATTGTCTCTTGGTTTCTTATCATAACAGAATCACTTCTTCATATGAGTGGATGATTATTTACATGTATTACTGCAGCAGTGCAACATGTTATTATGATTATATCATTTAGCCATCAAATTAAGTGCAACACTATTGGTACAAGTAGATTGGATTTGTCTCTACTTCTCTGTCTGTGTAGGATGTAAAATGAGCAGTGACATCCTGCTGCAGACAGAAGCAGAACCAGAGAGTGAAGCTTTAATTAAAAGCTATATGCCATTTTCTCAAAAGCAATCCCTCTTGACACGTGGTAGGTAGGAAGGAACATGCACGCCAGAAAATGATTACAAGAGCGGCTGACATGAGAATGACTAGTCTCCTCCTCAGTTTGTCAAAACATGACAAAGTGTGTGACATTCCCTACACTTGTGAGTGAATGTGTCGGGGCTCTATTTGAAGGCACAGAGGAAGTTGCCAGTAATTGTTGGACTGGAGCACATTCACATCAAATTTTCTATTCTCTGCTCCTTTCCTGTATTTAAATCAAATCCCTCACAGGGAGACACTGATGAATTCAATCACACAGTACCCTCGCAAAACTCTGTCATTACGACTTTTAACTTTCAATTCAGGCTCACGCACGTCCAGAATTCAAAGACGCTCTGCAGAGCTTTGATCCTTAAGTGTCCTCCACAATCCTGCTGATGCTGCACATTCAGGCCTCATGGTATGTTAGCAGCACACTTTCCCTCCACTGGGAAAATTTTAAGCAGCAGCTCCGCCTCGTACTTCTCCGTACCACAGTTTCATGCCCGGGGCTATCAGCACACCGACTCTGACAGCCCAGCACTAGACCCGGTGATGCTACAGGACGACAACACAATATCCGCCTGTCTTTGCAGAGGCCTGCAGGAGGGATTACCCACTATGCCGTATGTTTACTCTTCTAGGTTCATAAAAATCCTCATATTTTCATTAGAAATAACCACCTGAGGTGGACTTTGCAGCGTCCAAGTAAGCATGAGGGTAAACGGGGGCTAAATTGGACTGAAAAATGAATATATTTAGGCATCTAGTAAAAAAAAAAAAACCCTGCTTTTTCGCAGTTAACCCTTTAACACCTCGATCGACATGAGTTTTCTGCATTCAAATGCTTTTCACAAGCATTTAAGCTTCTGAAACAGGAGGAAACTGGTTTGATTTATTTTGAAAACATGAGGGAAGACAATGAGAAACTTGGCAAGAAATGTCCTGTAAATTTCAAGAAATAAATAAAGGTGACAAAGAAATTACATTAATATTATATATATAAATATATATATATATATATATATATATATATATATATTTAAATATAGAAAATGTCCATTATATTTTATAATTCTGGTAATTAAGTCACAGAAAAAAAATACAGATTTTATTTCATTTGCAAGATTATTTTCTTGTTCATTTTTTGTTTTTCAGTTTCCTTTTTTGTTGCTTATTTTCAGGTAATTTTCTAGTAACTTTTTCTTCACTTTTCTTGCTAATTTTTAGGGCATTTCTTGTAAAAATGTCTTATTGCCCTCTTCCCATGCTTTTGGAAGAAATCAAGCCAATTTGCTCACATATCAAAGAGCAAATTAAAAGAGCAAATTCAAATGAACAAGCACCACTTGAAATATGGCTTAAATCTGTTAAACTTCTTGCTTGATAAAACCTCTTTTCTAACTTTGTCACAATTTTAACTTCATCGTCTAGCCTTTTTTCGACCTGCAAACACCAACACGCCTTCTCTCTCAGACTCCCTTAATGCTTCTCTGCTTGCACTGGTTAGAACATGTCTAGCTTGAAATCACTGACCTTTTTGTTAACTGCAATTTAATGGGGTGATTAGGTCTACTTCGCTCTATTTTCAAAGTATACATCCATCTTCCTAAAAGTGTTGACACTGCAATAACCCTGCCTTTCAGCAGGCTCCTCACAATGTGCGTTTGCTTACCGGCGAAACACCAAACAAGCACACCCTTGACATTTGCGCACACAACCTCATGAAATCCATAAATTTGGTGTATTTATGATCAGGCTGTTAATAATGAGAGTCGTGAAAGGTTTGCCTGGCAACACTTTGACCTGCTGACCAAAGGAAAACAAACAGTACTTATTCAATGGGTGATGTCACACTGGGGCATTTACTCGGATTGGTTCTTTCCATGTGCGTTAGTCTTATGTAAGTCTCAATAAAAATGTCACTGCAAAAAAATGAAACCTGGACAGTACAAGAAAATATCTGTGTGTGTTTGTTTTGGTAGTATTCCTGAGGCAGACATAGCCAGCAGTGATGTCCCCGCCAGAATAATGACAGTTTGTTTGTTCATTTAAAACTCAACAAATCGATGGATTCTATATTAACTATGGATTGAGTGTCTACATCTAAATTATCTATTTTGTTTACAGTACAAGGAATTGTTGGGTGTTCAGACTGAACACGAAGGGAATCTGAGAGATGTCTCGACTGCTTGCAAAGTCAATATAAAGATGCAGGCAGATGCAAATAGACACTGTGGACTTGAAAATGCAGTTTTGGTTAAAAAAAAATCCCTGATCCCTGAGGCTGTTTGACAAGAAACAAGTGATAAGAAGTAAAAAAAAAAAAAGAGAGAGAAAAAAGAGGGGTCCAGGGGAAAAATAAGAAAAGGAACTGGAGTAAGTTTTGAGATCAATCTGAGTCTGAGCCATAGGTGTAGATTTCAGGGAGGATGTAGGGGATATGTCTCCTTCAGTATTAACATTTGTACTTTTTTTTCAATATAAACATGAAAAAACATATATTTAAATGCTGCAGAAATATTTGTCACTTTGCAGCAAGAAGTATGAGCATTTTATGCAATGCAAAATACTACGGCTGTACCCGACTCAGAATTATTCCAATGCAGTCAAATTTGGCTATTCAATTCAAATGTTTGACAATTCATTTTGTTTTCCATCTCAGGTTTTAAGGTCAGAACCGCAGGATGTTCCGTGTAAGAGCGACATTCACGTAATACTGTAAATAAGCTAATTGCACTGACAACGGGTCACAAATGTGCAACATTTTTTGCAGACAACAGATATCAAACAAAAGCCAGAAACTGTCATATTAAGTTGCCTTGAGCTGTAAATTCGCCACCTCTCGAGCAAAAGCTCTCTCCTCCTTTGTGCTGCTGCCTGAATGTTCACAGCTCTCTGTTTCGAAGAGCAGCATGAAAGTCAAGAGCACTCACTCTGCAGCAAAAATCTGGAGACCATAACATCCCCAGAAGTACAATGCAAAGCACACTGACTGGGAAAACCAAACAAAACGAAACAAAATGAAACACAACAAAAAGAAAACTACTGAACTTGCAGCAATCTTGCTGATGATTCAAATCTTTGACTTTCAAGAGGAAACCATACAAAATACTGAACCATGCAGGTTTTACTAAATGTCATTTTTGTCCTAATTTCCCATCTTGCTACTTTACAGGGCCAATGACCAATGTGATTGCTCCTTTTTTTCCTTCTTTTTTTTCCTAAATGGCATTGTGAACATTAGTAGCTAACAAATGCTTTTTCATAAAGCAAAAGCTATTTAGCCTATTTCTATTTAGCCTTTAAATAGAAAGACAATACATTTCAGTGCAAATTATGTAAATATGTTATTTAAAAGTGTACAACAAACATAATTATAATATTAATAATTTGTTGAACCAACTTGTATAAATGGAGGCAATGGTAGCAATGTTTAATGACTCTTCGACTAATGTCACAGATTCCTAATTTAGACCATAAATTGATGCAGAAAAAGCTGAAACTGGTGGATAAAGAAAAAAAACCAGGATGAGGGATGCCTAACAACCCCAGTACTAAAACCAAAACTATGCCCTTTGTCTGAGTGGTCACACAAACACGTGTAGACTCACTGAACACACACTGGCTACAGCTAATGTCTGCACAGTCAGCTCACTGGCTGTTTGTGGTGAACAATCTGGCAGTCCAATGTTCAAATTCGCCCAAATAAAACGAGGTGAAATGTCACTCGAAAGGCGCCTTAAGGCAACTTTCAGACTTCGGCAGAGTAATAAGCAATCAGACACCTAAGAGACAGAATCCTGCACTGTTGCATATTGGCCAGTCACCTCCCTGCATTGTGGCCAGTCACCTTTCTGACACACAGTTCAGTGGTTTGTCTCTGCAGACAGGGAGGCTCTGTAATGTTTCATAATCAAGCTGATCCATCCTAGCGTGGAGAGCAGCTGGACTGAGCTGATATTAGTATGCCCCTGGTGTGGCTTGGTGACAGAAGCTGGAGCTTTCGCCCCCCCCCCCCTCTCCCTCTCTCATTGCACGGTGTCAGATGGAGAATTTTATGTGACAGAGGGGGGAATGAAATGTGCTGCTCTCCAGCAAACTTAGATTGGCTTTGTAGCTTTTACTGTTTTGAGATAACTGATGGTCAAAGCGCACATCAGTCTAAGCTGAGGAATACTCGCTCAGACAGCTTGTTTGCAGATGCAAATGTGATCTGATTTGTGGGAAGCCGAACACAAAATTGGACCACAGGTTGACTGTAAAAGATGGACAAATATTCCTCAAATAAAAAATGCGTGTTCGGGTTTTAAATCTAGTCCCTGACAGTGAGTTTGGAACCACGGTTGGGCTGCCGGTTTGGAGTCTCGCTGTAATCTGACAGACTGCGATCAAATCAGGTTTGGCATTTGAATTGCTGTACCTGGAACAGCATTCCCTCCTCTCCACCCACGACAGATGCTGCAATTAGTGGTAGTGGTGACTGCCAGCTGCTGACACGGCTTTGTATCACCCACCCATCTCCACTCTGTACCTGAATCATTAGCTTATCTCGGTTCCCTGGTTTCCAACAGGGAACAGCCTATCACAGAGGCAGTGTGGGCTCTGACAGACATTCTCACCCAGTGGGTAACGGCTTGACACTGGTCGATTTTTTTTTCACCAGACTCTTTCTTCAAGGCTGATACTCTTTTTTCCTAATTGCAGAATGTACCACAGCCATGGGAAATACTTGTTTCTGATTGGCTGGTAGGTGTCCATTGGAACTGTATCTACTGGACTCCTCAAACAAAGACCCAGGCAATGATTTAACCTCCAATGTAAGTCAATAGAGAAGGTATATTCAACTACAGCTGGCAGTATGGGCAGCTTCTGCTAATAGACTGTATAAACAGTGGATGTAGCCACACATAGGTTTGTGAACTCCCATTTTGAGGCCTCAAGTTCCAAGTAGTTACAGCTGCAGCTTGACCCATGCACCAGCCGCGTGACTTACCCACCATACCTACACGTCAGTCCATAATCAGCTTCCTTTGCTCACTGATCCGAAAGCGGGAGCCCTGACGGTGCATGCTCGCTATAAACAACCAGACATTTGCTCCCATTCACTGTGTATTTGAAGGGATAGATCTGATGCACAAAGCATGCTAATATACCTTCGATATAGATCAAGCTGGTGGCGTAACAAGAGGGAGTAAAAATTTGAAAATTCAAACAGTGCTCACATCAGCACAACCACTCAAGCTGCAAGCTGTGACTTTCTGAAAAGCTCTGTATAAATCCAGGAAACGTATTATAAATGTATCTATCCATGTCAAAAAAAACCATAAACAAATAAATGTGATTTTCAGCAAATGTCACTGTTACAATAATATTATTCATGTGAATCCCTCATTTTCAGTTTAATCTGTAAAATATGGCAGAGAATGGTTTTGTACAGTTGCATTTTTGTAAATAAAACACTCTTGTGTAGAGCTGAAGGGGGCGGGGGATTTTAGGATGGATACAAGCGACTGGCAGGGCTGGGCGGATGCAAATTAAAGTGAATTGGCTGCGCATAGTGGGCATGCATCCTGACAAAGATGCTAAGATGGTGTTAGCTGGCTATGAAATGCTATAAAAGACAGGCAGTTGAGGTTAAGATATGAGTAACAACTTGTTTCTTATAGTGTGATTCGCATCGTCATGTGTAATGCACGGTTTGTAGAGGTGTATCATGTAGGCTCTAAATGCAGCTGTAGCTATACATGTATCTCAAGTTTGGCATTTTGACTGTTGCCCAATTCAAACTTTTAGAAGCCAATAGTGCCCATATTTTGGTGAGAGGATGGAGATGACCCAAAAGCCAGCTTCATTACGACTGTTCATTTTTAGCTATAGCTAAAAACTTTTTTTTGGTTTTAAAATGCAACTATACTGGAAAAACTGAGGGACTGACTCGTTGCTGGAGTCAGCCTCAAGTGGCCATTAGTGGAACTGCAGTTTTTAAGACTTCACGGTTGTGTTGCTTCATGCTACGAGTTAAATGTCACTGTAAAAAAAAGACTCATGATGACCTGCGCTGTTAGGTGGACATAAGGAGGATGAAACACTCTGAGGTTTAATTTACAGCCTCCTCCTCATCTGCCATTCTCATATCTTGCCAATTATTGCTTACCAAACTTATATTGAGTAGCTGTCATTTTATCTGTCCACCACTGCTTTGTTTGGGGGATTCAGTGAGACAAAGTGGTAAAAACAAGGCGAGATAATAATAATCTTTGTTTTCAGATGTTTTGTTTTTAAATGTCATTCTGTGAACGCTATACTGCAGACCATAACTTTCACTTAAATGGTTTTCATTTGAAGCTGTCTTGTTGACAATGAAAAACTACAAAATGACTGTTATTGTGTGCTTTTGCAAGCCTTTTCCAGCCTGTCATTTTCAGCAAAAGTCAGTGCCTGAGACGAAGGAGAAAGTAAAGCCAAATGAAGACCAATGACCATAACACCCCTCTACAAAAATATTGTTGTTGTCTCAAATGGATTGCGGTTGAATTTGCATATAAATCTACTGGGGGAAAATCTCCAGCAAAGGACATCAAAATTTAAGAAACAATTCACTTGTCTTGTTAAAAGTTTTTTAAAGTTACCCCAGGAAAAATAAATCTCAATTTGCATATCAAATTTTATAAGATTAAGAGCTAAAAAACAACATCTGTCACAGTGGAATATGTTACACATTGCACTATTTAAAGGAATCAAAGTTCTGATTCTTTTAAGCGCCATGGTCGAACAATGCTAATTAGGATTTAGGGACTATTTTACAAAATCTGCTTTGGAAAGGCTGGTTTTTCCTTTACAGCTGTCATCGCCTGTCCTCATAAAATTGCAGATTCTCTAAAACATGCTATATTTAGAATTCTGCGGCAAAAGAAACCACATTTTCCAGAATTGGAAAACAGAACAGGTCATTTTTATAACATGGTATTACAATTTAACTGTACTTTATTGTTGTGAATATATGGTAAAATACAGGAAAACTCAACGACATGGATTTAAGAACAAACTTACTATTGTGTCTCACAAAGCTCACTTTCAAGTCAGTACTGAATCTGAACACATTCCAAGAGCTGGAGGAAAAAAACCACAGGACCAAAATGGCCCTACAGTGGAAAACCTTTTTTCCCCCCGCCTCTCTTCTTGTCCATCCATTAATAGTGAATTCATTGGTTGCCAAGTCTGGGCCTGAACCCCAGATAGATAACAGGTAATGTTATCCACCTTGACATTTCCCCAGTAAAATGTAATCTCTGGAATTTAAGCTACATTTCTTCAAACACAGACTCTCCACCAGTCCTGTTTTTCTCCTCTTTTGTATTGATTTAATACAGGGGGGGGGGCAGAGGAGCGAGACACACCATCATCGAGGCTGGACTCGCTAAAAACATGTTTTCATCATGTTAGGCCGAGATTTCTGGTGCCAGAACATAAATGGACTGCATTTACAGCGGCTTTCCACCTCTTCTCTACATGATATTTTTTGCTGCGTTAGTGAGAGAGAGGCTGAGTGATTGAGAAAGGACAGGGTCAGCAGCTGAGGGAACATCATTTTCTGCCATGATGAGCTGCAGAAATGGAAGGACAACAATGACGACAACCTGTCATTCACTTTCTTTTTTTAAGACACTGCACACCGAGGCAAGGAGAAGAACATCCTTCACACCTGCCCTTGTAAATATTGAGAGTTGTATCAGCCACAGCAAATGTAGGCGTTTTTGTTGTTTTCTGCAAGCTGCGAAGAAGTCCTTTCAGACTGATGCTTATCTCGTGTTTTTAAACCCAAAAGAACACAGGAATAGAAGAAATACAATTTCGACGAGTACAAAGAACTTGTCAAAGTCCTTGGAGGGAAAGAGAAAAGAAAGCTGCCGAGCTTGTGTGGGCAGCATTAGTGCAACATCCATCCCTGGTGAAGGAGGGGTGGACCGTGGAGGACCCCAGCTCTTTGTTAGGATGTGAAAGATGGACAATGCCACTACTGTGTGGTGAGCAGGAGCCATGCCGCTGCTGGTTCCATAAGGCTGCCAAAGCTTGTCACAATTATGCCTTTCTTTTGTTATAGACTTTCTATTTCTATAATCTCCCCCCTGCCGTCCCCATTTTTCTCGTTTTTTCCTCTTCCTCCCCCTTCAGTCTGTTTGCCCTTTTTAAATTTCAATGATAATTCCTCCTCCATGTCATGGACAGCTCCAACCTGACGTCCTGCAGTAATCCACTGGGACATCTGCAAACATCCAATCATCCCACCATAATTGCCAATATTGTTTTTTACGTTGAGCAGTAGGACACTGTGCTTTAGGAGCTGGTGGTGTGATGGCAAATGTTAAACTGGTTGAGTGATTTCTCTGCTAATGTGTTTTACCTCAGCAGAGCTCCAGATTTGAGACTTGGGTTCAAGCCAGACTTCACAAAAAAATAAGAACCTGAGACCTGATTTGGACAAAACTAATTCACTTGAGAGACTGGCATCTTGCCTGGCAATTTGCTTATGAAGACTTGTAAATTTACTTGGACTTGGCTTAAAGGACTTAGTCTTGACTTGGATGTGTCGCCAATAATGAGATTCGTCTGGGCCTTGAATAACTACATACTCAATTTATGATGAGATTTTGCAATATCTTGAATTACTTGAGATCTGCCTTGTCTCCAATGACTTGACATCTGATTTGGACTTGTCTCAAGTGACCTGAGACTTGACTAAAAACTTGCTGTGATAGACCTGAGACTTACTTGATTTAAACTTGTCTCAAATGACTTGCAACTTTGAGTTGTCTTAAATATCGTGACAGTAGACTTGAAAAAAAAAAAAGGTGGGATTCATCTTGGCCTTGTCTCCAGACTTGACTTGGTCTTGAATGACTTGGGACTTAACTTGGACAAATTACTTGAGATCTGGCTTGGACTTTGAACCTCTCCAATGAGTACAGACCTGACTTGGGCTTGAACTCAAATGATTTGACACTAACTTATCTCCAATAACATAAGACAAGACTCCGAAACTAGATTTGTCTAAAACTGTGAGATTTTGTCTTAAGAATTGACTTGGACTTGAATGACTGGAGACCTGACTTGAACTCAGATGACTTGACACTTCACTTAAACTTGTATTACTGAAGTCACTTGAAATATTGTTACCACGCGGTACAGTTTGCTCTGATTTAGTTCCACTGCAAAAAGATGATTATAAACAGCTGTCGAGAACCATTCCCCCCACTGTGGCGACTGTTAATTCCCTGTAACAGTAGCAGTCCACCCAGTCGATGAGGGACATTTTAGTCCTGCTCCAAAAATGTAAGACTAGACTTGTCTAAAATTGTGAGATTTGGCTTTGCTTTGTCCTAAGACTCTACTTGGACCTGCATGCCTTGGGACTTGTCTTGAAACTTTTGCAAAATTCTAAAATTCCAACTTGGACTTCAAATCTCCATGAACTAAGATCTGACTTGGACTGGGACTCAAATGGCTTGATACTTGACTTATGACACAACTCTAATAACACAAGACTAGGATTGGAGATTAGACTTGTCTAAAAAATATGATATTTGGCTTGGCTTTGTCTCAAGACTTGACTTGGACTTGAACGACCTGACACCTAACTTGGGCTTGGACTAAAAAGACACTTGACTTGAAACGTGTCTCTGCTAATGTGCACAACTCTAAAAATTTGTGAGATTTGGCTTTGTCTTAAGAACTGACTTGGACTTAAATGACCTGACACCTGACTTGGATGTGTAAACATATTGGCGGTCGCCGGCCTGTGGATTTATTCATTTCACACAGAAACACGACTCTCTGCTAACACGAGAAGACACTGAACTAACATGTACAGTGTATAAAACCAGGTAGTGGTGCTTGTGCTTTCAGATTCACTTGACGCGCAAATGAAAAAAGGACACATAAAATGCTTCACAATAAATGTAGACGCAGCCAGCTGTGGAATATGGCAGCCATTAAAGTGGAGAGAGGGTATTTTTTATTGAACAATGCGAGGACGACTGCTGAGGCAAGCGCGCAGTGGCTGCGTTTTACTCCAAGAAACTTTTAGGAACAACCCTTGAGTCTCATATTCAGCACACTATAAAATGCGAATAGCTCTCCAGAAGAGGTAGCGTGGGAAGAAAGATGAGAATGGGTTTGAGAAAGGCATGTGTGTATCTGAGTGTGTGTTTGTATGTGAGAGAGTCTAATGAAGGCAGCAAGATCAACGACTTGTATATCTCTCTCTTGCAATCTGAAAACGACGGTACATTTAATTGAGTTAGTGAGATGAAATGCCATTGCAATATGCAGCGTATTGATTTTATGATGCTATGCTTAGCCTGAGTGGCTGTTTGTTTCAAATAAAAAACAATACTGGGAAAACAGAGACAAAAACGGCCAGATCCCTCCTAAGACAGAGAGGATTTGAGCAGGGGATGGAGTTGTTGTCTTTGTAAATCTGCTTTGTCATTGCTAAGCACCATTTAAATAGAGCTGTGGGCAAATAGTTTGTTTTGATAAAAACAAAAAAATAATATAAAAAGAGGGGTTGAAAACAAAAACAGGACGTTTACTGTGAGTGTCAACGGCAGATACATTTCTTTGAAGAAATATTACCAATGTCAAGAAGGTCCTCATATAAAACTAGGCCGTTTATGCTAGAGAAAAATGCTAATACTTTTCAAATTGGTGCTACATGACCAAAGAAAACAAAGGAAAAAGGTGCTTTTGCTCATGAAGGAAAAAACCTATAACTACCAGAATGCTACACATGCTTTATCAGAACAACAAACGCTCTGGCTCTTGGGTGACGTAATGAGGAATAGTCTGTGTGCAACAATAGAAAATAGGGGTTGACCTATATTGTTTTTTCAGGGCCGATACTGATACCGATTTTTAATAGTTAATTAGACAGACAACTGACATTTGGAAACGATATGCATTTACTAAAAAATTGAAAATCGTTGTTAATATTTAGAATTTGGAATATAACAAACTCTTCACTTTGTTTAAATGCATTTAGCAAATTTAAATTAATAATGAATAAAGAAAAACAGGTCCTGGAAGTTTTATAAAGTAAAAGTTCCTCCCACTTTCTACACTTTCTTTGCACTTTTCAATTAACTAATTTTATCGGTGATCATTACAATAAAACGCAGATACAGATAATCAGCAAATGCCAAATATCAGCCTCGATAATCGGCCCTGCTGACAATCTGTCAACCCCTGCACACTACCCACATTGTTTTAATGAAAAAGAAATCTGAAAATCGGCAAAAATATCCCTTTAAGTTTGAGTCTTTCATTCGGATTATCGACCAGTGACTGATCCAGCTGTGTCGCACAAGACATTTGCTCAAAGAGAGTTTGTGCAACTTCTTTTTTTTTTCTAAGAGGAATCTGTGTTGCCTTCCAGACGCCTCAGGACATGAATATTGCATTTAGTTCAACCCCAAACACTGACATTATTTATGGAGGCAATCATCATCAGCCATGAAGCGAACCCTGTCTGCCTGCACCGAGCAGCTGACCTCCAACAGTCCTCTTTGTGTCTACAACTGACGCTCTTTGTGGCTTAATAAAGCTGCGATTTAATCATCACATTAGTATGTATTTCTACATGTGTTACAATGATTTTCACACCATCCCCTGCTATATGATTACGTCCCGTTTTCACACGTTTTGATGACGTTCTCACCTCTTCCTTCACCCCCAGACTGTCCCCGTGTCTTTAACGCGTGCTTGATGAGGCTGTCAAAAAGACAGTGTCTGGCAAAGTGATGAGATGAGAAAAGGGCGATGACTCTCCTCAGTCAGTCTCACCTGCAGCCGCTGGCAAAGTCAGGATGAGTGTGTGCACGTGACTCATGTGTGTATGAATCTGTGTGATGGATACGCCAGGTACTCGCTTTTATCTTAAGCTTCATAATTACTGTAGAGAGCAATTACTGAGCTTCAGTCATAGACAAATAATTTGCTGTCAGTGGCACTTAAAATGCAGCTACTAAGCACAGTTTTTGGACATTCACACTGTTGTAATGGTTGTGTTGGCTGTGGACTCTGGCACATTGGACTATCAGTAAAACAATGAAAATGAGAGTAAAATGTTGACTTTCAGCTGTACGTTGAAGGTGCTTACGTATACATTCAGATAGCAGTGAAGGAACTGTAGCCCTGTTATTGTCCTAATGAGCTGTCCTAAGACTGCAGCAGAATTTATTGCTCACCTAATATGAGAATAAAAATACAAAGAAGAGGATGAAGAAGGATATTAAAAGGGGGTTGAAGAAGAAAACGTAAAGAAAAGAAGAATCACAGCAAAACATTGCCTGGATGATATCATTGGCCAAATTTAGCTTCTGACAGATCTGACAGATCGAGTGACATCAGTGAACATGCCTTCCATGAAAAAAATGCAGTACAGAAACACCAAAAATATGTTAGAGATCATTTAGAATTAGTATTGATCTGGGGTATGCACTCAATGATTAGATTCTGATTCAGAGGGCTATGCCGCCATTACAAAACAATTATTGATACATCTTGATCTATACATAACTTATTTTTTCACACTGTTCAACTACTTGCCACTTACAAAACAGCGGATTTGTCAAGATGCATGTTTAAAATGTATAAATGGGGTTGCCAGTCAAATTGTAACCATCTGCGTTTGCTCAAGTTTAACCATCCACACCAAAACTCAGGATCTTAGAGCATAGATACGACTAACGTTGACTTACATTGCGTTTCACAATCTAGTCCGTTCAGCCATGAGGAACACACAGCACAGTCTTACAAAACTGACCACTGGCCAAGCGTCAGTATTTGCTGAGTTGGGAGTGAGACTGGATTGTCACAGAGAATACCTGTTTCATTTTTCAATGGTTAAATGTCCCATTTAGAACATCTTTATGTGGAAATTTTATTCAAATTTGAATTAAGTTTATTTATGGAATTAAATAAACATAACATTCATATGTTTGATAATTTATTATTTATAAGCAGTTTACAAACCAAATAGCCAAACTTTTTATATCACAATGTGGCTATAAGGAGATACATGGACATTTTAAGTGTTTTTTAATGCGCTGTATTTTCAACAATTATAACTTCTCTTATGAGAACATTTTTTATGTAACTGCACCTGTGTTATATTGTTTATACACGATGTAGCATTACTTTGACACAAGGAATCAAAGTTGGGGATTAAACAAAATATGCAATAATTGAAAGTTTCACATCAAATAAAATCTAATTTCAATAGCGATATCAGCCTTAAAAAAAAAGTCTCAGAAGTATCACAAGAAGTCAAGAAGCAACTGAATCTGTAAGTATCAGAGCTTAGCAGCTGAGGTGGATGTTTAATTTCAAATCTAATATTCTGGAGTACAGAGACACAACAACGGGAAATGTGTTTCTGTCCAAACTCTTACGGACTGCACTGTGTGTGTAAAGTAGGTCAGGAGCGATGAAAAGTAGAGCTGGGGAGGATGGTTGGTGTGAAGTGATGAATAGAAGAGAGTTCAGCTCAGTATGAGTCATCATGGGTGGTGAGGTGGTAGGCAAACAGCCTTCCTGTGTCAATAATGAAGGAGGGACTCTGAGGAGGCGAGCCATCACGACGAGGCAAACTGAATTATCAAGTCACAGCAGCTCACAAATGAAACGGAAAATTTAAATGCAGTCTCACCTTTAGTGAGGCGGGAGTGACACCGAGAGCTAAAGACGAATTCCAGTTAATTTCCACGACTTGAAAGCAACACACAATCAGCACAAAGGCATATCTGGCTCAAACCTCCTCGCTGACTTTAGGTCGTTAAGGTGCCACACAGCTTTCACTGTAAATAGCCCACCAGGGCTGAACGCCTTTTCCTAATGAGCATCTGCACCATTGTCAGCGCCACAGAACATGTTTGATGACAAACATTGTAATGCATTATTCTGTTCAAGTGAGAAACAACAAACTGTGTAGAGAGAGAGGGAGAAAAAAAAAAGTCCAGGACACGCAATCAGGCCCTGCAAATCCAGAGCATGAATAAAACATGAGCAGAACAGGAAGATTTTACATTGTGAAGTCTCTCCGCGGACTTTTTACTGTACACAGAGAAACTCCGGCAGCCAGTAGGTGATAATGCACAATAGAACACTTTATGAACAGTTCATTTTTGCTCTGCAGGTATTCGTGTATTCATGCAGACCCAGGGCTACAGATACACATGAGACTTGACTCTAAATATGGAATACAGAGATTTTTCTGACTGCACTGTCTAAGCTCCCGTGGATGTTATTACTGAATATTCTTTAAAGACACTGAAAACCTATTTCCTCAATCAGCTTTTTGCGATCTTACACGGAACCATTATTTTCTGCCGAAGTTGGAACAGATTTAGTTATTACTCATGAGATGGTTTTCTATAATTGTGTTTTTGGCTGTGCTTTTCTCACTTTTTACTGTTTTAGGGTGTTGAACTCCAAATAAATAATACCTCAGGATGTCATTTCCAAACTTCAGTTATAAATGTTGCTTACTTAGTCATGAATATTTGATGTTATCTATAAATCCTTATGACGTTACACATTAGTTTTTCTTTCCCCTTTACTCATTTCTCAGTTTGTGCATCAGTTTCTTTCCTGCTCCTCCTCTTTCCTTCTTTGCCTCCTCTCTTTACATGTTACTCCCTCCCACCTGAGAAGCAAGCAGAGAATGCAGAGGAGAGACACAAGGGAAGAGGATTTTAGGACACAGGCATTTAACAAAATGTGTAATCCGTGCTCCTGTTCGAGCAATGCCAATTAACTGCCTAATAACCAGAAAAAAAATGTTAGTATTGTACTTTTTGCACACTATGGATACATTAAATTTGCATGTTTTTTTGTAGGGAATACCTTGAGAGATTACATCAACAATACTGTGCTGAAGGTTTGGTTAGGTTTAGGCATAAAAGTCACATGTTTTGACTTAAAACGCCCACATATGGGGGCACCAAAGCGGTTGGACAAGCAGGGACAGATCAGTGAACACTCACGTTCGTGGCAAAAATGCAGCTGGGAAACGAAGCAACACCACTGGAAACTCCATGGAGGGTTGCCAAAAAACAACCAGAGTTTTTGGTTTCAAACAGTGGAGAAAAAAACACCCACACACCCACATCCAATAGGACTAAGGAAACAATTATGTGTCCTAACACAAAGCTCCTCCAGCCAGCTTCCTCTCTCCTCACTCTTCCAAATGCTTTCAAGGTATTGAGACTAGGGCTGCTCAGTTTTGAAGAAGTCCTATTCATGATTATTTTGGTCATAACTGAGATCAAGATTTTTTATACCGGATTGTTAATTGACTTTGGAAAGAACTTTAAATAAAACTTTTCTATTTAAGAGTGGATTTCTTGAGCCTTAAATAAAAAAAAAATAGGCTAAAAAACAAATAAAACAATTGTTAACAAATAATTAATATATAATTTACATAAAATATAAACAGTGCAAGAGGAGAAAAAATGAAACCCCACAATGTTAGCAGAGGAGCTGGACTGTAATTATTCTGGGTGGCATGCAGGGAAATGAGTTACAACATAACACATTTTAATATATTTTTCCCCAGTGGTCTCAAAATTTGCTAAATTTGTCATTAGTCTTTTCTTTAAGAAATAAAGTCACAAGTAGGTTCTGTAAAGTCACTAAAAGTAATTACAAAGTTGCCCAGTTGCGAACACAAGATATGATATTGTTATTATATTATATTATTTACAACAGAAGACAGAACAAGAGCATAATGGAACACGGCACAATACAGACTTTGTCCTAATTTTCTTTGAAAATAAAATATGATTCAGGGGAAACTGAAACATCCTTCAAGACGTTGCACTAAAACTGGCTCCCAGGTCACAGGCGAGGACGGATAAGAGGGGATATGTGGAAGCACAAAACAGAGAAATGCGAAGAGCCCTGTGTTTTTTTTTTCCTGGCCAAACTGGAATATTGCATGAACTGATGAATACAAAGAGGAAGAAAAGGAGATAAAAAGCAGGGGAAAAAATCCAAAAGGAATTGAATATTTAAACAGAGTTACCCAAAAAAGAAAACTGAATTAGAACAGTTGCATTTGCCAGTTTCATTCCCTAAAATAATGATACTTTTCCAACTCTCTCTCTGCATGTCATTAAGGTGCTCAGATGGGATTTCAGCCACAATGCTCGTCCAAAATAAGCACAAACCTACTTTTGTGTACAGTCAGATGCCTGATTTAATTTCCTCTGACATAACAAACATAACATATCATAAGATGATAGGAACCGTGATGAAATATGAGGTGTGTAACTATAGTCCATGGCTACTGTCCTCTCCTGTAGCTCTGTGAAGGTGCCACGATTCTATCTGCAATTTTCCTCCAGCCCCGTGAAATCTGGGAGAAGTTTGCTTTTCCACTCAGCTCGCCTGCACCTTGGTGACAGGCCTGCCCAAAGTTTACATCCATGAGGGGCCCCCGGTTTTCATATTACAACATCAGAAATTCCTGCGGCCTTGTTGCACAGTGCTCCGACTGTTCGGAGCTGCTGCCAAGCCCATAGTAACAGACAAGCCTATATTTAGCCGTGTTTACGGGCTGTTGGAAAGTGCTTAAAATAGTTTGGAGGGAGACACTTCTATAATGCTGCCCCACAGGGGTCTTAACAGGCTGGGGAATATCAAAACTGCATAAATACAGAAATTATTGTACTGTGACTGAAACTTGGCACTTGAACATGGAGGCGATTGTTGACCTGTGCGTGAGCGTGTGTGTGTGGAAGCTGTGAAGACGTCCAAAAACTAAAAAGTCTTAAAACCTTTTTGAATCATTTAGTCCCTACAGGTTGTCGAATAGGATTTTTTAGCTTTGCTTGTAGAAACGGGAGCTTTTTTGCTCGCGGCTATGGGCTCAACTCGAGCCAAAAAAAAGCTGTGGATTTTTAATGCAGCCTTTGCCCCCTTCCTCTTATCTAACAGGTTCAGCTCTCCAACTTTGTCCAGAGGGAAGACTCTAGCTTTTTTAAAAAAAAAAAAACAACAACACAATTACAGCTTTGTGGTTCAAATCAAATTGCAGTTACAGTTTAAATACACGTCTGTGAAATCATGGATGCTTCGCACACATCTTCCCCTCAACAGCACAGAAGATCTATACAAGCAGCACAGTTTCAAGTGGACATCCAAGATTACTGTCCTGACTGGAAATTCCCTTGTTGAGATATCATATTCATGAAATGAGATTGATTCAAGGTCAGACTGACCTTTGACCACAAAAATCTATTCAGTTCATTCTTGAGTCCAAGTTAACTTTTGTGCCAAATTTGAATAAATTCTCTCCAGGAGGTATAATATTAATGTTAACAAGAATGCAACGGACAGGTGCACAATAACTTTAACAACCTTTAACTACCAAAATGTTATCATATCATTGCTGAAACCAAGTGAACAATTTTAGGAATTTCCCTCCAGGTGTTTTTGAGATATCATGGTTATGCAAATGCAAAGGACAAGTGACAAATTCTAATCAGTTCATCCTTGAATCCAGGTGGACGTTTGTGTCAAAACTGAGGAAATTCCCTCAAGGCCTTCTTGAGATATCATGTTCACCAAATGAGATGGACAAAAGGTCACAATGACCTTTGACCACCAAAATCTAATCAGTTCATCATTGGTCCAAGTGGACATTTGGACCAAATTTAAAGAAATTCTTGAGATATCCAGAGTTCACAAGAATGGTGCAGACTAATGTACAGACAGACGAACGGAAAACACAATGTCGCCGGCCATGGCTACTGGTGGGGTGGAGGCATTAAAAAAATTGATACCAGGCTGACTCAATACTGTATCTACAGGACACAATGCCTGACAGTCCGAAACATCAAAGATTTAACCCCTAGCCACCTTGATGCAAGAGGTTCAGACACACAAGCAGATGAACATCAAAACTCTCCAGCCTACACTCACACACGGAGGCACGCACGCGCACACACAGATGGATGTCAACCATCTTTCTACATTTTAGATGAGCCTTTGAACCACACTCACAATCAAAGGCTCAAAGGGAATTAAAATATCATGAAAGACACATGGGCCGCACCTTCAACAATGTACGTTAGTGTTGAATTTTTAACTACCGCATTTACAATTTCTTTGAGAAGTAACTCTCTGGGGCTTCTTTTGAAACTTCATTGTCTCCATCGCTATCCTGGGTGATCCTAAGTATATGTTTATAGGCTGTTGTGTAGCGACCCATCTAATGAAGCATCCTGTGAAATGTTGTGCAAACAAAACAAAACAAAAAACATGTTAGAACTTGTGAGCTAAAGCCCAGATCAGGACGCAGAGGCAACTGCTATTTAAGCGTGGAAGGAATCAGAATTGCTGGAAGCTGAGATAATGATGTGGCATCAGCAGATAAACTGGTGGTATGAGCCAATAACAGAAATTACCACTATTGTAAACAATGGAGCATATCACCACTATATTTAGCCTGAATTCCATAGAGCCTGTTTGGATAATGCCATGTCTTTGTTGATATTATGGATATATATCACAGCCAGATTTTCCACAAGTGGACAGAAAAATGTAATCAATCCATCCATGCGCCGGCAATTTTCTTGACAATCCACTCCAGTCCACTGATCCACGCCTAAATAGAAAGTCTATCCCAGTCTAAGCATGGCGTCCACAACCGCAGCAGAGTAGACCTGGGGCTGCAAACCACCTGCTTCAAACACTCAAATAACCTATAACCAGCTGCAAAAATCCACAACTAGTAAACATCGAAATTCAGCCTGAAAATTGTTTTTCCACCTGCAGGAGCTGTAAGAAGGTGGAAATTCAGGCGTGCACAGATATTGGGAGCAGAAAGGTGGAATAGTTTTTTTGAGGGGAGCGCAGTGGGCTCAGAGTGGCATGGTGGTCCAGGTACGTGACCCTTGTGTGTGATGGTGTGATGGTGTGCGGGGACTTTTTCAGACAGCGCCTAATATCTAGCCAGCTGGAACAAGTTCCCAGAGCGTTCTTGGCTTGTTTCTCTGTGCTGCTGACAGTGAAGCCAGAGCTCTGATTGCCTCCCTCCCCTCCCTCCCTTTCTCCTTACACCTCTTTGGACCTGAAAAGCTGCTCCCATGAAGCACCGAGACACTGATTATGCTGAGCAACGCGTGCTGGGAGAGCACCAATTACCCTGATGTGCCTTTTCATGTTTGCACATTGTTGAGCAGCGCATCGGCTGGTGTCCCAGGTGTACACAGCAGCACACATGTCTGGAGAGGCAGCAGTGACAGCAGAGGTGACTTTCTCTGAAGGATGACGGGGAACGATGGAGGGCACGGTTTATGATTGTCACAGGAAACATCATGAATATGAATAAACGGAGAGAAAAACCAAGAGAATTCAGTGTGAGCCAACCGTTGTCCCTCTGGCATTCAGGGTGACAAGAAAGAGAAATACAATGTTAAAACACCTTTATTTCACAAAAAAAAAAACCCCTAATCTTTCAAATCATCATTTTAGGGCTGCTACTCGGGATTATTTTCAATATCAATTAATCTTTTGATTATTTTTTTATCAATAATTTAGTGTATTAAATGTAATAAAATGCCCATCACAAGCACAAAATATCACTTCTTTTTTTAAACCAAATACCTCAAAATCTATATTACTGCACTATTGTAGGATTGCTTTTTAGTGCTTTTATCAAAATATTAACATAACAATATTTTTGAATGTGGATATAATGACAGCGGCCGTAATCAGACCGAGTGCGTTTAAGTAGCCTGCGGCAACTTTTTGTAATGGCTTTCAATAAGAGTGAAGGATATTACTCGCTGCTTTTGCACCTTGTGTTTTTGCAAGAGTGCCCTGAAAGTCTCAAGTTGAAATTTTCAGCATCGTCCTGGATAAGCAGAAAGACAATCTAAACAAATTGTAAACCATAATTAGACACAATTCCTGACAGATTGTCAAAGTGTCCCCCAATTCAAACTAAAACAAGTTTTGAACCTTCAGGCGAAGCTCTTGGACCAGCCAGTGATACTCCCTGTGATTTGTCCTCTTTCTCAGGGTCTCACGCAGCCACACAGATCTCCATTTCCCTGTGACCAGCATACTATTACATCACTTTACTATATCTTAGCTTTTAAAAACAGGAAAATACAACATTTACAATATTACAATATCCAAAATCTAAGACGATAAGAAGTCTCACCAAGATATGAAATATCCAGATATTGCTAAGCCCTATTTACAATGGCATCAAAACAGAGAAAAGCCACTAATCCTCACATTTGAGAAGGGGTATGGTGAGGAATTTTTGCTTGAGGAATAATTTTAAAGAGGTATTCCATATTTTTAATATTGCACAACACTAAAGATGGGATTCTTGTTAGAGACAGCTTGAAAAGATCAGTGTTACTAAGGCCAGTGTATCATGACCTTCCCTAGTATGGGTCAATGTACAAAAATGCAAAATCCAACACTTCCCATAATGCAACTCAATACCATATTTAGCTTTTTCCCTGAACGTCTTTCAGACTCCAGGCTCTAGTCTATATACATTTTTGTTTAATTATCTATTTCCTTGTGCTTACCTCTCTCCAAAACAACAGAAGACTTTACATAACTAGTGTATTTTAACAGGTTAAGTAGTGCTAAACTTAAAGTAATAAACTGATCGTTTTACCATTTTATTTTTTTAGCACATCATCTCCTTTCCATTTTTTCCCTCGGTTAAAATCCTGCCTCAAGTACTAATTTCATCGTCACACATTAGCATCATCCCCGCATCACAACTGCTGACTCAGCATTCACAAAGTGCTTGTGGTTTGATGTGAGTGACTGCAATAAATAGATGTCCGCCATGTCAACTCTCTCCCCGCACCTGGACCTTTGAGATCCCCTGTGCTGTTAATAGCCTCACTGGCACTGAGCTGATGCAGCTCCTCACACTGCCCATAACAGAAGGAGGAAACATGGGAAAGGAGGTTAAACTGCACCATTTAAATTCAGAGTTGGTAAGCTGTAATTTTTTGCAGCTGTATGCTAAGCTGCAGGATATCTCCATTCCATTTTGCACATTAAATCGTTTAGTATCCATTCTGGGAAGAAACAGCAAATTGTAATGCTTTTATGCAGCTTTATATAATGAATACATGATTAGAAGTTGCTGTTGAATGCTGATGTGTACATTAGGATGAATGGAAACCAGTTTGTCACACATTTATTCCTGTTAAAGTGCTTTAATACCATAAGCTTAAGCTGACTCACGGTTACTGGGGTAATGATATTTCCATTTGGTAGAATCAACAAGAGGAGCACACATGCTGTTTGTGTAAAGGGATTTGTTGTAGCAGTGATGTCATCCTGTTTATATCTGATGCCATCTCCGAGCACAATTCATCTCAAAAAGTGATTTGTTATTGTCTCCACAGGTCACAATTTCAATCAAATAGTTCAGGCATTCAGTAGGTGAAGAAGATCCACAGTGCCAGTTTTACTTTGGGCTATAAAGCCAATGATTTCCTTCTGGGCTTGTTTGAAAAAATATCAATTTAATTTTTGAGGCTGCCTGAGGAGCTAGCAGCCGTAAAGCTCTGCGGCGTTTCCCAGAGGGATCCAGCCCATAATGCCTCTATCTAACCTCCCGGGCTGAAAAACAATCATGTGTGAGGTGCGGGTCTCTCCGAGCGTCTGCCTCCAATAATAGCACCTGCCTCTGTCTGCTGGAGGCGTCTGAGCGGCGGCCATGGTGAAGAGCTTTACAGGAGCATCTTTTGTCATCGCCAGTCCCAGCCCACAAAAGCCTGAAATGCTTGAACAGAGCTCCAAGCTCAGGCAGCGTTATAACAGTCAGAGGTTAAGAAAAACACAAGTCAGTCAATGTGAGTCTCTCTGAAGTGGCAACCCCATGGCCTTCACAAAAGTAACTGAAAATATTGGAGGCCATCATTAATGTCTTTAAGGGGCTGTAGCATGCTCGTTTTTAAGATAGCTGGATTTTTGCCAATATCCAATGTGCCGAAATTTTCAAACTCATTTTGGCCCATTACCGATGCTTATACCAATGTATGCACAAATGTTTTAACCCCTAAATGCAAAAAACGTCAAATCACCCTTCTGGTGGCTTGACTTTTGCCATGTGACTAACTGCCGCTTATCCTCTTGTCACCCCAAAAACCACACACATTTTCGAGTAAACAAACACAACATGCACCGCTCAGGATCAGCGGAAACCCTGGACAAATGGTTCAGCCACTTTGCATTAAATGAAACTGGTTTAAGCTTGTACACTGGCAAAACTGGAAATCAACCCAACTTCAGTGCCACCTCAACATTTTCATTGTCCCCATCTGGCCACTCCCAAAAAAAACTTATATATATTATAAGATCGTACAACGAGGGCAAAACACTAATGGGTCCATTAAAATGCTTCTCAGAGGCAGGTACTGTGACATCAAGGTATATTTGAAAAATGTTTCCATAAGCCTTTATAGCAATTTCTTTTCAATATGGCAACATGTCCACCTCAGCCAAGCGAAAAATAATTTTGTTTTGATGCTCAAAGTGAGAGTGAGCATCAAAATAGGTGAATAGAAATGTTCCCTCAGTCTTCTGCAACAGCTCCTTAGAACAGCACATTATGCTGGCCGTGTCTTTGCTGAATACGTCTTTGCTGAATACTGATTATAACTTGTTAGTATGATTCAGACATGAATGCAGTAAGAATGTAATACAACGTTTCACAGGTTTCCGTTTGATATTCAACGCTGAAACCACTCAAATGAAAAACAGCGTTGAGGAGCATTTTTTTCTGTTTATTCAAGATGAGCAGCAACACATGAAAAATGTGAGAGAAGGGTTTGGGCTATTGACTGAGCCTCGCTGCTGCTTTGAAAAAACACTACGAGTTAATTTAGGCAACATCATTAATCAAAGAAATTGGTTTGATTAAAGATTTCGGGTTAGGATTGCGAGGCTGATAGATGATAGCTTTTTAAAGGTCCGAGATCAGCAATCCCGTGTGTGATATTTTGCTATAAATGGAATAAGCAAACACAGGGGATTATCCACAATTAGGGATGCATCCTGATGAATATTCATGAGCGGAGGTTGCAAGTGTAACAGAATCTGGCTCTTTATCAGCTCTATGCAGATATCTACCTGGGGCTTTTTGGAGGTCTCTTTTGATCCTTTGTGGTATCTCCTTAGTCAATTTATCTTTCCTAAAACTTTTGCTTTGACAGAGATTCCTTTGGTCGATTATTTTTAGATGAATTGTGTGGGCACTCTTGTACAGCAAACTAACTTGAACCCACTTTAAGTGTGTGAATGCCTTAGGTAATGCATGAACTAGGGATGTCTAAATTAATGTATGTTTCAGTTAATTTTGCTTTGAAAGCCCGACACCCATGAGCCAGCAATCGGTTAATTAAAGAGAAACGCAAAATAACATGAAATACAAGGCGCAGTTTCAAGGTACCACAGAATTATTATTATCATTATTATTATCAGTCATACTGACCCTTGAAGGAATGAAAACAGAAGAGTTAGTTTTGGTTGAACAAATTTTTAATTGTTATAATTAAGACTCAGTCAGTCCCGCATTTTAGTGCCTTACCCATTTAGAGTTGGTGAAATTGTAATGATTGAACCGCTGACCTTCTGATTAGAGGACGATCCACTCTACCTCTGAGCCACAGCCGGCCCAGTAGAGTGGGTCATTCCTTTGCTATACTAGGATCTTCAAATTTGCAACCAGTCGTTGGTGTACAGTGCCATTAACTGACGAGTAGCAAAATTAACTTATAGACCAACAAACATAACCGGTCAATACTCTTGTCGGCTAACCACTGATGGTTTACAATCGACATCTCTAGTATGAAAAATCGTTACTGGACTCATTGAAGTTGCTTGTGTCAAATCATGCACAAGCAAAAGGAAATTACATATATTGGCAGGAAGAGTGATATCTGCCACAATCTAATGTTGCATCCTTCGTCCCCACAGTTTCACTCAGAATATGATGAGAGGTAAAAAGTGTCTGTACATTTTAAAACCCTGCTGATGTTTTCCATCAGCAAGCCGAGTCTGCCAAACAGTTTTTCTCTTCTCCCTCTTCAAACTTCTTCCTTTGTCACATCCAACAACTTTGTTTTTGGAAATTGCATAAGTGCACAGTTGCCATTACAGCTGCAAAACACAACACTGACCTTTTGAGCAGGAAACTCTGCGTAGATGTTGTGAGACATTCTGTGCCGGCTGGCTGCTGCTAAAAGAAACTTGGCGACCTAAGAGGGCACCAGCGCTGACCAGAGAGCAGTTTCCAGTGGAATGTGGCCTTCATACTTTCCACATTTTAAAAAAAACATGAGCATAGAGAATTTTCAAATCCACATCTTCTTATAGTTGAAATCGCACTGACAGGCAAGAGAGGCCCTCACAGGTTTCTATGCCGCCCTGTACGGTCGAGATGATATTTCCATTAACGCACCATAACGGGCCACTGCAGCAGAGCTGAAACCGCTGATCGATCCAACACTCAGATGTTCTCCATCAAAGGAAAGAAAGCCATCATACTATGTGTAATTACGTATAGTTGCTTCACTAACAGCTTATACATTTCAAAACAAGAAGAACCCTTTGCTTGGACCAATACTCTTCGTACTGTTTGAAGTGTCAAATTTTGTTCTGTAAGTGGCCAAAATAAAAGCCTCAGTCTTTAAAAGGATCTGCTGTCTTGCTCAGTGGTCTGTCATGTGAAAAGCACTGGACTTAACTTATATGACTTATTATTTGAAACTACCCGTCTATTTTTAAGATGCATCTCAAATCTTGTCTGCTCTTTCTTTTAATGTTTTAAGTTGTGAAGAACTCTGGGCTGCATTTTTTGTCTCATTGTTGCAATTTAAATTTATTTATTATATTATTTGATATGTGGTGATACTTCTTCATCTTCGAGTCTGGAAGTACTATGCTTCCTTTTCTTTTGAAATCTGCTCTGTTCATCTTTTGTTTATTTTCTTTTAAATTGTTGCAACCGTTCTTGTTTAAAAGAAGCCAAATTGTCACTAAGCCTGCACAATGAAGAAACCATTAGCCAAAAGATTTGTGCATGGCCCTACTGACTAAGGCTGCAACTAATGACTGTTTTCATTTTCATTTCATTTCAGGGGTGGTAACCACCAGAGGCCCCATGATATGATGTTATCCCCATACTTATGTCACGATACAATATTACTGTGATTTTAAATGTGTTGCAATATTCAAGATCACATATACTGCAATGTATGTTTTTTTCACCTGCAACTTATGTACCTACAGAGCAACCCTGTCAACATCTATTTTATCTAACAAGTTTTCAGTCTGCTCATCTCACTTCAGTCATATGAAAATATGTGTAGTTTTGTAGAATTATTATTTCTAGTAGACCATCTGAGTTTTATTTGTATTTGTTATATTGATAATTTATATAATAAAATGACCTATACTTGACATGCAGATAAAATTTATTGCAATACTATGCTATATCAATCAAAATGTAACATGTAACTCCTGTAGTCTCTATAAAATGTGGCTGAGTCTCTGCTCATCTTTTAAGACTGCAGTTTTGGGTACAGTTAATTTACAGTGTCTCCTGTCTACTTGTAAACAAAAATGAATTATTCCCCGGCAGCAGCTTTATGCGTCAGGATAAGAATCTCAGACAGATCGACTGCTAAGCACCCCACGGAAATAAAATCGAAACCCATGTTTGGTGATAAACGACGGAAAACAAAGAGGGTAACAGTGCAGAGGAGGGACAAGTGACAGATGTGGCTGCAGTTTAGAGCGCAATTCAACTAATATTGGTAGTAGAATAATGACCCCGCTTAAAACCGCTGACAAACAGCTTTAAAGTGCATGTACATGTACACTGAGTCACTCTCCCATGGAAAATGTGAAGCGGTTGTGGGGTAGTTTGAGCCCACTCTGCTCGTGTTGTGGGACGCAGAGTTGAGCCCACTTTGAACTTTATGCCCCAGTTTCTCACAGTCAGACACAGCAGGCATCATCCCACTGTTCCCCCATGAAAGCAGCTTGGACCGACCATTATCCGGCAATAAAGCCTTTGGCTACGCTGTATGGTGGCCAAAGCCCCGGGGGATGAGATAAGACGTGAGGGTGGATTTGGCTCTAAAAGCTGTAAATCTTTTTTACATGCCCTCCTCCCGGCTCATATTGGAGGCTGTTGCTGTCTGCGCTAATTGGTTGAAAGGACTCTCCCCCGGCTCAAAGCTATGAAAAGAAAATGAGCGGCGGTATCCGATTGGCTTCGCCTACACATACAGGAGTTCAGGAGAATGACAAAGGGATGAAACAAGGGCGGGGAAATTAAAGAGGAAGAATAATAACAGGGATGTAACTGTCTCAGAATACAAAATGTAGTCAAAGTTTGCAGCAGAAAAATGATCACATTGTTAAAGAAATAGTTAAACATTTTGGTGAATTGCTTAACAGCTTTCTTTCCGAGAGTTAAACAGTGACTGAACCCCAAACCACATTATCCAGTTCAAACTTGATCATCACAAAAGCGATTTTGCCAATGATGAAGACAGGAGATCTACGAGTTCTGTTTTGTTAACATGTTTAAGAATAAACGTCAAATTTAAGGTGCAACAACTTCACAAACTTTACTTAAAATGTAGCCATATTTACTTAAGTTAAATCAATTCATCAGATTTTACAATGTTGATTCATGTCCAACTCTAGACATCTGGATGTAAAGTAGTAAAATTTCACATCAATGTGTATAAATGTACATAACACATTATGTATAAATATACATAATGACTGCCTTCTACTGGTTAAAACCTGGCTATTGCAATTGAATTTTGTTATTGGCTGATCCTGGTCCTTCATCTCCTGTTGCCACCCTCTCACCAGGAAGATGCTGTGGATCGAGAGGCGGCACAATTGGGTGACTGAGTTTGTTTTAGCCCCCCTGCGCAGCCCTGCCCATTTTTGAGATTTTTTTCCCCATTCCAGGGAGGAGGCACTCAAGCCAGAAGTGGCGAGTTTAGTTACACTTCAAATACCACTCACATATGGGAATGGTAAATATGAAGCTAGAACAAGGAATGGAGGCATTAGCTTAGCTTAGCACAAACACTGGAAGCAGGGGGGAACAGTTAGCCTGGCTCTAACCATTCAGGCACCAGTCATTTTTACTATTCAACATATCTGTCTTATGCTTTTTCACACATGCCATGGCACTACTGGAATAGATGAGGCAAGGGATAGTCCAGCAGCTGGCAATGCAACACTTACAGTATGGATGCAAACCACCATTGAACCCAAGAGAAGAAGAAGATGATGCAAGGCCAGATACACCACGGCGGCCTGAATAGCATTCAGTCTGAAGAGAGTTGCCTAGTGGCACATGAAGCCAAAAAACGTTGTCTTCCCGGGTGTAAAATTACCCAGATCTTACATGTCATTAAGCAAGTGCACTAGAGATCTGGCTAACTGACCGTGCTGGCTACTTCCAGTGTAGACCTCCACTAACTTGATTGGGGATAAAACAATTCAATCGTGTGGCTCTTAGAGACTTTCAAAATGTTACCATATGTCTCAAATCCCAATATTGAAATGTGTCATTTCACTGGGATCTCTGACAGTTTTTTGGGATAAAGTGTTTGGGGGCCCATTGGCATAACATGATGGACCTGGAAGTTGAAGTGACACAGTTTGGCTACTCCGAAAATTGGCTTCAAAGCCTGGCCCACTTTCTTCTTATACTTCTTGTTAGTCATCAAATCACCAGCAAAAGCATTGGTGTAAGTGCTAAAATGTAAACAATAAGCAGATTCAATTATGTCATCCTTTACGAAGTCTTGTAATTGGATGATTTTTGTCAGCTGGATGTGAGACTTTACATGCTTGTCTTTGCAATGTTACTGCTTTTATTCACAACACAACCATACTGGCATGTCTCCTGAAGTGTTTATAGGTCTTCTGGTAGGAAATTGATGATACAGATTTATCAAAACTTTACATATATGGCTTTTTATGTGTCCTAAATATATTTGTGCTTCCCCAGAAAAGGAAAATCAGTCTGCAAAGATATTTTAAATTGAAGTTTCTTTTGATGGAAATGTTAATGTTTTGAGACTCCAAATTAGGGACTGGCTCTTCATCTTCATGAGACTCTTTCATCCAGGCATCTTCTATTCTTCAGGTTTTGTTTTTTGTGGATGAAGAATCGCACATAAAAAGCTGCTTTAGTTTTACATGTAAAAGGTTGTTTTTTTTTTCTAAATTTTACACAAAAGGAAAGGAAAAAAGAAAAACTACTTTGACGAAAAGTGAAACTTCAAAATGATTTGCAGAATTGCTTCAGAAAAATTAAGAAAATGTTGACTTCGAAACTTCGTCAGAAATATCGTGATAGTATCAAACCATTAACTGTGTTAATACCTCAAAAATAAAGATAGGGAGATAATGGGACATTTTTTAATCAGACCAGGAAGTGTGCAAGAACCTGTGTTTTGGAAACAGCAGCTTGAGAGAGAAAAATGACCTTGGACATGTGCCCATGTCTGTTTCAGTCAGCAGACTGAGTGCTGCTGCTGTGAGTGCTGCTGCTACAACACCTGAATGAGTGTGAAACAGCAAGCCATCACAATAATGCTCAGTAGAGATGAGGCGTGTGTGTGTCTGTGTGTGTGTGTGTGTATTTGTGGGTGTTAGTAGCATGGCAGCATTCATTTGAAGGTTGCAGCCAATTCTGGGTGTTTATAAAATCATATCTCTGCATCACTCGCTCTGACTTAAAAAAAGCCATAACGTGAGAATGAAACCAGACAAGTCGTTTGTGATGATGAGAAGCCCAAGTGACTCCCTGCAGCAGTTTCTAATTTGAGCTGTTTTTAATTATCATCCCCAGGGGAGACACATCTGTCAGAGGTCATTGTCTCCGACTGAACTTCAGCTGTGATTTTGCATTTTGAGCCAAAAAATGTGAAATAAATGGGTATGATGTATGAGTCTATGTCTTTAGTGGTGAAGTAATGAGGCCAATTGATTTATTAGTTGGTCAGAAGAAAAAAACTCCTAACACACAATAACTGAACAAAAAATACTCATTTTGTTTTATTATGTGTTTAAACTGTTGGTTAAAATTTTTTAAAAATCTATTTGATGATGTATGGTTGGGCTATGGGCACTTATGATGGCACTATTTTTTGAAATTTCAAAGATTGAAAGATTGATCAATTATGTCATTTTTTTACAACTTATTATTATGAAACAGATGTTGATTGCCAGAGTAATGGCTATAGCTGTGGTAAAAAAAATTCCCTGAAGTAATTAAGAAGGGCCATTTTTCTTGTTTTGCAAATTATTTTATTGATCCTGATTTTAGTGCTATGTGAATGAGCTTAATCATTAGACTACTAAAGTATTAAGACTATAAGGTATATCACTGCTTTTTAAATGTCAAAGATGACACAGTTCTAAACAAATGAAATACTTGTTAATTGTTAAACGCAGACAAGGCCCAATAAGGGGCATAACTCATTTTTAGCTAAGACACCTTGGTTGCATCTGGTTGCTATGGTACAGTTTATACGTGGAAGTAAAAATAAAAGCACAAAGTAGACTGCTCGCTCTGGATGAGACTAAAGCCGAAGCTTGTGGGGTAAGAGGACGGACATACCAGTCTGTGTGGGTTCAATATTAATTTCCCATTTCTTCTGTTGTTGTTGTTGTTCAGTGATGTGACAGTTTGGCATTGTGGTAGGCTATTTGCCCTGCCCCTCCTTCACTGTGATTGGATGGCTGATTTTACCCAAAGTTAAATATTTTCAACTATCCATTACTACAACAACAACAACAAAAAGTGCATGCAGCGCTCTCTGTGCACGATAGACGCTCAGCACATTATCACACTGCTTGCATTTGTAACTGTTCAGCAACATCACGGTTATCGCGGCAATCAGAGAATAATGTCACATCAGCGTTTATATTGGTCCCTTATAAGCCTCACTTTCACTATCTAGTTATCTCCTGTAAAACTAAACGCTGACTTGATAGCACAAAGGAAGTGCATCAAACCACTAGAGACCAAAACAGGATGAGCATTGCACTTTTGTTACCCAGTAACTATTTGTAGCTATTCCCAGCAACCAAAGAGTACTGATGCAAGTTCTTTGCCATTTCTGCTACTAGGGATAGTAACTGCTGACAGGTGAAAAACCAAAGTAACTACAGAAACTCTACCCGGCAAAAGAAAAGAGCCTAGGTTAATGTTCATTTCTATGAAAGCTGCTTATTGGCAAATGATTCAATGTTTGGTTCTTTGACTTTGACAAATGCTATCAGAGCAAATAGACTAAATTCTGATAGTGAAACAAGTCCTTTCACATGAGTTAGGACGCTCAAAAAGATGTTGATTTGATTTACAAATGTCTCTTTCAACATATAAGTTAATGGGAAAACATATTTTTTGAGTCTTATGACATCACATGACAGATGTAATTATAAAAAACTGCATGAATCTTTTATGTAAATAATCACTAATAGCAGCCGTAATCTTGTTTAATCCTCGGAGTGGTCAGTAGAGTCCTGCCTAACCAGTGTTTTCCATTTCACAGGTGCGCACCATACGAATTTTTGCCAATTTTTCAGTGATGAATACTCTATGTCCACTTTCCATTTCCTTCCCCTCTTTTTTCTTAACTCTTGCCTGAACCTCCCATCTCTCCTGCTCGATATATGCTCCCAGTGGTGAATGAATGGGACCCAGTGTTAAAGGAGGATGTGAAGTCACCCCCTTGGCAGAGGAACACAGGTTGGCACCTGGACGGAGCAGCTGTCCTGCTGTCTGTGACTGACAGATTGCAGCTTGGGAACCCGGACAAGCAGCCACACAGCCGGGCAGACAGCAACCTGGATACCAGCCATTCAATTAATCTCCACTACCATCAACCTTGCAGCCATTTCGATTCAGCCACCGCTCCGGTGCAGATTTACTCACCTGTGTTCCCACTCCAGACCAGTGGAGTGGTGCCCAGTTAGACAATATCCCCCTTTTCCATTTCTACGACCGAGGAGAAGCACAGACGCATGTCCAAACAGTTTGACAATTCAGCTGGAATGCTAAATTACACAGAGCTGTATGTCTCTCTAATTTAATAGATCAACATTTGACAGGCCACATAACTTAAGTCCAGCAAAATGTATTTCTACTGTAATTTGATCAACTAATAGGTTGCACAGAGGTTGACTTTGGCTCATGTATGAATATGAATGGCTGCATTTTCTTGCATCGGTAACCTCAGGAGCCTTTCTTTCATTCAGTCTTCCATCTGCTTATGATCTAAGGTTACAGTAAACGGCTCCATGAATGCATTACTGTCTGTCACCCTGCTGACCCAAGTCACTTTTCATTTGTCTCTCCATGTTTGATTTAAATACTGAATTTGGACGGTTAAGTGTGTTTAGGTTGAAGCTATATTTCAGAGGTGAAACAATGACTTGATTACTGGATTGATGGAGAACCCATCAGCAATTTTAAAATGTGATTATATGAGATATTTTTGAAGTTGAAATGTCAAACGTGCTTGTTTCAGCTTCTGTGAGGTGAGGATTTGCTGCTTTTCTTTTTGATCAATTATATTTAATGTATTCTCGCTTTTGCCCCGTGGGATGTAAATGACAACTTATGAATTGAGTATAAACGTTGTTTTTTATAAACAGCTGACATGTGACCTGGCATTTCAACCTTTTTCTGAAAGACACAAACAGAAAAAAAAAATACTTGTGTATGTGATATTTCCACACACTCCCCCAGCCAAGCAGATCACTCTCTCATGAGCATTAGTGGTTAAGCAGGTGAAGCTTGTGTTTTTGCACCTGCAGGGCTCCAGACCGCGACTCACAGTGGATAAATCCTAAAGTTTAAGGCTACCACTTTAACGCTTTAACTTTCTGTTAACATCTAATTGTTGACCAGAGGACTATGGTTCACAGCAAAAACATCAATACTTCTAGCCTGAAATGACGAGTGGTTCTACCTTGATTTATTTAATTACAAAAACACTTAATTTAACTTTACAAAAAAAAGTACTTAATACTTTGTGCTAACTTAATTATAACAGTGCTTTAACTCTATTAAACAGTACTTTATTTTAACTTAATTATAACAGCAATTAATTTAACTTTATCATCACAGTACTTAAATTAACGTTTACAGCACAGTACTTTATTTAACTTCATAATAGTACTTTTAACTGTATCATAACAGTGCTTTACTCAACATCAATATAACAATACTTTAACTTTATAACACTATTTTTAATTAGATCATATCAGTACTCTACATTTATTATAACAGTACTTTATTTGACTGCATTATGGTGGTACTTGATTTAATGTTATAACAGTTTATTTAACTACATCACAACAGTTCATTATTAAACTTTATCTTGAAAGTACATTTATTTCACTTTTTATAACTGTACTTTATTTGCCTTTATAATAGCATTACTTCATCTAACTTTAAAATAACAACTTAATTTAACTTAATTTAAAACAGTAAATGATTTAGTAGTTTAGATGTTATTTATGAGCCATATTGCCCAGCCCTATATTGTTATAAATTAATATGTTTGGCTCTTGGTTTTATAGTTGAACAAAACAAGCTACTTGAAAATGTCAATTAGTTTATGATTTTATATCTAATTTTAAACTAAAGATAATCAAAGGATGGTTTTCAACAAATCAATAAGTTCCTAATAAACTAAAAGTTAGTTTTTTTTTCTTAATGAGCTCTTGTATCAGCACTTATATTGTCCTAAATATCAGCAGATATATTTAGTTCTGTTAAACAACAGACAATAAGTAAAGTTAAGCAATAGTGTCCCTTTATGAACAACCTAAGCTTGTCCAATTTTATGCTCTGCTGTGCACTCAATACACTCAACACCTGCTCTCACTTTACTTGTCATTTAGAGATATAATAGCTTGCTGTGCCCCAAAAGTACACACAGTCCTCTGTAATGGAAGTTATCTTCATGCTTAATCTGCATATTACATTTTCCTCAAGAAATTCATAGGCATCATGACCTTATGCTCTTTGAAAATCTCTTGTGATCACAGAGCTAAAAGAAAATCCAATCTAGGTTCCTCACACAGGCCGTGAGCTTTAATGAAATGGTTGTTGTTAGCCACTCAGCTGGGATATCTCTGTTCAGAGAGGCGTGATCCTGCAGTATGTTAACCCATCAGAACCATGTTAATTTCTCCACGGTTAAATGTGAGGGCCGAGCAGTCATCATGCTGTTGTAAATCCCTCTATGCAACGTGCAAATCTTTTGCATTAAACCAATTATCTATGTTTGATCTGTGACCGGAACACAGATGAGATCTTGTGCCTGTGAAATCAGCTTTAATCACACTTATTTGCATGGAAATGGATATTGATTGGGGGGAAATAGCCACACAGCCATGCCACTGAAAACATTCTTTATTCTGATTTCTCCAGGAAGACAACAATCACCAAAATGAAAATGTGACTTTGAAGCTAAAACTGCACAATAAAGTGCGCACATCCTCCGAGCATGAATTCCACCAGCAGGATGAGGGTATGCAAAGGTGGGGATATCAAAAACCGGATATGCCATCAAACTGTTTCATATGAAGCGGAGGAATTGTGATCCCCCGTGGCGCACACCCCAAAACACTGAGCACAAGATCTGAAGTGAGCTGAATGAAAAATAACGTGCATCCACGCTCTGGCACACAGTGACGTAGTGCAGAATTCACAACTCTGCATCACTTCAAAAGCCTCTATGTGGTCTCCCTCACTTCAAACATAAACATCACAAAAATACACTCCTCAAGATGCATCTGAAGCGAGTGAACCAACAGCACAGGGTTGCTGTCAAATGAGCAAAGAAATACTAAACCAGTGGCTGAAAATAATACAGATTTGACTGACAGGTTTCCATTACTCTGTAATAATTACTTCATTATAACTCTCTCAGTGTCCAGTTTATTTACACAACCGTGCCATTTAAAAATCTCATTAAATCACCACAAAATGCAAATGGGAGCAAATGATATGTACTTCTGTTTACCTCCAGCCATCTTTCAGTTCATGTTTGTGTCTCCATTTGAATTCCTTTGTTGCCTCATTAAAACCTTCAGTCCCAAACCAATGAGGTTTGTTTCCTGGCATTCAGCATGTTTAAAATTTTCCTCAGGAAGACAGACGATAGAGGAAGAATTTCTGTTTATTCCTCATTATGGCACTGGATATGTGGAAATATGAACATTTCCTGTGAAAACGTGTTTCTTAAATATAATCAGGCAATAACCTGCAGAATTGACATTGCCAATAACAATATAATTCCATTAGCAAAGCCTGCTGCTAGTTATTGTAGGATATGACAATAAATAAGGAAATAAAATGTATTTGTAACCACGGAAACAGCCAAGGAGCACTGTGAATGCAGAGGGAGCCTCTCAGATAATATATGAGTAGAAAAAAGGATATTATCAATCTTAGTTATACATTCGGTCAAGATCTCCCATCCCTCGAGCTCTCAATATAGTCTGTACTATCTGTACTTTGGAAACTCAAATCTTTCAATGCTTTTGGCAAACACACAATTAAAATCCCAAAAGAGAATGATCTTCAAGGTTAAAATGCTGACAATAAGACCGTTTCTATTCACTGAAAATCTGTAGCCGGTTAAATACGTCAGTCTTTGAGGACAAATGAATGAATGGGCCTTCACTTTTCTGCAGTACAACACAAAAACCTCTTCATCACTTAAGTCTAAAGCAAAAGGTACACATTCAGGGTGATGTTGTTTTTTGGCAAGCTCAGTTGGTTAGTTTTGAAAAGCTCAAGTTTCATGTAAAAAGGATATTGTTCCTTAGGGCTGCAAGTAATGCTTACTTTCTTATGCAATTCATCTCATAATTAGGAATCATTTGGGTCCTAGAATGTCAAGCAATAGGAATTATATAGTCCATCACAATTTCCAAGAGCCCTAAGTGACGTCTTTAAATCCCTTGGTGTGTCCGTCCAAATGTCCAAAGATTTTCACTTTACAACAGACAAAAGCAACAACAAAGCACCGCTGGTGCAAAGAAGATTGAATCGCTTTTTGTTTTCCTCAGAAACTACCAACAGCACAGGAGACACTGCATTTTGATTTCCAGTTATTTTGGATATGCCATTTGCGCTGCTGATGGTGTCATTATTAGCCATGACATTGTTCAATAAACATTTACTTCATAAGTTAAAGCAAAGAAAAACCCAAGGTGCAACCTCTGAGCCTGAAAAATTAAGCCAATGTGGAAGTGCCAAAACTGCAGTTCTCCAGAAGCCACTTGAGGCGGGCTCCAAAATAGAGTAAATCACCAAAGACCCCCATGTTAAAATGAAAAACTACAACAGAAATAAATAGTGCTACAAAAACAGTTTTGGTCTCTGTAGCTTATTTCAACATTAATGACAACTGCATAGCTGGTGATTTAACTGATTTTAACTCAGCTGTTTACAATTTATTAAGGCCCAAAGTTGCACATATTCAAAGGGCACTTAAGTGCTCTCTGCGAGACGTCTACAGACTCAGGTGGACCCCTCACTACTCCAAAGCTCCAACCTCTTGTCATTTCTGGCTCCAAAAAACCAAGATGGCAACAGTCGAAAAGAAGAACTTTAGGCTTTAAAACAGCAGTTCAAAAACCAATGACTGACGTCAAGGTAGCTATGTCCATTATTTATATAGTCTATTTGCAAAAGTAAAGACTGTTTTCTGTGTCATTTAACATGTCGATTATTCTTTCGATCCACTTTTCATTATACAATGTTGAAAATAAAGTGTAAAAAGGCCATTCACAGTTTATGAGCCCATTTTGATGTGCCAGTTCAAACATGAAAATATTCAATTTACTGTCGTAAATGATAAAGAAAAGAAGCAGATCCCAACATTTGAGAGGCTGAAACCAGAGACTATTGGTAAAAAATGACAAAAATGCTAAAATTGACAGAAAAAAATATTAGCTTCCAATTGAGTGATTGATGAATTATTGCACCTCCACTTTCAAATCAAAAAGTCCATTAATCCACCTATTGTCTTTGCACCTGTTTTTTTCCTTTCTGTTTGCATGCATGCATTCATTATGCAGTATGTACAGTATATGTCATGTTGTTACGTTATATTGTGTTGTATACCCGTGGGAAGTGTATTTTATGTGAAAACTGAATGTATATGTATTGCTATGGGAATATGGGTGGTGACCCTGCCTAGTAAGCTGATGTATGGCATCCTGTCCAGCACAACAGGATTCAGCTCTATTGGCTTTCTCCAGAGACGGGACCTCTTCAAGGAAAAACCTTTTCCACAAGAAGCAGCTACAAACAAAAGCAGACCCTCATAAATCAAATGCGTATTTCAAAGAAGAAACTCTTCTGTTTCCCCTCCAACGACTCTGAGCTCAGCTTAGTCGACGCGTGACGTGGTTTATTCATTCTATCAAGTATTGCAACAGAAATTTTCAATTTTTCCATTCATCCACTGATGTGAAAAGAGCAGCCTCCAAAGCACGGAGAGGTATGACGAAGAGGATGGAGTGTGGCAGCTTCGATCGAAAGCCGCTGTTTGCTGAGGTGCTGATGCAGCACTGTTCTCTGTGGAGTCAGGTGCTGATGTCTCCCTCTGATTGTTGAGTCAAATATCTCACAGAGATTACGGCAGATTAATACGTATATTAATGTTTTCCCTTTTGATCCGGGCAAAGGACAGAGATCAGCTTTAGTCATCTGAACTTAAAGGAACCCCTGTAGCCTCGGAAAAACATCCAGTGATGGTGGTAAATTTAGCCTGCTCTGTGTCATAGCCATAGGGGGAGTTTGCATTATTCATTCACATGATGTTAGTCCATATCAAACCAGACTTGAAAAAATTATGACTTCATTTAAGCTCTCTGTAACATCATGTTTCTTTCAGAGTCAAGTTCTCATCTGGTGCAAACTTCCACACTCTGGCTTTGGGGATTTTTGTTTCAAGTTAATCTTACAGGGTTGAGAAATTTAAAAAAAATAACAGGTTAAAAACACTTCAAAATCAATATGAATTAACCAAATTAATAAGTATTGTCTCCAAGAAATTACAATTATATTCAATTCACTTGTTTTGCTAAGTAAATTTTGGTGGAAATGTAATTGGTGTATGATGATTAGCAAATGTAGCACTTGCTATATATCATATTTAAGTTGAAGGGAGGTGGTGGAGGTGCACAGCGTGCATTTATTATGCAGGACTGAGTCCAACATGTGGTTGGGTTTAGTCAACAAAGCACTTCGGTTAAAGTCCCCATAATTTGGCAAGCAGAGTGTTATGTGATTCCACACATTTTCATGTTTTCTGTTAAAACTGAAAGCTAGAGAGGGACTTGCCGCAATAGCCAACAGTAATATAGTAGCCAATCTGGTGATACATAGATACAGATGGATTTTATGAGAACACCCACGAAACGATACATTTTTCTACGCCGAGGGGAAAGAAAGCATTTGCTGTCATGCTGAAGATGGTGTGTGGCTTTCTGCATGTCAAATAAACTTAAATTACATACGTAAAGAATATTTTGGGCATTAGCGGTGAGGTAGTATGCTTCTACTGCATTATCAGTGGTCATGCTTGGAGTTAGCATATGCAAAAACACAGAGACAACATCTGGATGCAAATTACCAGAGCCTCCCAAGTGCAGGATTGGTGATCAACATTTTTTTAATCACCTCCAAGAAACGAAAAATCAGCAAAAATAGCATTAAGAATACCTGCAAAACAAGGTCTGTTGTAATTGCTGCTATTGTTTTTTTTGTCATTGTTTGGGGCAGATACTAGAGTAGGACAGTGCTAGACATATGTGATAAACAAAAATAAATAAATTAAACAGACTGGAGGCCAGTTAGGACATTCGAATAGAAAACTGATTTTGTTGCTAGCACTAGCTTGCATCGCATGTTTTAAGACACGGGGCAAAGCTGAAGAAGATTGTTTTTAATGGCATATTACCCCGATAACTGTAGGATAGCTTAATAGCTTGACAGGTCTTATTGTATTTGGGATATAATGTATAAGAAAAAGTACTTTGCTTGTCAATAAAATAAATATTTTAAATGTAACGATGATGATGTAATTTTTTATATAGTCTGCCTGTTAATTGTTCATTGAAATGTTCCAGATGGACCAGTAATGATTTTTTTGCTGCTGTCCGAGGTCCAACAACACTTGTTCAAACTATATCTTTGTGACTTGATATTAAAGAGAAATCTTAAAAGTATTCATTTAAAAGCAGAATAACAATGTTTTAGCCAAATATTTTTTTAATGTTATCAGTTAAAGAGGAATTAAGCCATCTTTCTGTCTGAAACTGCATTCAATGATCTTTGTTCAGCTCCTACATTGGAGCTGAACAGCTTTTACAAATATCATTAGGGTCAGGCTGTAATCACCATTCAGCCTTGACATACACAACATGGAATGAAAGAGATGAGTAATACTCGGGCTGGAAAGAACCGCATGGCAGCAGCTGCCTGAACTCCTGGGAGTTCAAACCAGACTTAGCAACAAACACATTTGCACAGAGGACAAAATAAAGACATCTCATCCCCCTTTCATGACCAAAAGTATTGGAAACAAACTGCATTCAATGGAAACAGTGAATCACTTAAACATGAGGTCAGCGTTCACTCTTCCCCGAGAAATCCCCAATATGATTTTATCAGACATCTTTTCCACCCCTTCTCACTAACAGGCATATGTAAAAGCTATTATTTCTAATCTCTTTTGACAGTCTTGCTGGATTCCTTTGCAACATTTTAAACCCTTTCCATTATCCAGAACACAAACAGTGACTATGATAGAGTTGACAGTGGTGTGCTGTTCATAAAAATACTCCTCAACAGAGGAACCATGGGGAGTCTTGTTCTGCTGAGAGACTCTTAGCTGAGTTTCTTCCTCATGATTTAAATTGGGGCGGATGCAGTTTACTTCGCTCAGTTTAGGTGAGACAGAAAATAAAATACCACGAATGCTGGGATGGCAACTCTCATAAACACAAATGAGTTTGTTACAGGGAATGAGCCTGACACTACAAAGTCTTGACAAAATAAAGCTTTTCAATTTGATTTCTTTTAGCTCCAATTTCAGGGACATATGAAACCTGACAAAATCTAACTTCATAGGCTATTTTGTGGTTCTTTCATCAAATCTGGAGGCTTGAAAGTCCGGTAGTGCTGTGGAGAACTGCTACACTATGAAATGGATTTGCTGGACACTGATTTAATAGTTACAGTAAAATTGGCAAATTTGGCACCGATATGGTGCCAGGTTGCACCCCAACCATTTTCTAATTAACAAAATAAATAAAGTTATTCACACTGGGAACTGTTTTTGTACTTTTCGTATATATAAGATGCATATAAGATGCAAAACAACATCAAAATAGAGCTTGTTTGTCCAAAAAAAAAGTGCCAATGGAAGATCCCCAAAACCCCCCAACAGAGGTCCTAGTGAAGGCCCATGTCCTAAAATCCTAGAAACATATTGAAATCCTGGAAATGTCCTTAAATGCCAAAAACATGCTAAAATCCTAGAAATGTCCTAGACATGACGTGTGTGGGGCTGATGCGACTGGCCCCTGACCTTCTGTCAAAAGTGCAAAAGTGGTCCGCAAGCAAAGCATGTTGAGCATCCCTGCAGTAATGCATAGAGGATGTGAAAAAAGGCCATGCCTGCTGCCAAATATTAGCACTTTGATATGCCGCTTTTGAGAAGCAATACAAGAAATACTAGAGTGTGTGCAATAAAACATTGAATGCTGCATCCAAAATGAATTACCTGAGGTTCTGGTCCAAATATCTGGTTATTTATTTCTGTGGAATTGGCTCGAAGGTGAAAAGACTGACACACGGGGCCTCAGGAACAAGCACACACATGAGCTCGCATATTTCCTCCCGTCGCCTTCCTAACGTGTGTGATACAACACACAAAACGGGGAATGTAATTTTCTAAGCTCATAACACACAGAGAGATAAAACAAACAACAGCAGGGCCTTTTTTTGTATTTTGTTTCCTTTTCCAGTAATTTCCACCGGGCTTAAAGGGAGACAGAGGCTGAGACGGGCTGTTGCTGAGAGGCATGTCTGACTGCAGACGTGGGGCACACTGCAGGCACGGTGACTCATGTGTTCTGGATGACTTGCCGAGGAGACAACCAGCCATTGCACACTTCATCACCATCATCATCATGGGTGTTGTTGCCATCAGGAGCTTTGAGTATAAACAGTCTTACTAGTCGATTAGATTGAGATCATCCTCGAGTGACATATACAGCAGACGGCCGCAAAAATTCATTTTGCGAGAAGATGAAATTCTTGAAAATCTATAACCTCCCTTGGGCTAGTTGCTTATTGCAATAAAGGAAAAGGACATACACTGGCAATAAAGGATGTTTTGAAACCAGCACTTGGAAAACTGAAGGCTTAATGGTAGCCGAGATGATGCTTGCACTGATGTTGATGATGATTGACTCAGCGACAGCAGTAACAGACCCGTGGCGGCATCACTGAAACATGATATGAGACAACAGATTTCCCAGCTGAGCGTGTTCTTAGTGAATCCGCCTCTTGCAGAGAGAACGGCGGCCGCATGTGGCTGCACTGCGGTCAAGCTGCCGAATCTGTCCGGATGCGTCATGATGAATCATCTCCCACATCTCTAGTCCACATGGGCTTCCAGAGTTGTGGGGGGTTTGCGTGCTGCTGAAACACCAGCAGACACACATTCTCAGATAAATGTGAAAGTATTGGCCTTTTGCTTTCCCAGATAATTGAAGTGCATTCTGTTATATTCTTTTTGTCTTGAGGCAAACGCCTTGTTATTGTTTCTCTAATATTGAGCCGTAGCAGTTAGACAGTAGACACAGTTAACCCACCATGTGGCTCAAGCAAAGCAAAGGAAACCTAACAGACATAATGTGACCTCCTATAAATCCTTCTGAGCCGTAATGATCTGAACAACCAGCCAGTGAGCAGCAGCTGTCTTGGTGTCCGCTGTCCCCTCCCCCACTTTCACCCCCCCTTAAACCAACGCCCCCCTATAGATTTGCCGTGGAATGAGCACCACAATAATACAATGACGGTCCAATGGAGACTTGAGCAATAACAGGTTTATAGTGTTTTTGAATTTATTCAGCAGCTGCAGAGATCTGTAGTGCATTCAGCACAGCTTAAAGGGCCAGTTCAAACAAATTAGAAAAAGCATATTTTCTCATTAAAATGCAGATTATTTTTATTTTTTTTGTTTGTTTTGAGGTATCTGTCTGAGATTTCTACGTTAAACAAAGTACAATGACATTTACAGAACATTTGTGTTGCTTTGACAAATAACATTAAAGGAGGCGTTACTCTGCTCTTACTGCTATGATTGTCTTACTGTCAACAAATTCTATAAAAAGACCAAAACCAACAATGAAATCATTCTACCAACAGAATGTGTGGCCACAGCTTGATATGGCTCATTCCTGCATGACATAGAGCTCTGTTGTGCAGTGCTGAGCCGTTTTAGGAAATTACTCAGCCTTTTTAAAAATGAAACTATACACAATATTTGTGAGTGAGTGGGAGCACATAGTAAATCTGAGGAAGAAGGAACGTATTGAGAGGGAGACTAACACAGTATTGGTTTTGGTCCTTTCATTGGATTTGCTGATAATAAGAAAATAACAGCAGTTTAAAAAAAGTAAAAAATATAGACTATCACCAGACGTCTCCCAAAAAGAAAAGTGACAGTAATTTATCTTTCCGGAAACATTATGGTTACTCTAAATAAGTCACAGTGAGCACATTTCATGGGATTACAACTTGGCATTAAATCATTATGTATTATGTCATATCAACTCTTCTCTGAAATCCGTTTTATTTGTGCGGTTTTACTGAGGTTGGCAGATGCCAATACTTTATCATCTTGCTGCACACATACAGTGAAGTGAGTACATTTAAAGCAACACCTCTCAGAGAAATTACATTTCTATATGAATGATTTTTTTTATAATTAGGTTGTTGTCTTCATGTATATATAAAGTTGAGGACAGCCATAAGAGAATCTCAGGTTTGCAATCAAACTCCTGTCTGTGGTAAAATTGAGGTAACAAAGATTATGATTTTGCTTACATTATAACTTTAAAAAAAAAAAGAAAAAATGCTGTAGTCAAGTGGATAGTGTATTGCAAGATAATCTATTTTGGCAAAAAATAACCAAATTATATATGTTCTCAGTGAACAATTTGCTAATCAGATCAATTTCAACATTTTGTGACTGTGTAAAATATAACAAGCTCAACATAATATTTCCCTACAAATGTAACTTATTTGCTGTTTTAAATTAGCTTATTAGTTAGTATATAAACACAATATTTTATGAGACAGGGCTGGTTTAAAGGATTAGGTAAAAACCATGATTTGATCAAGTACTTTCTATTATAGTATTGAAGGAATGAGTTACGATGAACACTGTTTCTGGTTGTGGCTGTCAATTAATTTATCTATATTTAATTATTGGGGAGGGGTGTTGATCTGACATTCAACAAAGCCCCCTGGCAAGAATCCAACCGGGAACTCTGCGGCTGCATGACATGCGCCTCAAACACTAGACCACTGGGACGTCCCTTGATTGTTTTTAATGTAATCTTTCAGTAGACCTACTGTCAGCACCACAAATTAAATTCCATTTACCTCCATTATGTTGGGGTGCAGCCCAATCGCCAGAGGAAATGTAGGAAATGCACATTTCTGCAAACTATGAAAATGTGTAATTCGTTGATTATGTCACCGATATGTTGAAACCTTAGCATTTATACAGCACTGTGCTGATGCGTGGGTAGGTTATGGCCCAAAAACCACTTGGTTACATTGAGGAACATATGATTTTAACTCAAAATGTCTGGTTTTAATGGCATAGTCGCCACTGGAAATTAAACGATTTTGTTGTTTGTTGGTCCCAAACAACGGTCTGCAGCTTGGCCATCTTTGTCTTAATGTCACAACATCTACCATCCCCGCCATTGCCAGACGACAGTCAGGTCACATACATGAAATCAAATCTACTTCAGAACGTGTTCTCATCACAACTCATCAAATATTGCCTCTTTGTCAGTGGACCTAGACATTAAAATATGACATGGCGAGTTTTTCTAAACCTAACCACATGCTTTTGTTGACTAACGTAAGGAAATAAACCTGAACAAAAAGTGTTTTGTGTATGTTGTAAATTTATTTCAAAACGGCTGTATGCATCTAATCAGCATACTGTACATTTCCTGTAAAAATGGAAGCAAATTTTGAAATGACACAGTGGTATGAAGCGTAAATTGACACGCTGCCCCTGAACATCAAAAATGGACACAGGAAGAAACCTAGCATGTCATATTTAAACACATCTAAATTAACTCAACGTATTTTAACGTATCTGTGGTTTGCAATCGTCATTTCGCACTGTTTAACTTTTTACCTGTATTAAGCACTTTTTTACTCATTTATTTTATGTTGTTTTTACTGATAGTGAGGATGATCTTAGTGTTTATTGACGGTATTTATCTTTATATTTTACACATGAGATCCCTGAAAAACACTCTTTCATTCTGCTCTGTATGTAAATATAGAGCCAAATGACAACAAAGCTAAAATGAACTAAGCTGGTTTGCACAAACATACGATGACAACATTTTCTACTGGTGACTGGGCTGTGGGGTTCAGTACAGAATCTGAAACTGATATCCAAATAAAATCAAACTTATGTGCATGAATGTTTAGAAATTTGCATAAGAAAGATGTTTTGTGTGATAATTTGTGTGAACTGACTGAATGTTTACCGCAATTTTATTCTAGGAGAGGTAGATTTCCTGTTTACTAAGAGATTAGGGTGTTATAGTTCAGTCATTAGGGCACCCCTGCTCCCTCCGCCTTTTGCTGCCCCTCACCCCTCACCCTTACCACCGTCAGAGAGAGACGGTGAGAGAGAGAGAGGCTGACTGACTCCCACCGTTCATACCGGCAGCTTGAGAGAGAAGCAGAAGAGAGGCTGTCACAGCGCAGAGACTCTACAACTTGTTCACATGTAACCGCCAGCGGAGGGGAAGAGAAATAATAATTACACGGACTTACAAATGCCATTAATCCCGTGACCGGTGACCGGAATGGAAATATACGAGCCGGCGATGAGAAGTTGTTTGATCCGGGTAGTCGCGTGAGCGCTGCAAGAAGAAACTCATGGTAGGTTTTTATTTCACACACCCACACACACACACACACACAGTTATTTCTTTTAATTTCTGTCAATGCATTAGCAGTTTTTGCTATTATTATGCGCATCAGTTCCGAGTCGGTGAAGTTCATGCCCTCGGTTTTCAGACTGTGAAGCGAGCGCGTGCAGAAATGGAAAAGTTTTTTTTTAGGTGGTTTGACTGTGTGTGTGTGTGTGTGTGTGAGCTGTATACAACCGGAGACATCGCCAATATAACGGGCTCCTTTCAGCGGAGAGGCACCCGCTGCCCGTAGAGAATGAATGGGTCACTATGTATTCTAATCTAACTCAAGAGTTGAGTTTGCTGCGTTTAAAGTGGAAGAAAGAGCTGCTGACTGGAGAGTTAACAGCGCGTCTCGCGTGTTGAAGAAGAATATCGAGGCGGTTATGATCAATTATAATCACAAATAAATATTCAGAGTCGCGGTCACTTTTACGAGGGGCGGATTTTATTCTAAGAATCACACATTTGGCACATTTTCTTTGAGATCGTGCAGGAATATTTTTCCATTCATGAGATGCGTTGTTGAGGCTTTTCTACCGTGAGAGACAAAACAAAAGGATTTCCCGCTGACCAATGAGAGCAGGGGAAGCCTCAGGAGGGACGGAGTGGTCCTCTCGTCTCTTTGTCCTACCTGAGACACAACATAGACCACAGACTGCCGCCAGGCACATATGGGGCAGACTGGGAATGCTGGGATCACCATGCGTAAAAGGAAAAATGTTCAGTTTTTGCACCAGTTTTAGATTAAATTCCACCTGGTTGCATCTTATTCAGTAGTTCCCATTCTGATCATTAGATGTGATGAAGAATAGATCTGAGAAGCCATCTGAGCACAAACATTCTGGTTTTACCCACTAAAATTTGGGGATTTGCAGTTTCTCTGTTTAAAGGACAAAACTTAGAAAATTTTACCTTGAGCTCTGGTAATTTGTGATGAACATTTTTTTTACTGTTTACCATTGTCTGACGTTTTATTGTTTAAATAAATATCAACTCTCTGTATATTTTAAACACTTCAAACCATAGCCAAATCCATACAGGATTATTTGAGACTTAAAGGGAAAGTTCACCCTGAATTCAAAAATCCATATATTTCCTCTAACATGAAATCCTATTTATAAATGTGAAAAATAGATCTGAGAAGCCATCTGAGCACCTGCTGATTAAACCTCCACAGTTCACACGTCATCCTTAACTGACTCCTAAATTATAAACACATATAAAGATCTACGATACCCGCCGTTACAATATGGATTCATGTGAGGGCTGATAAGTTTTGGCTAATGGTTTAGACATACCCTCGGGGTGCATCACATCACGTTAACTTCCCTCCTTCCTCCCCTCGTTACTTTCAAGTTGGATAAGTTAATGTGCACACAAGGGGTTTTAATCACTGAACTTGAGCTTTCAATTACACACACGGTAGCTACATGCCAGCACATCAGACATTAGGATTTCATATGGAAAGAAATCGAGAGAAAGGGCAGGCAAATGGGAGGAAAACGAAGAAGTTGTCGGGAGCACAAGTGCTGCAGCAGTTAATCGATGAGTCGAAAAAGAGAGATAACTTAAATGTCTGAGTCACAAATGTCTGGCTCCAGCCTCTCAGATGTGAAGATTTGCTGCTTATCTCTGATTTGTATCACTGTAAAGTGAACATTTAGAGGTTTTGGACTTTTAACTAGACAAAACAAGTCATTTAAAGCTGTCCTCTGGGGCTGTGGCTAATTATCTGACAATAATAAAATAAATAACTAATAATGAAAATAATAACATGGCTAGACACAGGGCCATAATCACCTTACCATAAGTATTTTGAAAAATACATCAGGGGTTCTCAAAATGTGACTTTTTCTTAAAAAACATTTTTATGACGTGCTATACTATGACTTTTTCTGGCATTTTTTATGACTTGCTAACATGTTACAAAAATGACTACAATTGGCAGTAATATAGCCTGCATAGCACTCACATTGCACTGTAGTTTTTCCTAACATTCATTTATTTGTGGTGGCCCACCACATTTAAAACATCCGCCACCACAAAAAAAAATCTATTTTTGGAGCTAGACCATATTTTAGGAGCACTGATGGAATATATATATATATATATACTGTTTTTTTATTTATAGCACCACACTGTCAGAGCCCAGAGTGTCCTATGGGCACAGATGGAGCAGTACAAAATCAGATGCAGTGAAATGAAAAACTGGTCATTTTGCCGGGTCTAAAAGTTTGCTTTCACTTACAAACAGCTGCTTCTCTCATCCATGGATCTGATCTGATCAGCTGTGAGCGGATCGACAGATCAGTTATAAACCCCGTAAGTCACAAACAAATGCTGAGGAAAAACGACTCATGGAAAACTCCACCTACGCTGCTTTCACAGCTGCTTTAAAGAGGGGACACAGAATGATACAAAGGGACACAGACATTAGTAATGGTCATAATAATAATGGCAATTTGTTAAGTTTATGTATGATTATAATTACATTTGCTAATGATTATTGCAGATGGAGGTGCATGGTTGCCTTTCACTACATGGCTAAAATATTCTTTATATAGTTTTTTTTTTTTTTTTACCAGTATCAATATATCTTATAATTACTGCCTGAGACACACAGAGTCTCTGTGTGCACTGTGTAAGAGTGTGCATCAGTTTGCTTACAAGTTGACACAGAGCCTGTGTGGGAAGCTGAGACGTAGGCGTCGTAAACCTGGTGGGGGATTCTCTTTCTCGCTGCAGTATATTATTATACAGCGAGTGGGATGGATGATTAGAATGATTTAAATGCCACGACTGGGTGTAGTGTGCGTGGCCTCTTGCAGGCACTCTGTTTTGTTTGAGCTCATTTCATCTCTCCCACTGCAGATTTCCACAGAGTGACTGAGGCACTTTGATGAATGGCTCTGTCCAAGATAAGTTGAGCTGTAATATTTCCGCCTGATCGTTCTTGATTTAGATGCAGCGTTAACTTCAGTCTTTGTAGTGGGCTGATGAAGTATTCATTTAGGAAGAACTTAAAGTAAATAAACGATGAATCACACTGCCACACGCTGTCAAATCTGCATGTGAAGCAGGGCTTTGTGCAACATGATAAAGGGCATGCAAAAAGAGACAGAACTATAAATGGATCATATTTATGTCATAACTCTTCAATCAATTATAAAAAAGCAAGATGTTCGGGTCTTACAAGCAGACTTTAATTACATGTAAATGTGATCACAGCAGCAAACGCAGCTTTTAAGATGAATTTTCCATCATTTATTACAGTTATACTTCTTTCAGTAATAGACCAGCTTAATTATTGTATTACAGACAAAGAATGGATGCCTTTGTTATTGAAATCTTAGTTGGCGATTTCTAAAGAAAAAAGGGAATCCAATTGAAACGGCTGAGGGGAATCTCAGGAAATTCAATTTAAATGGCCTTTCTAAAGCCACTTCATCATGCAAACTAGGCAGAGTGTGGCAGCAAACATGCACAGAGCTGTTGCCCTTTTCAGATTCACGGTGGTCATTAGACGCTGACAGTGATAAAACATGTTTAAACAAATAAAGAAACACACATTGGATTAGTTTGAGTCCAAGATGAAACGTGTTACTTCAAAGCTGTATTTTGTGTGTGTGTGGGGGTGCTTCTGGGAATTAGCTGGTATTATTTGTCTTTTTTTCCCCCAATGTTGTTACACTATTGTGTCTTTGTGTAATTTGCAAAACATGCACAGTGAATTTTGTGCAGCGGAGCGGCTTTTATTAGCAGAGACATGCTGCGTCCAAATGAAGAGGTTGGTGCGAATTGTTCTGCCATACTGCATTTAGCGTTGCACGGATTTAACACACTGGTGCTCTTGTTTATTTGCACTGTTTTAATTTTCAAAAGGAGAGGGCCGTCTTTATTGCCAATTGTAAATCTGAGGAAATGGGCATATTTGGAAATAGATTCATATAATTTTGTCCTGGCCGTGTTATGAGTCATAAAATTCACTAGAAATCAGATGCACTGATAAACACTGTGGTGCCTGACTTGCTGCCAACTTCCTTTTGCTCCACTTTGTCTTTTGTGAGGCATGTCTGGGACATTTTGCACCAGACGGGGCAACTGACTGTCCCGAAGCTTCAGTGTCTCATCCCCAAAACCTCTGACCAGTCCTTCAGATACCCTGCATTCCCTCTTTTTTCCCAGTGACTCACACATTCTGGCCTTGCTCTGATAACTCTGACACCTTCCTTTTTTTCCCCCCCGTCTATGGGATACATCTCCCTTTTCAGCCTAAGAGCCTGAAGCAGCACTCTGTGTTTCTTAAATGAAGCATTTGACCTCTCTTTCAGGGGTCTTTTATTTCAGTCACTGGCTGCAGGAAGGTTAGTGCCAAGTGTGCATTTGGGGCCATTGCATGCAACTCAAAAAGGCTCTTCTAGGGCAAAGGGCACACAGTCTGTCCATATGGACTTTCAGCCCATGTATATGCAGGCACCATTAACACATGACAAGGTCAGCCGACTGTCCTTTAAAAATGACATCTTCTTATGTATCTCAAGCTCAAAGATTCTGCGGCTACGCCGGATTGGCCTTACCTAATACATTTCTTTTACTAACCAGATTGTGGTTCTTAAACACATCTTTACAATTTGGAATTTAGCCATTCTGTAATGTAGCCTTGCTGTTATGGCGTGTGCACACAAAGTGAATTTTTGCATCACATTACTCATGCAAACACCCCCACTAAAGTTGTTGGTTTTGGAGTATGGGCACACATATGAGCGACTGTTGGCCAGTGACCACGGCTAGTCGAGGAATTATTTGTGCTGAATGTGGGCAGTCTTCGCTCCTCCGTGACAGAAAGTTCAATTAAAAAGGTGCTCAGTTGTATTTTCTCTGTTTAATAAGGAAAACAGGTGTGAGCATATTATTTTTCTTAACATTTTCTGGGTTTCTAATGTGTATTTATTAGTCTGAAAAGCTGAAAGTAAGTAGCGCTACATACTAAACCACCATATACTGTATACCTCAGTGAAATTTCAGGACAGCATGAATGTATGCAAAATTAGATACTGCTCAAGCTTTGCCCTATTTTGTAACTGGCAAATATCCTTAACTGTTGTACGAGCTAACTGGTGACGGCAGCTTACAGCTAACTTGGTTTATAGTAAAACACAGTTGATAGCTGGAATCAGGTTGTCTTGGAAATATTATTCAATATCAGAGCATTTGGGTGTCATCACGTATAACAGTAACTGGAAGAATGTATGATTCATCCATGGCCATGGTTAGGTATTTTTGGAGGCTTCAGAGTCCTTCACTGTCTGCATGCAGATTGGATACTGCAAGATCAAGACCTTGTGGATGTTTAGACTTCAGCGTTAGTCACAACTGTATGACGTGTGAATTAGACTTTATAAGGGTGAATCATTGCTCTGTTTTCTTTTGTATTTTTTATAAGTTTTTTGTATGTCTTTGTCCATGTACATGCTGTACCAAGAGTTTCTCTGATCTAATTTGTGTTGTCCTTTAACTCATATATTCATGTAAGATCAACTGTGGCTCATCTAGTTCATTTTATTATACATAAAAAGATGAAGGTTGACAAGAGCACATGTTTTCCCCACATCACCAGTGATGTAAACAAACAGCATCACTTAGTATGTAGTACAAAATGCACATTTAGCTCTTGATGTAAATACAACACTTGTGTTCAGGCTTATTATGACTTTGCAGGATCAGATAGTCTCTGCAGTCCTTCAGGGCTTAATTTAATAACATTTTTAACATTAACAAACTAACTGTTGAAAATCAAGAACGAACCAAAAATGCCAAACTTTAAATTGAATATTTGGGGGTTGTAGATACTTGGTCACATAAAACATCCCATTTTAAAAGGTCATTTTCATTATTCTTTGACATCCTATACAGACTAAAGAATTCATCACAAAAAAATAAGCAATTGATAGTCAGATCAGTATAAAAATGATACTTTTTCAGTGCCATATTGTAAGATATTTAGAACCGATGTTTAAACTGAACACTGCACATCCTGAAACTGCTACAGTGGATCCATACATCTACCTCATCAGTATTCACATTGAGGTTTTGCAACATAACATAAACAAAGTGATTGTCACATCCTGTTTTGTTCAGTGTGTCTATTTAAAGTTAAGTCGCTCGGCAGCCTATCAAAACATGTCAGCTCTTAAAGATGCCATCTTTAGCTTCGCTCTTGTCACCAGTAACCCTTTGTTGCATAAATGTTTCATAGACAGACTGCTGTTTTTGTGAGCTCGCAGCCAAGTGACGGCAGGCTCCAGTTTTAGATTGAATGATCTGTACCGTAGACAGTATCCGGCTGCTTTCCGGCTGCGCTTAAGTGCAGAAGTTGGACTTATGGACTTAAAATAATGGTCCATGCAGGAGCCCAGTGATGGATGGCTCCACCAATGAAGTTATGTTATGTATTCCTGATGAGAGTAGTGGATCAGTGGGCAGGATTTATGTGGCTGTGGAAGAGCAACTGCTCAAGAAGATGCTGTCTGGTTGAAGCAGCGGTCCAAGGCCATTTGTCACTGTGATTGATGAGCTTCCAGTGATTAAGCTAACATGCTGACAGACATTAATCTGCTTTATCTCGTGAATGACTTGCATGGAGGTTTTTTCCACCAGTGTTATTGACTCTAGTAAACAAGGAGGAAAGGCAGCAGCGTCTTCCTTGCTTCAGTCGCTTTCCGGTTGTGGTCAATCTTGTCATAGTTTGTAAGGTCTAAACTCTTTAAGAGTCATTTTAACTGGTCTAAGGACATTATATGTAGTACTCGAGACATTTATAAGTCAGATACTTATCTTGAATAAAAATGTCACACAAAAATACGCTTATAAAGACCCACCACTACAGTATGCAGTCTCCACACATCACATTTCCAACTCCCAACATCAACAAATCACGGGTAAAAATGCCCGTGATCATAGTTTGTAAGCTCTTAACTCTTTTAGAGTCATTTTAACTGGTCTAACAGAAATTATATACTGTACTTGAGACATCTATAAGTCAGATACATCTCTTGAATAGAAATGTCACACAAAAATCTGCCTGTAAATTCACACCACATACAGTATGCCTTCTGGACATGCCAGATTTCCAACTCCCAATATAAACATATCACAAACAAGTCACAATTAAAAAGGGTGCTGATTATGGAGCAATAATGGCAACAAGAAAACAAGTCACACATGAAAACCAACATGTCAAGAGCACGTACGACTTTTCACATGTGCGACTTGTTATTGACATATCCGCAGGACATTCTTTTCCTGCGTAACATTGCGTGTAATTGCGGACATCACGCGGGGACTTTGAGGTGCTGAGTAAGAAGGTAAATCTGGCATCCCAGAGTTGCTGTGCGCCGCTGCCAAGTTGGGGGTCATTGCTTGTATTAATGACGCATGGGAAACTAAACTGGCTTTTATTTCCCTCACCATCTGTACCCAGTTGTGTGGTATGGATGGAGTCTGGCGAATGAGAACAGCCCCCTTCTGCAGCTAGGGGTTTGATTTATGGGACTGTGCGGAGTGGGACAACAATATTAGCTATGCAGAGAAAATTGTGTGTTTACAATTATGCAAAAAATTCCTGTTTATTAAATACATCACTGGTCTTATCTCTTCATTATTAGCTATAAAATTATTGAAAAATTGTGTAGCTAAGGTTCATTGTTTCTGTATTTTAATGACTTTTCTCTTGTTGTTTTTTTCTTAAAAGGAGCAGGTTGTGAGAGGTGGCAGGAGAGTTAGCGAGGGACGTGCAATAAAGACGCCGCTTGAGGTGAAAGCCAATTAAGTCACTTAAAAACTCATAACGCTCAATTGCAGCAATTTGTGTTGAAATTCACACTCCCTCTCACAGGCATAACTCAACTCAAATCTTAACAAACAGACAGGTGTCAGACTTTGAAACCCCCCCCCTGATTTACACCTGAATAAGATGTCCCTACATGCCCAAAAGGCGTTTCCTGCTCCAAGAAGACTCACATTCAGAGACGAGAGGCTGTGATAGACATGCAGTATATAAGCAGTGTCAGGGTTGTTACTCAAAAAAAGTTGCTTACTTACTTAGTTACTTAAATAAAAGAGTAATGTATTACTTAATTACTATATGCTGAAGGTAATTTGCTACACTACTTGTTACATTTCTTTTGCATTACTCTGCAAAACTGCCCGTGGCGTACTGTCACATACTTGCTACCTAACAATACAACGGCATTAATTCTAACATATGCCAACATATCAAAGCAAAAAGGAGCAGGAGAATAAAGACAGTGCTGGCAGCAGGCTGTAACTGCCTCAAAATGACACTATGTATGGCAAAATGGGATATAGGCAACAACTAGACTGATTCTTTAAACCAAAAAATTAAACCGAAAAATTACTTGTATAAGAGAGAGAGTGTGTTTTTAGAGCACCTGGGCTAATAGCATGACACAACTTTATCCATATTCACAACCTGGAATATTTTTTATGAGAAACTGTTTAAATTCTTTTGATCATTGGATCCTGACGGACTTAAGGAATATATAATCGAGGAATGGACATACGTTCAGACTTTATGAACCTTCAGAGGTAGGAAAACAATGCTTTTTTTTGTCACTGCTGTTCATCATGCTGGTATGCTAACAGCAAAATCTGTATCTGTTTAAAAGCGGCTGAGACGGTCACTGCAATGAGAAAAGCTGGTCCACCTTAACAAGTCCACCTTAAGGGAGCCTGGGAGGCTAACTCACCTTGGTAACTTCAGTGGCTTTTCTGTTAACTTGCTGCACTGCTACTAAACTCTCTGCTCCGCTCGCTGCAGCCTCACCCGCACACACACACGGTCGCTTGCTCTCACTACTCACATAATCTGGCACTGAAATGAGGCACCAAAATCTGAATTATGATTGGGTCTGATAGGTATTCGTCTTGTGGGAAGGCACCAGGCTTCGATACCCAATCCTATGTGTAACACATTGTACCTTTAACTAGTCAGAGAATGTTCCTAAAACATTAAAAAATACGAAGACATGTTCATAAATGAGTGACGTTATTATTCACCAGATTCCTTCTAACTTAAGTTTCAATCAAAAGAAATAATTATATTTCAGAGAGGATTGTACATCCAGACTTCTGTTTTATTGATATTCGCATTTACATTTTTTTCTTTCCATAGAGAAACAAAATTGAGAAATAAAAGCAGCATGATTCTGCTTTTACACACAACTTTAAAATCTATATTTACACAGCCACGGGATCGTGGATTCTTTCATGTGTTGCCATGGAATCCCTTAGGTTAGCAGATACACCCAGTATTAGTGGTTGTGTGTGTATGTGTGTGTGTGTTTGTAGACAGTATCTGTCTTCCAGATGTCACTCTAATGGGCCTCCACACAGACCTGTGGGGACCTCGACAATATACAGCGCCGGGGAGAGATGTGTTCATTTTCCAATTACCTCTGGCTACTCCTTTTAAATGAGCAACTGTGAAACCTTTCAATACTACAGCCTATTCTCACTACACTCTTCTTTTTTCTTTTTTTTTTGAATGACCTAAAAAACATTAAGATTCTTCCTGATAATTTCATCTCATCACTGAGATGAACTGCAGACAAATTTTTCTCCACCTTCCATGCAAGTGAACATATGGCTGAGGTGGTGATTCTAAGTGCAAGCAGCAGTGGACCCGGGGCTAATTTAACCACAGCAAGAGGCGGCGTCTTAACGAGCTCAGACGGGTAAACAAAAAACTTGCATGCACTTGCCATCGAGCTGCGCGTCTGTCTGAGTTCAAAGGTCAACATCGAGTTCCGTTTACCAGACGGTCTCGAAATGTCCAGCAGAAGCGTCAGACGCACCTGCAGGGGCTGTTTGCATTTTTCAGACTCCTTGGCAGCGTGGAGACACACTTCGACCCGGCCTGGGTCACAAGGAATTTGTAGAAATGTTATTTTCATCGCTGCAGCTATCATTTTGTGGGATTATCCCTGCCAAGTTAATTTGGAGCTGGAGTTTTATATCTGTGCAGGCAGACGCTGCCAGTATGAACCTTTGGCGAACCAGAGAAATTTTTACACTTTGCAAGATGGATGTGCTGTTGTAGTTAGAACATCACTCCCCCTCCTCCATTTATCAGGAAGTGGCCAAGCAGGTAGAGTTGTGATTAAACTGTTTTTTTCTTGCTACAATCTACTTCCAACGCATACTGAACAGGACAGATGTATTATTGTGATTTATGCTAAACCTTGACTCAAATTACACTTCAAGTGATCCTTCTGTGAGAGAGGCGGAACATATTGGCAACCTTGAAAATTAAGATACCATGCAATTAATCCTCTGTATTAAGAGGGGGACCTCTTTATTCTCACCCTTAATTTGGAGAATTAACCTGCCTGCTTGTCCGTTAAGCCTGGAGAATTTGTCCAAGCCTTCATTATTGTGGAGCCACATGTATAATGTGGCACAGAAAAGATAAAGCACAGCATCTCATAAGTTAAAATCCACAGGCCAAGTTAATATTATGGATCCGCTGGGATGCCCTCGAGTAGCCTCCCTAAAACTGTTTGCATCAGGCCCGGTCCCGAGCGGCGTAGCAGTAAGCCAGCCGACTCAGTAATAGCCTACGTTTTGTTAATTCACACGTTTTCCTGGCAGTCATAGGCTAACACTCAATCCGTTCACATATCCCTATCTGGCAGGAGGCTCAGCACAGTTAGAGATGAAACTCTGACTGTTAACTAGGTGTGAAATGCTACTGCACAGGATTACTATGGGTCTCCTGCAGATCTTTTAGGAAAGCAGGGAATTGGAGGACAGAACAGGAAGCTGCTCCGAAAACATCACAGCCTGTGGTGCTTCTCTTCATCATCATCACACATTGTCGCATATGGAAATGTAGTATTTAATAACTTGGCTGACTTCTGGGCGTCAACAGCCATCAATGTTTCTGCGGAGAAAAGCTGAATTTGTCTGATTGCGCCAAGTTACTCTTGGAATCCTCACAACTGCAGGATTTGACAACAACTTTGGTTTGTTTTTTGGGAGATACTCAAGTTTTCCTCCAGCTTTAGTCATAAGTAAACAACTTTATTCGATGGAAGTTGAGAAAAAGCAGTGGAGCAGCTCGACTGGAAAGAAAGTTTCTCTCAAGCCTCATTTGGCTTAACAAATGAGCTCCTTTTAGCTTCCTTACTTGGCCGTCAAGGCCTCAGTAACTGCAGCTTATATGAGTCCAGGGTACGATAATCATCATCTGTCTACTGGGCAACTACTTAAAATATATGCTTATACTGAGAACAATGAATATCTCAAGTCTCCCTTTCATTCTGATCAATGAAAGGAACATTAGTCATTGATGAATTAAAGACTAATAACCCCTCTACACATTACAAATTAATCCCACAACCATTGTGTTAACCTCACGCATTACATACAGTAGTGACATGTACTTTGGGAATTTCATATAATCACACCGTTGACTGCTAACAAGCTGTAAAGTGTTTGCTGATGAGGTTTTAGTGTGATAGATTTGAAACAATTAAGTTATGATTGAATTCCCCGAGCTGGAGCCACCAATAAAAAGTCACCATTGAGAATAATGTCATCACTGTCAGGTGAAAACTTCCTATCTCCACTACTGATGCCTTTCATTTCTTCATTTGATGCTAGGCGATATGGAGAAAATCAATATTAGGGTATTTTGACCAAATACCTAAATATAAATATTGCAACAAGATTGTAGGGTTGACTATTGGTGCTTTCACAAAACATTTACATAGTTAGATTTTTTTTATAAATAATCATCAGTAATGTGGATATAATGTGTAAGTGGGTAAATGCAAATGATAGAACAGTTAGAACAGTCTGATAAGTTCAGAAAATTACAATAAAAAATACATCACTTTTCTGTAATACAGCTTTAAAAAACAGGAAAAGAAAACACTTGGGATATTATGATATCCAAAATGTAAGCGATATCTTGTCTCTTATAATATCAACAACATCTAGGACTGTCCTGAATACCATTTTAGGGGGCGCATGGGGACCTGAAGGGGGACGGGAGTTATAGTTATCAGACATATTCATATACGCTCAATCACCTGAGCCAACTTTAGTAAGACTTTGTGTCTTCGCTCAGCCATGTTTGATGATCTACATATTCCTCTTTGTGTTGAAAATCCTCAGCAAAATCCTTCTGAAAGCCAATCAAAGGAACTCAAAACTTTATGGTTTTTGAGCTAATAACATATTTCAAGCTTTCTATCTGTCTGGCGTATAGAAAGCCTCTGGATGGAGGCAATGGCTAGTAATTCAGGAAATCTGGTGTAGCAAATGGATAACCAGGCTATTGCATCCTCCTTTGTGCGCAGATCATTTTGGCTTCATTTTATAAACAGATTTCTGCATTGGAATTCATATAAATTGGAAAAAATATATATAATAATAATATAGAGTCAAAAAGTCATTAGACATTAGCCGATGGGTTCAAAGATTTCTACCAATGTGTTCTGCCTCTTCATAGGGACTGTTAAAAGATGTTTTGGGGGGCTTTTATAGACTTTAATGGACAGGACACTTTAGGCCTGAAAGGGGGAGAGAGAGGGGGAGCGGCATGCAGCAAAGGGTCAGGGCTAGAATCGAACCTGCGGCTGCTGCAGCGAGGATACAACCTCTGTATATGGGGTGCAGCTCCATCCACTGCACCACCAGGCACCCCTTCACAGGTAACTACCTGCAGGTAACCAAGACCCAGCCAGACATGGTTGGTGAATACAACTCAGACTGCGGGTTGCAAATGAAAACAGCATAAAAGCAGAAACAAACATGCGAAACACAGATGTTTAGATGTTTTTTTTCCAGGATCAGTCACATGTTGCATGTATGTTTTTGGCCACTCACATTTTTATGTTCACGACTTCTGTTGATAAAACACATCCCGAGCACTTGGATCTAGTATGTCTTCAATTTCTCAACTTTATTGCCTCTCACAATAGACCCATTGAGTCAACCAAAATACATACTGTATTTATATGTTGCACAGATGTGCCATAAAGGCACATTTTAGTAGCGGTTTACCAACATGAAGCACGGTGTGACTCCAGAGCACAGAACAGTGTTTACAGATGTGTCCTACAAATGTCAAGAGTGTCAACGGGTCACAGCATGTGGATGGAAAAATACCCTACAACTGCAATATTGTTTTAATTGTAAATATAGCCTTGAAAGTCCCAGCCACAACATTTTTCTTCCCTTTATACAAGTGTTACGGTTTTTCCCCCTAAATTTTCTGTAAGCCGATTTGGATTGGAGCCATTTATGCTGCACTTTGGGTTCAGAGGCATTCCACTGGAAACAGTAAACATTCCCATTGGATTAATTACCAACTGCTTTCCCTCAGCTCTGTCTGCTTCTTGTCAAAAAGGAAAATTAACAGTAGATTGAACTTTGGTCCACATGTAGAGAGACTGCCTGTCAGGTCTCATAAAGAGAGTGAGGAGGTGAGGAGGAGCAGGTGTTGAACAAATGAAAAGGTGGACGTCTGAAGGACACAGTCAGATTAGGTAAAGGGGCAAACTCTAGCATCAACTGCTGTCTCCAGTATGCCTGTGTTCCTCTCTTATTTTCATCAATAAAGTGGTATTAATGTAATCCCAATATTGACGCTTTGAGTTGGACTGGCTCTGGGAAGCCTCATTTTTTATCTGACTTCTAAGAAAACAGTTCTGATGCTGAGTTGCTAATGGTGCTCAGCATAAAGGTTTCAGGCTGCAGTTGGCACCCGCATTATTGATGGTTTAAAACAAGCGAGAGGGGACGAGAAACCGATGGCTACATATTTCACAAATCCCAAAAACAACCAATCCTCTTACGCAACACAGAGTGTAAGGGAAGTGGTATTTCACATTTCCTTGTTCACTTGCTTCCTCCACAACTAACTCACAATATAAGTTTCCACTGTCAGTCAGCATTCTTGAACTCTCTCCTATGTCTCTCGTCTCTCTTATGTGTTTTATTTCAACCTTCATCTAAAAAAAATCAGTCGGCAACATAGATTAATATTTCACAAACAAAGATTGTGATCAAGAGAAGACGACATCTGACCGCTGACACAGAAAGCTAGACAAAAGATAAAATGGAGAAACTGAATTAAAGTGACTAGAAGATCACTGTTAGAAAGCCCCAAAAAAAACTGACAATAGCAGGAAAATATGGAAATACACGCAAGGATGTCTCCAGAATTATTTGAATTCATCGGGGTATAAATTTTCTAAAGTTAGATAATAAGTTACAGACACATCACATCTAAGTTCATCCTGATACATTATTCATCGGAAGCTGCTGTGCGAACACAGCACTGTTTTGCATATGCCCCTCAAACTTGAAGCTCCTTTTCATTCACACAAGAATTCCTTGATTGTTTATTGTGTTAAAGATGCTGCTCTTTAAATAAAATTACTATCATTTATTCATAATTTGATGTAAAGTAGGCCCCATCCCAGATACAACACATGGCCTTTCACCTTTTCTTTTATCTTTCCGCTTTCATTTTCAATCCCAATTTAGCCGCATTGTATGTGTTTTGTGTGGAAACCAGAGCACCCCATGCTCTTCATAACATATCCATTACCGCAATCAATAATTTAAATGGGGGCCATTGTTTTTCTGCGCTTTTTAATGACACCATCATAAGCACTTATCCACCTTAGAAGGAGCCCAGGCAGTGGGAGGCTGCTGAAATTAAAATAATGAATAAAAGATAAGATGGAAGAAAGTGCTGAACTGGGACTCCGTCTGAGATCCCAGCTGAGCAGCAGTTATGAATCCAGGGCAGAGGCCACATTTCTCGCCACCCTCCGCAGCAGTGAAAGTGTCCGAAAGGCTGCGTTGATAATTTGACCCGGCGGCTCCTCAGTCGGGTCACGGACGGGTCCTCTGGTCTCCTGGGGGGGCCTGCTGCCTGACTTCCTGGAGATTAGATTCTGATCTTCGGTCAACAGTGTGTGTGATCTGGGGGAATGTGATGGATGACTTCTCCCTCGGTAATATGACGAATGAATCCATTCTGAGCGCGGTGAATACTGATCTTCTCTTTCTTGCCTGGTGTTACATGGTTATGATTTACATGATTAAATGGGGCTGCAGCCCCTGGGGGCGCTAGAGAAGGAAGTGACATATTTGACAGGTCATAGGGCTCCCGCTCGCTCTATTATCGGTGGGCTCTGTGGTACACCGTAGAGATGGAGCGCAATGCAATCCTATTTCCAGATGTTTCTCTTGTACTCCCAAGCTATTGTAAAGAGCAATTTCATGCTTCAGCAGCTTGCTTTGGTTCTCGCTTCATTTACTCCCACCAATGATGCCTTTGCCAATTGATTTCATTTTTTTAAAAATAAATGCTCCATGGTTAAGGCTTAAAATTTTAATTTTGAGCATCTATTTATTTTGATGATTCAAATGAGGTTTAAAAAAATCAATCATCAAAAAAATCTGACTGTTACTTGTGTGTTCAGAGGGACTAGAGGCATATCCAGCTGCCTGCTTGCGATTTCTCACCATTATTCTTTTTTTTACTTTCTATTACTTTAAACATTTTGATGTCACCATCACAGGAGAACCTCATTTACTGTAAAATGCATTTATCTATACTTTTTAGCCACAGCAAATATAATCCTATAAACAGATATCTGCGTATGTACAGTATGTAGAATCAGGATGTAGCAGTACAAGATTGTTGGGTTGCACTGTAACAGATAAACCAGCTGCCTTTTTGTGGATTTTCAAACAAAATAGCTGATTAAGGTGTTTGCTGTAGAATTAAATAGGTGTCGACAGATTATCGGGGCCGATATTTGGCATTTAGCGATTATCTGTATCAGCGTTTTACTCTGATAATAAACGCGGGTAACCAAGGGTGTCGCCAAGTAGGGTATTATGCATGAATCAGCTACTGCTGATAAACAATATTGCCAGTGAAACTGAAAGCCAACCTTGGATTGAGTCTCATTTTGGAACGAGTTTTGTCTGCACTGCTGTATTTTCTGTTTTTTCGTGCTATAGCCACAATTTTGGTAGCTTTCTCTTGGATGTGTGCAGCCTGTCACCTGACTGCTACCTTTTTAAAGTCCTGCCCTCACTTGCACACTGTGCCCAGTAACATTGCAAACATTGCCAAAAAAAAAAAGAAAAAAAGAAAATGCAGACAGAAGGCCTGCATTGTCTTTGTTGTATTTAAGAAAATCCTGCATAGTATACCTGTAAAAATTACATAAGGATCACAACTTTTTTTTTTATCAATTAAAATAATCTAATCTAAAAATGATTATTTGTTTGCTGAGAATATGTAAACGCATCATATGCTACAAAGAAAACCTATCCTAATGGAGAGAGCTCTTGTCCCTTTAAGATCCCCCTTGCAAATTAAAATAGCTTTGACACTGGAGGAGGCAGTATCAGTGTCATCAGCTGCTATTTATCACCAACCCCACTTTAACCAATCACAGGGGTTTCCTCAGTGTCACATGTCAGGCTCAGTCTCATGGCTGTATCACCCTTGCAGTGGCCTCATGCTGAACTTTAATTATTGTGAGTGGCGTGGCGGAAAAACATCTTTTTCCAGCTGACACAGCGATGACACCATCTTTGTTCTTCCTTCTGACTGCCTCTATCACACTCTAGCCCCACAGTACTTCCTGTGTTTTTGGTGGACGTCAACCAAAATCCACTTCCCGTCTCTTGGAAAATGTTAAGAGGTCACGGTAGCAAGGATGAGATTGTTTCTCAGAAGAGAACACGCATTAAATGCATGTTTACAGCCCTTCAGCCAGTATTGGCTTTTACAGTCAGCTCATCGGCTGTTTGTGTAGAAAAAGCCATAAACGGGAAACTGCCAGAGTCCGCAGGCAGCACTGATTTTCTGCTTACAGTCTGAAGTCATTAGCCGTTTACTCTATTCTTCAGTTTTTTGCTTATTTGCTTTGGAGAATCTGTAAGTGGTCCTAAAGGGGAAATGGCTGTGTGGACGGGCTTGTTCCTGAATGACAAACTGCTGCTTCAGTATGACAGTGGATGGTTAAAATCAGTCTGTGAGAGTAGGTCGAGAGTACTCCTGAGCAGCTGCATACGAGGACTCTGTGGACAGAATGTGCTATTCTATTCTCAAGGTCTCCCAAGTCTCTTCATCGCAGGGTTTTGAGTCCACTCTGTTATTGTGTGCTCATGTTTTATATTCCTCCACACCTTGAACCATCAGGCTAGCTTTCTCTTTTCTCCATAGCTGTGAAGGAGAACAGCACATTGCTGTTCATAATGAGCACTTTCCACATCTGTATTAAGCTGTTTTTCATAAAGTTTATAGTTAAAACTCATGTCTCTGTCCGTATAGAGGGGAGGCAACACTGCAACACTCAAGGTGCGCGTATCGCTTTACACAACTGCAAAACGAAACATTAAACACTGACACATTAGACATTAGAGCTACGTTACATCATCAGCTGCAAATAAATTTGCTGATTTATTACATTATGTGGAAGGTCATCACTGTCAGATTACTGTAACAATTTAAGTACACACAGCTAAATTCCATGGCTTTTCCAAAACTTTTAATGATTTTGACTGATTCCATGACTTTTCCACGTCTGGAAAATGTAACAGTGAAATTCTATGAATTTTCCAGGTTTTCCATGACCGTGGGAACCCTGGTTTATAAATTGGGACTCAGTGATTTATTTCTCATGAAGGATTTAACCATTTTTTATCAACTCTTCATGGTAAAATGGATCAGGCTTGCTCGCTTGAACTCACCGACTCGCTTTGTGGATAACCTCATATAGTATTCCCCTGACTCCCAGTCCCAACGCAACCTCTAATCTGCCTGTTGCTCCCGCAGATAAGTCAAGTTTAAGCTGTCATGCTATGTAAACAGCACTGAATAATAAAATATACTCTAATATATAAGTAGACTCCTCTCCTCTGGTCCTCTGAGGTCAGACACATGTACTGAGGCAAATTGTCTTACAGTGTCTTCAAGAGTTTCCTTCACCATTTTTTAAAGAGAAAACAAGCAGAAAACATCTGAGTTCGACTGTAAATGGGTTAGTGTTATGCCCAATAGAAAAAAAAGGTCTTTTAATCTTCTGCAGTCGAAGATAAAGACAACAACACAGAGAGGTCTGTGGGGATAACTAAGATATTTTAACAATATTCTGTGATATGGTGCACTGAGTTCTCTGTAGCCAGAGAGTGAGCCAGCGCTTTGCTTTGAATCAAAACAAAAAGGGCATTTCAGGGGCCCATCAGCAGGCCATGCAATTAATTTCCTCCATTTGAAATACCAGAGAGTCGAGGAAGTAGGACAGTGTGGTCTCCGCTGCACAGACTGCATCTCCAGCCAGGTATAATGATCATCTGTCACTGCGGTTTGTGGAATGAATGATTAAAAAGACTGTGGAGTGTTTTTGTCATTCCTATTGTGTGAGAGCATTTATATGAGTATGGAATATGACCACAAGTCACGGACAGTATGGGAAAAATTGAATAAAATTCCTACCTTGCAAGTAAATTCATGTCTAGTAGGCATGGGCTGTAGCACTACCAGGGTAATAAGAAATCCCGATGGTATGATTTTAAATACTGTCAAAAATACAGACACTCTTCTCTCTGCTAAACTGAAACAGAAATGCTGAGGTAATGTATTGCACAGCACGTGGCACCGGAGGTCAGTCTCTTTTGCAGAAACAGGCAGCTGAGCTGAGAAAGAGGCAGCATATTTCTACAAGTAACTCTGTAAATGAAGGGTTAATTTCAACCAAGCCAGAGTTCATGTTTGTTGGGAGCTAATCTTAGTTTGGTGACAGAGAGAAACTTGAATGCAGAAGTTGTACGGTTACAATTTTCCATTTCATAAGGAAAATAGGTGTAAGAATATTTGCTTTCTTGGCACTTTGTAAGTTCAGTTGACTATAAAAGCTAGGAGAGCTTGTGAAATGCATAGATGTATAAATAGAACTAAGAAAATTGCTCAGTGACACATGAAGCCAAAGAAGTTCCACTTTCTGGGTATAAAATTACCCAGATCTTCAGCATTGTTGGGCTCATAGAGCAGATACACTAGAAACTTCCTCCAGGCGAGCAGCTAACTTTCAATTTAGCTCTCTGCTAACTTGCATTGGAGTAAAATGATTTAATAATGCGGCTCCTCTAGACTTTTTAGACTTTTTGAAATGTTACCGGTATGAATCTATCAAATTTGGATAGTGATAGTCATTTTGCCTTGTAAGTCTATTGAAAAAAAATACTTACTTGGCTCCTTGGCATTAGGTGACGGACCGAGTTGTAGAGTTTGGCTGTGTCAAGTGAACAGAGCAAACTTGCCACTCCAGACGAGGGCAACTTGATTTTTTGGGGGGTTATTTTGTTCCACAGTGTCATTTTACCCTGAACCCTGGTGAGATGTCAGTGTGGCACTGAAAAATAGATAGTGTCTTTTGTCAATTTGGATATTTTTATCTTCGCAATCAGTGCCAAAGAAAGCAGCCTTTCACGTCCACCACATGGGAAAAACTGTAATACAACCAGTTTGAAATTTGATTTGCTACAGCAGATGGCTTAATAGTGGTAACCAACAATAGATTTCGATTGGTTCTTTTACAGCACTTAGTACAACAAAAGGTAATCTGTCCATCTACACTGCATCTTTTTCACACAAATAATCAATCTTCCTGTATTGGCAGCAATAGACACAAAGCAAGGAATTGTTCAGTGAAGAAGAAAAGGTACCCAAGAGAACAGCAATTAGCTCCCAGTGTGTGAGATTGGTTGGTTTTTTCACAGCAGAGACGGACAGCCAGGAACGCAGCAGACGGCAGACTTTAAACAAATCTGCCTGATTGCCTGTTTCACTGATCCGTCTCTGAATGACAGGGCAGACAGTATGGAGAGGTCTCCTTCTGATGAGTTATTAAGGCCGTGGCAATTCCATTTGCACCACACAGGGAGGGAACTATCAGCACAGCATGCAGGCCATTACCACTGATGCCAGTGTCTTTGAAGTTAATTACAATCATTATGAATTTGAGTTATCTGTGTGGTTAATGTGTTTGATCTCTCCAAGTCAGATGACACTCATACTTTCAGACTTGCAGACTCTCTAAGTGAGTGATATTTCCTTTCTTGGCAGCAGTTTCTAATAAAGCATACTTTATAAAATGGGTTCATAATTTGTACCAAATAATGTAATTAATTGTTCGCAATTTTTTAAGGCTTTATAGTTCAGTAATGAGAAAAGCTTTTGTGCGGCTAGATTGTGTCATTTATGTGTGTATAAAACCTCCTCTAGCATGCATGTTGCTTGCTTGTCTTTTCACTATAGCTCTGTTTAATTCTATCAAACCAGATTAAACCTGTACAGGTTTTTTTTTAATGAGCAGAGTGGATTTTGTCAAATTTTTGTCTTACTAATGTTTATTACTGATCTTTAGAGCATTTATCAACAGTTTGTTACCCATCAACAAAGCTTTAACTTACAGTAAGAGCTTAGTTTCTCTTACACACAGTGATCAGAGGCACTTAATCTTTTTGGATGTGCATAAATAGATGTGCTAAATATCCATTTTCAGTCAGGAAAATGTTCAGATCCTGACTTTTTACTCTTATTTGAAGGTCTGGCAGCAGTAAAGGTAGATGATGCAACCCCGTGTCCTCTTTGTCCACTGCCCTCTAGCCATATTTCTGTTCTAGTTAAGCTGTTTCATCATGTTTGATGGACAGAAGCAGCGTATTTGCTTTATGAATAGAGCAGATCTGTCATGCTGCCAGTCGCCCACTGCTACAGTTAGCTGACTGATTGATTTAGATGCAAGTTCCCTTGAGAGTGACATTCTCTCGTCAATGACAGACTCTTTTTCCTCTCTTTCTTTACATCTTTTTTACCTCTCTCTCTCTCTCTCTCTCCATCTTTAACTCTTCTTCCTTCCCTCTATTTTAAATAGCCGCAGGCACGAGCACCTCGTTGACTTCAGCCTTGATGAAGGACACAGACGGTCAATAAGTGCTAATGGCACGCCGACTACAGATGAGCACATAGCTCATCAATAGCAAACAGTGGGCTTGTTACTCAAGTGCAATCCTGAAAATGCCATCCTACTTTTAGCACTTTGATTACACAGTCTAGTGTCCATCTCCGTGATGGAACAGGACCTCTGACATGCAGTAATTACATTTCTGTTAAAGCAAACTGCTTAGTCTTTTTGAAGCTTTCGTCATCATTTGGAAAATCTGAGTTTGTTCAAATGAAACCCCACATCATCACAAACTATTTGAATCACAAAAGTGAACACTGCTTATTCTGGTGTAGACAAGCACTGTTACGCCATCTCTGACGTGCAAACTTTAACCGGAGTAGATACTGTGATTTAAAATTCATCACTCTCACTTATCATATACAGTGGTAAAAGGTAAATGTACTGCATTTATACAGCGCTTGTCTCAGTGACATCCTCAACCATTTTACACCGTTCACAACGAAAATAAATTGATTCAACAATTTTTTTGTACAATAAATATATTGAAGCTTCAGTGATAAATATCTGCAATTATTTAAGGCTTTGACAGGGGATGGGGGTGGTAAATGAAAGACAAGGATATCAATCAGTGCACCTAAAATAATCTGATAATAACTTTCTAATAATTGCAATTTACCTTAAAATCGAGAAAAACTTTTGACTTGCACTTGCAGCATAAATAAAAGAAACTAAGCATTCAAATACAGCTTTTGATGTGATTATAATGCAGAGTTTTTTTTCACACATAAATCCATTTTTGGCGGCCCGCCCTTATTCAAACACTTGCCGCCACTTTTAATGGCTACCTTAAAATTGACCTGGCCCATGGGCCAACCTTGTAAAAATGAAATTGTAGCCTCATTTTATTGATGTGCATGTACCTTGTAAAAATGAAATATAAAAAATAATGTATATATATATATATATATATATATATATATATACACACACACTATTTTGTTACTGATGGCACAACTTTCATAGCGCAGAGCATACTCTGGGCACAGACAGAGCAGGCAGAGCACCAGGTGCAGTGGAAGTGAAACTTAATCTTTCATTACACTGTGTCTAAGTCTGCAGCAGCTGCGCCTCTCATCCATCGATCTGATCAACAGATTAATTTTCCATCCCGCGACTCATACTCCTAAAACACCTCAAACTGCTGCTTAGAGAAAAGAACCCATGATGAGTTCCACCTGCACTGCGTCCACTGACCCGCAAAAGCATACAAATTTAGAGAGGGGAAACAGAATGATAAAAAAGACATTGCAATAGCAACGATCATAGCTTCAAAGAAACATTTGGGTCAGCCCCACCTGACAGAGGTCAGGGCTAGGGCTAGAATGTCATTAAATCCTAGAAATGCCCCTGCATATACCTGACCTGTGTGGGGCTGCTGTAACTAGAGTTGCCTCTCGGAAAAAATTCATTGATTATATACACTGATGAATTTTATTAATATTAGTTTATTAGGTGGCCCAAGGACAAAACAAGTGAAGTATCCCTGCACTATGGGCACAATTCACCCCATTCTCATACTTGTTCTTACACTGGTGGCTGAAGCTATCATAAAAGGTGCACATTAGATAATCAATATCTCCTATAGATAAATTTCTATAGATGTAGATTTTTGTTTTTTAAAAGTGCTATATATAGCCCTGCTCCAAAAGATTTCCTGGCTAACACTCCCCTCCCACCAATATCTGACTGTCATTTCAGCTTCTTGTATTGAACCTTTATTCGACAGCTCTCTTTTTCACCCACTGAAGCTGCAGTCAGACAACTTCTTGAAGGCTGGAAATCAGTCTTTTCAGAGCGGGCCTCGTTATTTCTCCACCTGTCTCCTGGAGAGACTGTTGCCGTGCGGTGATGCTAAGGGCCCAGCTGGGGGTAAATGACATTGCTTGAGTAGGTAGGCAGGCGCTCTCCAGCCATCCTCTTATCAGCTCTGCCTCAAGCACCGTGAATACAGAGTTGTGCAAAGGGTGTGGGCGATGGGCGGCGGTGGTGGTGGGGTGGGGTGGGGGGCAGACGATATCAGCAGCCATGAGGGGGAGCGATGACTCACTTCCATAGTGCCCTTATCTTATGATGAATGCAAGTTGGATGCAGGTATAAGATACATCATGGCTGTATCCATGCGGTTTCAAGGCTTCAGCCATATTCTCCGTTACCCACTCATCCTTTGAAAAGTGTCCTAGACCCTCGGCTCTGTTGGCTTTTTGTCATTATGCTGTATTGTATTCACTGCCATCATGCTGGCTCAGCTCCAGACACAAAGAAAGCCTCAAGGATAAAACTGCACGTTGCTGCTGCAGGAGCATTATCATTAAAGATCCCCAATTCTTTCACCCTTTAGACACTGGCCCTCCTTTTATCTGTGGCCGACTGTTGATCCATGTGACTTCACAGCGAGGAATACCATTTTCTGATAATATAATCCCTTCTCCGGTCCAGACCGGATATCTCTTATATTCGTGTCTCTCCCCAGGAGAGTCTGACACGAAGGCTCGTAGTTTCTAGGCTGAATGCATCCCTCGTCCTTATCGCTCCCTCCATATTGTGGCTGTGATGCACGCTGGGTGGGAGGATGGACTGCGAGGGTGTTGCTGTGCTGTCTGATTAAAACAGGAAGTGTAAGAGGAAGCAGTTTAACCCCTCAAAATGTGACTGTTGCTCAGTTAATAGTCGCAACCAAAATTATACCACATTTCCCAAGAATTTGCAACATTTGGAGTGAGTAATCAATTACAGGATGATCTGAAACTTCTTACTAGCACTTCATCTAAATCAGCCATGTCCATGACAATGTATAAATTAAACTTAATAAAAATACTAAATGGGCTACAACAGAGAAGAAATAGATGAGTTGTTCTCATTTTTTTGTTGTTAGAAGCAGCTGGCCCCCAGGTATTTTCACATCTCATCTGCTCCCCATTCAAAAAGTTTGGACACCCATCTAAGATATCAAGTCAATATTCAGAGCAAACAGATTTCTTTCAGTGTTTTTCTCTGCTGTCAATTTCTTTTTCTTTTGTTCAGCCTCAGGTTGTATTGCTACACCTAGAGAAGCACAAAGGTTTAAGTGATATTCCCTTCAGTTATCTAATCGCTTGACTGCTTTCACAAAGCGGTATTATTTTGTTATTGAGTTTTTCTGGGACTGAGGGATGTGATGACATGCTCTTGACGTATGAAATGTGGTGGTGGTGACCTGGTTCTCGAATAAGGCATATGCAAGTCAGCATTTGAACAGGATGTGACACCATTCCTTGTCAAGGCACTGCATCAATAAAATTCTGAGGGACTCTGACATCTCGTAGATAATGTAAATGCGGTACAGGAAAGGCATGGGTGGAAACAAAGGATGATCTCGAATATTTCTGAGGTTTTAGAACTTGCTGCCTTTGTCCAGACATAAAACAATGAGTCCATTTAGTTGACTGTATGTATTTTTCCTTTACTAGGCAGACGTCAGTGGCTGAGGTGGGCTGGTCTTCACAACCCATCATGGATTTCAACTGTCGGCCACATTACCATCCAAAAACCTCCTGTCCTGCTGGCTCTATAACATCCTCGTGTGTCTGAGCTGTGACACTTGGGACACCATGACGCAAATGGACTACAAATACAGCCTTTTAGGCTCCACAGTGGATGACTACCGCAAGAGACCATTGCTCCTGCAGGTGGATGACACGCCCATGAACCTGTTTGCGGTCCTGGAGGTGAAACGGGAGCTGCCAAGACGCTGGAGTACCCTCAGCTGCTTCCGCAAGATCCGAATCTACAGCTTTCTGTTTGGCCTGGCCATCATGTTCCTTATCATGGCCTCGTATATTCTGACAGGAGACAAGAAGGGTCTCCTGCTCACCCCTTCACCCTACCACTTCAGCACCCTAGTCAGCCCAGGACCTTTTGCCTTCAACCTCTCATCAGTCAAGGACTATGCACATATCAAATTGGTGGTCAAGTCCATCACAGCCAAGGTGGAGTTTCGGAGCAGTCGACAGCTCCCAGAGCTCAAGGCGCTGGTTAACAGCGAGCCACATGTGAGTATAACTCATATCTGCCCTAATACAGTGGTTCCCAACTGGTCCACTGAGTTCAGATTTCCTCAGTCAGTAGTTCAATGTCTGTTTTAATTACCAAATATTCAGTTTTATTTCAAAATATGTAAATAACACGTAGGCTTAAAACAGGGTATATGTGAGGACATTGGAGGCTTTGCCTGGACCTCTTTGGGGGGAAAAGGCAAACTGTAATAATAATATATAATAATTTCTGCTGATTTCTTTTAAAATTTGGGTGAAAATATTTTAAAACTTTTTAAAAACATTTTGTTGAATTTGTTTTTATTTTTGTTTTTTTTGTGGATTTTCCTTTTCTCTAAAAAGCCAGAAACTGTAAAAAACTGAATCTATTCATCTATTTCAATTTTTCAACCAACACTGCAACTGAAATAGTGTTTATTATTGCTTCAAGACCAGTGCAAAGGCACAAAATATCAACAGGCCAAATAATAGTGAGAACAGGGCAATGAAATGATTTTTGTTCTCGAAAAAAATACTAAATAAATAATAAGTTCTCATACTTGACTGCAGTTAACTGCCCTTCAAAATAAAAGCTATGAGCTGGAAATGCATGGTACTTAAAAATAAAGTCTGTTTTTCGCAAAATGACATGGTCATGAGTCAACATTCAGAATAAACCTTCAACCCACTTTTGGATCACGACCCACCACTTGAAAATCACTGCAGTAATATATTCAAAAAGATCTTAATTCTATCAAAAAATTGATTTTGTTATCAGATTTACTGCCTTAATGAATACCTCAGTGTTTAATAGTATTTAATAGTGTAAATGTTATCTCTTTATTTTAATCATTATACAAAACATGGCCCAGCGGGATATTGATCTCTCTTTTAATTGGCAATCACAGATCTGTCTTAAAGCATAATTAAATGCTAAGTGAAAAGGTGATTCATATCAGTATTCGTGCCTACATGCCGTCTACACCGGGTTCAATACAGCTACACTGTTGCAATTCCCCACTGGTTGCACTTTCTAATTTAATTTATAAAAGAGATAAAACTGCTCTGAAAGCCTTGTATAACACTTCATGTCACACCAGATAATTGCATATGACTAACCATTTTTTTTGCAGAAGGGATTTAAAGCTCAAAGTCATCCCACAGTCTCCCACCACATTGGCCCTGTGGCTTTCTCGCAGTGTCCGTCTCACCTCAAAAGCCTGGTTCAATTAATTGTTAATCCTAATGATAATGGCTTGTGCTAGAGCTATTTGCAACATAACTAATTTCTTATTGAACCAGCTAATGAATAGGAGAGTGTGGCCGCGGGACAATCAATAGCATGTCTCAGGATGGATCCGGCATTAATTGTCCTTAAAGTAGCTGCGTGTCTCACAGGTATTGAGCGAGTCATAGTAACATGGGCCTCTGTTGTGTTTGATCACCAAAAAAGGCTTGTGAAGTGTAAATGAAAAAAGACTGTCGCAAATGTGTTACCTCACGTCCACAGTTGAGGATGAGTTTTACTTTTTTTTGTCGTACTTTTTGCTTGAGTACAGCACACTGGATTAGAAATGAAACAATGAAACTACAAGTACTAAATGCTCAAGTCGACAGTCGGCCGTCAGTCAAAGTCAAGCCATCAGTGAGCATCTGTCAACCTGATTACTGCAGTAAACAATTGTTGTAAATGGTCATAGGTCTATCCAATAGCATCCTCATGCAATTTGGTCTGCAGTCATTGATAGTGCCCCCGGGAAACCAACAATGAACTGAGAGGTTCCACTTTAAGGGCCCTGACACACCAGGTCAACATTGGGCTGTCAGAGAGATTCTTTTGCCCTAGTTTTTGCATTGAGTCTTGCACCATTATTACTAGTCAGCGTTTGTCAGCCTCTTTATGGCCAATTAGGAGCCTGTTAGTGAATGAAATGATTCTGATTGGCAGTGAGGAAAGCAAACAAATGACTTAAGTCAAGAGGGCATGAAATCACCATTGAGTTCATTAGCAGAAATGGTTTGTAATTGTTTGTTATGTGCGGTAGCATACTGTAAATATTCTTTGCCCTTTCAACATTGTGTTGTGTTGTTAATGTGTTAACAGGCTAGCTAGTGTGTTGAATCCATCCTGCCAATCTTAAGGTTTCCCTGTTTGAATAATGAATAAGGTCTACCACAGCCTGCTGGTACGAAAAGTTATTACAGTTATAGTTGCAGTTATTGTTACAGAACGTATGTGCTATTTAGCTGTTGGCTATAGTCTTTGCAGTTTGTTCAGTTCAACTTTTTGGCAGAGACAACACGAGATGACGCAACAGTTTGTGAGATGTTCTGATAATGTATTTTCCCTCTCATTACCGGTTCCGATACCTGAACTTATAGCTGTCGATACCGATCCGAAAAAAAAATTAAAAACCATTTAAAAGCAGTGTACTAGTGATATTATTTTATCATTGTTGTATGGCATGGATGTTTACAGTAAGATTGAAGATTTAAAATTTGTAACACCAGTGCCATCCCTTGAAACTTAAGCCTAGCTGTTGCTGTTTAACCTGTGGGATTATTCGGTGTAAAATATGGCAAATTTCTGATATTTTGCTAACAGATAATGTTACACTATTTACAGCAAATCTTTTAATTTTTTGCTGCTCTAAAATACTGGCTGGCACAGCACAACTTGCTGTGTAGGCTGCTCTTTTAGAGTAACAAAGAAATGGTTTCTGGGGAAAATGCTGTGTGCAGAACTACTCTAAAGTTCATTACTATACTATGCTAATCATATCAGTACACAGACTTGCATGCGCGCCAGTACCCGAAACAGGGCATAACCCAATTAGGCAGTACAGGGGGTATTTCGGACAGCTCAAGTAACCACGATATCTTTTGTCACTTTGTCTTGGTCCTTTAGTGCTGAGGTTGTGCACAACCATACTGGGTAAACAGTAAAGGACTTGTAGCCCCTTTTAGGGCAGCGCATCAGAAAAATAATCCAAGTTTGTGTTTTATGGCCAAACACTAGAATGTGTTTGACTGGCCAAGTCAGAGGAGCCTGACCTCAATCCAAGTGATCGTGTACTTCAACTGCTGTAGACCAGATAGAAGGAAAAAAGCCCCCCAAAAAAGGAAAAGGTGAAGAGTATCAGGCAGAGCATCGACAGTAAAGACACGTGTCTGCTGTTGTCTGTTGGACTGTAGCCTTCAAACAGACAGTGAATACAAATGATTTTACACCAAATATTAGAATTCACCACTTCAACTTTGTTAACTTTCTGTCTCCAGGAGGACTGTGTATAAAAATGGCTACAACTCCCACACTGTTTATCTGATGTGATGTGGAAATAAAAAAGTAAGAACTTTACCGTGAAGTTTAGAGTCAACGCAGCAAAAAATGTCCATTTTAAAATAGTGTTTGACTGCATTGTATGTGCATTTCAATTTGCAGCCACTTGTCAACATGCATCTTAAGCCAATTTGCTGCCCCTCTAGAGACTCCTTCCTCCCTCACAAACTTGTCATGATCGTGCAGTTGGATCCCACACAGATGGTGTTTGCTTACACCTGCCAAAACAGTGGCCTGAACATGAAAAAAGTTTTTAAGCTGTTGAAACAAACCTCTTCCTTTTGTGTGTCTGTGAAATGACTGGAGGGTATTTATGTTCCATCGTGCTGCCTTAGAAATGATTATTTCAAGAGTTTGCACAAGGCTTTGTTTGAAATGTTTTTATATATTTGGGAAGTGCGGTGACTCAGCCTGCTTTCTTTGCCTTTACAGATGTTTTCTGCTATCCCCCGCAAATTCCTGTCTGGTGTTAAGAACCCATGCTGGTATGAGGAATATTCTGGGAATATAACCTCGGACCCATACAGGACAAACTTGTACGCACGCTATTCAAGGCGCTTCCGGACGGTGTTTCAGCACTTGAGGAGCACTTTCCGAGAACACTTGTTTCACCGCGACGGTAAACTCTACCGCATGCGGTGCCTTCCTTATTTCTATATCATTGGCCAGCCAAAATGTGGCACAACAGACCTGTATGACAGACTGAGGCTGCACCCGGACGTCAAGTTCACCACTTTCAAAGAGCCACACTGGTGGACCCGCAAGAGGTTTGGTGAGTAAAGAAAACTGTAATTTGTCGTGGTTAAGGCCTCCGGGCTCACACAATAATGAGAGCCCGAGAGCATTTAAAAGTGTGAAATGTGACTCTGCAGTGGTTCATTTTGGCAGAGACATACCTCAGGGGGCTTCAGAAAAGCACTCAGTGACAGGCGTTTGAAGGGGGCTCACCCTCAAAGGCGGGCCTGTCGGTTTCATGAGCATAATTAAAAATATCTCCTGTATACTTACTGTCATCACATTGTTAAGTTGTGTGGATTGTTTTAACTAAATTCCATACATTTCAGGAGGTAATTGAGGGGAAAGTCCTTTGGATATTTTCTGACAACTTCACACTATGTCAAACAGAATTTCTTTTTCTATATAAAAACCTGCAATCACTTTTTTTTTTTTAAATAATACGAAACCTAGCTGGATGTGAGGCCTGAATGTCACATGAATTAAGTATCTCTGATGCACGCAGTTCAATCTCCCAATGCAATTAACCGAGAAATGAATATTCAAGACCCATTTTGTGCTGTGCATGAGAATAAAATTAAACTGTTTATTTTCTACCTGAGAGTTGTTAGCCGCAAATTTACAGCTCTAATGGTGTATTTAAGTTCTTTATTGCCTCCTACGTTCAACATTTTGAATGCTAATAACCTTTTTCTGTTTCCCCCTCCTGTGTGCTATTACACCACCATCAGCTTCTTAGCAGTGCAACTTCCAACTTCCCCGTCCTCATACATAGATTGTTGAGCTCATGCGGTGGCTGTGCTCATTAATGGCTCAACTAGGACTGTACGCAGAAAGATCTACTGTACTTCACCATCATCTGGGACATAGATTTGTCTCTGTGGTAGAAAAGACTTGAAGAGAAAACATGAAAAATACAGCAAGTGATGCCTACTGGCACACTTTGAACCCACATGTGTGGGTGCACTATTTCCTGCACTTGTTTAGCAAACACTCGTTCCTTACGACACATCTTGCCACCATGAACTTTGCTTCCTTTAGTTTCTAGTTCTTGCTTTATTTTACAGCTCCCTAGCTACTCTTTGTGGATTTTATGCTCTCATTTTAAAAAGTAATAGAGCTATCATGCAGTTATTTTACAGGGTTCCTACAGCTTACTCCAAGTTTGAATTCCTTTTTTAATGCCACTCGGGATGACATTTAAGATCAATTATGCAATAACTATAATTGGGGAAGAAAAAAAAGACTAAGACTGGATTGCACCAACAAAGATGAACTTTTAAACCTGTTTAGTCATGGTTTATGTTTCAATTATGTTGCACCAAATTTTAAAACTATCTTAAAATTAAGAAAAAATACATTTAAACCTCCCTGTAAATCTAAGATTAGTTTTAACTCTAAACCTAGATCAAATTTAATTCTGTTGCACCAAAACTTAAACCTCCAATATAAACTGTAAACCAGGGCTAACTTTAAACATACAAATGAGGAGGTGTAACTTTTGCAATGGCTGCCTTTTTGAGATGGATTGAAAATTATCAAGTTCTTTGAAGAAAGTTGTGAGACAGACTCAACCCACTTGACTTTAATAATGATGAAGATTTTTTGTCAAGATACCAGTTCACCAAGGAAAATGTTTTGGAGCCAAACAGGAAGACTGGGCCAAGTGATATCACGAGTACCGTTACACTAGCAACTTTTTGGCAAGATAGCAACAATATTATTGTTATGAAGCTGTTTAAACAGTTAACACCCCTCCTTCACCTCTATTTTATACTTATATGTTTATTCATATTCATATTTTAATTTCTATATGATGCTTGCCTTGTACCTTGATCAAGCTCATTTAAATGGATAAACTTGGCTTTACTAAACCAAGATTAATTTTTAATAGTGCAACAGAGCTCTGGTTAAGTTTAAATCTGGATTTACTCATTTTAAACCTAGTTTTACTAAATTCACAGTTAATTCTCTGCTCTAAGCATTGCAGCTGGAAACAAAACATGAGTGTCTTTTGTTTCGTTAACCTGCATGACGTTGATGTGAGATGCATGCGGATAGTCTCAAAAATAAATAGATATTTCCAATTAGTTTGAGATGTTACAATGCAATGTCAGAAGGAAAGGGTTTGATGAAATACGACTTCCTATTTTCCACACATTTTTGGGAGTTTTGAAACATCAATTTAAGACATTTGAATACCAATTAATGCCATATTTTTACATTAATGAATTCCATGCCTTTTAAAACGTTTTAAGGAATTGCAGGAACCCTGTATTTAGTTAGACAGCAAATAATTTCATTTTATGGAGGGAGCTGTTGCATATTGTATGCCCTATCGATCCCTATGACATAAGACTACATATTGTCTTGATTTTGGATATCATAATATCAGAAGTGTTGTCCTTGTGGTTTAAAGGCTGAATTACAGTTCAGTGTTGACTTAGTCATTATATCCATATTACTGATGATTATTTAAAAAAAATCTAATTATCTAAAAAGAATCCACAGTCAACCCCACAATATCATCACAATGTTGATATTGAGGTATTTGGTCAAAACTCTTTGATTTTCTCCATGTTGCCCAGCATTATTTCAGGATTTCCCTTTAGCTTTGGTTAATATTTGCCAGTTGAGGTGGTGGAGACTTGTGCATTATCACATAATCACTTCAGTTCAGACTTTTTAGACACATGCACACAATCTACTGCCACAATCCTGGCTTACACTGTCGCTTTTCATGGAGTTTGAACAGGTGGCAATATGTCATTTTCTCAAACAAAGAGATAAACCCTCAAACTGTGTGTGGAGAGGTAAGCGCCGCCTCGCAGCAGACATCTGGTCGCATGGCAGTTCTGTCGTCTAAATGTGTGGAAGCCGGCGTGTGTTTGCTCTGCCATGTGCATCTGTGATGTTAAAAGAGCCACCGCACCACCACAGATGGGATTAAAAGCCGTGCGAGATCTCACTTTGGGCAAACTAAACCCTCTGTATTAAATATATCCAACCCCTCACTTAACTCACAGATGCACTGCTCCTTTAGTTTAAATTTAGTGACATTTTCCTTATGACACTAAAAAAAAAAGCATCCTGAGTCTGTTCCTTTCTTGGATGTTTACATTTTTTCTAAATAAAATGTAGTTCATAATTAGCACACAGCCCTGCAGTAACACTTTTAAAGAAGCTATGACTCTAAATGTGTTTCTCTGCTCCCAATAGAAGGCAAATCATTATTCTCAATACCTACCATGCTTTTTGTTTTCTTTTATAACTGAAACAGCCATTAAGATTCATGAATAATGGAGCATCTTCAGCAGCTCAAGAGGCAGGCATCGGGAGTGTGAGTCAGTGTATGTGTGTGTGTCACTAATGTGAAGAAATACTAGAAGAGGAAAAAAAGTGAAGAGCAGCAGTTAAACTGTAGGGCACCGATCTGTTCAAAGTCAGCTCTGATTAAGAAATCGGAAACAGATTAGATACTTTAATGACTTTATACTGAGTTGAAAGACGCGCACATATAGTGTGTAGATAATCTCATAATTCTCCTTTAAGAACAGCAGCTGCTTTATCACATCAGCGCAGCATGAGGACTCCATTTTTTAACGGTAATTTCTCACTGCAGAGGACTTATTCTTCTGCTTAGCAATGACTGATACATACACTTTTTTCGCCTGCAGCTATCTGTCTAAAAATTACCTAATGATTTAAATAATTTGACTGGGGGGGGGGTTGGCATGTTACTTGTTGAGCAAGCTATACAGTATTGGCCATATTTTTCGGAAAAAATTCATCCAAATTCTCACCGCAAATATCAAAGGAAGCTTAACAGTCGCAGCCAAAACGATCCTTTTGAAGTTCATCCAGTTGCTGACTATGCCCCTAATCCCTCAGAGAGCCGCAAACTGGTGGATTGATCAGTCTGTGTGCAAGACGTATTTTAATGTGTTCAGTTTGAGTCGATAATTATTTGAACCTCATAAAGCCGCGGGATGTGGATGAGTTGTTTGCCTTAATTTGTCTGCCTCGTGCCTTTGCAGCGTGTGATGTTCCGTAGCAGCAAAATGCAGCTGTATCCCAAGGACATGGGTCCCTCTCAGTTATTGTCCCCCCCTCCCTTGTTTCCCATCCTTTCATCTTTGCTGCCACTCTCTTTCTTTCTCTCTTTCCCCTCCTAGTGTTGCACTTAGAGCTATGTCCTGGTAATCAGCACTTTTCTCTTAAGACATCCTTTGAGGACACTCTGAATTCAAATGGTCTTGTTTTGTATTTATTTATTTCATTCCCCCCTCAAGGATCCACTCAAGCGATGCAGTGAAAAGGTGATTTGATGCAATATGCGTCACATAACTTTCTGAGAGGAGCAGTCTGAATCTTAAGCAGATGTGCTTGCCGTATATACAGTGCCCATTATTTGAAAATGGTGTGACGCTTCTTTCATATCAGGAAAACAAAAAAACAAAAAAAGAGAGGAAGCCCTGAAGCAAGACACACAAGCACCATCACACCTCATACAAGTGTAACCGTTCTGGATTAATAATGATGCAGGCGGGGTGTTTGGAGAGTTTACTAGAGTCTTCTAATCATGTTTTGCTGCTAACTAGAGAACGGTGTTTTACTGCGAGACCATCAAAGCACCACTGAAAGTAACAGACGCCTGAGCTACCTCATTATCCCCAAGTTGCATGGATAGTCCTAAGTCCTACCCTGAATCTCCACAATTGCCAAGTAAATTGTAATTATGCTGTGGACCACAACAGCTCAGATGGAAAACACATTTGCTAGTCCTGCATTTAAAGCATTAAGTTGACATTGGCCCTTAATTGGAAACAGAGAAAACGGAGCAGTACGGTATTCCCTGATGAATTAGGATTGGATCTGAACTTGGATTTTATTAGGTCACACCACAGTCAGGACAACACAGAAGCCTTAATGACCTCCTTCAGTGTGATCGCAGAAACACATGGAGAGCAGAGGGCAGCCAGGAATGAAACGTGCTCAACCCTTTGAAACCTGGAGTGACATCACTTTCTCGTGCTTTCACAAGTATTTTAACCTTTGAACCTTGAGCAAATTGGTGTGATTTCTTTGAACACCATGTGGAAAAAAGGCAATATGCAACTTAATGAGAAATACTCCAAAAATTAAAGGAAATTGGCAGATTTATAAAATTAGATGATGTTCTGCTGCTCTGTCTGTGCCCCGGGTGTGCTTCAAGAGTGTGGTGCAATGAATAGCCAAGTGGACTCAACAGGATTCCAGCTCCAAAAATAAAACATCTATTCGTGGTGGGCCACCATATAAATGAATCTGTGGCAAATCCTGTGTACCAGCACCTGGAATTTGGTACCGAGACCAAACAGTACTGATTTTCTGTACTTAACTCTTTCAGTAATAACAATGAGTCCAAACTTATAGCTGCTAGGCAAAAGTGATGGGAGAGTGTAATTATGAACTGGAACAAAGTGTGCTTACAACATACTCTGCTTCACCTAGGTTGTAAAAGGAAGATAAAGATAGTGCTATTTCACTGATAGTGATATGATTCCAGTCTAGACACGGGGTATGGTACACTTCCACACAGATGAGTGACCGGGTTTCACATTTTCGGTTCTCTGCTGTAATGACGTAATTCAGTCGGCACCCTTAGAAGTACTGAGTCTGGTGCCCAACTTTAGTATTTTCTTATAGACGCACATTCTCAGTAAAGCCTGAACTTTACTGTCAGTCAGTTTGCCCATCTTTTCTTCCTTTTTTATGTTACAAGCTGTTGTGTGTCTTTTGTGTTGTTTGTTCCGCTTGGAGAGTACCTACTCTGATATATAAGCTACAAAACCTCTTTCTAAGAACTATGGATGGTTCCCAGTTCTTGTGGTGTAAAAGAAAAAAAGAGGAACTATGAAAAACTTCTTGTGTACCAAAAATGCCTCAGGTCTAACCTTAACATTTGTAGTCTTATAAAGAGTCTGTCTGTACTTTTTACAAAACAGAAGATCTGATAACTCGCCAACAAAAGTAGACATGCACTAGAGATATAACTGTACTTCAGAAAGTTTATCAACCATCTTTGTTTTTTTCCTCCACCAGGTATCATCCGTCTGAGCGAGGGCTTCCATGATCGATACCCAGTGGAGGACTACCTGGACCTGTTCGATCAGGCTGCTTACCAAATCCAGGGCAACCTCACAGCAAATGCCAGTGGAAGCCCCAGCCAACCTAACATCATCATAGGTAAGCCAAGTATTGTATGGTTATGTTATTTAATGATAATCATAATAATTTGCTGTATGCTATTTAAGTTGTAGCTCACAAATTGAGTCTTTGATCTGTGAACTGTGTCCAAATCAAAATTATCAAAATTATGCACTTTTTGATCGATATTGTAACCAAAGGCCAGCACACAGGATAAGCTTAGAATAAATTACTGATGTTAAAAGCAAACCAAAACATGGCGTGCAAGGGTCAAAGCCACTCTATCCGTAATGTGCTGTAAAAAATATTTTGTTGATGCTTTATTTGGATTGGCTATTAATTATAATGAGCCATAGTAACTGCTGTATCTGGTGACAAAAAGGGCTGTGTCACAATCTGTGGTGCCTTTATAGACTCTTATATCCCCTATTTTAAAACGACAAGCTATCCATTTTACACTTTCCATCCTATTTATAGCAAGGACACTAGTTTACAGTTTTAACCGTTAAAGTTTGCCTCTTAAGGGATTTATTATAAAGGCAGAGATGTCCAGGGTCGATCCTATAGCTGAATCAATGAAAATCCAAGCATGTTTTAATGGTTTGGTATTGAGTAAAATATAATCAAATTCCTGTTCTTTCTTTCTTCTTCAAAGTGACACGTCTTCTCTCAAGCTGTTTGGGTCATGTCAGTTTCAGGAGTTCCATTCTCCAGATATACTTTTATTCAAATAGTATCAATAATTTGGGCTCATAAACTCAAGAGTTTGGAGCAAGGACCTTCAATATTTGGTAGCTTGTGAAAAGTAAGGTGTGTCTAGTTTGAGTCATATTAAATCAACATTTAGGTAAGTATTGGATTGAGCTGGGCAAATACTCAAAATTAAGGACTCCGATCCAGGTCAGGGCCAAAAAAGGACACCCCTATTCCAGTGCCTGTGGGATCTGAAATAAAGACAATCTTAGACTCCATCAGCCCATAACTGACTGATTGACTTGATTGTAAATCATTATAAATCAAGTCAACCACTGCCTAGCACTGGATTTTGTTCAACCCCAATCTAACCCTGAGCCCATTTTCAGTCCCATTTCTAATACAGTGGAAACTATTTATAATTATCAGAGTTAGGCCAGAAATATACTTGCTGTTAACTACGTGTACGCATGATGACTGCGACACCCCTGCGTAGGTTTGGCGCATTGGCTGTGAGTATCCTCAGAAATGAACGCTCATGAATCAAGTGAATGCCAAATATACAAACACATGGTTAAACAGCAAGTGTATCTCCAGCCTTACAGTGATCAACCGCTTTTATGGCTCAAAAATATTGGGACACAATCATTCTTATACAAGCGCTGTTTAATTAATCGTGTATAGCAATCAAGAAGTCTGACGACAGTATTTATTTTGGGTATTGTCATGCATGACATCATATGGAAAAATATAAAACTACAGTAACTCTTTTTTATTTAATTTACTTTACTCCCATGATTTTTACACATTAAAATCATGGCGGGAAAAAGACATTTTTTCTCAAAGAAAAATGTAGTCTCCTCGAAGCTTATGGCAAACTGCCAAAAACGAGATACAGCAGCTAGCCTTGGTGTTCCTCAAGCTTCCTTCTACTCAGACAATGAGAAACAGTCATGGCTGCAAGTGATAGATACAAAAAACAAATGTGTTGAAGAAAGCACCTGTGGTTGAAGCTACCCAGTGGTCAAGTGGATTAATAATACCTGGTCATGTAATCGCAGGGAAAACACAGAAGATAAATAGCTGTCTGTTACATTACTTTATATTTATGTAATCAGTTAACATATGTTAGTTAAATGTTCATCTGCATGAGAAACTTGGTTATAATAAATCATCTGCTAACATGGTCAGACATGATCACCATACAGTAATCAGTCTCCATTGTACCAACAATAGTCTTAAGTTTAATTGTAGCCCAGAAACTAAACATCAAATACAGATTTTCACACTGAGCAAGCAAATCAAAGTGTCATGTGAAACTCAGCAGCCCTTTGAGTGTCACACTATGACAGGAAGTTGCTGATCAGCACATGACTGTTACAATGAAAGCACCTCTGATTTTGTACGTTCAGAATGATTATCTAAAGAAAAATGCTGAGAAAAGATTCTGCTGAATGCGTGTAAAACATAGTCTGCCATCTCTCTAATCAGATCTCCAGACAGTTTTAGTCGTACGCACATTTCCTGTACAATGTAATCTCTGCCTTCCTGCTCTGTCTGAGTGTCGCATCATGTCCTCTGCTGTATCATCTTAGTTACTCAGGTCATGTATCAGCGCTGTGATTTGTGTGAGGAACTTGGACTGACAGTACTGTGTGCCCTCGTCAGGCTGCAGCCAATAGCGTTTGGCTTGTGGAGACCTGACACTTGACTGGAACTTCACTTGTAATCTCGCCTGCAATATTACAAAGCTGCGATTAAAGCAGCAGGTAGCTAGGCTGAAGCATGGAGCCGCGCTGTAGCAGCCACTCTCACTCCAGCCAGTGACGGTGATTTTTAAGAGGGGCGGTGACTCAGCCCTAAAGAGAGGCTCCAACAGCTTAATAATACCGGACTTCCTTCTGCTTCACTTAGCCACTTCACTGAAGTGCCGTATAAAGGAATCATTGTTTTTTTGTGTTTGTCAGGGCAGCAATAATATCCGCAGCGGGGTGGAGAAGTCTTACAAACCTCCGTCCTCTATCTGCATATCCTGCTCCCAGCGCCTCTGCTTCCATCTGTCTCTGTCTTTTCCCCTCATCCAAACACAATCTCAAAGAACTGCTCAGCTGCGAAGAAAAACTGATTTGAGTTTTCAACAATAGCCTTTTCAGACTTGACTGAGTTGGTGCATTGAGCGCAGCTTAGCATGCCGCCCTGTTTTGTTTCCCTCTTTAAATAAGTAATCCTTGTAAGGAGGGGGAGTGTGCAGAAGCCCCGCTCAGTATTCACACCATGCCCTGAGAGAGCCCAGCAAGGTGCAGGCCTGTGGCCAGGATCTTGGGCTTCTGACTCTCCTCAACCGCCGGCCAACACCAGAGGCACGCCGGTCTGGCTCCGCCGTTTGTTTGCCCTATTATGAACTCTCCCCACGGAGCAAAATAAGCCCTTTTAATGGACACCGAGACCTTTAAATAGACTTGATCGCTGTGTGTATCATTTCAGGCATAACTGCATTAGCAGCGATCCTGTTTCAGTCTCACCGTTGTCATCGCAGAAAATAGGCCCTGGCTATCATCCGTTTCTCTGAGGAAGGGAGGCAGATAAGGCCCGTGTTGTGTTCCCTCCAAATACATCACAGCTTCACTTCACAGATAAGAGGATAATGAAGGCACAGACAGCCTAATGAATCCTGGATATCATTTCTCAGCGCAGCCTGATAAAGTTTCAGCTCTCAAATTGTTTGAGAAACGACATCCTTGGACTTGTTATGAGCACCAGCACCATCGCTGTCTGGATTGCAGTCTTTCCACAATTTTACTCACAGCTGGAGATGTAATTGCTCTTGCTTTCGCACTTGCTTTCGAATCTTTCGTTTTATTGACTTGTTGCATGTGTGTTGGGAACGTGCTGTGTCTGTTAGTTACAGCCTCGATTCAAAGGCAATTATACGAAGAAGTTGAAACAAACTTCCATTTGTGGCTCATTACTGTATGTTTTTCTGTAGAACTTAATGGGGGATTTTATCTGTTTATACTGATTACTTCCAAAAAATCATTGAAAATCAGATAAAACAAAACTCTCTGGGTGAAAATTGGATCTTACAAACATACTGAGCTGTGCAAACACTCGACATAAGAGCTTTGGGGGAGTTTGGGGCACCATTGCCACATTACATTATCTGTACTGTCAATGTGACAGTAGAGTCTTACATAAAACTGGAAGTGTCTTTTTGAAGCAGTAAACATAACTTTTAATTGCTTGAGGACATAAAATGCATTTGAAATCTGTCTTCATTATGTAAAATCTGCTGATTATTTGATGATTCCCCTATTAATTAATAACTTCAGTAGTTTTCAAAATGTCAAAATATGATAGAAAAGATGTCCTTAGATTACATGTTTTGACCAAATATCTAAAACCCAAAGATATTAAATGTACAATATAATATACCAGAGAAAAACAGCAAATCCTCATCTTTGGGAAGCTGAAACATAAAATTCTATTTTTGGCTTGAAAAAATATTAATCAAAAGTTGCAGATCAAATTTTCTTTCAAAAGACCTGTGACACTCAACTTGCGGCTTGTGGGCCTCCTGACAGAGGTCTGGACAAATCATTTAAATATGAATTGTTTGTTTGTTTATGGCTTTTGGCCTCCTAGCATTTTGTATTATGTCCCTGGGCAAAGCCATTTTAGGTATTCCTGCAGTAGACTAATCAATAGCTTAACTAATTTTTCTACTTGTAACTTCAAAAAAAACCTTGGTGGATGTATTAAACAGAGGAATAAGAATTCAACTACACGTATCAAATGTAGGCAAAAGAGTGAGGAAAAAAACTATGGAAACGTGTCTGTGTGTGTGTTTTGTTTTGTGTCTCCATAATTATATGTATATGAGGGTCTCTGTGCATGTTTTCCTTTGAACCACTGTGGGCGTGTTTTCCAGGAGAAGCCAGCGCGTCCACCATGTGGGATAACAACGCCTGGGTGTATTTCTACGACAACACCACAGAGGGAGAGCCTCCCTTCCTGATCCAGGACTTTGTCCACGCCCTACAGCCTGATGCACGCTTCATCATAATGCTCAGGGACCCAGTGGAAAGGTGAGAGTAATCTCTGTTTTGCCGCCTCCTACTGTATATCCACACTGAAATGCAATAAAGATGCAGATACAGTTCTGATATGCGCACCACCACCTTTGTGCCTCTATCATAGCTGTTTACACTGCAGATACAGATGGATACTTTTCCTGTTTATAGCAAACAAAAGACCCACTGTTACAGAAGACGTGTTGCCTTTTACCCAGTCTGGCTGTCATGTTTCATTATGATGCCTTTATCAGCACTGTGGAAAACCAATGCCTGCAAGGCATTGTGTTTATACTGGGATTACTTTATGCTATTAACATCGATTTGTACTTCAGACAATGTCTGAACATGCTCTCTATAATTGCTTTTGTCCTGATATTGAAATGTACCATTGAAATACATTATTGATATGCGTATTTGCATTCCTGTTAAACTGTTCTTCAGTATAACATTCGCAATGATTATGCATGTTGCAATAAAAATTATTCTCAGGATCAATATCTTTCTCTATATCATGCAATTTTTATGCTCAGTCCCAGGATTTCATATCCCCTATTCCCTTTTAGTCACCCATCATTGAAATATCCGGCTGGAGATGAATGCACTCTGTTAAAACTCTGTCATAAGCTGGTTTTAATGACCACTTATTCGAATATTGTTCATTTAGTTCTGTGGGTACTGATCCCATAGAGAATAACCAGTCCTGCATCACTTCAATGGCAATCACTTACAAAATAAAAGCATAATAGTGCAATAAAGTCCAGTCCCAGGATGACTGCAGGGGTATATTTATCCAAGTCATTAAGTTCTCAAGACAAAAAATTCCCTCAATCATCAGAATAAATGTTGACATTGTACATTTCTGCAAGCCACAGATCTGTAACTTGTGTGCATTATTATGTAGAAATTTAACATTTCTTTACATTTGATCAACGCTGTGGATAAAGTTTGGTTATGTTAAGGCACAAGGCACAAGTATCGTTGTATTACAGTCAGAATGAGCCTCAAAGGAATGAAAACAGAAGGATTATTTTGGTTGACCAAATGTTTTATCACTATACTTAAGACTTGAAAGCACTTTTATTTTTTTATTTTTTTTTATTTTAAATGGGAGTATGTGTAAAAACTCTCCATTTTGAAAATAACTAAAATAAAGGTGAGATTCTCACTTCAGTTGCTTTTTCTTTCCAATATTGTTGACAAGCAAATGCACACAGTATCATTATCCTCAACTTCCTATCACGGTATACCTTAAAATAGGTATGTCGCTACAAACCAAGTGCCTGCTGCAGTTGACAGATTTTTGATGCAAGACAAAATATGCTTGAAAACAGGTTTAAAGCTGCTTTAGTTAAAAAATAAATAAATAAGTAAATAAATAGTCTAAAAAATATAATAAAATAATAAATTAAAAATAGAATAAATATCGTAAAATAGGACATTTAAAAAATTGTTCAAATTTGTTTACATAGCATCTTTTTTTCTTTCAGGCTCTACTCTGACTACCTTTACTTTGGTATTGCCAACAAGTCTGCAGAGGATTTCCACGAGAAGGTGTCCGAGTCACTGCAGTTATTCGAGGGGTGCCTTACGGAGTACACAATGCGCTCCTGTGTGTACAATACTACTGTCAACAACGCCATGCCAGTGAGTGCACCCACCCTCCTGCTTTTGTCTCACAGCCCGGCAGAAAACCGCAATTTAGCGACCAGCGTATTAGCTGGTGGGAAGAAAGAAATAGAAAAAGGAGTGAAAAAGACAGATGGAGTGGAATCTACACTTCATTAGCACATGCTAAAGCTTGCAGGGTGGACTTTATGAAAAGGATTGGCAACAGTGTTACCGAGCAGGGCAGCGTCTCGAGCCTCTCTTTGTACTAGAAAACTAAGTTTACCAGTGGTGTGAACTTCCTTCTTACGCACTAAAAAGATTAGAGTTAGCCAGTGCAGGGCCTCAGTGTTGGGCCCTCGGCCAGCTTTTCCCACAGTGCCCTGAGGCAGACTGGCTGAGAGGGGGGGGAGGAGGAGACCGTCCTCTTTTGGCTCCCCCCTCCGGGCTGCCTTGTACTCAAAGGTCCTCCTCTCCAACTGCCACTGACAAGCTTTATGGCCCTCTGGGAGCATGCTCACTCACTGCCACTGGCCTAATTGTCCATCCACTAATATCTCCTCAGAGTTATTAGACCATGTGAAAAGCATTACAGCTGTCCTGACAGCAGTCTCTCATGCCTGTGGCTCCTCGATAAAAGTTTTAGTGCTCAGATTAGAGTCCGGGGAGAAAAGGGGAATAAACACACAGCATGAGAACACAATTGGCCTTCAGTGTTGTACCAAATTGATTTAACAAAGGAAGAGTTGCTGGCCCGGCTTGCAATCATTTATTCTGAATGGCCTTTCAGTTTTGCTAAAGAGGCACAAGGACACAAAGATAATTCCTTTCCCAGTAACAAGGTATTTTATTTACGCCCACTGTTCTGCAACAAACTGTCACATGGGAATCTAAAAATCCATTTCTACAACAATTAGGCTACCTGCAAATGCTCTGGTGAAATCTCACAAGGGATCAACAGCCCAGTTATTTTTGGAGAATATTTTAATGGAGTTTGGGATTGTTTAATCTAAAAAAATGTCAAAAATAGCTAAAAACATCCATCACAAGTTATCAGAGCCTAAAGTGACATCGTGAAATTGCTTGTTTTTCCAACCAACTGTCCATTATCCAAAGATACTGAACTTACTGTGACATAAAAAACAAAAATATTCTCACATTTAACAGCAACTCAACTGTCAGAAGAAATGTTGTCATTATTTATTTGTGAAACACTATGGATATGTTACATTTGCACAATGCTGTAGTAATGTGTAGTTAGGTTTAGGCACAAAAGACCTCTGGTTAGGGAGAGATCATGTTTTGGCTTAAAATACCCCAATTTTAGGGTCATAATATCGCCAGAAAAAGCAGCAATGTGCCTGAAATGCAGATAATAGCACAGATTGGTCGTTACAAAACACCCACAAATCGTAGTCTGAAAAGTTGACAGAAACAAAGACAAGTCACTGCAAAATACCCTTCTTTAGAGGCTAAAAAACAAATAGAAAAACACCAACAGGTCGCTATAAAAACAACCCCTTTGAAAACATCAATTACACTCTTGAACATCAGCTTGGCATGCATCTCTTGTAGATGTAATACCCTCCACCTCCCAATGACAAAAGTCAGCTATATATTACACAACTTTAGAATCTTTGATTTGTATCAAACCTGAAAATGTATTCATGATTTACAGAAATGTACAATTTCAACATTTTCCTCTAGCAACTGGGCTGCTAAGAGATTAGAACCAGCAATTGTTTGTCATTTTTGAAAATTTACAATAATGGCACAAAACAAAATGCAACAACATTATGTAAGGGTATAAATAAAGCAGCATGTGGTCCACTGGCAGGTGGTGATGCAGGTTTCTAAATCTAGAAGAAACTCCATCTTTCTCAGATGCCTCAACCACTCACATCACGATACCAGCAACTGTTCACATAACCACACAGTGCCTAGCATTTCCCCGCCTGTGCACACGGGGAAGATGAAAGAGAAAGCTGGCGGTATTCCCTTCCTCCTCCTGTTCATCTCCTTGTAGAGGTTTAACAATGCATGCGCCCCCGTGTCCCTCTGCTAAGGAGGAAGTTTCATGGTTAGAGCTTAGTTATCTCACATTGATTCTCCTGTTCTGTGTTCTCAGGTCAGGCTGCAAGTTGGCCTGTACATCGTGTACTTAATGGACTGGCTGAGCGTCTTCAGCAGGGAGCAGATTCTGGTCCTGAGGTTGGAAGACCATGCTTCTAACAGGAAATACACAATGCACAAAGTCTTTGATTTCCTTAACCTGGGTGAGTAAGCTTCACATCGCAACATGAGACCGTGACTGTAAGCATTCCCTCTGATCAATACAACACAGATTACTAAAAACAAGTAGGGATAAACAACAGGACTGGGTGATAGAACAATAATGATAATTATCTCAGTAGAATTTTCCTCGATAGATAGGGGTCAACAGATTACCAGGGCAGATATGTGGCATTTTTACGATTTTCTGTTGTTTTATTTTAATGATTGCCAATAACATGAATCAATGAAAAAGTGTGCTACTTTTGGCTCCACCGCAGCTGTGTATCTCCCTCTGGTCTTAAAACATTTGCTAAAGCCATTTAAACAAGAGTTTGTTATATTCCAAATTCTAAATTTCGACTGAAATATTTTCATTTTTATTGTAAATGCATATTGTTTCCAAATATTGGTTGTCGGTCTCATTTTAACAACTAATAATTAATATCGGTATCAGCCCTGAATTAACAATATTGGTCAACCCCCGATATAAAATGCTGGGGTGTCGGTGGATCAGTGGATAGAGCAGGCACTCCATGTATAGAGGCAGTGGGCCAGCCGCAATGGCCGCGGGTTCGATTCCAGCCTTGGACCTTTGCTGCATGTGGCCCTCTCTCTCTCTTGCCCTTTCACACCTTTACTGGCCTATCAATTAAAAGGCAAAAATGCCCCAAAAAATATATTTAAAAATGCTCAAAAAATCCTCCATATAATTAAACCAACCAAACGCTCCATAGAGGGGGCGATAATGCACCTTAAATGGTAACTACACTAGATTGGCTACCTTTCGCCAGCCACTAACGCACACAGCAATCCATAATATTACGGCAAAATTCAACAGACACATTAATTAATTATCAGTATTGTTTTGACCATGGATAATACACTGCTGACCACAATTAGGATCCATTTGTCAATCTATTGTTTTTTTTAATGACATTATTTTGACTATAATTGTTCTGAATCACCTCAGATTGCTGTTGGCAAATGTTGTCATGTTCTGGCAATTAATAATAGCTTAAGCCAGAATTAACCATATGATTTTTTCAGCTTTTACTCAGTTGCAAATATCAGCCTATAAGCTTTAATTAAATAATGATTTGACGTTTCTGGTGGATAATTATCAATACTGACCAATATGAAAATTTATATTGTGATAAAATTTTTCGCCACATAACCCAGCCCTAATGTATAACATTAAATGCATTTGTTTCAACCACAAATGTCTGCTGTTGAGGTAAGTACTCATGGGAAATAATGGAGTTTTCTGCTACCATGTTAACAAAGAGCAGCAGATGTACTGCATTAGGAAGTCATGTTGATTTTGAAATGCTTAAGTCATGTATAGCCACTAGCTTAGTAAAGAAAATTAAATTTCCCTCAGATACAGCTCTAAACTTTCTAATACCTTCTATATTTTCCGTATCAAAGATCCTTGGGGCGTACAGTAGATTGCTGTTTGTAACAGGCTAGGGTATACGTGCGACAGTCAAATACAGTTTTGCCTCGTAGCCCCCTTTTCTCATTGGTTCATCCCACATTTAATTGCCCCAAAGCTAAGACTTGCCTCTTCAAAGAGCTGCCAAAGATGCGATTACCTCCCAGTGCGTCAAATCTTCTGCTCAGAGCACCGCTGATACGCAGTGACATTTCAGAGTCCTTTACTGTAGTTTTGTTCCATTTGTTTAATTCTGCAGCAAAATCTGAAGTGGCCCAGAATAAAAGGAGAGATGTGAGAGAGGTGTTTCTGTGTGTTTTACAGGGCCGCTGACACAAGAAAAGGAGTCAGAGATCACAAGAAGTCCGGCGTCAAACACCAGGAGGCCGGCTGACAAAAACCTGGGACCCATGTTGCCCATCACTAAAGAGATCCTGCGGGATTTCTACACGCCGTTCAATGAGAAATTGGCCAAAGTGCTGCGGAATGACTCCTTCCTCTGGGAGAACAACTCAAAACTCTGAACAACCCACCTCCCCTTTACTTCAGTAAAAAAAGAAACCACTGACATGTCAGCCAGCCCCCTTCGTTTAAGCTCCATCTCTCGCAAGTGCCCATAAAAATCGATGTTTTTTTAATTTAAATTATTTTCTAAGTTATAAAAGACGAGATGAATCAAAGATAGAAAATAGCACAAGAGAGTGTGGTGATTTTGTGTGTGTGTATGTATGTATGTATGTATGTGTGTGTGTGTGTGTGTGTGTGTGTGTGTGTGTGTGTGTGTGTGTGTGTATGAGAGAGAGAGAGTGAGAGTGAGAGTGAGTGAGCGAACACAAGAGCGAAAGAAATGTTGGAAGGTCTTTATTGTTTTGCTTTTTTTGTGACCAGATGTACAAAATTAAATAGTGAATTCAAAGATAATAAAACAGAGTCCTGTGTTGTCTTTTTAAGTTTGGTTTGATTAATTAAAAGATAGTCCGCCACACAGAGCTGAAAGGATGATAGCGCTCGCCCTTTTTGTCCGACACAGCCGGGATACATCCAGGCAGATAAAAGACTTTGTGCCTTGATCATAATTCAGAGTCTCCCCTGCGTACTTCTACAGTGTATGTACTAAGAACAAGCTGAATGGAGTCGTCTGGTGTCAGAGCACAAGTTTAATGAAACAACACCGCCTTCTACTGGAAGCCACTTGTAATTGCCCTGATTCAACACCATTGCTGTTGATAACAATAGTAGCATCTAAAAGCTAAAAATACTACAGAACAATAGTACTCACATATTTTCTTATTTTAAATAACTAGGAAATTATAACCAAAAAAAACTGTGGTGTAAAAGAAGCAGGTCCAGGCACTTTAGGTCCTTTTAAGTTCCTCCTTTTTTAAAAAAAAAAATGATCCCCTTCCATGAACACCGCTGGTTTGAGGGACACCAGAAGTGCTCCTGCCGACCCCTTTTTTCTTATTTAACTTGGGCAAAAAAAACAAAAAACACTTTTCATCTCAAAGTCATCATGAGCATGATCAGTTCAGGTGCAACAATTAGTCATTTAATCAATCAAAAGAAAAATAATCCAACTATTTTGATAATTAATTAATAATTTCGGTCATTTTTCAAGCAAAATGTTTGCTGGTTCCAGTTTCTGAAATGTAGACATTTGCTGCTTTTGTTATTTATGATAGTGAAGGATGTAGTAAATGTATGATAGTCTTCAGGTTTTGCACGTTTTTTTGGACAAACTGAGCAACTTGGAGACATCACTTTGAGCATATTATTATTATTTTTTTTTTTTTTAATTTCATTGATTAAACAATTAATTGATTAATCGTGAAAATATTAGGCAGATTCATCAATGATGAAAATAATCCTTTGCTGCAGCCCTAGCGATCAAACAAGCAGAACGGGCAATATATAAAAATTTTCAGGTGAGGTTCGAACAACACTCAGGAAAGAGAATACATAACTGCTAATAGGATCCATCTGTAAATGACCTGCCTAGTTACTGCCTCGTATTTGTAGGAGGTTTGTCCACAACATTCAGAAACAACAACAACAACAACAACAACAACAACCAATGTCACAAGCTGAAGGTATCAAACTGAATTCCCAGGAACGTAGTAAGACACCTTAGTTTATATACATCAGGAGCTACAGACTCAAGAATAATAAATGAAATTAATTGTGACTTGGAAAACAATGACTTGCTCCCACCTCTGCCTGATCATGCCGCTATCCTTCACCGTGCATAAAAATTAAAGATATCAAATGGAATAAACAGGGATCCACTGCACATAGCTATTATATGAGTTTAATAATTTACCATCCCAAAAATGCTAAAAAGGTGCACGACAAATAAATACAAAAATAACACCAAAAAAAAAAACATAAAAACATCATAAAAAATAAATGTATAGATAATAACAGTTTGATAAGAATAATAACACAATTAGAATTATAAATATTATACTACCTTGATTTTTAAATAAATCTTAATGAAAAACACTGTTTTCTGACTGAAGTTGAGTGAGTCAGATAACTGAATGTAATTACTTTGTTCAAGCCCTCAAAATGATTTCCTCTCCTTCCTGTTGGAAGTGTATCCCAAAAACACAAAATGATTATCAATTAGTAGGGAGCTGAACTGAAAGGTTTTGATTGAATGTGAGGCCATTAAATCTAAAAAGTCTTGAAACAAAGACTTTTGAACAACTTAAGATAGAGACGTGCACGGCTGAACAAATTCAATTTATGAATTAAAGAAATGCAATAATTTGACATACTGACATAATACAAAAGTTGTAATATCCCCTTTCTCTGCACCAGAGGGCAGACAATGCTTAACAATATACAGTTGCAACTTGAATTTCCAGCATTTATTAAGTTGTGTCAACAGTAAAACAGTAACATTTCTCTAGCATCAACCACTGCCAGATGATTTAATGAGCTTTAAATAAAAAAGGTGCTTCAATTTCATGTTTCTCTTTTCTGGCAGGCCTTGAGCCTTCCTCTCAAACATTCATATCAAGACCAACTGACCCAAATACCACTGGAAAGCCTACTTCCATAACTAACAGTAAACCTGCATTCACACAGATTTATTGAATACCATTAGATCCCATTTTCCTTTGTTGCCATTTTCAAAAGGGAACGCAGCTCCTTCACTGCACAATCTCAAAAATGCAAGCAGTTTTGACTATTTCCTTCTCACTGAAATCAAGACAATCTGACAAAAAGTGACTGCAAATCATTTGCATATTTTGTTTGGAGTTGGACTGTCCATCTGGCTGGCTGAAGAGGTTCCACTTCAAGGAGAGCCTCTGACCAACTTCAATTTCCTTGGAATTCACAAACATTATCAAAGCGTCTTTCATCCTCGTCTGCACTGTATCAGAGTACAGTGACTGACAGGAAACTGGACAACTGCTGCTGCTGAGAAAACTCCAGAGAGTTTTTCAGACACACATTTTGCCAAAGATCCCACATTCCTTTTCATTGCCTCTGTGCTGAATCTTGGCCTCTGTATTCCAAAAACACAACCTGTTGTTGTAGGAAATTACACATTTTTTTCAGGCTGTACTTAGCTGTCTGTTGGACAAAAGAAAAACTCACATGGAGCAGATTTATGGCGGTATTACAGAGATGATGATATTTAGCAACTTGACCCCATCACATTCCACAAGGAAACAAGCCCAGCACAGTGGAGACTGGGGAGTGATGATAATAAACTGCACCCAAAGGGGACGTAGACTCAGAGCCTACAGGTGGATGCTGGGCTGGAGGTGGAGCTCAGAAAAAGGCTGTATGAACAGCAGTAGCTGCAGCAGTATCACAGTGTAAAAATAAATGATTAGTTTTAACTTTAGTTAGTAGTATCCGGGCTGCTTAACCCTTTGAAACCTCAGCAAATTGGATTGATTTCTCTCAAAAACATGGGGAGAAGGCAATGAGCAACTAAACACAAAATTACTCAAAATTAGAGAGAAATTTGTTAAGAGAAAAAGTTACCTAAAAATAAGCCCCCCAAAAAACAAACAAAAACACAAAAAGAACATAACCTGAAAATTAAAAAAATAAATAAATAAACTGTAAGAAATGCTATTATACACTCACATATGTGTAGCATTTCTGGACATTACCCATTTTTTCACAAATAAATTTTAAATAATTTCATCTCTTGTCTAAACTAATTTTCAGGCCATTGTCTTGTCATTGTTTCCTAATTTCCAACAAAATTAGGAAACAGACCTCAATTTCTTATGAGGCATCTCCTGCTCATTGCCTTTCTCCCAAAGTTTTAAAAGAAACCAAATGAATTTTCACAGGTCTCAAAGGTTTCAATGCTTGTGAAAGGCGCCTGGACACAGCACAAGAAAGCTGATGTCAATCCAGATTTCAAAGGGTTAAGGATTTTAAATTGACTGAATTTGATAAAAAACAGAGTTAGGGTTAAGATTAGACTACCTCCATTTATCTCCAGCGTCAGCTTAAAATTTTAAAACAAATAGTTTCTTTTTACTTGTGCAGTATACAGTAGAGTTTGCATCCATAGCAGAGCAAAGGGCACCTCAGACTATGACAAAATCTGGTGAACAACTTCAATGTGCAGACTTTAAACCACACAGTGTCACAAGGTGGGTTTCCATTAACCTCAAATTGCACAAATTGAAATTGTGAATACAAAATACCCTAATGGAAACACCTCAATTCAGAAAAATCTCCCATTTATCATTTTTAATATTATTATCCTCATCATTATTAGTAGTAGTATTATCATTGTCTTTATTCTCATATTATAATTGTGTTTTCTATTCTAGTCTTTTATTTTTGCATGAATTGTTTGATTTTATTTGTCCTAGTCATCAGGGAACTCAATTGCCAACATTGCTTATCTGTTTTATTGTCGGTACTCTTTATTGTCGGTTTTTCTTTTATCCAATTTACTTTCTGAATAATCGAAATTGCCTGGTTTCAAGTGCTATAATGTTTTAAATCCTGGTTCAATCATGTAAAGCACTTCGTGACTTTGTTTTGAGTGCTCTGTAAATTAAGTTGATTATGATTATTATAATTATGTTTTATTTTTGCCATGTATTTATTTATGAACTGCTATATACTTTGCACTTTCACCAGTTTTAAATACAAGAGTTTGTTGTTTTATGGGCATTCAACCTGTTGACATCATTTCTTTTATTGGCATCTTACTGCTTATGCATATGGATATTTCTTTTAAACTTAATTTTTATAATGTTCTTAATATTCTCATTTTGGGTTATCATTATCTTGTTTTATTTTATTTTGTTAACTTTTTTTATTTGGGAAATACTTTGTTCTTAAGCTTGTAAAGTGCTATATAAATAATGATTGTTATTATTATTATTAGTTTTAGTTTTAGTAGTAGTAGTAGTAGTAATAGTAGTAACAGCAGCAGTAGTAGTAGTTGTTGTGTGTACACATCATTACCTTCAATTACAGTGAGCCAACAGACACCCAAGTGGGAAATATGCAGCAAAACTAACAACACCACACAAACATCAGCATTCATCATCATAAATCAACAGCATGAAAAATTCACAATGCTTGTTCCAACAAACAACCAAAAGAAAACAAGTTAAGTCATTACCAGCGAGCTGAATAATTAACAAACAGTCAACAGATAAAAATTGCCTCCTTCACATTAATATGGCAGCAACATTTCAGCTGGGGACAACAAACAGCCAGCATAAGGGCGAAAGCCACGTTAGCCTAGCTTAATAATATGGCTAACCAGGCACAAGAACACCAACCAAACACAGCCAAGACATTCAATTATATATCATTTTTAGCGAAACTTACCCTGCCGAAGTGTAGAAGTGATTCTGGTTGTTGTGTCGGGGGGGGACAATAAATCCTTTGGCAACAGCTGTTGAGGTCCCAAGTCAGAAAAAAATCCAAGTTTGTTATGAGAGCTAACGTTAGCATCAACACCTGACAAGGTAACTTATCCGTGAACGGTGGCAGCAGCAGGATTATATCCTCTTCAAACTCGTCCCGGCACAACATAATACTGTATATATGGGCTGTAGGCTTAAAAACTACTATAAAAAACGAGCATAAGAAATAGTTAGCAAAAGAGCAGGAATGTTATTCGGTGAAAACAACAGAAAGCGAAGTGAAGTAGCGTTTTAAATAGACCGCCTCGCGCGCTAACGTTGCTGTAAAGGGTGCGTTTGATTTAAGCTCCAAGAAGTGGAGTTTGTCACGTGCAAGTGTAGCTGCAGTAGTCTGCAACAAGAAGCTACCTTTGCGCAATCCAATATTTTTTTGTTTCATAAATAAAGCCTCTGTGAGATATGCAGGATGAATGGCAGAGGTTTGATCCGTACACTTAGGCCTATTTTGAATGTATTTTATACAACATACGTATTTTTGCTAAATATTATCAATTGTGGATTGTTGAGGGTAAAAGCACCTTAATAATAATAATAATAATAATAATAATAATAATAATAATAATAATAATAATAATTAGGGTTTAACAGATTATCAGCTTGGCTGACTATTGGGCTGATATTTTTGGCGTTTCATCATTTATCTGTATCTGTGTGTGTGTGTGTATATATATATATATATATATATGTGTTATTTTTATTTTTATTTTTTTTAATTAATTAATTAATTTATTGCTTTTAAAATTATGATTATGAAAGACTGAAACTGAAGAGGAAGAAGACTTTATCAATCCTTTTTTTTTTTTTTTTTTTTACTCTGCTCTTATTTACATGTTATAAACATTACGTGATGCTGCTGGGTAAAAATCTTATTAAACAGGAGTAATTGATCTGATGACATCAGTGATAAGAACATCAGAAAATCTTCCGTAAGCTGCCTTCTCTGTTTTGAAGTTGGCTCTGTTGCCTTTGTTGCTGTACAGATCCTCCTTGCTTGAAAGAAGACGTCTGGATGCCGACAGCATGACGATGGAGTGCCTGAAGCTGTAATATGGACGTCACATTCAGGTCACATTCATGGGATTCACAACAGGATGTTGGATGTGGCTGGGAGAAACTTTGTCCCCAGGTCCATTTCTCCTCTGTCAGTCTGGATAAGCTTTGAAGCAGGGCTCTAGCAGAGAGGCCTCTCTCTCTCCAAAGTGTTTCCCATAACTTTTCTTTTCACTCCTCATCAAGTATCTCTAAACTCCCCCGCTCTTCCTTCTCATAGCCCTCTTTCAGAATAAGCTGGTGGTGTGGGACCTCTTCATGTGACGGATGCTTGTCTCTGATCACTAAATTATGTTTCTGACCTCTTACCATCACATCCAGGGAAAATGCTGTCAAAGACCACCAACAATATCACTGCATCTCCCTCTCAGAACTTTTTTTAAAACAGGGATAGTCAACTTGCGTTGCTTGGGGGCCACTTTTACAAAATGACCAGTGGCAAGGGGCCAGTCGCAGCAGCCTCATAAATGTTTCTTGGATTATACAATATTTCTCAGATTTTAACATGTTTCTAGGATTTTAATATGTTTCTAGGATTTTAGGGCATTTCAAGATGTTTTAAGACGTTTCCAGGTTTTAAGGACATTTCTAGAACTTTAGGATGCTTCAAGGATTTTGGGACATTTCTAGGATTTTAGGACGCTTCAAGGATTTTAGAACATTTCTGTGATTTTGGAACATTGGGGTTTTATCTAGGACCTCTGTCAGAGGGTGCGGGGATCCTCCACTGGCACTTATTTTGATAAAACAAGCTTTATTTTTATGCTGTTCCATGCACTCTTGCACCTTATATATACTAAAAGTACAAAAACTATTCCCAATTTGAATCACTTTATTTTTATTGTAAATTAGAAAATGGCTGGAAGGGGGGCACCCAGCATCCTACCAGGGGCCAGATTTGGCCTGCATGCCGTAAGTTGAGTATCACTGCTTTAAAACAAGCTGAGTGGGGAAAAAAAAATTTAAAAATCATCTTTTAAATCACAACTCTGTGATCTATGTCTTTAGATAGCAAGAAAAAACAATTTGAATAAACAAGTTTATGCAACAAACATTTGCTATCCATCACGCTGATTGAGTGCTCTGATAGCCTGCCAGTTATTTGTGAAGAGGCTGTGTGAGGCCCAATCATGCCCACTGATGATGGAGAAAGTGAGGAATGCAAGAAACAAACAGATCTTTATAAAACCCCATCTGTATTTATGTAATATAGTGATTATTCTCTTTATATCACATACAGTTATGCAAACTTAAGCTGAAGATATTGAACTGAGGAGTCCTGATACTCCTATTCACTTCTCTCTCCTAACATTTGTGGGATATTAAATGTTCAGCCCTAAACATCTGTTTGTGATATACAGTGCTATGCAGTTTTATCTCTTTTGGACACATATTGTAGAAATAGAAATGGTCTGTGGCGTAGCTAGTGATTACTGATTGCTCTGCTTCTTACTTCACACAGTGTACTAAGCTATAAAATGCTATTGAGATTGGTGTGTCAAACTTGCAGGTTGTTTTGATGTTTTCAGGCAGTGGGCATTTTACTTATAAAGATTGTTGCCCACCCTCTTTTAAAACTATTTATACCTCCAAAGTCAAGGACAGCCAAAATCTTTAAAAATGCCTCAAACCTCAAGAACTCCTTTTACCATGAGCGTATTAATGGGGAGATAATGGGCCCCTGGGCAGAGACACGCAAAGAGCCCCACCACTTCACCTAAACAGGAGCAAGACACAACGACTTTGTTGAGGTTTTTTTTGGCTGTTTTTATTGTTTTGTGTCTCCATGCAGTTGTTTTGTGTTTCTCCAAGGTTGTTTTTGTTGTTGTTTTTTGTCTCTTTATGGGCGTTTTGTGTCTCCTTGTGGTTGGTTTGTGTCTCTATGAGGTATTTTTTGTCTCTTTTGTCATTTTGTATCTTTTTTTGGTAATTTTGTATTGCTTTGTAGTCATTTTGCATTTTGTTGTGGTTGTTTTTTTGTCTCTTTGTGATTGTTTTGCCTATTTTTGTAATCATTTTGAGTCTCCTCCCGGTGAGTTCTTGTTAATTTGAGTGACATTTTTGGGGGGGGGGCCTAAGACTTTGGGCCCGCAACCCTTTGCCCGGTAAACCCATTAAGGAAATCATTCATGCCTTTTCCTGCATGTTTGCATCTTTATTTTTAGTCCTTATGGTACTGTTTAGTGCTGGTGAGTCTCCATGTGGCTGAAATTAATCAATTCAGCTATTTTTATCAGACCAAACATTAAACAATGGAGGATGTGCTTAACCAGATGTTTCTTCTTGTTTTTTCTCTCTCCTCCGAGGCATCTTGTGCCCCTGCAGTTTTGTCATTGTTCAGCAAGGTTTAATGGATACAGGGTCGTTGCTCTGCATTAACTCCCCCCTCAGAGTCCAGCCAGGCATTTCACAACAAGGACAGTACAGAATTTTAATGTGGTTACATCTGTGCCTGGGCGGACCATCTCCTTCCTTGCAGCAGCTAAACTACCAGATGTCCTTCAGGGTGCCCGTAGAACGTGCAACGCTGCTTTGCTTTACTGCCAATATGCTGAACACAGCTGTATTATTAAATCCTGGATGATGCATTGAAGAAATCCTTGGTGTTTTAGAGATTGATAGTCTATGTGTCATTAGCGTGTTAACAGAGTCCAAGATTTCTACTTCCCTGAGACAATACATGAGAAGAAAAATAAACAACTTGGCCACAATGAATAGCTAAATGTTACATCAACTTTTATTACATTTGATCGTGCTCATATGCAAATGAACGCTTCTAGCAGGATTGTCCTGCAATTCAAATTAAAAGCTGTCCCTGTTATTAGATGTGAACATCTGGCGTGTTTTCGGTCACATCCAGCTGGAACCTGTCCCAACCCCGGTGAATGTGGACAAAGAATTAGAAACACAGGTGTTCAGGAAGGGAGCGTTTTTGGGGAGGGAGACTGAAGGCGGTTGTGCTGAAACACATCAGGATCCAGGACACTGAATAGAAAAAACTGACATTGTAACAAAGCAACTTGAGGTCTAAGTGTGTGATGAATAGATAAAGAGCTTTTCATCACCCAGAGGTCCCCAAAGGGGAGGCATTCCAACAACCTCCCCAAACCGCAAACAACAATAAATTGTCCAAAGTTGTAGGGATATGATAAATGATAATAGTTTCTGCAGCAATCATAAAATAGTGCTATAACTGGACACAGTCAATGCGGTAAGTAGAAAACCAGTAGGTTAAATCCAGTGTAAAAGACAGATGTCAAAAGTATTTTTGTCTCAATGGGTCTGAATAAACAGCTTACTGCGCTCGATGACAAGTTATTATTCACATACCGTTGAAAGCATTTGCTTTTGAAATTTAGTAAAAGTAACTTTTAAAGGTTCTGGACTTTAAATTAGCTTTTAAAAAAATAAATAAAAAAAAATTGGCCAGTAGATGGTGGCAACTACTGCAGGAGAAAAAGCTAGAAAGTCTGTATATGGCAGGTGGGAGGTGAAGAGGATTGGTTAAACAAATAGTGAACTTCCACTCAGGTGTACTTTGTCAAGGCACATTGCATGTAACACACTTAAATTGACACACTGTCCAAAACTGATGCAGGAGGGTACTTAACATGATGTGTAGGTCCACTGACAAAGCAGAAATATTTGATGAATTTGGATGAGAACGTGTTGATGCAATAGCACAGCTTGAAGTGTATAAGCAGTGTAGGGAGGAGGGGCCGAGTTTAAATGTTGTGTTTACAAGCAGTAACACAGATTTCCTGCATGGTATACCTTTAAATTAACATGACAAAGTTGTTAGAAAGCAGTAGTTTATTTATTGTGTAACATACGTAGAAACATTAGCATTCATTTTGAGTTGTTTTTCTGGCCACCCAGCAAATGCAAGTCCAGTATTCAATCTGTTTTTTGCTTTGTTTTGCTCTCCACCAACTTGGCCCATCACTATGAGTGACCCCTTTTTAATACACGCAGTCATCTGATCCATTGTTAATTTTAAAGTTCTGGTTAAAGCAGCTTTAATTTCTAAAAACTTGGGAGTAAGAGTAAAGTTAAAGGCAACTGCCTCTCATATTCATCTTGTCTTACACTATTCTAAATGATTTTGCAAAAGCGTGAAAATAGTAACCACAGGCTGGCTGGGCTCCTTGAATACCCACACATTCATAAGTTCCACTTCATATAACTCATATAAAACATTTTCTCTCTCAATGTCATATAGTCGTTCATCACAGCCTGTACTTCTGAGGTTTTTCTCTCTTCAGTAGAAATGGTTCCATAACTGTAATTGTACAAAATATCAGGTTTGACTGCTTTGATTCTGTATGTGGCGAGTACTAAACCAAAAGAAAGAAAAACATCTCACTGCCGCGTACTAATCAGGATCAGGTATAAAGTGTCTACAAAAGCAAAATCTAATGAAACTGGATCAACTGAACCCGCTTCAAAAATGTAATATCTGATCTTGACATTTGAAATCTGCTGCCACCATGAGAGAAATATTACCACCGGGCTGCTATGTGGTGTGATCCTGCTACTTTATGTTACAACATTAGATATATTGACGATGATCAAACCAATAAAAAACAGCTTATATCTTTGACTTGGCTGGGAAAGCAGGTTTCTGAGTTCCAAGACAGAGAACATAACCTGACACAGACTTCAAGACTCAAAGCATACTGCTCTGCAAGTGTGCCGGTCGAGCAAATTGACCATCGCCACGTTTTCATACAGTTTCCATGGACACAGGGGAAGTATTGCTAAAATTCATCACCTGCCTTTTACTTTCTTCTATGATCAGAAATGTTCACAGATACAATTTAGCCAAGTTCAGAAACATATACTACCGTGCAGAAATGTCTTGTCTATGTCATTAAAATTTACACTGACAGCACCAATGTCATCCTTGTGGAGGAAACTCAGCACATTTGGCTTTCAATTGAAGTTGAACCAAAATTCCACTAGCATATTTAGTTTCCCTACCCGTCTGAATATCAATAATACCAAGAGTTGAGATTCATCGATAATGAAATGCACATGATTTAAAGTAGTAAATCCAAGGTTGTTATAAGACACTTTCTGGATCCATAAAAGTGTCACATTACATTTAGGTGAACATGTAAATAAAAAAATAAATAAGACAAGACATGTTCGTCCCTGTCAACCAGGGCTGTACCGGTTCGTCCTCATTGAACTCTTAACATCAGCATTTATTAGAAGTATTGGACACAAGCCAGTTTGACACTCTCAAGGTTGTGTTTGATGGATGATCACAAAATGTGTTTGCATGCACACTGTACAGGTTTTTCTGTGTGTGTACAGAATTTGTGAGATTACACACATAAATCAGTCTCCCCTCATGCAAAAAAGAAAAAGCTGCACATTTGTAAGCCACTTTTGGTCCATTACTACAGTGGTCAACAAGGGCAAAAGAACTGCATCAGCCAAAAAAACATTTCCATTAGGGCAATGTGCTGCAGCTTGAGAAACAATTCAAAAACATGTATTAAAATCCAAAACAAATACAGCAACAGAAGTTCTCCAAGCCTGTAGGTGGAGCACCAACTGGAGGTCTTAAACCAAGCTGTTCCACTTTGCACTCCCCCAAAGGACTAAAAAACGTCTGTTGTTGACTTTATATGCAGCTCAATCTTACCGAACCTATATTCATAATGTGCTCAATATGCATAATTCAAGCAGTGTGGAATATTACATTTGCTTCTTTATTTCTTACTTAAGTCCCAGTTGACACTAACTACATGTTGTTTATCAGGGAACACATGATTTTGCCATGTTCTGCCTAACAGTACAAATCCACTATACAATATTCTTTCTTCCCTCAGATTCTCTATCTCAAACCAGTCCCCAATTTTCATCAGTTACAAGGTGCCAAAGCAGCACAGGAAGGTATTTGTCACTGAGCCTCTAGCCTGTCACTCTGGGCGCTGACGTCCAATTAATGAGAATTCAGCCAGGGATTTTCTACCTATAAGAGATTATGGAGAGAGGCAGGAGCCATCACTCTCCCACCTTGGGTGTTCTTCACTGAGAAAGACAGCTATTGTCACAACATCCCTGCCTCGAGCTGCTCCGCTCTGCTGCCTGATAAGTGGCTGTTTGATCTGCTTGCTTTCAGACTACAGCAGGTATTTTAATGCACACATTTTAGCTGTTTTAGACAGCAAATTTAGGAAAACATTTCATGCTTTAATAAATGTTGACTGTGTCTAAGTAACTTATAAATTGATCCCTGTAAGAACCAGGGATCACACAGCTAAGATAAATATGGTCCATATGTAGGGTTTCTCTTTGCTATAAGCAGTTTTAGGTTTCATTTGGCTTTAAAAATTGCACAATATTAACAATAATAATTTATTTGTTGAGCATTTCTAAAAACAAATGTTCAAATGAAATAACAACAAGAACATAGTACAAAATAAGTGCATGAGAGGGAAAGTTCTTTGGTAAAATATGTCTGTAAAAATTATAATAAAACTACTGTTACACTACCTGGGAACTACAGTTTGTTTGTGTTTTATTTTACCAGTTAGTTAAGGAAAAATTGTGATTATGGTTCATCAAAAAGCATACATTAATCACAGGTCTTTCATGGGATGTAATCTGGACTCCTGCACATAAGTGATTGCATAAAAATCCTATGAACTACATACCACTCTATCCTAACCTTTTAATATTGCAGTCCACCTCACTACATAACGGACACAATACTTCCTGCATTGTCGTAAACCGTAGTATACTGGCACTACTGATATAGTACTGTAGTAGAAATTTGTCCCTGGATGTAAATTGGAATCTATATTTTTAGGTCTTTTGAGATCTATAGAGGAAAGTAAATGCAGGATATTGGCTAGATTTTGTAGATGGTGAAAACATAAACGGGCAACAGAACTTACTGCAGCATAAGAGTTCAATCTTGGTCAGACAACACGTACTAATAATGACCTGCATCACAGAGCTATTTCAGTCTCAGTGAGTCAGTGTCTTTTAAGGGTACATTCAGTTTACTTCAGCCTGGACACTATTTTCCCATGTTTTTGTGTCAAAGGGCTCTAATGGGAAAGACAGTTTTTGAAATTGGTCCAGTGTGGAGAGAGAACGCTGTATCCATTAGCTGACTAAAAGTTATTGTTTTTGCCACTGACAGGTTCAGATTGATATTGTAAGTGTCTTACAATATTATGGAAAGGATTCCTACAGAGATAGACCTTTTTCTTTAAGAGTTTAACTAGAAACAGCCCAGAAATTGCAATTGCAAAAACTAACCAGATTCTGTTTAAATAAACAGTCATTTTAGTGCAGTTAAGTGTAGTATAGAGCTGACATATGCTCACATCTAACTGGGTGAATTCAAGTTTATATTAACCAAACCAGAGTTGGTGATTGTGAGAACAGTGAGAGAGAGCAACCAAGATGGTTTTTGTCAGTTTTGTTATGTTTCTGTCAACTTTAAATGAAGTGTGTTTCATGATAATTAAATTATTGTTTTTTTAAATTGAGCCTGGTAGCTTTGGCGAAAATTTCGGTCCACTTTCTGATCAAACAGAAAGGATCTTTCTCAGCTGATGAAAAGGTCTGTCTCTGTAGGGATCCTTTCCATACTGCTGTCAGACAATAGGAACAATAATCTGAGCCTGTCAGTAGCAAAGACATGCACTTTTAATGAAAGTACATTGTTGGAACAAAAGTGTTTACTTTGCAGACTGTTTTGCAGCTGCTGGCTGCAGGGCTCTTGCTTAGTACTGGACCAATTACAAAAACTGTTCACATTAGTCATTAAGTGACAAAAACATGAGAAAATACAGTCCAAGTTGGAAAATAGGCTAACAAAAAAATACCCTTTAAACCGAAACAAACCTGCAAACATAGCCAAAGCTGTAACAATACCTTCTGTGAGTGCTTGTGAACAGACAGATTGCTTTAGAAATCCTCTCCCATGCTGTAAAGTAATCCCTTCTAAATTATAGAGCTGCCTCCAGAGGCGTCACAGCTACAGTGAGGTCATGTATTTGAAGAGACCTGACACTCTGATTGTTTTGGTTGTTTTAAGGTGTGTAGGAAAAGGAGGATATTTCTTGTCTCAAAACCTTTCAGGTAAAAACGTTACAGCTCTCCGGGCTGCCTTCCATGTCTCACCCCCTTCCGTCACTCTCCCGACCAGACAGTTTAGGATGGGTGTAGTCTAGATGAGGAGTGGGCGAATGCCTGCCTAGCTGGCAAAATGCTATGCCAGCCGAGCATAAAGTCTTCCAGCCTTGAGCTGTCCACCCACTCCAGATCCTGTTCTTCTGTGATTAGCCTGCAGCCTCCTTTAGCTGCTATTCAGGAGCTCCCTCAGTCTCAGGTGTAAAGTCTGATTTCCATACAACCTATTCAGACTTTTCTGTACGCAATGTCCATCCACATCAGTTATGTGTAATGAAGCAATGCATTTAAATTGGGCAGCGTCCAGGCGGGGCACCGATTATCATCTTTGCTTTAGTTCTTCTTGCCTCAGGTTGATGAAATGTCAAAAGCTGTACTTATTAGATGAGCAATGTTCAGTGGAATCCCACTTCTCCTTTTGACTAAATATTTTCGGCCGGAGGCTATACATCATAGTCTCTGCTTAGAAGTAAGTCCCTGTGTGTAAACCTTTCTCTAACTTATAGATAAATCTTTTGAGATGACAAAATATGGTTTTAATCAGCAGTGTGTCAGCCAAGCTGCTGGCTTTGGGCTTTGTTATTATCTTTTTGCAAAGGCGCCATCAGCTGCTGTAGTAGTGTGTGTGTGTGTGTGTGTGTGTGCTAGTGTGTGTGTGAAAGAGAGAGAAAAGAAGAGAAAGAACTTCACCAGGAACAGACAGTGCTGATGTGATGAGGTGTGACACACGGGGCATCGCTCCATCCCTGTGTTGCAACGTGCCCAGACGCTCCACTGAGAGTTTGCATGGTTAAATCGCAGCCGCTTGTGAACATGCAAATTACTGCAGAGTCCAAACAGGTCCTGGCTGTAACAGCCTCGGCAAATGAGGCAGCTTGAAGAGGAGCAACCAGTTAATTAGCTTTCCCAGCAAAGGGATATCATGTGGTGTTAGAAGACATTCAGTAAGTGCTCTTTTCACTAAAAGCCGCAGTGTGATTTACTGCTCAGGGCTGCTACTGTTTGTTTGGGAATGCCCATATTGTGCCAATTTGTACTTTAACCCTTTGAACTTTGAGCATTGAGGTGCGATTTCTTTCAGCAATATAGGAAATAGGCAGTAAGAGCTTGGAAATGTTTCACAAATTGCATGAAATTAGTAGATTTTGAAAATTGTTAAGGCTGTCACACGATTCGTTATTGCGATTATATTTTTTACTCAGATGTGTTTAATTCCATTATTTTGCATTCTCACTAGAGTGGGCATTTTTTTTAATGTAGGAAAAAATGTCTCGTTGGAAAAAAAACAAAAAGTAAGGGAGTAACTATATTAATAATTTTCATAATTACATATTTAAAATCATGTTAAAAGTTATTCTAATTTCTAGAGCACTCTTTTCAGGTCATTTTCTTGTAATTTTTACTAATTTCTTGCTTATTTCGGGGTCATTTCTTCATTTGTTGCTCATTGCCTCCTTCCCACGTTTTTGAAAAAAAAAAAAAAAAATCTGACCAATTTGCTCAGGTTTCAAAGGGTTAAACACACCCCCATGTGAATGAAGACACTCGCCTCTGCTTTTTCTTTGGTCACAGAGAACTGAGTACTGGTTAAGAGCTGTTTAAGTTCCTCCGGCAGGAAAGAAGAAACTTTCCTCTGGTTAAAGCCGGCCCCAGACAGAGTGGGAGGAGATGGAGATGAAAGCAGATCCTGAATGTGTCAATGTATGTTTCCCAGAGTGATTTCTATCCTTGTTTCACGATCCACACCAACAGAATGACTCTGCAGTGTGTCAGCAGCCTGGATTGCTTTGAATCTATAAGAGAGACAGAAAAAATGCATTTTGAGTCACCTGCCAGCATCTAAAGGAGAGAAGTGTCTGCCTCTTCCCTCTCCCTCAGCTCTCTGTGTCTCTCCCTCCCTCACTGCATTTTTCCCAGACTGAGGCGTCCATGGACCCTCTGGCTCCGCTGCTTTCGTCAGTGACTTGGAGCGCTCTGAGAACTTTGTGAACTCTCCGTGTTGGGAGAGGGGAAGGGAGAGGAAAGGGGAGCAGTTGATGGGACGCAGCCCGGCAGCAGCAGCAGGCTCCTCTGGAGACAGCATTGGGACTCGCAGCTGGAGATAATCCCCCCCGGGTCATGACAAGACAGCGCCTCAGCCTCCTAACCCCCCTGGCTCTGCTGGGACTCCTCGTGGGGCTCGCGGACCTCAGCCACGGCTCTACCGGTGAGGATGAGGATTACTACATGCAGGAGCTGCTGACAAGAGAGCAGTACAACCAGGTCCAAGTGCTGGAGAAGCCTGTGGCCTCGATACCTGACAGGCATGAGCACCCCAGCCAAAACCCTGGCAAGAAAGTGCCCAAGGGGAAAGCAGACAGCAGCAGGCAGATGGATAAAAGTGCAGCTGATGCAAAATCAGGTAAAACTAATATCTCTTTAGAAGGACAACTTGAAAACTTTCTTAAAGTTTCATTACAAAAAGCAGAAGAAAAATAATCTTTACAGTGCCAAGGGCAACCAATCAGCTCTAATGATTTCTTAAAATTATTATAAAAGAGTAAAGTTCTGCTAACAATTTTAAAGTAACTCTGAGTCAGTGTTGCCACTAGATGACAGTGTATGGTTAAACAATTGAACTTTTTCAGCAAGTATTCATTAATTTTTCAGTAAAATAGTAATTGCAGAAAAAAGTAAGGAAATGCTTCAGATATTAACCCCTTGAAACCTGAGCAAATTGGCTTGTTTATTTCAAAAACAGAGAAAGGCAATGAGCAATGAAGGAAGAAATGATAAAATAAAAAAAATCCAGCAATTAGTAAAAAAAGAAAAAAAAACTATCTGAAAATTTGTTAAAATAAAAGACAAAAAAGGAAATGAAGGAAATGACTTGGAAAAAGTGAGAGTTATGACAAAATTTTAAATATGTATTCATGATAATTATAAATATAGTTTTTCCCTAGACTTTTTTCCTCCAGCTTTTTTTTTTTTTTTTTAAATCTGAATCAACTAATTTGTTGCAGTTTGAACATTTCATAACAAGTTGATAATTGCATGTTTTCCATGTTTTTGAATAAAACTGCACAAATTTGCCCAGGGTTCAAAGGCTTAAATAGTTTAAAGAAGCACAAGAAAAATTACATTGCTCCAGGTTTCAAAGGATTAAATGGTAAAATGCAAATTTTAATTAAAAATAAGACTTGTTTCTGTGGCTTTTTGTATCTGCTGATGCCATTAAAGTTGAATTTGTATGTAAAGCTGAAAAATCAATGTTGAAAGTTGCATATTTCAGAAAGTTTTTTTTCCCTCAGTGTCAGCTAACGCAGACTTCAGAGGAGCAGCTGATTTTAATTCACATGGTGATGGATGTGCGGAGAAAAAAACAATAACATGACCTCCTCAGGTAGTCTTCCTCCTCACTGCCCCCTCCTCCCCATGTACACATAGATCAGAGTCTCTGTGTGGCTTCTGCACAGCAGCAGGATTAACAGCCTCACCCGCTGCAGAGGTCAGGGCTGCGTTACATGTCGGAGCCAGAACACATGTGAAATCCACGTTTTTCCCAAAGCTCTGCTGTCCTGGTATAGTCCACACAGAAACGCACAGCCCAAAGCTCTCCAAACGGGACGCTCCGCACATGCAGTAGCAGGTTTGTAGGTATGTTTGAGATCCTGCCAGACGATTGGAGGACAGTAACAGGCGTAAGGGTTTTCGGTTGGTTGGTGGCAGATAATTTAGAGCAGCTGTGTCGATAGTGACCTCATGTTTCAGGCATCTGGCTTCACGTGTCTCAGCAGGGATACCTGCTGCAGGTGGTACTACAGGAGGAATATGATAACAGAGAATTATTACGTAGTCACTGCTTCCATTTGATGGGATTGTTTGTTTTATCTTGACACTGCATCATATTAAAAAGATACACTGTTGCTTTTAGAGGCCCAAAAATTCTGACTGCAAAGACTTTTCAAGTAAAGTCATGGACAGGATGTTAGTTGATGACAGGAGAGAAAATGAAAACTCACGTGTGGGACTCACACTCCACTCAAAGGGACAGTCCACCTCAAAACCAAAAAGAAATATTTTTCCTCTTACCTGTAATCTAGGTTTTTTTTGGTGTGAGCTGCCAAGTGTTGGAGATAACAGCCATAAGGATGTCTGCCTTCTCTCCAATATAATGGAGCTGTGCATTGATACACGTGCCAACCCAGCCCGTTCTCACTCCGAGCTTGATGTCTTGGAGTCTGGTGAGAATGCATCTGAGCAGAAACTGTCGCTTGCATTTGAAGTACAGCAACCATGTAATATAAGGAGCACGATGGCATCTATAGGGCGGGCAGGAGGCTCCAAAACACCTGACTTTTATGTGGGAGTCTGGTGTTTACATCCCATCTGAATGTGATGGGTTTTTTTCTCTACACCTTATCATGTGCCTCCTTCCCCTAATCCTTACCACCCATGCCAGCATGTGCATTTGTTGTGTAATGTATTTTTTTGGCACTTCCAGCACCACAAGCTGAGTGTCATATAGTTTCAATATATTCAGGAGAAGGCAGACATCTCTACAGCTGATATCTCCAACACTCTGCAACTCACACCAAAATAATACAGACTAATAAATAGCACTAGTGGTAAGAGTAAAAATATGTATTTTTCATTTTGGGGTGGACTGTCCCTTTAAGTACAGTTTTAAGATGCAGGTTCTTGAAATTCCCTTTTTGAGATTGTAAACTCATATTGAAGGCCGTTATTGGGTAAAATAAAAACTTGCTTTGTTTAAGCTTGATGGAATGAATTTTTGACATATCTGTAATGTTTATGATAGGGAAGGGGTTAGGAGAACCTTACCCTGTAGAGTAGCACGGATAACTTTAATTGATCTGAAAGCATACAATCAGATTTTTTATGATTTTTTCATAATTTCACATCATACATTTATTTTTTCCAATTATTTCATGGTTAAAAAAACCCGCATTTTTAATATTGGAGACTTTGATTCACCCCAAATGTTAACATTTAGACAAAATTGAGGGTAAAAACCTTGTATCTCAGGTATTTATTTATTATTATTTCTATGAAACTTGAACATTTGAGCGCACTGTAACTAAGTACCTGAGTAATATTTTAAAAACAGGACATTTACATGTTGTATTTCATTGCATTATAGCTACTTCATCCAAATGATCATATCTCAGAGCCGTTACACTGAATCAAATATGTAGCTGGGAGCATTGTGGAGGATTCAACCTGTCCCTAGAATAAGACAAGGATAAAAACTTTCAGATGTGAGATGGATTGTTATCACGTGGGGCCTATCCTGATCTGACACCGTGTCAAATACAAAGCACACGCCTGACTTCCATGAGTCCCTGCTCGCGTCCTGTGGCGCTGTAACAGTGACAGTGAACTTTGGCATTGATAAAGGAAAAAGACTGGCACTGAAAAAAGGTTCCACTGACAAATAAAACCCAGGCATTATTGATTTCATTTCTTTTCTAAAACACATTTTTTGCATTCTTATGTGTTTTACAATGCCATTTCTCCAATTTTTTCTTCATGTCATTTCCCCCCGCTGTACTTCTTACTGTTTCCCAGTCTCAACTTTCTGTCACTGTTTAGGGAAGAAGGGGAGTTTAAGGGGAGGAGAAAGAACAACATGATTTACATAGAATCTGCATACTAAGAAAGTAACATTTTTTCTGTACCCACAGATTGACGATGAAAAAAGTTGAGGATTGTCATTGAAAAGCACATCAGAATGCAAAAAAATCAAAAATCAAATAAAATAAATTTTAATGCATGTGTTTTAGTTTTTCTGCAGATTTTCTTTCTGTGCTAATGTTGCGCAATAATTTTTTTTTTAAAAATCAAAAACAAAAATAAGAAACAAAAACTTAAAATAATGAAACAAATAAAAAATGTTTAAAATAAAAAAAAATTAAAAACAAACAATTTTTTTTCTTACTTACTCTTTACTTTTCTATGCTTTAACTTACTGTCACTGTTATAGCTCCATACCGTCCTGCCTTTTGTACAGGGTGCTTACATTTTCCTATTTTGACTCTTGAGACAGTTATATACATGCTGCCACTGTTTAAAGATCTAAATGAGTTTCAGTGTAGTCACTGTAAGTGGTCAACATACTGTAATTGCATGTAAGGAGAAAAAGAGTTAAAAGTTTTCAAATTTTCTGCCCAGAGATTGTCTCTTGGTTCAGACCCCAATCTTGAATCTATCCATATGTGCAGGACTGAATCCAAACCCATTTTTTTTCTGTGTAAACACTCCCTCTTTTCACTAACAATAAATCAGCAGTTTTAAAGGTGACTGGACCTGTCGAAACCCCTTTAAAAATGGAAAGGTGTTGAAAAAGCCATCATGCATTAATTTTATTTCCTTTCTCAGTAAAAACAGCCAATAAAAAAGCCGAGAAGAACAAGAAGAACGGCCTGAAAACCCCAAACAGCATCTCAGAGGGAGAAGGACAATACAGCTCGCTAAAAGTGGGTGAGTGAACAACTGGTGACACTCTCGCTTGTTATGGGAAATTCATGATCTCATAAAAATTCATCTTCCCTCCGACGCGCATGGATCATTTCTCCGCTTTCACGGGAGCCGTTAGGATGAGAAAAAAGAGATGAACTCTCTCAGAGATGACAAATATTTTGGAAAGTGGAAGAGTTTTTCAGAGAGCACATTTTCCCTGAGAGGAAAGGTTTGGCACTATAAAATGATGCTCTCAGAAGTGGAGTCAAGCCACAGAGGCACTGATGTCTTCTTTACTTATGAAGCATTGTGTTTGGTTTCAATGCATCACTGTATATTTGTCTAACTGCAGCCAGGATGCCCCAGAAGCCTCCCTGTCATGTCAGATGACAGATTAAACTCGCTCGACTGAGAATGTGATTTAGGGGCAGAGCACATGTGCTTTGACCTCAGACTTTCCACAGCACTGAACGTGGTGCTAATGCCCTTATTGCACTTATTTACAGAGCGTCAGACATTTCTAGCATAACGGGAAGCTGTATTTAATAATTCTGGGAGGTTAGGAGTGGCTGTGGTGGCCAACTGTAAATTTATGTGTTTATGTTGAAGCTATTGTAAGGAACTTACCGAGACAGACAGAAAGGCTGCCATTGTTAATTTGGCACCAGGGAATGGGAGCAGAAAGTTGGATATTCTTGCATGTTGGAAAATGGGAACTCGGTGCCGACACGCCTGGCACAAAGAAGCCCACACAGTCAAGATCTGGAAGGCTCATGCTCCCAAAATCATGTTTTTCACGGTTGAAACTGTGACTCAACACCAATCTGGTTTCCAAAATTGTTTCAGTGTCTCTTGGTAACAGCTGATTTATGTCAAATGTAAAAGTCATACACTTTCTATATACTATCAAGGGCTCCATTACTCAGCTTAAGAAATGCTTTGGCCTCCGAATTTTTAATTATTCACTCATTGTTGGAGGTGTAAGGAGAACCTCAGTGGCTGCCACAACCAAACATACCATAACAATAGGGAATTCATTAAACACTTGTAGGACCAGGGCAGATTTTCAATGTCTGACGCAGCGGATGTTTCAACGACCCATTCATCGTTCCCATCGGACGTAAAAGAAATGTGTTGAAGCAGAATGTTTCCGCTCTGATTTTACAGTTTGTCACATGTGGTCAGTCAAGCTACAGAGGCTGAGGTTAGACTGCTGAAAAGTAAAATACTGTGCCATGAGGTGATGTGCAATGATGCTGAATAGTCATGCTCTAATAGAAAAATCATTGAACTTATGAAAGAAGAAATGACCAAACCTTCTTTCACAACTAAAAAGCTTAACCCATAATCAATAAAGTATGCAATAAAATACTTAGAGGTGAACTGATACACTGATTCGACAGCCTGTTCTTATTCCGAGGATGTCAAACATCGACCCCTTTTCACAACCTCTGCATGTGACATCAATGCGAAACACACCGTTTCGCATCTTTATGAGATGCACAGGGCTTTCAGCTAACTCGCAAAGCCAATGCAAACCCATTCGCAATAATACTTGGTGCTGAGAGCAGCTGACGTACTATAAGAGCAAGAAAGTCCACATAGGGTGGGAGGGAGGGGAAGTGTATGGGTCAAACAAAACTGGATTTTCCTATGTGAAAACAAAAGTCAGTGTTGTTTTATGATGTTATGTCATTTACATACATTTTCTTTGGACTGAAATCACTCCTGTGACATATTTACATCACAGTACTGTTACAAATAAACTTATTTTAACCCAAAACATTATCTTCTTTCTAAACCTAACCAAGTAGTTTTGATGCCTTATACTAACTGCAATCATTTCACATCATGAACCATGTGTTACAATGTGTTTTGTGTCACATATAGGTGCTTAAGGATGACTTGTATATCACTTTGAGACACAGACAGGTTTGACAAAACATCGGTATTCGACAACCTGGCAATGACAACAGGATTTGCTATTACAACCTTATTCGGTCTGGTATAACCAGTAGATTTTGGTGGCTACTGTCTACATTATTCAAACTCTTGATAGATATCACTGTCAGTTACACAATAAGTTAATTTGTTGACTTACTAATGGATAAAAATGTTATCGCAAAAATGTAATGAGAAATAAACAAACCATACGTCATGGTGAGACATGTTTGTCAATTGCTATTTGCATTCCCATTCATACGTATACTATGAATGACAACTTTTGAAAGATGGCAACTGATTCAAACTATTCAGATGAAAGCTGTTTGCTGGGCGTATAGCCAACGCCAAAACAGTTGTTCAGACTTCCATGTTTTTGCTGACAACTAAATTCAATGCGCAACAGTTGCTGTTCGTGGCCATAGGGGGCGCTGTTCAACAAAAGTTTCCAGGTCCTTAACGTTTACACAATGACAATTTTATTCCTGACCTGCCCTACACTCCCTCAGATTGGCTAGTTATTGTCTGTGTTGGTTGGATTGGTTAGGTTTTGGAATGAGGGACCGGATGGGTTAGGGTTAAGTAAAGGTAAAATCGCAGCATTCGGGCACACGGGTTAAAAAGTTATTCATTTGTAAAGATCTCTTTTTGTCCATAAAAAGCCTGACTAAAACGTATTTTAAAAACCCAACTAAGATGTTTGCAGGAATGAAAAAAAAAGGGTTAGGGAGGGTTTGAGGGAGTAGGGCAACGAGAGAGGATGGGAAGGTCCAAAAGCAAGAGTAATAAAAACGGGGGGGTGAAGGTTTGGAGAAATAAAAAAACACCTTGTGAGCTGGCTAAAAGGGGCGTAAAGGACCGGACACACAGGTGAGAGCGGATTATGTGCTAAAAACAAGATACAATGGTAAAAAAACAGGCTATACTATACCAGTTTTGTTGGTATAGTTGTTAGACAGGAGTTTAAAGCTTACAGTCCACAGACATGATAATGTAAATAAATCACACATTAAAGTATTCCAACACAGTACCACCAGATGTGAATTAGGAGCTTGTGACATATGAAGCCTGACTTAACAATAATTCCAAAATTGGTGTTAGGCCTCAGCTGTAACATGCCAAGTGGAGTACATAGCAAAAGACTGTCTTTTCTGTCTTTTCACATTACACATTATTGTTAAAGCCAGATGCTGTGTCCCCTGTGTGGTTCCTCCTGCGAAGAATTGCATTCAGATGGTGATAATGATTTAGGGCTTTGCAACATGGCAGGCACCCATCCATTTTTTGTCCTGCTAACCTTTATCCTTTGAGGGCCGGGCTGCCCTAATAAGTTCGCTCCATTCAGAAAGCCTGTGGACGGACGCCAAGAGGATTTAAATATAGGAATACAGGGTCATAAGTAGATCAACACGTGTTTTATTGCTGTATAGAGTGTCTGTGAATGCTACACTAACTGGCCGTAGTTGCTAAAGGCTTGTTAATCAACTTTTACGTCTCGGTTTCACAGCAGGAATTAATCTGCTCTCAAGGTTTGCTTTACGCACCAAACATAAATTGTCTTGTGCATGTGTGGATTTTGGATGGTGAACTTTTCAGTCTGTGGCTTTGTTTCAAATCCTGGTTCATATGATTGACGGCTTACAGTGTCTCAGACATGTCAGACTGGAAGAGTTACTCAATGCAAAGCCAGCTTCCTTTATGGATCAGATATACTGCTTCACATGCAGACATGGTGTAAAAGCAAAAGTCCACAATATTCTTAGAGACAATATCTTTGTCTTTTTTGTGCCTGTCGTACTTCTGGGTGTTCATGTGCGAAGGCAGACCTGGCTGCATGACAGTAACGTGTGCTGCATATGCTACATGTACAAACAGACCATTGCCCGATCGGAAATTCTTCCTCTGAAATTCTATCACCGCGGTCTGGGAAAGTCCGCAAACGACATGATCTGACCTAAAGAGCTGTTGACCTTGATTTGCCTGTTTGGCACTCATTGGTTGATATCCATTGTAGTGTTAAGGATGAGCCAATCTCACACAAAGAGCTCCATTTAGAGAACACCAACTCGGTTTCTGCAATCACTTAAAGACAGGCATTTGTTCAAATGAACTGCAAACTCCCTCCAGCAGCAAATGAAAACATTCTTAAGTGATGTGCAGCTTTCTTTCTTTAAAGACTGTGCTCTTCTAGAAGAAAGGCGGAGCGCCTCAAAGACGGCTGCACGCCTGCCAAACCATTGCTGTGGCATCAGTGGGCGTTACTGGATAATTGCCATACTCAAGGAGTTAATTATAAGATGATTAGTCATATGGATGACTGCTAATTGCCATCATCTGCACTGCCAGTAAAGATCTGAACAACGGGACTCATTGCATAGATTACTCACATCCTTTGGTTTGGGAGGATACCTGCACATTATCAGTAGTCTAATCTTTAGTAATGACCATGTGATTGTGAAGTGGAAATATGTCTGAGAGTAAAGTTTGACCCAAATAACACATAGTGTGTCATCAGGGTTATTTCACCTTGTGCTAAGAGACCTCAAAAAAAAAAAAACAACAGAAAAAAACCCAATAGATTAGGCCAAACAAAAAGGCATTTTTACGTTGCTTTATAGAAAATGCAGGCTTGACCCACACTACAAGCAAAAACCCAGCATCTGCTGCTTTAATTTCTTTTCTTTTTTTTTTTTTTTTAAATATATCTGTCCCACAACTTTATGGCAGAGGAATTTAAAATTGCTAGAGTGCTCCAAGGGAACTATGATGTGCAAAAGGTCTTGAAGGATCACACAACTTTTTATGGTTTTGACCCATTTGTCAGCCTATCCAATATCTGCTAATAGGACTGGCACTAAAAACTCTCTCAGTCAAGCACGCATATATTTCAGCATACAGTGAGCATGCATTAAAGGGACAGCTCACCCCAAAATCAAAAGTGCATATTTTGCCTCTTACTTGTTGTGCTTTTTATCAGTCTAGATTGTTTTGATGTGAGCTGCTGAGTGTAAGAAATATCAGCTGTAGAGATGTCTGCTTTCTCGCCAATTTCTTTCACCAAACAACAGTTGCCAATCAAATCAGTGCGACGAGAAGCTTGTGACAGCTCGAGATGTAAACATTAATGATGTCCTCCTCGGCTGAAATGTAATTTTAGCTATCTCAGTGGGGCTAGGCTGACTGTTCTCATGCACTGTGTGTAGGAAAAGTAATGCACCACAATTCATTATAACCCACATTATCATGAACCAGCAATTTGTGTATAATTCTAACAGGAGCAGAGAAGGAAGTAGTACAAAAACGGAGAGTCTGTCTAAGGAGGCAGGTTGGGGTGATGGATAGGTCAAATAAACACAAGACTTTCCTCCAGGAGACTGGTGTTCATGTCCGATGTTAAACCAGGTAAAATTCAATTTTGATGTCGTCACCATGTTTCTTTTTTAAACCGAACTTTGTAACTTTACGTTAGGTACGTTACAGCTTGTAACTGTAAGTTAAGTACATACCTTGACAGTGCTCAACCTTGTTTTTTTTGCTTAACTTAATCTGCATACCTTTATGTTAAGTAATTAATTAATAACTCAAGTACATTACGTCATTTGCAGGGCAGTATTTTAATATATATTATACAAACTGTTTTATAAAGTACGAGGTGAGCTAGCAGCAGATGCACTCTTTCTTCTGCATGGTGATACATTTGATGGGTGTAGTTCGGCAGAAAGAAAATAGTTCCTACATGAAACTGCTCACAACAAAGTCTGTGGATTATTTTAATTCCACAATACGAGACAATAGTAATAATAGTAAAGCCTTTTTGACATTGAAATATCTTGATTTGATCAAATTATATATCTTTTTCACCAATACCTTTAAACATGCTTGACAGGTTTGCAGCTGTAACTGCTGCAATTTCCCATCATCTCCCTTTCATGATATTGCCAGACTCATTTCAGCATTTAATCAGGGATTCAGGGTGCAGTGAGATGGCTGTGATAGGTTGCAAAATTAAAGAAAAGGAAGCGTTCATAGTGTATAGTCATTAATCATCCGTGAAGACCGAAACATTTTAAATTCAGAGTAATTTAGACATCAAAGCCTCCGTCGCTCTGTCAAACTCCATTTCACGCACACAAGCTCACTTTTTGGAGTTTTGAGACAATTAGTTATTTACGCACAGACGTGTGAAATGTTTGAAGCACATGAACTTGTCTTTGTTTGTCTCCTACAGGTGATCAAATTAGCAGCAAAACAGACTCACTCAACGACAATGACTCGAGAGTTTCCATCTAGAGTTGTCTGATTTGAAACACCAGTACTGATAACAGCCACCAACCACCATCATAACAATCACATTCTACTTAATTTGGGCATTTCGCTTTATCAGAATGAACATTGTTCACTGTGTGTTGACTACATTATGTTTTTTGTGTAGAGCTCCTATTATTAGACCTCCTCATTAATAAAGAGTGCAGCTGCTGTCTTGTTTGCTTCACACATTTGAGCTCACTTTGCAAAAGTCTAAATTGCTCATTACTGTGGAGTCAAAGACTCAGGAGCTATACTGTGCAGAAAGCAATGCAACACATGATACATAACATTAACATCACAGGCCAATTTATCATTCTCGTTACCCAGAATGCCCTCCCATGGGACTGGAGACATTGAAGATTGATGATTTCCAGCTTCACGCCTCAACTACAAAACGCTACGGCCTTGGTGCACACAGAGGTCGTCTTAACATTCAGGTAAGACGGGAATGTAAAGTGTTGGTAGCTTGGGCAAGCTTAGCAGAAATGTCGGGGCTCGCATTATACCCTGGGCAATCTCACCTTTTCTTGGAAGCTTCCATGGAAGCGTCTTTTTTTTTTTCCCCACAAAGCAGCATCACAAAAAAAGATCCAGAGATTGCATATTTTAATTTCAGGATTAGTTTAAGTTCATATAAAATGTCAGCTGTGATAACTGGCTTTTGCTCAGTTGAATGTGACATTATGATTCTGTTTCAGCATATTTTTAACAATAAGAAAACCATCTGCCATCAAACTATAGGGGTACATCCCTAAGCCTACACTGTAAAAATGTTCTTAGAAATTACAGTGAAGAAAGTTGAAAGTTAGTTGTCTAAATTACAGATTTTGCTAATGTGTAAATTTAAATTTACAGAATGAAACCTTTCACCATTTAACAAAAACATAGACGTAGACACAAAAGTCCACTGACAAAGCGGTGATATGTGAACTCTTGGGATGAGAGCATGTTGATAACATATATATATATAAAAAAAACAATAGTTCTTAAATGGTTCTATAAAAAGATTTTCTACTTCTACAAAAAAACTATCAACCTCTTTATTCAGTACATAGTTTTTAGGGTCATATACCGTAGCTCTTTTGAAGTATTAAACGTTCTTTATTTTATTTAAGTTATGTTAAAGTGGGTGATGGCATGATGGTAGGCTTATTATTAAAACGTCACTCAATTGTTTGGGGTGGTTGGCTAACTGACAGTATTATAAATTGGACAATTTGGCGGAAATTACACAGATAAAAAATAAGTGCAAAAACTGTTCTAGTACAAATAAATATTGAGTAGAAATCTTACTCTAGTTCTTTAAGGATTGGCATCTGGGAGAAAAGGTATTTCCTGTTTGTGCGAGCTGTGCTTTGAGGGTATTAGCTCGTGTAGAGTGTGCAGCGTGCCTCGTCTTCTGCAGGCTGTGCTGAATCCACACAATTAATGCAACATGCACACATGCGCTCTTAATCCACACAAGACAGCAAGGCATTATGTTTCAGGAAATCAACAAAACAGAGGATTTGTTTTTTTGGTGTGTGTGTGTGGGGGGGGGGGGGGGGGGGGGGGGGGGTTTATCTATTGGGTTTTTTTCTGTCTTTTAGGGATCATAGAGGAGCAGATAGTGTCCATTCTAGAGGACAATTATCTGTAAATCAGGAGGCAAAACATAGAAAGCAGATGCTGCCTGTTGAACTGGGCCTGTGGCCAGTGAGCTCGGTTTATTTCCACCTTTGTAGCTACAGTTTGTTTAGATTCCAGATACCAACAGTTTTGTAATGAAATTAACTCTCTTTAACCCTTTGAAACATGAGCCAATTGAAGAAGACATTAACCAAAAATTAAAACAAAAAATGACCTGAAAGTTAGTAAAACAGAATGAATATTAAAAGACAACAAAGAAAGTGCTTGAAAATTATACAAAATGTATAAAATTATTTTATATACGTAATTTTAATAATTAAAAATACAGCTTTATGTCTATCCTTTGTTGTTACCTAAAACAAATGACCCTAGCCTTTTCAGTTCTCTAAATCTGATGTCTTGCAATTTGTGGAACATTTCTCACCAAGTTTCTCATTGCAGTCTTTCCTTGATGTTTGGGGAAAAAAAAATCACATCCATTTGCTCAGGGTTTAGTGGTTAAAATACTTGTGAATGGCAAATGAACCCAGCACAAGAAGAACAATGTGCGCCAGGTTTCAAAGGGCTAAAGTGGAAGCAAACCAGCAGTGAAACATGAACGATTGAACTTCTAGACAGCACTGAAATACCACACCTTCTAAATTTGTAATTGTAATAGAAATGCTTAGAAAGTAAAGAGTGTATCCTTATCCTGCAGCAAAATACATATATTGACATTAATGGGACACATGCCAGTTTTTTTTTCCATTTAAGTAATGAAAGGTCCTGGCTCTGCACCTGGACCTGGATTAGCACCAAAAAATAATCCTATATATTTCATTGAAATCTGCCAACAAAGTTTTGATATATTCTGCTAACTGACAAACAGGACAAAAAGCAGGTCCTGCGTGGCAGAAGTATTTATTTGCAAATCTTACAAATCATTCAAAAGTAAACGTATAGTTGTTTTTTTTTTTTGCTTTAGGAATTTGGTTCAAGGCAGCTAAACAGTGACTTCTTGGCTACAACATGCCTCTCCTAAGAAAGTCTGGGTATTGTTTGGATTGTTTAGTTTTCTTTTGTACACATGTAAAACAATTTTTTTTATCTTTTCCATTTCGAACCTGCATCTCGACAGAAAGTTGGCTCAACCAGTCTGTTGAGCCACACAACACACTAACATTTAGAGGATGAATAGGTTGTATATTTACAGAACAATGACTTCAACTGTTACATTCTTTATGAATTTCCTGTCCAAATCCAAAATCCAAATCCATCCAGTGTTTCTTAACTTTCTTTGCATGCACAGGACTATTTCTAGTATGCTGTTTTCTGGTAGAGGTAAACAAGATGGCACAATCTGAAAATACATCCTCCTGCAGCACTCCCTCTCTGTCCTCCTCCAACCAGATGACCACAGACATATGCACACGCTTCATTCAGTCACCAAGTGTTTCCTCTTATTATCCTCATCCTCCCCCTTATGCAGCCATTCTCACTCTGAGCTCCTAAAACACTGCTGCTTTCACAGTGCTTTTGGTGTAAGAATGCAGCACCAAAAGCCAGCTTTTACATCTGCATGAAAACGCTGCTAAACGGCATTAGGAGAGTACGCAACCAGACAGAACTGGTCACAGTGTTATTATACGCCAGTGAATGGCGTATAAAACGGCGCACCTGCTGTGTCACTTGAGAACGTGACCGTAAATGCTGGAATAGCAACTTTCTCTGCAGGATTATCTGCCACTGAATCAGGCTTTCAGAGAAGGCCCTAGTTTTAACTCAGTCCACTCAAATTTAATCACATTTTGCCCAATGACACTAAAATAAAACTGCCTACCCCAGCTTTAATTTTTCTTTTTGTTAAAGACTTTGATAAAAACTTTTATTTTACAATAAACAGTGTACAACTGATCAAAGTTGAGGATAGTTTGCTTATACAGCTTTATGGTACTGATTTTGCCCCAGTTACAATCTTAATAAAAAAAAAAAACAAAAAACCTAAAAAAAATGTTACTTTTATGTGGATGTTGCATCAGGTAGTCAGTTAAAGCAATACATGTCATTGTGTGTCATATTGACTTACATAAAGTACCTTTCATCTTTGAGGTGAGAATATGTAAATATTTATTAATTATGTCAAGTCTGATTCTTCTGTGTTCAGATCTTTAAATAATGAGCTGCTTCATGTAAAATAAACTTCAAAGAGATCTGACAGTCACTATAAAAAGGCAGTGATAGTATGCACTCAGCATGTGGGCGCAGTATGTCATCATAATGTTAACATTCGGGTGGAGAAGATGAACAATGTGACCTGTCAGCACATACGCAGCACGTGTGTGTGACTGTTCTCGCTCTGAGCCAACAACGTCAAACCGTACAGTACAGGCTTCATGGAGAGAGCAGCATTTTATGCGTTATAATTAGTTTAACATTTTCAGCTGTTGAATGGAGCAAGCGTCAAGAAAATGTGTCTTCACGTTCCATCATTATCACGCACACTCAAACTGAATGATGGGAAATGGAAAAGAGACATTGTTTTCATCGCTCAGTCCTGTCTCACAGATGTGTCCTGCGTTCATTCCCGTAAATCCCCTGGCTTTGTTTTTGACCTCCATTTATGTGATCCAGTCTAGTTTGAGTGACGAAGCCTCTTTTATAAAATGTATAGTTGCTGTCTTCATCATTTTCAAAGACACATTTATCTTTGCTAATTCTTATCTCGACAGCATTTAAGATTCAGAGGATCAAATGTAAACATCACAGCCTTGCTGACTTTGCATGCTTCACTCTCTCCACTGTTAACACCGTTAATCAGTAGTGGAGTGTAACTAAGTACATTTACTCAAGTACTGTACTTGAGTACAAATTTGAGGTACTTGTACTTCACTTGAGTATTTTTTTTAAATTTCACTTTATACTTTTACTATATTTTACAGAGAAATATTGTATTGTATTGTATTTTACTTCACTAAATTCATGTGAATGCTTTAGTTACTTTGCAGATTCAGATTTTCAAAAAACATTTTTCGAAAAAACATAAGATGAGTTTATAGAATGTGATGTTTTGTTATACATTAAATTACCAAACAGTTTATACAAGTACAGATGTAATGATTAGCTGATCAATCAATCAGTCAACTGACAGAAAATTAATTGCCAACTATTTCGATAAACATTTTACTTTTTTTTTTTTTTTTTTTTTTTGAATAACATAATTAGGGGTGTTTTTTCTATTTCTTTTAATTAATCTAGGTTTTTTTGAGTGTTTTTAAAAAACTATTTATTATTCATTTTAGTTTTTGTTTTTAAATCAATAACAATAATAATAATAATAATAATAATTTATATAATAATGAGTTTTGAGGTGTTTGTTTTTAAGATGCTTTTTTTTCTGATTATTTTATATAAATGTTCATTTTTTTGGGTGTTTTTTTCTATACAATTTTTTTGGGGGGGTGCGGGGTATTTTATTTGTTTAAGGGTTGTTTTTTTAAAAAGATTTTTATGCATTTGGTACTTGTACTTTTAATACTTTAAGTACATTTTCCTGAATATACTACATATTTTTACTTAATGTAAAAATTTCAGCGCAGGACTTTTACTTGTAACAGTATTTTTACAGTTTATAGTTTTACTTAAGTAAAGAATCTGAATACTTCCTCCACCACCGCCTTTAATAAATAAATAACAAAAACAAGCAAAGCGGAGGTGGTCAGCATTACTAGTTGGTCTGTTACATGTATGGACAGTGTGTTTGTGTTGCCACATGGACATCTGGAATAAAATTCTGCTCTTCACGGCGGTTTCTGTCCTGCAGGCTGGCCTTTATGAAGATGACCTCTATGACGGGGCCTGGTGCGCGGGGAGAGATGACCCGCTGCAATGGTTCGAGGTGGATGCCAGGAGGCTGACAAAGTTCACAGGGGTCATCACACAAGGCAGGAGCTCCCTCTGGTCGTGAGTAGGAACCCCACGGATATGCATGGAGAGATGCAGATGGTGGAGGATGAGGATTTTCTCGTCAAAGCTAACTTTAAAGGCTCTTAAAGAGACAGTTCAAAATCAAATATGCATATTTTTCCTCTTACTCCTAGTTCTACTAATCAGTCCACTGCATATTGTTTTGGTGTGAGTTGCCGAGTGTTGGAGGTATCGGCTGTGGAGATGTCTGCCTCCTCTGATTATAATCGAACTTGATGGCATAGGGCTTGTGGTGCTCAAAGCGCCAGAGAATACATTTGAAAAAATCAACAGCAATGTCTCTTTCCACAAATCCCAATCCCGTTACTCAATAAACAAATCTTAATTTAATAATATAGAGTGTGCTTATACGTGGAGTAACAAACGTATTTTCAGCCAAACCTACCTATCTGCTTTTGTTGCCTAAACCTAAGCAATTAAGCCTTAAAAAAAGTTTGTTTTTTTAACATCCGCTCTAAGTTTATGTTAAAAGAAGTCTGTTTGCATTTAATGAGTGTAAACTGTACCGTTCCTCTGAAAATGGAAGTTTATTTTGAAAAGACACAATGCATGTAATGAGCAAATACTCTGGAAGGACACAGAGAGTGTCATAGTTTGATGTGTAGGGCCAAAGTTTGCTATGTGACAAGTTGGGAGTGCATAACTTTGTATAATAACAAGACAATGAGTCCACAGACAAGCTAGCAGCTCTGTAAGGCTGTACTTTTTGTAGGCACAGCAGTACTTTGAGCTAAATGCTAACATCAGAATGCTAAAATGCTCACAGCAATCATGCTAACATGCCAACATTTAGCAATTGTGTACTATGTTCATTATTTTAAGGAAGCATGTTAGCATGTTAACAACTGGTAATTAGCACCACACAAAAAGTACAGTTGCAATAAATTTCATGGCAATCCATCAGAGGCTGTCGAGACATTTCACTCAGAACCACAAATGTCAACATAATGATGGTGCCAATTTAAACATCAGGGGATCATCATCAGTAGGATTCATCCTCTGGGGATTATTAATGTCTGTGCTAAATTTCATAGCAATCCATCCAACTAGAAAGTCAGTCTAGACCAAAGAGGTGGTCCAATACAGCCATGCTGCTAGCATGGCTAATCAAAATCCAAATATAGTAAACTGCCAAAAAATCTAATTACATGATGGCATGAGTCTGAGAATAACTATGGGAAACTAAACCTGGAGGTAGACAGACAGAAATAATTGTTCCAGAACATTAAATGACCCTTGGATTTTCCTGTAAACCCAACTGGAAAATTTTACCTCACAAATATAAACAAAACAAGCTCTTCAATCTGGTCCACATGGCGCAGCACAAACCTTCACTGGCATTTGCCCTTTTCACAAGTCGTTTCTGATCCGTCACTGCGGGATTAAGGATTTATGAATTTGATTGACTGGAGTACAGCCTCGTTCTTTCATCTCCCTTAAAAGGTCACTACATTAGAAAAATCACACAGGAGAAAGAATATTTTTCTCCACTGTGAGCTTGTTCATCACACTCAGATCGTGGTTAAAAAAAAAAGAGAGAAACAATAATAGGACTTACATTTTAAACTGTACACATTTTAACACTTAAATAACATTTACAGTTAGTGTTAACCGACATAGGATGAGTGTGCTATGTGCTGCTAAAAGTGTCAGTGAAGCTCGTTAAGATATGAATTATGGTGCCATCAGGTCTCCATGGCAACTTACGTACTTAACTTCCAAATACAAAGATAGGGGTATAATCTTGCCTCCCACTGCTTTGGCTCATAACTACATAAGTCTGCAGGTCTTTTTTGAGCATGCAGACGTATTTTAAAGATATTCTCTATATTTAGAACCTGGCTATGCATCCCTATTGCTTCAGTTATGGTGTCATTGTTAAAATATGTGTAATAAAGTACAATCGTAGAGTGGCATCTTGTTTGACATACTGCAAACTACAAAACACTGGGTCAAATCTTACCCCAGCCAATAAAGCACCGATATGAGAAAATACTGGGTTAACTTTAAATTTAAAAAAAGACAGAGAGAGAATGGTTAATTAATTTTAAATAATTACTTTAATTGGTAAGACACAAATTAATTGTTTTTTTGTTGTTTTTTTTAATTGAGTAAACAAGATTTACACAATTGCTTTGAAATTAAGTTGAAAAGATATTTATTGATGTTTTACTAACTGAAGTAATTTTTTAAAAAAGTTTTGTCTTTTTTCAGTGTGGTGGGAAACAAATCACTAATTAGACTCAACATAATGGTGTGCTCGGAGCCAGTGTTAATGTTATTCATTTATTTTTTTATTGCACTTGCATTATTTCATCAAACTATTTTTTTTTGACCCAGTAAGACAGGCTAGTTAAAGTTAAATCTTAAAAACATAATGTATTGTAAGTTGTGCAAAACACTGAGCGTGTTCGACACATATTAATAACAATCATGTAGCAAGTTCATGTAAGGCAAGAGTAAATTATGAGTTTGACAGTTTGATGTTGACATTGTACGTTTCTGCAAACCATGGATGCGAAACATTTGTACGTTATTTTGTAGGGGATGTTTTGAAACTTGATGTTTCTTTAAGTGCAGTTATGTTTAGGCACAAAAAAAAAACACTTGATTATGGAAAAGATCATGTTTTGGCTTTAAACACCTGCTTTTGGTGGCACAATCGCAGCTGGAGATGCCAGCGATGTCTCACTAAAAAACACCTTTGGTGGCACAATTATGGCTGGAAATGCCAGACTTTCTCTTTTGGTAGCACGGCCACCCCTAGGAATGCCACCAATGTTAAAATAACAACAGGCGGTGTTGTTTGTTAGTCTCAAACATTGTTCTGCAGCTTGAAAGCGGTCTCACCTATGTGTCGCACCATCCACCTACTAACCACAAATTCAGCTCATGTAATCATGTAATCAGTAGTGCGTCACCTTAGAAATAATGATATAATGCATCTGAAATATACCAATGTAACATGTTGGCATTGTTTACTTGCAGAAATGTACAATGCCAACATTTTCCTCTGCAGCTTGCAACTGCTGACCAAATAACTCATGACCTAATGATTTTTTCTTTTGTTCAATTTCAGTTTTTCCTCCATAACACTGGGTCAAAACAACTCAGGGTCTTGGGTTTGATTGGTGACATAATGGTTTTCTACCCTGTGGGCACTCGGTATAGTTAACCCAGTAAAGTACAATGTACAAGGTAGATGTCATTTTTTTTAATTAAAATTTGTCCTAAATCCTGCTACATACCTAATGTATTGATGCTACTGTATATCAAACTAACACTACTACTGTGCAATACATCCTTGTTTCCATGAGGTCTTGAAAATCCACTCTGAACTCACAGAGGACAATGTGTGTGCCTGTAATCATAATAATTTATCTTGTATTATTCAGCCCACACTTTTCAACAAGACTAGATTCTCCATTATACTACACCTATTGTGTCAAACAATACAGACAACTATACAGGTTTGTGGCCTAAAAGCATTTTCAAAAAAGAAACTTATAAAGTATTCCTTCTTAGAAAGTAGCACCCGTCTTGGTAAAAATAAGTAGAGCATCCCCCACCCCAGTCCATGTAAGGGATTTTGTCAAATGACAAAGTAACGAACTAAAAGGAAAAGTTGTAATTTTATTTATTCCCTTATTCATCAAGAAAACCAAAAACTGCTTCTGTTCACATTTTTCCCTGCCATACCTACTCTGACTTGCTCTGTAATAATATTTGACAACTTTTGGCCTTTGCACCTCCTAATTGGAAAGGGTGGGCACAGACTTCTGGAAACTGCTGTGTAGTTAGAGAGCATGGGGAGATACTCTATCAGGCTGTGTTTGTAATTTTCCTTCAAGGCCGGCGCGATCTGAGGGTGCAGAGGACTCCGATGCCTGAGACAGAATTTCCCCGCAATTAGCTCTGTAGGCCATGTAGCTGTCTGTGGTGCCAGCCCAGGGGCTTCGAACAGCGCTTTAATTAGCAGAACTGGGAATTCTTACCAGGCTGGACCAGCTCGGAGCTGATGTCTTTATCCAGATGCATGAGAGTCACTGTCAGCCTACATCCTGCTCACACTGGGCATGATGGGGCATTAAATCATCAGTGAAGTCTTTCTGCAGACAGACAAAGAGTAGTGTTTTATTTTGATGTTTCACCACGCTGTGTGCTCTACCTAAGATGCTTTTAAGAAAAATAACAACATATTTGCAATTTTTGGCTCCTCAACTACAACTTCTGTATATTTTTAAAGGCTTCTTTTGTTCCCAACAGCCATTTCTCCCATTTATCTCCCCTAAAAATCTGTAAATAGTCTTTTAAAAGATTCAGAGTTACATTACTATTGCCAGGACAACAGTTTCAAGATTTTTTTCAAATTGGTTTATCCAGATGAATTTTCTGTAAATTGCCGGAATTAGCCTGTGAAACATTCCCCATTGTAGGGTGGGAAAACCCTCAAATATCCAGAAAAAATACTGAGGACATTGTCTAATCTGATTTTTGCAAAACAATGTATTCTTAAAATTATGTTAAGATTTTATTTTATTAAGTTAGCATTGTGTTTCTTCAGAATATAACATAACAATGTAAAATTATGCAGATTTGATGGACTACACAGTCACTATACAGTCGGGTGTGTTGTTACTATTAAAATGTAATAGATTTGAGATTACCATGTTAATAATATATTAAGTAATGTAACTATTAAATACTTCAAAGTAATATAACATAGTACATTTCATTTCTTTTTGATTACTTACTTGCACCATTACTGACAAATGTTTTACCAAAAAGAATATATTCAAATACTTTGTATATCCCCTTTGTAATCACTAACATTTCATTATTTCTCTAAGTAATTAATAATAACGCAACGAAATGTACTTGTTTTTCACCCCCCCCCCCCCCCTTTTTTTTTCCAATTTTTCATTTTTTTATTTCTTTATTTGCTTTGAGCTCCACATGCTGAGTGCACTCCAGTTTCACTATGTTTGAGAGAAGTCAGACATTTATGAGGCCGATACCTCCAACACTTAGCAACTCACACCAAAACAATCTTAACTGATAAATGGCACTACAGGTAAGAGGAAAATATGTATTTTTTATGGGGTGAATTATCCCATTAACCTCATGTATAGAATAGACAAATGAGATAAACTGTGTTAATTTCATGAGGTTTAGAGGTGCCAGTAGGCAAATTTTTCTAATATGGACGAAGCCAGGGTATTTTTTCTCCCTGCTTTTAGTCTTTATGCTAAGCTAACCTGCTGCTGGATAGTTTTATATTTAAACCTCAAAGTGGTATCAATATTCTCATCTAATACTCAGCAAGAGAGCAAGCACAGTGCATTTCCTAAAATGTCAAAGTGTTCCTATTCCTAGGGATTCAAATCAATGAATGAAGTAAAAACAAAATGGCAATCCAGTCTGATTCAAGTTTCCTGGAATTCAAAACGAGAAGTCGATCCAGTTAAAATGAAAATCTTCTGCATGACAAACTTCCCTTTTGCTCATATTCCAAAACTTTAAGCAATAACAGGCTCAAGTGACACTTCTAATAAAAATTCTTTGACCTCCGCTCACATTGTCCTATTTTTAAACTGACTTCCACCCTGTGAGAATAAAGCGTGTCTGGATGTGTGCTGAGCGACTGCCTCACAGTCACCTCATTTGCATTGAATTCAGCCTTATGGGATATTTCATTTCTTCCTCTCGTTCACTGATTTTCTCCAACAGGAGCGACTGGGTGACCTCGTACAAGGTCATGGTGAGCAATGACAGTCACACCTGGGTAACGGTGAAGAACGGCTCCAAGGACATGGTGAGTAACAATCGTGACATTTAAAACTGTATCTCCTGACATATACATCTACAAAGCAGGCAATTATTATCACTCTGTGAAGCTTTTGAGCTCAAGCATTATTACTCATTCTCTGCGTAAACAAGCTTCAGAAGGAGTCTTGTTCTGTGTGTCCCTTGTTGACTCGGAGCTGATAGAAAAATGAATTCTTGCCCGAGAGCAATTACAGAGGAAGATTTAGATCTCTGCTTATTTCCAAGCTTAATGAGCTGGGAGACAGTAGTAAATACTGATGATCCTCAGGCAGATGGGAAACTCGTCCCAGAGTTACATCTCCACACTTGATGTAATTGAGTAGAAGGAAACCAAATACAGAAATTCACAAACTAAAGCAGCAACTGACGCTATAAAATAATAACAATATTAATAATCCTGTTATCAGTACACATGCAGATCAGATTATATTTTTTGAAATCATATCCTCGTCGCTCCCTGCTGCGGTTCACGTTCCAGCTAATGAAATTTTGGTGTAACTGTACACTCCCCTGGCTGGTGATGTCATAGATGTGGGAGATAATGCCCCAGCAGTAATTTAGTCTACAAGCTACACGCTCCCCGCCCACCCACTCGCACACCTTTCATGCCAAATGCCAAACTGCACAGTTTGTCTTGCAAAATGCCAAAAGGTGCAGAGAAGAGCTATGAACCTGGGTGTTAAAATTTACAATAAAATCTCATGGTGTCATGGTTTAATTATGCTCTACAGGTACATAGACGTGTGTTTGCTCAATGGTTAGTTGACCAAAGCATAGAAACTATTCTTTTTATTTTCATTTTTATGCTCCATGTATGTTCTAACAGAATTTATTCTACGTCCCAAAAGCGTCTTAAGCATCTACTATATGTCCTGTCCATCAAACGAAGTGACTTTATTAGATTTTGAGGGTGGCTTTCAACTAGGGCTCGACTGATTTTCAGGGTTGATACTCATTATTAGTACTTAATGAGACCGACAACTGATATTTGGAACGGATATGCATTTACAATAAAAATGAAAATATTTCTGTTGAAATTTATAATCTGGAATATAACAAACTCCAACACAAAACTTTGTTTAAATGCCTTTAGCAAATCCTTAATCAAAACTGAACCTTTCAACTTCATGAACACCAAGTTCCCTGCCACTTTTTTATGAAGTTCAGTGAAAATTTAAATTAAAAAAAAAAAAAGAATAAAAATAGCTCCCTGAAGTTTTTACAAAGCAAAAGTTCCTCCCATGCTGACACCTTCGCTGGTTTTGGTTGAGTAAAATATGCACACTTATCCATTAATTTATTTTATCAGCGATCATTAAAACAAATACAAATACAGATTATCAGCAAAATGCCAAATATTGGCCCCGATAATTGGCCAGGTTGATAATCAGTCAAACCCTACCTTCAACATCTTTTCACAAACAGTGTTTGACTACATAGCTAAGATCAACTGAGGTTAACGTAACAAAAACAAATCCTGTTCTTTGTTGACGATCTGTCTGAATGTGTTTGTCTCAGTAGATCTTCATTGGCAACAGGGAAAAGGAGATCCCGGTCAGGAACGTTTTCCCAGCGCCAGTGGTCGGCAGATACATCCGAGTCAACCCTCGCTCTTGGTTTCACAGCGGCAGTATCTGCATGAGAGTGGAGATCCTTGGCTGTCCTATGCCAGGTGACGGGTTTGTATGGACAAAGCAGACACATGAACAATTTCTGCTACAAGGAGGCTACATTTGTAACTTTTGCAAACAGACATTAGAGCTACAGAATACAGCATTTGTGCGCTAAGAACAACACGTATCAGAAATTTCTGACATGATGCCACGATCAAGCAAACAACATCACTGTTTCAAAACTACATATATTATGCTTTAGGGTTAAAATTATTCATAGTAGCTGCTGATTTTAATCAACTCAACCTTCAGCTCCAAAAATGTTGCAGGATCAAGGATATGACCAATAAATCTACAATTTACCTTTTACTAGGGTTTTTAACAGGGTTATGGGATTTCAAGGTATACCATGTTGTTAAAATTGACAGTTATAATACTGTGTACATTTTCTTACCTACGGTCATGAAAAAAAAATGCAACTGGACAGAGGACCTTCCCTGTGAGTGTGCATTTCCTTTCCCCCTCAACTTTATGTAAAACTTTTTATACACACTTAAATTTTTAAAAATAGTCTCAAGGTTTAGTTATGATATTTTGTCCAACATAACAATCCTTCTGTTTTCATTCTTTAGAGGGTCATTGTAAGTGACAATGGTAATAGTAATTATGTAATATTGTATACTGTGATACCATAAATATGTAGTTTCTCATTCAGTTATCGTACTGTAAAAGTAGCCTGTGTTAAAGTCCCATGTTTTTTTATTGGAGCACCCACTTAGCCATATAACCAATTTAGAAAACAAACCTTTTAATTGACTCAGATTTCAATTTGTACTTTAGTTAAAGGGATAGTTCACCCTACATACAAATCTGCCCCACTCACCTCTACACTCCTCTCACATTTTCTACTGAAACAAGAGTTTAAACAAAAGCTTTGCACAGTAAAATCTGTGTAGATTATCCACAGTAACTGGGACATTGTCTCTGGAAAGACATGCTGCCATTGAGTGATTAATGTCTAATTGTCAAGCGCAAGGAGAACAACAAATTAAATTAGTTTTCACTTTGTTTGTGTTGGGATGATGTCTCAAAACGCTGGCACAAAACACCAACACAAGAAGAAAAAAAACTGGCCGAGCTGAACCTTAAACTGCAGGAAATAGAGCAGGTGCTCAGCGTTTATAACCTCGACCCACCTGACATGATCATTCCTCTCCTCTGGTATCACAACAAATAAAAATAACTCATCCACCTCCTTTATATGTTTTCTGATTCTCCACAGATCCAAATAATTATTACCACAGACGCAATGAAGTCATAACAACAGACGACTTGGACTTCAGACACCACAGCTACAAAGAAATGAGGCAGGTGAGTCACCGCGAGCAGAAAACAACAGATATCAGCCGCCTGCTCATTCAAAGACTCCAGAGCAGGGAGCAATAAAACATCTTGTGTAACCGCGAGCCAACACCAGACAAGTTGTGTCCTTTTCAAGAACAAAGTGTGCAACGGTAACAAATGAAGTGAGCGCTGCCAGCCGCATGAAAATGCATTAAGCATCTCCAGGGTTGCATCATTACTTATTCATATAGTTGTCATGAACAGTAGCCTGTTTGTACTGAGGAGGAGGACAGCTGTATTTGTCACTGCTTACACTGTGACTGAGTGGTTGTGAAGGTACAAGTGCTGCGAATCACAATCACCTCTAATGTAACGGCTCCCCTGTGCCAAACAGCCAACAACAGGTGTCCCCAACTGCTGTCATGACCAACGATCTACTCCAATTAATGCGCTATACCCCTATGGCGTACTGTAAATGTTTTTTGGGGGAGTATGACAGCCTGAAATGCGCTTTTTATTTTCTTTTTTATCTCTCTGTACCTTTGAGGCTGTAATGTATGTCACACAGGGTGTCCATCCTCAGAAGGCATTTACAAAGCAAGAAAGGGTTATTTTCAAAGCCTTTTCATTCTTGACATTTCTTTTCTTCATGCAGGTACCTGATCCACAGCAGTTTAAATTGTTCTGTGGCAGAACCTCAGAGTGAAAATAGTCCATTGTGGCTTCTCAAATAAAGTGCATGCCCCAAGAGAGCAGTAAAAAAGATATGTTATATTGCTTAAAGTCCCCCTCCACTAAAAAAATGTGTTTTTTTTCTGTTTATGCCCCCTAAAATGTCTGAGCTTGACTGTCTCCGTGCAAAGTTTGTCACTATAGGGAGGTGTTTTTATATTTCTCTACTGATGTCTGTGCACTTCCCAAAAGAGATTCAAACATCTACCCGTGTTAGCTAGACTGGAAAAATCACTCCTACGAAAGCCAATCGCTGCCTAATGCACAAAAAATATACAACGGAACAGACTTTGACACAACACCAGTCAAAAAAGCTCCCAGCTGGCAACCAACCTCATCAGATGCTGATATTTGATTGAATTTAAGGTGTAATGTCAGCTGACCAAAATTCAATGTCAGGCCAACATCAATTTGATGTAGAATACTGACGACAGATGATGATAGATGATGATATTTTGTTTGTTTTGTTAAGTAACCACCTCCTGAGTTTCAAAATCAATGTCATCTTGACATAGAATAGCGCCATTTTGTCATGAGGTGGAGAACAATAGCCAATGTCTGCAAAACTTTGTAAATTTACATCTACACAATTTAAATCTTTACACCATTAGACATTTAAAATATCGTCAACCCAATTTTCATTCCAATTAAAAGGTAATGTTTGTCTGATGGTTGCACCTAACGCATGTATGGTGGTTAGCTGACTGTCCTAGCTAACTGCATCCAGTATTTAAAATTTGCCAGTATGAATTTCCATCCAGGGACTATTTTCCAAAATATTTGGGTGAGCCCCAAACAAGAATTTTTTCACATTTTTTAAAGAGGAATATGGTATATTACCGTGACGTTGATCTGGCACATCCCAGCCAAAAAGCTTATATTTAATGACAACATAAGTTTAATTATAAAGTCACTATTGGCACATTAAAACACAGTCTATATCATTCAGTAATAGCGTCTTTCTTTAAAAAACAATAAAAGTGGTAATGAAATGACTTGTGTGTAAAGACAGGATGTTCTGAATTGATCCTAGTAAATACAATCCAGGTATTTTTGACAAAGCAACGCTGCACTTTATTAAATTGGGAAAAAATGTCACTGTCGACTTGTAATTCTTGGTTTTATGAACCAAACCAGATGTTTGTCTAATGATTTCCTTGGTTAGAAAAGTCAGGATTCAACCCAGCCTTAATTAAAACGCCATCACTCCTGACTGGCTAATGACTTCTGCAGCAGCGGGAGGAGCGACTCAACACAGATTTCTTAACAGCTTGTTAGTCCTGCTGCACTTCCTCTTTGTGTCTCCACTCACGCCCACATGAGTAAATGATAGTTGTTGCTATTTTAATCAGCTCCTTTTCAAGCCTGTCTTCATAATTACCTTGACTGCTTTTCCACACAGCCCCCCCTCTTCACTGAGTGTTATTTAATAAGGTCTGTGTCAGCGCTACTGATATTGTTGTTTTCTTTTTGTTTTTTTTTAAACAATACTGAAATTTCCAATAACATGGTGATTATTTAGTACTATTTTAAATGCAACACATATCTAGCATTTACAGTAGACATATCAAAGTGTAAAAATAATTGAAAACTTTTCTATAAAATCTTACATTGATGACACAGTCATCGGATTCTGATTCAAATATCGTAAATCAAATGTCAAAAAAATGAATCCTAATTAGTGCATGCAACTATGTGATATGACCTTTTTCTAAATAAGCCCCACAACTAGCGTGGAGAGCAAAGAAAAAAGAGAAATATAGAAAATCTCATGAAAAATAAACAAATCTGTTTAAACTTGGGCAGAAAATTGTCTGTCAATGTAGGACTTTTCTCTCATTTTAACACTTACATGGCTGTATTTAAACATATAGCTTGGGTACTTAGCACATGGCCTCTAAGCATTTTGGCCTTTTATTTGTATGCAAATTAAGTGTTAGGTCGCTGAAAACAAACCCTTTCTTATTTTGATTTGTTTATATATTTATTTAATCATTTATATATGACAGACAGACTGACTGACATGTTGAATGAATGTGATTGACGAAGCTGTTACACACTCTTACAGTAATGCCTATCATATACATGAACCACTAAAAAAAGTGGTGACTTGTCAAACAGCCTTTTTTTTTTTGAATGGAGGCTGGCTTCACTGCAGTATAAAACACTTTTAGCTTATTTTCCAACACCACTGACTAACAACTGAATACAAGCGCATCCGGATATGTGCATCATTATTGCATGTCATCTGGAAACCCTTCCATTATGTTGTGATGTATTGAACTGCATCTTCTTAATGTTTTGTAGTATTTGCATTCTCAAATTGCTGCGCATGTGTCTTCAAACTGATGATGTTTTCTTTATTTGCATGTGTTTTCTTAAATTGCAGCGTGTTTTCTACTGATAGCCTCCATACATTAAGATATCAGAGTTTGCACCGTTCTCTGTTCAATGGCCGACAAAACCAAAATAGTCCTGGCTTTAACTTTGCTAATGGGATTTTTTGCATTTTTACACACCAAATGGTACTCTTCCACTATATTGAGGAACAAAGGCATCAAAATATGCTACGCACATCACTGCTACCTTTTTTTTTCTAATGACCAATGCATACTGTCACGGCAAACACAACCCTGAGCACTTGATACTATCACATAGGCAAACACGTGTCGACATACACATATTACCAGAGAGTGAGCATTCGGTTGCCAGGCTAAAGGTAGGGGATGTGGGCCTACCTGCTGCCTTGTTGTCCCAGCACTCTCTGACAGGCGTCACTCGGTCAGTTCACTCTCTGTGGTCCGAAACTGCTTAGCATCGATCCTCGACTGACAGTTTTTCTGTAGACATTAAACACATCGACAATAACTTAAAACAAAAACTTGTTTTAGAGAAGAAGTAAACTCAACTGTCCATTTTCCTCTCAGCACTCAGACACATCTCCGATCCACTGCTGTTCTCACCTGGTCCAAATTAACTCCCTTAATTACTTTGGCACGCCCACTTTTAAACTAACAGGCTCTACACCTGAATGAGCCCAACCCTCTGAGCCTGGTGGCCATGCAGGACAGCCAATAGGAACGATGTGCCGTGACAATACCCTCAGAGGCATGTCAAACCAACACTGGCTTCTCGGTTTGACATGCCTCTGACCAGGGATGGACTAGAGATAAAATTCAGCCCTGGCATTTTTCATCTGGATGAGCCCATTAACCTCCCGCCCAAGCATATTGTGGCAAATAACACAGAATGACAGATGGGAAGAAAGTTATTTCACTTATGACACAATACTTACACCAGTCCCAAATACAATACAGCTTTAATTATGAAGTGTAACAGCCAGCTCACTAATGGTGTAAACACACAAAAATGACAGAAACCAGCATAAATAAGTCCAGCACTGGGCATGATGGGAAATGTAGGCATCACTACAATATCAATTAAGACACACATCCACCTGCATCTCAACAGGATTTACAAACTCAAAGTTTACGACACAACAAGTAGAAAGAAATTCACCTGTATCTCTATCTCTATAAACGCAAAGCATGACGCAGGTGCACTCTACTAACAGCAACACAGTATAATACCTAATGACATATATTCACCTGCATCATCTGTCCATATTACTCTCTCCATCAGCATCAGCCTCAAATACATTTTTCTTTTTGTCTCTGACCATCTCTGCTCTATACTGATGATTGTACATAAGTAACCGTTACTCCAAATGTCACAAAAAATGTTCATCTTTCGTTTTTGTAAACTACAAATTTGTTGCTTTTGCACTTAAGCATGATGTAAAGGCTATGTTGAAAGTATACATTTCAACAAAACTGTGGTTATGATAATTTGTGGTTAGGTTTGTTGATATGTACACGAGCCACTTGCAGTCCATTCAGAAGGGACCCACGACCCAATTTTGACCCAACAGTTGGGAACCACTGGTCTAGGTGACATGCCATCCAGATGACAGTCAGTTTAGTAACATTAATATGATACATATAAAACGTACAAATAATATATTTGTAGTTTACAAAGGTAATGTTTGTCCATAACAGCAAATATTCCTAACTAAATGTCCAACAATTAAATAAACAAAACTATTTTGCATACTTCATCTAGAGCTGATGTTTCATTATTTACTTTCCACAGCTTATGAAGGTGGTGAATGAAATGTGCCCCAACATCACCCGGATCTATAACATAGGAAAGAGCCACAGTGGCCTCAAGCTGTACGCCATAGAGATCTCTGACAACCCAGGAGAGCATGAAGTTGGTGAGTATATTTAAAGCAACAGTTCGTGACTTAATGTACAACAATAACAATAACAGAGACATCACACTGTGTTCCTCGCAGTGTTTTTCTCTCTGTTGTGTACACACAGTCACAGACTGCATATTTAATCCCTCTCCCCTCATCTCTCCCTTCACATGAACCTGCTGACCCAGGTGAACCAGAGTTTCGTTACACAGCGGGTTCCCATGGTAACGAGGTGCTGGGACGAGAGCTGCTCCTCCTGCTGATGCAGTTCATGTGTCTGGAGTATCTGTCGGGCAACCAGCGGATACGTCACCTGGTGGAGGAGACCAGGATCCATCTACTGCCATCTGTCAACCCCGATGGGTACGAGAAAGCCTTTGAAGTGGTAGGTCTGCAAGACGGCCATCAGTGACCTCATATCACGCGCTGGCCTCTGGTGAAAACAGCACTAATATCTGTTGGCAAGTCCTCTCCTGATAAGAGCGCATGTGGTGCATGGCAGAAAATTGGTTTGAATGAGTCGGTGGAATATATAAAATGTATACGAGTGAAAAGAATTGGACACGAGCTGCCTGTAAAATAACACTCAAACACATGCTGCTGGTATAATCTTAAATCAGCTGCAGGCCTGCAACATTAAACACAAATAAATAAAGACAAGAAAGGGAGGCCAGAAGTCAGTCTGACTGTGTTTGGCTTCTGTACAGACGATTACATCATGTCATTTGGTGACCTGATGTGTGAATGCACTGAATGTACTACAACGTGTTTTTAGTTCCTGTGATAGTTTGTACTTTAAATTGCATGTTCTTTTACAGATCATTCAACCATGTGTTGCATATAAAAGGCAGAGAATAGGCCTTTTTTCAGCTCAATTAACCACATTTTATCATGGCTGTTGCAATGATTAAATGTTCATTAAAAGGGACATCCCCCAACCCAAACTGAAAATACATATTTTTCCTCTTACTTGTAGTGCTATTTAACAATCTAGATTGTTTTGGTGTGGGCTGTCGATTGATGAAGACATCGGCTGTAGAGGTGTCTGCTTTCTCTACAATATAATGGAACTAGATGGCACTCAGCTTGTGGTGCTCAAAGTGGCAAAAAATTACATTTGAAAAACTCAGCAGCAATATCTTTAACTATCAAACTTTGATGCTCTTGGTTACCCGCATATATTTTTTTACTTCTGTAGATTTAGGGAAACAAAAGTACACAGTTACTGTCAGGAAACAATAGCACTTAGTTACGTTTAGAAAAAAATCATGGTCAGGCCAAAAACAAGCAAGTGTCTTACAATGTTTAATTATCTAGTACATGTAATATGTCACTTGCGTAGTATTCTACACACAGCAACACAAAACGTTATTCTTAAATTAACTTGACGGACTTTTGGTTTCATCCACCTCATATGTGGGCTTCCTCAACCTTTAAAGCTACACCTTGCTTGGAGTGACAAAAAAATTCTGCCACCCGGTGCAAACTGCCGCTAAAGGGTGTCTTGAAAACTGTAATAAGGTTGGACAGTGTAGTAAGAAAATAGTTCCTACATGGAACTGCTTAAAACAAGGTCTGTGGATTATCTTGAGTAATGAGGTCATGATTTCTGGAAAGTGACATTGCTGTTGAGTGTCATCTATTTCCATTTTTATAGAGCAGGCAAACATTGCTACAGCCAGTATCTCCAACATTCAGCAGACACTGAAACAAGCTAGATTGATAAACAGCACTACAGGTAAAATGGAAAATATGTATTTTTGATTTTGGGGTGAACTGTCCATTTAAACTATATATTCTTTAAAATTTACACTGAATCATAGGACCCTGTCTAATGTAAAAGGGTCACTTGGTGCTGCATCCACTCAAAATAAACGGCCTACTCCAAACAATTTAGCAGTTTTTAGCCTCAGTTGCTTCAGCCTCAGCTTTAAGTGCTTTTAGGTTGCCAGTGTCGACCTTCCTCCACTCCGCAGCATGTTCCTTGGTTGACCAACTGTGTGCTTGGACTGCTGGTCTTTGTCATCAGCAGGAGGTTGGCGGTGTTATGATTTGTTCAAATGTTGCCCCTGAATGAGCTTTGATGGAGTGTGATGATAAACCATTGTCCCCTCTTCACCTGAGCTTAACCTAACTCCACACTTCCCATTAAGCCATCTGAACCATGTCACTGGGCTCCATCTGCAATCATAGAACTGCTGTAACCACTTCTTTTTCTCTGAATCTCCCTCACACTTTCTGTTCTTTTTTCTTCTTCTCGTGCCCAGGGTTCAGAGCTCAGCGGCTGGTCTCTGGGTCGATGGAGCAACGTTGGAATAGACATTCACCATAACTTCCCCGATCTCAACTCCATACTGTGGGAAGCCGAAGCCAAGAAATGGATCCCTCGCAAAATGTTCAACCACCACGTGCCAATCCCAGAGTGGTACCTGTCCAACAACGCTTCAGTGAGTCTGATAGTCTGATGTATGATATGTTAAACGTATTCAAAGTAAAGATTTCAGCATCCATAGAGGTAAAGGCATACAATTATTAGATTATGGCTCATTGATATGTTACATTTGTGCATTAAAATCCTACTCTCTGCTTTTAACTGTTTATAATATGAAATAAGAGCCCATTTGCTGCATCTTTAAAGGAACAGTTTCGATTTAAAAAATAATTTTTTCAACGCTGTACAGAGGGGCTACTAACTGCGGTGGTCGATGCAAAAACGTGAATGGCTCTATCTAACACCAGTGTTTTGTTTGTCCCTTCTGAGCTACTTTAGAAACATAGCAGACTGTGAAGATGAGGACCTACTCCTTATTTACAGCTCAATCTAAAGTAACAAAAACACAACAATGCTTATTTTCAGGTTAACACTAAAGAAAATATACTTATTAGGGCTGAATTGTGCCAGTTGAATCAGATATGGCTGTTCAGTATTAAGTTTCAAAGTTTGAACAACCTCGCCTGGATCTTCAATGCAAAAGTGACATAGATGTTATAAAGTAAACAATCTAACTGCACCAATAATGGCTGTGAACTGTAAATTCACCACTTCTTAGCAGAAGAGAGAAGATAATGTTATCTTAGAGTCCTCAGTGCCTCTGCACCTCTCTTTACCAGAGAGCAGCCAGACAGTCAAGAACGCTCACTCCACAGCAAAATCTGGGGACCAAATCATCCCCAGAAATACATCACACAGCACACTGACAAGCAAAAAAAACACCCCAAAACAAAATAAACACTGCTTGACTTGAAGCAATCTATATATAGCAATATATCCCCCTAAATCCTACACACTGGAGCTTTAATAACATCACTGCCATTCCAGTCACATCCCCTTTAGGTGACAAATTATGACAACTCCTCCAGTTTAACAAACAAATCCCACAATAAAGACCATCTGCCACTTGAAAAGGGTAAAACAGCCTTGTGGGCAAAGCTGCACTGTCTATTTTGGGAGAAGCGGATGCGTTTGCTATTTGTGACGACGAGGCTGTGAGCTAAAATACACCCGGCGTTCTATTAAAAGCTCATGTTCACGAGTGTTTTGACGTTACAGAGAGCCGCGAGTGAGTCACACAGAGCCTCCAGAATTGCTGCTGCAGCTGCGGAGCTGGGATCCCCATCTGTGCTCAAGAAGCTGTGAAAACTAACCTCGCTCGCCTCACTGACCAGCCCCACCAGCGCTTAGAGATAGAAGCGCGGGTTTAATTATGAGTCCAAACTGCAGCAGCAGTTTTCTCAGTATCCTGATTGTTACATGTAAACACAAGCCAGTGGATGGTCGCGGCCTCTTGATGAAAATTTCACTTTCCAGAATAAATGTTAGTGACATTATAGCATGGGAGTGTGTAACCAGCATTATCACTCCCTCTTGAGAGCACGCAGCAATGAAATTGTTTTCAAGGCGAGGGAGTTAATTTAGCAATCACAGTAGTGAGAGGACTGCACAAATTACATCATCCTCCCCTCTCCTGTGTCTCTTCGCTATAGGTTGCTGTGGAGACCCGAGCTCTGATAACATGGATGGAGAAAATGCCCTTTGTGCTTGGTGGTAACATCCAGGGAGGGGAGCTGGTGGTGACCTTCCCATATGACAAAACTCGCTCCCAGGGTGTAGCCAGGGAGACGACCCCCACCCCAGATGACCATGTCTTCCGCTGGCTGGCCTTCTCCTACGCGTCCACCCACCGCCTCATGACTGCCGCCAACCAAAGGGTCTGCCACACTGAAGATTTCGCCAAAGAGGACGGCACCATCAACGGAGCGTCTTGGCACACTGCAGCTGGCAGTTAGTGTCCATAGCTGGGTGTTTTCTCACTGATCCTAACACTGTGTTATGCAGGATTTCTCCGCTCAGCGCTGAGCCTTTGAGCTCAAGCTTTGTTTAGCACACATGAGCACATCTGCATATTCAGCACTGAGCCCCTCTGGCTCTTTCAAAGCTTCACGGCTTTAGCTCGAAGCATCATGTCAGGATTCAAAGGCAAACAAACAAAGAAATCAAAAGTGATTCAAAGACCACAGCATTTCACCAATAGCTGGACAAGATGCTCACCTATGTTTCTCTTTCTTGGCAGGTATGAATGATTTCAGCTATTTGCACACCAACTGCTTTGAGCTGTCGATGTACGTGGGTTGTGACAAATTCCCTCATGAGAGCGAACTGCCTGAGGAGTGGGAGAACAATCGCGAGTCTCTTCTTGTCTTCATGGAGCAGGTACAGAGGCAAAGCAGCCCCCGCAGCTCACACATACACACAAGAAAAACTGTGCAAGCGAGCCTCATAAACACATGCTTTTTGTTATTATTTTGGCTGTATTTAAGCAACACGGTAGCCCTATCAATTTGTTATTTGTCTGTATCAGTACCATGCACGGCACTCTACACATTGTTCAGAGAATTCGCCACTCAATGGTGTCGTGTTAGCTACTCTCATTTATTTCGATAGCTTTTTGACTGATAACTGTAAATACTGTAAAGAAAAAAAAGGAATGTATACCCCGTATACCTGAGTAGGCCTATCACGATAATTATGCTATTTACTTATCGTACAATATATGGATATGTCCTTGTTCATTTTGCTGACCTTGATATTGCCCGTTTTGTCCAGTGTTTTGCTTCCATTAGTATATTGCACATAGCCAGAATAAACAGCAGGGTTTTCACAAGAATTTTAAGATTTAGGTGCAGTGATTTACCCCTTTTTTCTTTTCTAATCTACTAGCACCATCTCATTCTCATGAACGCAATCTCTTAAGAACACCATTAGAGACTCTCCTCAAATTTGGCACAAATGCTGACTTTGAGTCTAGAATTAACTAATTCAAATTTGGTGTCAAAGGTCAAGGTCACTGGGACCCTGTGTCCTTCTCCTTCCTGTGAACTCAATATTTCAAAAATACCTTGAGTGAATTTCTTCAAATTTGGCACAAATCCTTTAAGTCAAGGATGATTAGACTTTGCTTGTCAAAGTTCAAGGTCACTGTGACCTTGTGCCTTTTTATTCTCATGGATGGGATATCTCAAGAAGGCTTTGGGAGAATTGTTTTTTCAAATTGGCACAAACATCCACTTGGACTGAACAATGAATTGATTAGAATAAAAAATTCAAAGCTCTTTGAAAGGGTGTACTTCCATTATTAAGCTATTATCAATATATAAGTAGCATAAATTGGTATAAAAATTACAATAATATTGTTTACTGCACTTCTGGGACAATATATTGTCTAACACAAGTAGTCCTCTTTACAGGCCTAGGCATCATTTAGATAAACGGATGTTATGATAAAATCAAAACCCAATTTGATATAATAGATATTGAGGGTTGCAAAGGTCTTGTCCTCCAAATTCAGGCAAAATAAGGCTGCACTCTCAGCCGTACTTTGAGAAAATTTGTCGGCCTGTGATGTTATAGTCTCTCTAGTGATGTGGACTTTAGAGGATCCAGCCCCATGTTGGGGCATGGGTTTTATTTAAATATTAAAGCTCGATGAGGAGGAAAGACATGATTAACTTTTCTGTTAAACTGAAGATCATACATTATACATCACATCACCACATCATGTAATATACATTGTGTTAAATTATGAAGTAGATTTTGATGGGGTACGATTCACACACGGTTGCACGGGTCATGCTTTTCATGTGCAGGTGCATCGTGGGATAAAAGGTGTGGTGAGAGACCTGCAAGGACGAGGAATTGCTAATGCCACCATCTCTGTGGAGGGCATCGGCCATGATGTTCGCACAGGTACAAAATCACATTTCACCTCATTCTTGTGCAGCATTTCAGCTGTTAATGGTTCATTTGCGCAAGCGATATAAGGCAAATATTGTCATTGTCTGTTTTGCTGCATGTGTATATTTTTCCCCTTCATCTCAGAAATTTTATGTGAGTAAGCTCGGATTTTTGCAATCAAAGCAGCTGAAGCTACCCCAGGGCGCACTGACTCGACTGTCTCTGCTACTCACAGTATTCCTCAAGAATGAGTCACTCTTACAGTAAGTTAGTATTACAGCGTAACGTGGAATAAACAGCATAAACAGAAGCAGCTGGAGCACGCTGGAGTCTAATTCAATTCGCAGTCATAGCCAGTGTCATCGAGGCCTCCTCTGAATCTGACTATCGATTGTGCGTCCTCAAGGCAATCTCTGCTGATGCCTGAAAAAATGCAGCCTTCAAAGCCAGAGCGGTTTTGCACTTAGAGCGTGAAATCGAATGTCCAAAAGGACATTAGCCATTATTATTCCTGGAGCTAAGTATAAGCCACCATTTCCTTTGCTGTTCTCAGTTGCAGTCATGATAGATTTTAGGCTATTTATTTTGAAAATTGTACCTTTCCAGCTGCTTTGAATTTAGCTTTTTGACATTTCCAAAGCAGATTTTCCTCTCATCTCAATCAACTGTAGTCACTGAGAATGCGCAACACACAGCCTGGATGATGCTCATATACTTCCATATCTAAGATTCATTTTATATCCAAGCATTCCAGGAAACAATTAGATTCCCCTGAATGTGAGCAATTCGAGCGCAGATGTCCACATGAAGCTGTCTGGATCAGCAGCGGGGGCAGACCTGCCTTCATATTTCATTTGTCTCAGTCGTCTTTCAGACGTGTCAGGTGGGTGTTTGGATGACCGGAAGGAAGCGTTGTTTTTCTGTGTGAGTCAAGAGCTGAAAATACACCACAAGCGCACCAGTGTGTTCCCAGGTTACACAAAGGCAGCGCTCAGCAGAGAGAGAGTGCCCGAGAAAATCCAACATGACAAAGCAGAGCTATTTTTAAAAATCTACATAGGAATATAGAACACCTCCCCTCTCAAAAGTGGAACACAAAGAACTCTCCAACTTTTATTTTAGGCTTTAGATGAAGGCTTGCTTTTTGCCACTGCTTAGCAGGCTCTTTAAATTCAGCTTTCTAGGACAGGATTTGCATTTTGCTTTTGTTGCACGAATAATGTGTACTGTAAGGCTTGTTGTGGTTCAACTTAAATGCAATGTTTACATGGTTCCATATCGGTAAAATGCTTAAAGGAATGCCTCAACCTCAAATGATCAGTTGTAAATCAATAACTCAAAATGTGTTACAGTGAATTTATGTAGAAAAAACGTTTTAGGGGTCCACGTTTAAGAGCAGCAAAACTACATCAAAAAATCTGTTTACAAACTCTCCTCGGACTCATGCAGTCCCATTTAATCCATTCACATGCTGAGTGCTTCCCAAACAGAAAGCTCTCTCTAGGCAAGTTTCCATTACAGATTTGTGCAAAAATGAAGCATTATTTCTTAAATGCCATAACTGATTAATAACTGCGTTTCCAGTGAGGGTTGTTTTGCAACGTCTCCCCCTCGCGGTAACATTCCAAGAAGCATGGCTATGGATGTTTAAAATATTAGCAGGTTTATTTCTGTTACAGCCGCCACACTAACGTCATTATTTCCAATTGAAGGCAACATAGTCATGTAATGGGAGCAATAATGGAAAGGCAAGCCCCTAATACGTGGGAGTGGTAACATTGAGGGATTTCTGGGAGGTGATAGGCCATGATTTCACAGAGGAGTTGTGGATTCAAAACTTCCAAATAATCTGCTTAACTTTTGAAGAGTTATGCCATGCAGTAACACCTCTTGTAGCGCCTGCTGCATCATACGCGAAGGGAGCCAGTTTAAACTGACAAGTGCATAGCCACAGCATCATGTGACCTATAAAAGCAAAAAAGGTGTTTTCATTGCAGTTTTGCAAAATATGGCTTTTTCTAATCACCTGAATTACCAGTTCAGTTTCCCGTTCCGTTTCCTGTCACAAAAGGCCATCTGTTTGGGAAGAACTGAGCTGTTTAAGAGTTTGTAAATAAACGTTTTGAAATAATTTGGCTGTTAAACAAAGACACCTATGTCTTCAATTCATAAAGGGTTTATTTTGGATTCCTTATTCCCCAGAGGCATGACAGAAACATAAAACAAAGCTTTCTTTATGTTTTGAACATAACGTAAGATTAATAATTGATATGCAAATCATCATTTGAGGGATGCAAATAATCACAACCCATCAATTATATTTAATTTGAGCATTAGGTAAACATTTACATTGACTTAGTCCATATAGAGTTCAGTGTGGCAAATTGGAGAGGTAGGCTGAGCATGCAATACCCCGAAACAACAGACACCACATACATAAGTGCAAAACTGATTGTGACTGTGCGTTTTCAGCTGCTGATGGGGATTACTGGCGCCTGCTGAACCCCGGAGAGTACAGAGTAACAGCCAGGGCCGAGGGCTACAGCGTCACTAGTAGGAAGTGCGAGGTGGGCTACGAGATGGGCGCCACCACCTGCGACTTCACCATCGGCCGCACCAATCTGTCACGGATCAAAGAAATAATGGAAAAATTCAACAAGCAGCCGATCAGATTGCCCGTCAGGCAGCTCCAAGCTCGCAGGTCCAGAGAGAGACGCCTGGGAACATAATGACTGTACGAGGAAGAATTAAAAACAAACGTCTGCTCTGATCAGACTGGGGTTTGGACCTCTGTCAGATTCCTCCAGAGTGCTGTCAGTGGAATTAGTGTTGGAGAAATGAAAATGTGGATTAATTTAAACGGGATGCTTTGTTTTTTGTTTGGTTTGGTTTCTGTTTCGTCCCCAGGCATAAGCTCTCTCCGTGTTCACTGTTGTCATCTAAACTTTTCTTGATTTCCACTGTAAATGTTTAAGTATTTCACTCTGTCAAAAGCTAAGTTTATGTTCATGACCCCTCTTTTTCAATATATATATATATTATTGAGACATCAACCATCATTCTTTGTGACGTCACCTATAAATACTGACAAAATATAATCACATCAGAACTTATTTTTTTAAATAAAAGAAAATTGAAATACAAGTTACAGATGAGGATTTTTGTTGTTTCATCTAATTGTAACCACTGTGAGGAATGGCCATGACTGTCATTATGTACATACTTATTAACTTATGTAACACAGTTATGTAAACCATTACAAAAGCCTTTATTATCTGCACTTGTACAATTTCCGGTCCTTTGAAAAAAACTTGTGGACTCAGTGACCAGTTGTTTGTCACGGATTAGTTTTTTTATACACTTTGGTTTTTGCAAGTTAATAAATAAAGACTATGTTTGCACAAAATGAAATTTTTTACTTGTTTATGTGGACGTCTGTGTGTCTTATTGGTGGGCTCAGTTAATCAAACAATTAATATTTTAATCAAATTGCATTTGCACCTTTATAACAGGTTAATTCAGTTCAAAAGGGTTTGTAACAGTTTATTTCATTGTTTTAGAAATTTCCTAGAAATTAAAAAATGATAGAGAAAAGAGTATTTATTTGTTCATTTTTTAATTTAATAAATAAACAAATAATTATCACTACTTTTTATTTTGTTATTTTGCTATTAATTTTATTTATGTATTTTTGGTCAGAAATTATACATCCCTTCTAAATAAGTACTACAGTGGTTTAGAGACCAGATTAAAAAGACATGAGAAATTAAAAATTGGTAAATTAATGCACAAACCCTCCCAAAATATTATATAACATATATGTAATTACAATTTCACAAAAATGATAAAGGTTAAAACAAATTGACAAATTGCAGTAGTAAAAAAGTCATACATCCGGGAACATTTATAGTAAGGCCAGAGCCAAAATAATGAAATAATGTAGAAATTATTTTAGAAATCCATTTTTTATCTTCTCTCACCATGATACATCATATCAAAAGCGCCAAGAATTGCAGTAATTGTGTATGATTTACTAGGATGATGTTTGTAGGATTGATATTAAAATGAACTCTGATTTTAAACTCACTCCTGCTTGATTGAACATCCCTAATGGAAAAAAACTTCATTTCATCCCCATAACTTAGTTGTAATCACTGTGGTTAATTTCCAGTCTCCTCTCATTTGATTTCCGCAGTGTGTGGTGAGTTAGTATCTTGGGTGTCGAGGTGGAAAGGCTCTAATTATCAGAGCGGCGCTGGGGCTTTTACGGATCACTGGCTTATTCTGACAACAACACCAGCCTTCCTTCTCTCTGGCCAACATGCAATTATAGGAAGACCTCAGCCTCTTATCTCCTCCTCCAAAGGTTATTGAACAGAGGCTCATACACCTGTCATCATCTCAGAGCGCTGCAGAGCAGAGGACACACGAGAGCGTGTTAATATTACCATGCTTTCTGCAGCTCTATACCATAATCAGTGGCTCTGAATGTGAAACAGAATATGTCACGCAGATGAAGTGTTACATAAAAAAGGTTTGAATCTATAATAAGTTTTTCTGCCTCACACTCAAACTGTCATCTCATGATGCAATGAGAACTGCTGGATGTTTGTAAAATGAGAGAAATACTGTGACGAGCAAATATTTATCATTGATAAACGCAACCAAGTGACGAAGCTGAGAACAGCCCTGCTTGCAGTTACTTTTTAAAACACCATTATCTTAGGATCACAAGTTCACTATTTTGATATTTCCAAAAAGCGAGGTTTGTTATCTTGAGATAGAGATAATCGCACTGTTATCGTGATCATCATCAAGAACTCCATGACATAATGCCTCTTATCTCTGCAACAAGATTATCCGCTGTAATGATGCAACTTGTGCAAACAAAAGCACACATTTATGCCTTGACAACTGATCAGTTATGATTGTGCGTCTCTATCTGATGCTGAGGGCGGCTGTCCAACCGGCTTTTGTTTTTCTTTTTTTATGTTGACATCCTTGGAGCGAGATTTTAAAACTTTGTTATGAAAACTCTTGTATCAACTGTAGAACTGAACAGTCATGAATAAATATGATCCAGACAACAGAGTAAACTCATGTAATCTGTGTGTATTTTTTAGGAAAATATACAACTGAAATGGTCAAGTTATATGATTAGAATAAAAACAAAGGAGAAATTCCCGGGAAAAACAATGGGGATCAGTGTCTCTATGTGGTTGCTGCAGAGCCTGAAGCCTCCAACTCTCAAATGCTGCACTAATGTTGACTTGACTTCCAGGGGGGCTCGGAGAATTGAGCATTCAAAACAAAAACAGAGCCAGGTCAGCCCTGTTTAAAAATCTGTGGAGCTAAAAGATGAGAAACTGGCATTAATCTTCTGTAGAGTTTTCTCTCAGATTTTGGGCACTTTTTCTGCACCAAAGCCATTTCATTATAAATGGTGACATCTATCATTTCCCTGCAGTGCAGAGAAGAGATGTGGTCAGCAGTTATGCTGATCTCAGAGGTTTGATAATCCCAAAAGCATCTGATGCAGGAAGTTATAAAACCCAGATGTTTTTGGATAAAACCAAACTATATATTTACTGGAAGAGGCATTTCTGGCCATTAATCAGTGGTGATGTTCATTAATAATCAGAACTTGTAAGACAAGCTTCTCCCATATGGCCAGCAGACAATCCCACTGAGTTCAGGTGGGTGTGGATGGTGGCGGGGCGGAGTTTTACAGCAGTGTAGCCGCTGAGGCCTGCAGCTGTGATACCGTGCAGATGTGTGGGAAGACACAGGCACCGGCTGACCTTGCCAGCAGTTGAAAGGCCAATGCTTCTTCAGAAGTCGGTCCAGCCTTTGAAGTGTTAAGAGCGCCGGCCTGGATATCACAGGAGTGAGTCGCCACGCAGCGTTAGTAAACCAGCTCTTAACCTCTCTGAGACAGATTAGACTCTTCACTGGTACATCAAAGAAGACAACCAGATCAGCAAAGAGAGGGATGATGGTTGGAAAGTTATTTGATTTCTGGATTCATTTACCAGCTTTGGACACCTAATACCGCAATTCAATTTTGTTCTCCAGCATTTGCCAATTAGTACTAAATACAAAGTAACCACAACAATTTCACAGCAGTCCAAATGTTGAGACATTTCACTCAACACAAGAAATATCTACCTCATGGTGGCGCTAGAGGCAACGTCAGATGATCACCAAAGTCACTAGACTTCATCCTGCAGGTAACACGAATAATTGTACAAAATTTCATAACAATCCATTCAGTAGGTGCTCAGATTTTCCAATCTGGACCAAAGGTAGCGGCCCATCCACCAGCCAGAAGGAAATGCTGTCGTTGTCCATTTGTGAAAGCCAAGGATATGTTACATTTGTATGGTTCATATGTATTATGTCATATGTTATTAAAGTGACATAGCACTGATTACATGCATATGAGCTGATTTCCTCATCTGAGGGTAATGGTAGATGGCATGAAATAGGAAAGGCGGCTGCCAAGCTACAGACTAGGGATGTCAGTCGGTACGTTTACGTGCACGGTTAAGTCAAGACGCGGTTATAGCTCTATTAGGACATTTGACTGGACTACTCTCCTTGTCCAACTATACAAGACAGTGGGGCAGAATGGACTTTTGATGAAAGCAAGTCCGACTCTGCCACATTAGGTGGCGATATGCCCCCGTTCAGCTCGTGGCTATTGGACCTTCTTCAGGTTGATCTATTACGTCACATACCAAACAAGTTAGCAGGCGGCAAACTGGTTGCATGTCGAGCGGTGACGACATGGAGAACTTTTTGGCACTGTGCATTTTGTACATACTACTTTTTTACCTTGATCTTGTTTTGTTTTCTTCCATTCTTCTTCTTCTTTTGTTTTTTCCTGGGGAACTATGGGGCATGCGCAGAACGCTTAGGCCAGTTCAGGTCCAGTTGAGGTGTTACCATGAGGGTACGTTACCATGCAGAAACATGGCCAAAAACAGTCAACCGTTGACATCCCTACTGCAGCCAGACTGATAAACGACAAAAGCAGGTGTTTTTTTTTTTTTAGAAAACATCAGCAGCATTTCCATCACTGATCCTGGTACCAAAACACGGTACCATAAGCTGATTTTTTCCTAACAATAACCAACAGCCTGAACAAAAACACATGTTAACCACAGCAGTGTTCAAACAAAGTTCCAACATTTATTGAAAATACAACTGTTATGACAGACATGCTAAATGTCTTCATATTATTATTTGTCTCATCTGTGAATCAGTCTGGGTTTTTTTTAAATGAAACTTTTAAACAAATCCTCATTAATGATGATAAAACCATGACTATCCACTACAAACAATAAAGGCATGTGAATGGGGCACAGATCAGCATGTGTACACAGCTTGAGTGAGTAAGACAAAAGATGAGCGCTCAGTGAGACACTCCTTTAATGCTGCAGCGGCCCCGGCACACATGTTACAGGTTTAGGTAACAAGCAAACCAACTCCACCCACCAGCAGCAGAGTCACACAGCTGGGCCAGACTGAGGAAAATGAGAGTGCTGCAGGCGAGATTTTTTGGGTGATATTTAATGGATATAAAATATTACCTGACTTATCTACACAACACAGTAATTAATTACAACTGCAACAGTTTTGGCGAAACACCATCATATTGCTTAGGAACCTTCACAGTTCAAATATATGCACTCGTCATATTTGCTTTGTGACAGCTGCATGATACATAGCAACCAAATATAGCAAACCATGGAGGATATCAGACGCGTTCATTTTCACGCTTTTCCAGATATATTAAAGACCTTCACACTCGCACAGGTGTTCGCACTTCGCAAAGCCCTCAAAACACAGGTGTCCTGAGATATCGTCTCTAATTAGATTTCTGCTCAGAGGGAGCGATTTTTTGATATTCTTGTGATGTCCCCAAACTCTGGCTTGTCAAAAACAACAAACAAATAAATGAAACCCCGCAAAAACAACAACAATTAACAAAGTAATGACATTAAGGACTAATTCATCAGTCAATATCATTGAGCCAGTATAGCTGAGACAATATCTAATCTCTCAATGCGAATTTGCTGATACTTTTGTTTACTTTTTTAAAACTAGACTATTAGGAAAAAAAATTACATCATACACTTTTAGAGACTGTAACATGAGGCATATTTCTGTTATTTCAGCAGAATGCTTCATAATAAAGGCAAATAAACTAATGACTGTTTTTATGGTCTTTTTTCCTCCCAATTGAAAATCAGACATCACAGTAGTCTGCACCTTAAGCAGCCTATCAAGCTCTTTCAAAAAGCCAGCAAGCAAGCTCACAAGAAAACACAACAACAAACAAACAACAAGTCCACAAGTCCACCATACGGAGTCCAACAGATCCAAACGTGTCCTCATCATCACAGTTTTTCGCATCAGCTCATGTCTGTGCGATTGTCCGTGCAAAAAGAATAACTCACACAAAACTACTTCAACTTCCCGACAGGTTTAATTAAAATCGGATGTTAATTTAGACAATTTGGCAAAAAAAAATCAAACACCACACAAATAAACCTCCTTGTTGGAAGTACAGTAAAGTCGTGTCGGAGTGGCAGCTCCACATATGTCACAGCTGCACGGTGTCCACTCGGTCAAACAGAAAATCATACGGTGACAAAGGGGAAAGAAACGAGAGCACAAGTGGGATAATGAGCACCACATGCCTTTTTGTTTAGTGATACACTAAACGAACAGTCATCCTCCATCACAATTCTCACAAATTCACTAACATGTCATTCAGATGTGGAGGCAAAAACTGAGGTGAACTTTGTTGGGGTTTTTGGAATTTGGATGAAACAAAGCAGCATTGATGATCTTCGCTTTGAGGCTTTTATATTTATAGTTTTGTGGTTTTGCAGCGGAAAAAAAAAAAATCCAACAAACACTGATTCCTTGTTATCACTGCCCTCTGTATATCTCGTCTTTTTTTATGGGTTTCCAAGTACCTGTCAAAAGAAATGTTATTCTACGCCTTTTTCACCAACGACAGGATAAATGTGTCATTTTACATTCACACATTTAAGGGAAAATGAATCTTCACTGCACCAAATCATTTGAAAAGGACGATGCTTTCTAGGAAATCGGATTCAGACCTTGAGAGCTTTGAAGTTAGCCGCTCTTGATGTCAAAAGGTTACGAGGAAAAAAACAACAAACATTCCTTTGTTTTACAGAGCGAGGTGTCCACTTTTCACTTTTGAGTCGTGCTTTATTTCTCAGTCAACAGAGTGGGTTGAGGCCTGTCATGATTAAGCCACGTGTTACGGTCAGTGCCACCCACCTGAAGATAATCACCGGCTCCTGGGGTGTGAATCAGTGTACAGAATCTCAGACGAGGTCGACTCAGCCAGCCGCTGATGTTTCATTACCACCTGCGCCGTGGTGTGAACAGAAAACTCGCTTCTCTCTGGCTCCGACTGATTGCTGGTGGAAACAGTCCGAATTGCTGCGGATAGAAAAGCTGGAAGTCATATTGCTCTTGTGAAACCCTCCCGTTGATTCTTAAAGACGTGATTATGGCACTGATTTATCAGTGGAGCGATGATGGAGAGCCAGTTTCTACAACTTTTTCGGAGCAGTGAGTGGTTAAGCTATCTTTTGCAGTTGTGCCATTTTTTTCCTTTTTCTCTCAAATCTGAGCAGACTGAAACCAACCATGAATTCATCTAATTAGGGGTTAACTGATATTGGTTTTTCAGGGCTGTTACCAATACCAATTATTAGCAGTTAATGAGACGAATAACCAATATTTGGAACCAAAATGCATTTATGATAAAAATTTTTAATCTTTCATTCAATATTTAGAATTTGGAATATAACAAGCTCCAACACAAAACTTTGTTTAAATGCATTTAGCAAAACAATCTAATCCAAACATAAATGTTCAGCAAGTTCCCTGCACCTTTTTTCATAAAGTTAAGTGAAAAACAAAACAAAACAAATAAGAATAGCTTCTCTAGGTTTTACAAAGTAAAAGTTCCTCCCATGCTGACACTTTGTTTGCACCTTTTAATTAATTTTATCAGCCATGATTAAAATAAAAAACACAGCAAAACACCAAATATCGTCTCTAATAATCGGCCAGGTTGATGATCTGTTGACCCCTAATCCCAAATGTCATGTGAGTAGCCACAGCCTGATGTAGGTTCTACATATGTGCAAAAGAGCTCAACTATTGTTTATTGTAAGATATTATTGCTAAGTTTGGGCGTTTATCCAGCTACGTTTTAAAACGTTCTGAAAATGGTACAATGCAATGTTTTAGTAACATTTAAATAAAAAGTTTGTATCAAAAAACAACATATTTCATGTTTTACAGCAAATGGCAAAGTGTCAAGCGTAATGGGAGATGCAGCTGCTAGACACTAACAAAATAGTCGTTAATTTACCTTTGTTAAAATGACAAGGTGTTCCGATTTGACTAGAGGTCTACCAGCCCTACATGAACCCAGTGTGCAAATCCACATCAAAGGGGACCTGTTATGCTTTTACTTTTTTCTTTCTTATATACAGTATTGGATTTTCAAATGAAATTATATACATATACATATATACAATACTCTGTTTCCAACATTTTTCTAGCTTCACAACAAGCTGACATCAGTTGGTGGCCGATTTCTTTTTATTACATAAACTGTATGTATTTACATTACAAACACTGCTATATGTTGCTATATCCTAACAGACAGGCACCATTACGCACACCGAACATCGGCAGCGGAGGACTGGCACCAGGGCATACCTGACATATGGTCCACGAGGACAACAAAGACGCCACGCCAAAATGTCTGCACGCCGCCAAGACGGGGGTCAGGCTCCGGATCAAAGGAAGTCACATCCGGGTAAAGGACATGGAGCTGCCTTGTGCGCACCGCAGCGCCGCCCAACAATTACGCACCGGTGAACACTACCGGACACATCACTGGAGCAGGAGGGAGGAAAAGGAAAATAACCACCCTGCTATGAAACGGTCATGTTAAAGAAAAAAAGTTAGATTTTGAGAAAAAAAAGTCATAATTTTGGGAGAATAAAATAAAGTTGTAATATTATGAGAAAATTCTTATATTACGACAATTGAAGTCGTAGTTTCATGAGGAAAAAAAGTCAGAATTTTATTGGAATAAACTTGTAATATTACGAGAATAATGTTGTACTTTTACCAAAAAAAGAAAGAAGTCCATGAAAAAAATCGTAGTTTTATGAGAATAAAGTGATAATGTTATAAGAATAGTAATTATAAGAGAAAAAAGTCATAATTGTGTTGTATTTTCACGAGACAGGGGTTTATTATATTACGGAAATAAACTATAAAACAGGCGAGAGCACAGGTCAACACATTACCTGTTGGCTGTGTGGCATGGCACGACTGAGACTAAATTACATGTATTAACAAAAATTCAGTTTATTTCGCTGTGACTCCAGAACAGCTTCATTCTCAAGGCCGTAAGACTCATCAACTCCTCCGTCGACTCCCAAAGATGTAGCAGAGTCAAGGACAAATTTTAAATTTCATTTTTTAAACTATGTTTTAAAATGACTTATTATTAATCTACCTTGTACCTTGTATCTTGTAAACAGTTCAAACTGACTGAGTGAGCAGAGAGACAATCATAATGAGGTGGCAGATTTTCCAGAACATTAGCACAACAGTACTAGGCCACTTTGATAAAGTCTACAGTTTACTTTAATCATCACGATCAACATCTCATACAGTCATCCTCCTCAGTCTCACCAACATTACGATAAATATAACCACTAAAACCAAATATTCAAATCTTCTCATCAACACATGGAAATAGTGGTCGTCATCACCTGTCGTCACGTCACCACCGTCGTCAACTGTTTGTCATCCATCTGTAGCAGCATCGAGCCAATGGTTTAATAAATTAGGAAGTGCATAACAAAACATCTCAGGCAGTCAAGTCAGTCACCAGAGCAAAATGAGGTATATTACACTCACTTCATTGTTACCAACAACAGTTCAAACTACATTATTTGCATGTGAAGCAGCACATTCTGTAACACTTGAACAAATACAGTGTCGTCATAAATTACATATCAAAAAGACACAAAAATACTTTTCACATTGTCATTTATCTAAATCGGTCGACATGTTATATATTATTTAGCTTGTTTTTTTACCAATAACCATCATGTATGAGAAAAATAACTACTTTACATCAGTGCAAAACATCAGCGAGAAAATACCATAAGCGGAGTTTGGGTACAGAAATACAGATTCTAGATGATTGTGTGTTAATGAACTGAAGTAAATAAGGCAATGTTTGACTCTGTCTGTTTTGTTCAATATATCTGTATGCCGTTGTGAATGGAAAAACTCTAAACCATCATATATTACAGAATTTAAGGCATCGGTTGTCTTGGAGTGTCATACAGTCCTTCGCAATGCATCATATATCCAAGACAACCATTTCTCCTCTGTTTAAACAAAAAACCCTTAGATGGACATTTTAATCTGAAATCAAAATACATATTTTTCCTTATACCTGTTTACTGTTATCTATCAATCTACATTGTTTTTTGTGTGAGTTGCAGAGTGCTGGAGAGATGTCTGCCTTCTCTCCAATATAATGGAACTGGATGGCACTCAGCTGGTGTTGCTCACAGTGGCAAAAAAATACATTTGAAAAAACTCAACAGCAATGTATTTTCCAGAAATCATGACGCAGTTACTCAAGATAACCCATAGATCTTGTTGTGAGCAGTTTTATGTAAGAACTATTTTCTTTTAATATAACTACACCTGCCAACGTATCAATGTGCAGAGGGAAGTGTGCATTTATTGCTAGCTCACCAAATACCACTGAGCTAGCTAACATTGCAATTAGCCAAGGAGGGCGCCATTAATTTTTACGTCCAGGATTTTTCGCAGGCCAGTTTTGGGATTATTACATATTGAAATGCCTGATTTCACAGCAAGTTTTCAAAAAAAAACTGTGATGCATGTTGTGATGTTTTCCACTGGTAATAGCTGCAATGCTGTTTTGGATTTAGAGCATTTGTTATGAGTATTCAGTGTTTCTAACAAAACATTGGAGATCACAAACAGCTGACTGCCAACACTTGGCTGTTCCTGCCTTTCGACGTAGCCCTGGAGGACCATCTCCTTGAGTCACTCTCCTCCTGCTCTCCCTGCCTGGTTAGCACGAGCTAACACAGCAGCAGTGGCTAACATCCAACTGCGAGCCGTTATACGGTCCCAACAATCTCACACCGACGCGGCTCAGCAGTTTATAAATGTTGGGTAACATAAGCTGTGTGATGCTGACAGTTAGCCCTGTCACTGTGTGCGGGACTTTGCCCCCAGCACAGAGCTTACGCTCCTGCAGCATTACTTTCATAACAGAGAGAGAGAGCGCTGCAATGAAACAAGATTCCACAAGTTTTATATGGTCAACTTTGCATTTAGTTGAATTTGCATGAATTGTTCTGATTGCAAAATCGCAACATCCTAAGGGGGCTGCTTGATGTTTACATCTCGTGCCTTCCCAAGCACAAGCCTCCCGTCCATGAGTAGATAAACATTTTCTTCAGGTGGTGGGTGAAGTTTGGTAGAAAGAAAATAGTTCCTACATGAAAGTGCTCAAAACAATGTCTGTGGATTATCTCGATTAACCAGGTCATGATTTCTGGAGCCAATATCTCCAACACTCTGCAATTAACACCTACACAAACTAGATTGATAAATAGCACTACAGGTAAGAGGGAAAATGCGCATTTTTGATTTTGGGATGAAGTGTCCCTTAAAAATGCATGACCACAAAATAAAAGAAAATATGTATCAATTAGTCATCATATAAATATTCTTATGTATCTTTGTTTTCAGAAAAATTGAACTGCAGCTACTGATATTTGGCTCACTGGGCATCATTGATAATTTTGGCACTGTGTGATACATACAGTATCTCACGGTTGGGCCGTGTTCATAGACAGGTTAAACACACCGTGTATCCAAATCCTTCAAAAACTGCAATATTCTGTATTCTCTGAACTAAGGCGTTGAAGCGTCTTTATCTTCAGTTTATCAACTCTATAACAAGTGGAGCCCAGTCAAAAGCCCTCTGATACAGAGCTGCCTGTCTTCTGATACAGAACAAAAATAGATATAATAGGTAGCACATGTAGTGAGTCAGATAACATTTTGTCAGTCAAGAGGGCTCATGGGGCTTAGTCTTCAAGAAATGCCTATAGGGCTTACAGAATATGTATTTATTAAAATGTGAGAGCAAAAAAGGTGATATTGCAGCAAAGTCACCAGAAGAAAATGTTGGCATTTTAATGTTTTTTTTTCTGCAAACCATGGATACGTAACATTTGCATGTTTCCTACGTATCAACATTTCTAAAGTGACGTAGTATATGAGCTGACTGTCATCGGAAGCTGGAGGGGATGGCGGATGGTGTGGCAACTACGCGAGATGCCTGCCAAGCTAAAGGCCGCTGTTCAAGACCAACAGACAACAAAACCAGCTGTGGTTCTCCAAGTCATTGCTGTTTCCAGCAGCTTTCTGGGTACCAAATGTGTTTTGTAGAGACCTGCCACGGAAAGATATATTTTTTTTTGGTGAGAAATTGGCATCATTTCCAGAAGTGATTGTGGCACCAGAGCCAGCTGTTTTGGGGTGAGAAATTGACAGCATTTTAAGCAGCGGGTGTGCTACCAAAACTGGCAGCTTTTTAGCGAGACATTGGCTGCATTTCCAACTCCACCTGTGGCACTGATATTAGCTGTTTTAAGCCAGACATTGGCTGCATTTCTAGCGGCGTTTGTGGCACCCAAACCAGCTGTTTTTTTAGCGAGACATCAGCGGCATTTCCAGTGGTGAATATGACACCATAACTGTTGGTTTTAAGCAAGACATTTCCAGTGGCAACTGTGGCACAAAAACAGGTTATTTTAAGTCAAAACGTGAGCTTTTCCTACCCGTAAGAAAGTGTCTTTGGTGCCCAACCCCAACCACATGTTAATCACATTTTTGTTAAAGTATTAAGTTTCAACATTTTCGCTACATGATAACACACAAATGTAATGTGTCTGTGGTTTACAGAAACTAAAATTACCAACATTTCTTCTGGTGATTGGGTTGGATATTGCCATCCCCTATAAACATCCATTTCACTAAAAAACCGTGCTGATTGCCATGTGTCTGTCTTAAAAACACTGTAAATAAAGCAGAAAGCAGAGACTACTTCTTTAGCTTTTATGGACGGCTGTCATTGATATTAAATGTCACATGATGTCATTTAGTTAACTTGACATCCATCATTTATATTTTCCTTTCCCGTCCATCTCGACTAAATGTTTTAGAAAGCATGAAGCAGTCTCTTCTCCTCTCTGTGAGTACAAACCCGGCCAAGTACAGTCGATCATGCTCCACTTGACTAAACAACCTGAGGGGCACATGTCAGTCATGACAGAAAAGGCAGCCAGTTTGAAGGCCTATTTTTCTGTTTCTGTTGAAACTCTGCTTGGCCGGGTTGAAACAACATGAGAAACAGAAAAACACTACCTTGCTTTTTCCTCCATTGGCCCTTACACTACAAGACAATGTACTACAAAAATAAAACTAGCTTAAATTTGTTGAATTGGGAGTGTGTTTTACCTAATCAAGTCTGAAATAACCTGAGCCAAACGGTGCAGCGGCACTTTCTTTTCATCTGCGATACAATTTGGAGACTGTCAAGTTTTGGTTAGGCTAGTTTTCAGTGCTACATACAGTGCCGACGTATCAACCCTATCACTTTGCACAGACTAAAACAGACATACAGCCATTCTCAATCCTTTTTTAAAGATAATATGAATATATACTACAGTAAAGTCTAAACAAACGCAATATCAGACTGAAAGCTACCCTAGTTAGAATAATGAGGCTTTGAACTGGCCATTCTTCTTGGGTGAGCACATCTGTCTCTCCAGGTGGATGTGAAATCTGCCGTTGCTTATTGTCCTCACGAGTTCACTGCACTGATCTGCTGTTCTGGGGACTCAGTATGAGAGCACAGTGGTATTCCTGTGCGGGGATTTGCCCTTGTCTGTAGTTTTTTGGTTTTTTTTCTGTTGGCGTGTCAGACCAAATTTAAGCAGACGTGGACAGGAACAACCAATATTTGTTCTGTTCTTCGTGGACGATAAATCAGCCTCATATTTCCCTGACAGTTGCCGGGGTCGACCCTCAGACCGTATCAGTGCGCTGCACGTCACTCTGCGGTCGGTATGCTGTGGACTTGGTTCTCGTGCCCACGCCCGGATGCGTTTAAAGAGCTACGCTTCAGCAGCCTGTTGATGATGTCAGCGCACGTCTTCTTGTACTGGTGTCGGAGCAGGGAGTACACAAAGGGGTCGCAGGCCGCCTTGCTGTAAGCTAAGCACTTGGAGACAATTCCCCAGTGGGGGTTGATAGGCACCGCTGGAAATAACTCCACAATCCTGCAGGCAAGCATAAAGAGAGGGAGGTGAGGGAGGGAGAGCAGGGGAAAGGCAACATGCTGGAAAAGGCATGCATGCCCTGAGCTTATTATGCAGAAACAGAAATACATTTGCAAGACATTGGACCTCCTGCAGCCACATTCTCTTATATTTTCTCTAAAAAATAATAAGAGAAGTTCTTAACGTTCTTAACCATCCAGATCTGCTCCTACTCAGGTGTGCCCAATGACGAAACCCATTTAATCACAAATTTGCGGCATGTGGCCAATTGTTTGTCATTACAAAAAAGTCGTCAATGTAAAAAAAAACATCAAATCAATTTTCAAAACGTGAACTAAATAAATAAAGAAATAACTAAATTTAAAAAAGGAAAAACAGCAAGACCTTATTTGAGAAGCTGGAACCACAATTTTTTTCATGAAAAATGACTCAAACAATTATCAAAATAATAATAATAATTTTCATATGATCTTTGCATAAAAATCTCTAATTTCTAAAGCAAATAAAGTTGTTAGATAATTGTAGATGAGTAAAAGGTACAATATTTCCCTCTGAAGTGCAGTGAATAGAAAGTAGAAAGTGGCACAAGATTGATATTTTTAAAATTGTTCCTCATATTTAAAAGTTGCTCGTGTTTGACAAACAATTTTTGTAGAATAAAAGACGCATTTTTCTTATCTTGGTAAGAGTGCCTAACTTTTTGGAAAACTATCTCCAACTCTAAGAAAGGAGCAAAAACAAGAAAACAGTGCAATGCCAACACGTTCTCATACCACAGCGGACTTCTGTCACTACATATTACACTCTAGGTATTCTTCTGAATCTGCCGTTGACGTTTTGAGATGCCGCTACCATGATATCAATACAAGCACATGGTGGGATTACACATGGTTATGTTTAGGCAACAAAAGTGCATGGTAACCAACGCGGGTTTGTCAACAAACACACAACCTGGCATGGCATGGTTAGGATCAGGCACACATTTAGGTGCCTTCGCGCTCCTTATTGGCAGTGTTTCAGCCTGATGCCATCCTGCCGCGTTTCATGCGGATGCAACAGGTTCCATCCGACTGCGTTCTCAAGCAGCAGGTGCCACTCAGCCATCCAGTTCTGTCTGGCTGCGTTCTCACCTGATGCCGTCCAGTAGTGTTTCATGCAGAAATGAAAGGTGGCTTTCGGTGTTGCAATCTTACGTAAAAGTACTGTCAAAGTGGCGGTATTTCACCAGTCCAGAACGAAACTAAGGGATTGCCGATTGCAACCAGCTGAAACTTCTCTCAGTTAGAATTCCTTCAGTGTTCATTGTTGAGGTTTTTACTAGGAACAGAGGTATGCAGAGAGTCTCCTCCTCTTCAAAACAGATTCTATGGTTTAAATCAAACTGTAGAAACATTGTGATAACCATAGACAAGGATTCCCTCCCTATGTATATATAAATGTCTCATTCTGAGGTGACAAAAACACAATGATTCTAAATTTCTGGTGACCACACACTTAAGAAAACGTATTTATTATATTATTATCCCTTTCTGTCGATAGATCCCTTTAAATCCCACACACTGGACATCTAAGTTATTAAAATGTAGGCAGCTGTCAAGTGAAACTACATGTGGAGCTTCTCTTTCTGTCAAGCGTGTGGATTTACAGTGTGAAGCTACTATTTATCTCATTTCTCATCTACAGCCAGCAGCATTTCAAAAGCAGAGCCACAGGAAGAATAAAACAGACCTGTCTAAGCAGTAATGACAGCCTGGAAACAAGCCAGTTAACTCTGTTTGTTATTTAATACAGTATAATACTGTGGACAAAGCAGAAAACCATAAAGTACAGTGAGTTCTTGGGGACAAAATACTCCTGTACTGTAAATACCCCATATTTGATTTAAAGGGCACCTAATGAGTTCTGTCTGCTGTTTGCATCTCAGTGTGATCTCAGCCGTACTCATAAAGACGTAAAATTGGTGCTTTCACACTAATTTTTGTCAAGTACGAAAACATTTTACCGTACATCGTGTCATAAAAGGCATTAAACTAAAAATCGCTGATCCTCGCTTGCACTCTGTATGATTACTCCGTCCACAATCAAGCTCTGTCAGCACATTAACACCGGCCTCACATGGGCCAGTCGCCATCGCTGATATTTGCCCACACACTCCTCAGCAGCGGAGTGAACAGGAGGTTAAGTCAGCTGCCACGGCACACAGCGGGGCTTTTACTATACACATGATGACCCTGACAACAAATGAGCTCCAGAGAGGCAGCGGAGGAGCTTTTAGCGTAATATATTCAGACTGTGATGAGTAAACTGCCATTTGCAGAATGAGAGCGTGTGCCGTGCTGCTGCGGTCATTCATTACTGACAGTTTACTGAAAACAAGACAAAATAACAATGATAAACTCATATTTAACATTATTGATGGCAACCTGGTTACATTTTAAAAAATGTCCAAATTTTTCAGATTTAACATTTTGATCTTTCCTCCATGCAGACACTCCAGCGTAACCTGTAAGTGATGCATTAATGTTTTAAAAAAGAGGTTAATATAAATAAGATACAGGGGCACTAATGTACAGAACCCTTTCCTGAAAATGTATTGTATAAGGTCAGTTCACCTAAATTATAAAACTAAATTAATTCTAAGATTTTTTTTAGTATATAGCATGTCCCCACTAGGAAAGAAGAGACAATAAAGCATACTCAAACCAAGTGCAGAGACAGATGTTGTCAATATCTAAAGACCTGGAGCAGGCGCATGTTCCCCTGGGTTTTTTCTCCCAATTTAAGACAGCTCGATGTGCTATGTTAGATGATGGAATGCCTAAAAATCTGTGCATCATTTAGCAAAAACATGAAAGTGGCCAATGAAAAAAAAATCCTGTAGATCAGGGATACGCAACTTGCTTTGCTTGGGGGCCAGTTTTGCAAAATGACAGGAGGCCAGGGGCCAGTCACAGCAGCGCCATACCTGTTTCTAGGACGTTTCTAGGATTTGAGGACATTTCTAAAATTTTAGGACATCTAAAGAATGTTAGGACATTTCTAGGACTGCAGGACATTTCTAGGATTTCAGGACATTTCTGTATTTTAGGACATTTGTAGGATTTTAGGTCATTTCTGTGTTTCAGGACATTTATAGGATTTTAGGACATTAGGGGCTTAGCTAGGACCTCTTTCAGGGGGTGCGGGAGATCCTCTACTGGCACTTTAGGGAATCAGGGAATATTTCCTCATTGGGAAACTATTTAAAGTGAGGTGAAAAAAGACAGAAGTTATTAATATTTTTTTGAAATTTGCTGGAAATGACACTTGAAGTCTTACAGAACATGTTCAATTCTGTACATTTACTTCTAATCTTGCTTTTGTGGGTTTTTTTTTTTTCCATGTAACACACATCTCTGATATTTTGAACCCTGTTAATAATGGAGGTAATGGATTTGCCCCTTTTGGGTTCCTTTCGTGTCTCTAAACACTTTGTTTTCTTAAATCCTCATGTCCTATGATTTTAACTTCCAGTTTCATTTGAGCTTCTTCTCACATGTCCAATCGTACATCACGTATGTGTCTCACTGTCTACATCTCGTGTGGTATCCTCTCTATGTCCAGTGATTGATGCCAGTGGATTCCACCTAACTAACTGATGCACCCGACGAACTTCAGGAGAAAAGTGCTAATGCAGCAGCAACAGCAGAGCAGAGGCATATTACTTATCACAAGGTCAGCCAATCTCATCTTCCAACTCTGGCCGCTGTGGAGAGGCAGCAGAGAGGAGGCAGAGAGGAGGAGGTGGTACACAGGGAGGGTTGACAGCAGAGGAGGAGGGAGGTTTGGGGGATACCAGCAGAACAAAAGGGCTGCATACGCCGCAGTGTGCCAGCGTGGCAACGCTCTCCCACCTCCCCCATGGTCTCTCTCACCTTGTGATCACATAGGGAGCGAAGCAGAGCATGAAGGTGCCGATGAAGGTGCTGATCTTCCTTGTCGCTCTCTGTCGTCTCCTCTTCTGCTCCTCGAGGCAACGCTGGCGAACACTGGAGACACAGAGTGGGTTTATATTAGTAAGTAACAGCGAGTGACGACCGTAAAGTGTCTCCAGAAATCTCACTAGAGACAGATGGGAGTGGATACTGTGCAGGGGTTAAATATAGGAGGAAAGCTGAGGTAAAATAAGGATTTATCCTGGAACCCAACGTGACCCAAAGTCCCCCCTTCAAGAATTATAATCTCAACAATTAATCTGTGTGTGATGTCATGATGACACACTGATTGAAGTTATTCTTCGATGATATAGACGTGATCAGAGCGAGTGGAGACAAGCAGGAGTTCCTTATAAACAGTAGTTGTGATTTACCAACAGTCTCCAAAATAAAAGTGAAACAGACACGACCTCTTAACAACGACTCAGAGGTGGACACAAAATATTTTAAAATAGTGTGCTGGCAACAACAAAAACAATGCCAATGCAAAGTCTGTTAGAAACGGTCACAGTTTTATTGGGAAACAGTTGCAGTTTAATTAGGTTTAGGGAAAAAAAAACATCTGGTTAAGTTCCAGGCCGTTCTCATAACCTGTGTTTTCCTAAGAAAAATAACACACCCAAATTCATACATATTCCACCTATTCATGAGTCAGTAATTAGTGCACAACCCACATATTTTGGAAGGCTGTGATCCTGTGACGAATGGGCTGACGGGAGCCAACACATTTCCAAGTCGTCACATACTGCCGCTTTGTCAGTGTACTTTGCGTCTACATATTACATTCTAAATATCCTCTTGCATCTGCTGTTGAGGTTTCGGGATGCCACAACCAACGACGTGATGATAACAAAAGCACACGGTTATGATTTAGCAACAAAGGCGCGGGTGTTTAGGTTTCGGCAAGAAAAGCACATAATTAGGTTTAGAAAAAAGAAAACATAGTTCTGCTCTATTTATATCTAATTTTAATTCGGTTTTATTTATAAAGCCCAATATCACAAATTACAAGGGAAGCGAACACCGGCCTCCTTGGTGAAAGTGCAGGGTTTGTTTGATCCATTCATCGCCCCTCCCACCCGTCCGCCCTACAGGGACATTCCAGCTCCTTATGTTACCTTGTTACCACCAGCGTTTCACCCTGACACCGTCCAGCAGCCTATAATACAGCTGTGACAGGCGGAGTTATTAACTGAAGCTGCCCATCCATGTATCATACTGGCGCGCCAGGTGCTGGCATATCCATACTGGGTGGCTTTTGGTGTTGGTATCTTATGACAAAACTAGTGAAAAATCAGCAGTATTTACAACTTCAGAATAAGAATTGCCTGAGGAAGTAAACAAGGAGGCAGTCCTGAGTGGTCTAAGGAGGCACGCTGGGGTGATGGATGGGTCAAACAAACACAGGACTTTTCCCAGGAGATCAGAGTTGGACTGTGTGAACTTCAAGTGAACTCTGAGTCCTTTAAAGGTGCGTCCTCACAATGTCTCTTTTCCTGAACCGAAGCACAGTAACTTAAGTTGCCTAAAACTAACCTCCAGAACTTTATGTTTAGGAGTGCTAATTCATAGGATATTATACGAACCGTTGTATAAGGATACATAAGTTTGTCTGTCCAATTCTCTGAGCCACCTACCCACATCACACAGACTGTCTTTCTCTTTTTATTTAATTTGTGTCCACCATGACAATAGATCCTCATTGACTATGCATGTTGCATTTCATGTTTGCCAGCATGTGATTCTAACACATTGTACCCACCTCCTCATAATGAATTGTTAAGACTTTGCATCCACTTCACGTATTTCTATGAGACTGGATCTACAGTATGAAACCAAATGTACACTGCTGGATGTCTTAAACATACACACACACGCACACACACGCACACATAGAGAGGGAGAGAGAGAGAGCGAAAGCACGGCAATCACTTTGGATGGCATTTCAATAGAATCAAATTTTGCATCCCCTCCGAATACTGATGACACAATTGAGATGTCAGGGCAAAGACAGCAGAGCATCATTAACTGTACTGTTTTTCAATATGAAAAGGAACGACAGCTCCAACTAAAATAACTGCTTCCAGTTTCTCTCCTCTTTTGATCAGAGGGATGATTGGTACAGTTTGTCCCCCCCCAAATTCTTTCTTTGTATTGAGCTATATTACAATTTGTTAATATTCTTTGCAATGCAATGCAGAAATACTCTGTTTCAAATAAGAATCCTGCATTCAAATCTATGAGTAAAAGTACAAAAGTATTAGGATCAAACTTAAAGTACAACAAATAAAAGTAGACTTTGCACAAAATTTAGCCCTATTTGGAATAATATATATTATATTATTTGATCACAGTTACTGATGCATTAATTTGTTCATTACTTAAATGTTGCAGCTAGTGAAGGTGGAGACAATTTTAACATCAACATCTGCCTCCAAGATGGAGTGAGGTAGAAGTATAAAGTATCATAAAATGGAAACACTCAAGTACAAATATCTCAAAAAACTTAAGTACAATACTTGAGTAAATGTACTTAGTTACATCACCCCACTGGGAAATCTACACCTATGGCCTTGAGTGCAGATGGCTGTACAGCAGTTTTTGATGCAAGAGCAATACAAACAGAAATAATAAGTCAGTGAGCTCACCTGGGGTGTATATCCACCAGCAGCACCAAAGTTTGCATCGTAATAACGTCGATCCTCTTACAGTGAAACCTCGCCACTTTAAGCACTTTGAGGTATGTAACACACAGCACTATAAAAGACAGGAGAAAGGTGAGGGAGTGGAAAAACACGGTGAAGATAACAAACTGGGTCCGACTGCTCGCCCTCGGGTTGGACAGGGTGCAGGACGCGTAAAGCCGGTGGTATCCCACCCAGGAGAGGCAGGTGGCCACCGTGGAGAAGGACATGGAGTGCGCCCACGTGTACCCAAGCACAAACGCCGCGTCTTTGTGGCGCATTTTGGAGTGGTACCTCAGAGGGAACACCACCGCGATCCACCTGTCGATGCTCAGCGCTGCCATGCTCAGCATCGAGTTGGTGGACAGGAAGGTCTCCAGGAAGCCCACGATCTGGCAGAAGCCGTCCCCTCCCGGCTGAGCCTTGCTGACGAGTCCCACCAAAGTGAGCGGCATGTTGGACACGGTCAGCAACAAGTTGCAGAAGGTGAGGTTGAGGTTGAACAACCCGGGCACCTGCTTGCGGATCTCCGGGTTGTACAGAAAGCAGATCAGCACCAGGACGTTGGACAGCAGCGACACTATGATAATCACAACCACCAACACAGACAGAATCACCTCCGCAGTGTCCATCCTGGGGGCCCCGAAACTCACTTATCCCCACTTTTTGTGCGCATATCCAGTCTTGTTTTGCAGCAGCAAAATGATTAATCACCCATAACCGTGTCCATGCATCCCCAGATCTCTCCACCGGTGGAGTTTTCCTCTCCACTACATTGTCTCGAGCCACCAAAGATGATCAGGAAAATTCCGGCATGATAAGAAGTAAACTGGGGACCCGTGTATGACGATCTCCCCTCTTTTTTTCCTTCCCAAAAACTACAGAAAGCAGCGCTCGTGCCAAAGCTGCTCTCTTCTGGCACTGCGTCTTGCAGTGGGGTTTTGTCGTCCTGTGATGCGCTCTCGAGGCATCACCCCTCCGCACACACCGCACAGTGTGTGGGCTACTTGATCTCTCCCCCGTCTCCTCTGAGATACAGTAAAACACAAAGAACATTAAAGTGGGGATTCCTACTCGAAAAAGAAAACTGCAGTGATTCCCCAGAGTTTCATTTCCTTTCACATGATCCAAATTTATGCCTGAAGAAAAAATGTTTTAACAGTGAATCACACATCTGATGTGAGTATGATTCTTTTCTCTCCCTTTTTTTTTGGAATTGGAATATTTTCTATTGGCTAAATAAATAATTTAATATTAGCAGATCCTTTAAATAATGCCATCCTTGTCTGATGTATTTATGGTTTCTTTTCTTTTTTAGAATTTTTTTGTAAGGGAGACTTGGTTAAGGAGTCAGCAGTGCCATGCTTTTAACTCTGGTGTGGGGGAGCACATATGAAATACACACACACACACACACACACATAGATATATACTGTAGACAGATGTTTTGAAGCCTCAAGGTTGTGGCTGGGGTGAATCTAAATCATAATGTCTGCATGTAATGCTTAGCTGTGTGTTGCTTCATGCTGCCTGAGCGATTGTTTTGCACCAATGTTCTTCTGCTTCTTGTTGCTTTGCGTGGCTCGTGCTCTTAGTCACCTCGCTAAAACTGGCACATTTACAGAAATGTTGATTAATGTGTGTTGGGATGTAATAATGTTTATAAATAAAGAAAATGAAATGAAAAATGGTGGTTACGATGGGATGTTTACCTGCTCAAACACAACAGGATACTCCAAAATCCTGATCATAAAGGGGTTATTCACGTCCGTAAGCACACTCATGAGTGTAGCAATGCCTCCTTGACAACCTGTCACTCAAGCCACCCCGCCTTTAAACATGGGTAGGTTTGGGCCTTAATAAAATTTAAACAAGAGAGTTACACAAAAATTCATGGAGGTTGAAATTAGCTTTAGACCAATAACGTTTCTTTTACCAGACCGCAAACTATTTCTGCTGCAAAGTTGGGCATTTGAACATGGAGGACTTTAGGGATTTACTCAGTTATGGAGTCAGCCTCAAGCAGCCATCAGAGGAACTGCAGTTTTCGGCACTCTCACATTGGCTTTATTTTTCAGGGTTGAAGGTTGCTGCTGTTACCCCACAAAAATACCTACGCCTTGGCTGCTAAGAAGCCCATATTTGAATTTTTAAAGATCTCTTTGAAAAAATCCTACAGACAGAAACGGGTTGATGGAAAAAATAGTTCTTTTTTTAATTCTTTCATTTCAATTCATTAATCAAACTTTATTTTGTAATAAAACACATTGATAAGAGGCAGATGAATTTAAGTTTAAGAGGTCCTATTGCTTTGGAGCATTTTTCTATCCCAGCAGCATCTCTGTGCCACGTTCTTTACTCAAATATCTTCGCTAATTAAGTCTGCTTCATCAGATTGATGAGGAGCAAAATCTTCTGTTTCCCTGGAAGCCGGATGACAGCCCCACACTCTGCTGCCCCTCCGGACTTGAATGTGGAGAATTTTTCCTCTGGGATTCATCGGAGTGTGCTGCGGCACGTGAGCACTGAAGGCACTGGAGCAGAGGTGGCGGTTGTGGTTGCAATAAGGGGAAGGGGGGGTTGCCAGAGTGAGAGTGTGTGGGCGGAAAGAGTTATTGTTACTGCAACACAAATGCACATTGTATTTGACTGTGGAGATGTGCTACTATGCAGGCCACCGTGTTCTCCACATTCTCTCCTAGGTTGCAAATAGGTGAACAGGAGAGAAAAAAAGAGCGATTGAGAGCCTTGAAAGTGAGGCTCGTTAAAATGCCATTTTGTAATGGTGTCTGTGGAGTGTAGATGCTGATGTTTGCGCCTGATGCAAAGAGAAGGCGGCTGCAGGGGGAGAACAGACAACCCTACCAGCTGCTGGCTGTTATTTAAGCTGAATGTAGCGCCATTGTGGCTATGATGGATGCCTCTCCGGCATTATACTTGCACATGTGATGGGGCAATCAGCCCTTGGAAAGAGGCTCACTGTCATGCAACTGCTTGTGCATCTCCCTCCTGTCAGTGCAGAGCCTTATCAGCACAGAGCCACCAGTTGATCTCAGGCGCAAGAGCAGCTTTTCGTAGGCATCGCTTTAATTATTCTTTTCATAATTAAATGCCAGCTCCACAGACAATAAAATCTGTGAAAGAAGTCATTCTAAAAATATAGCTTTGAGGGGACTGAGTGATATGGATGGAGAGTTAATGGGTGAGAGGACTGTAATGGATTTTGTTGTTCAAATTTTCTTTTAAAAAAGTGACTAAGATTGAGTATTTTTGTTCTTTTGCTCAGTCGGAACAAAGCCACACAAACACCCCCATTAAGCATCATGCCACATTAGACAGACGTGCATGGAAATAGCTTTTGATAAACATGGATGGTGTTTATCAAAGACACAAAATGTCCTCTTTTATTCCACCTGAAAGAGGCTTTATGTGAGGACAGCATTATGTCTAAATAGATCCATGTAAATGAGGCTGATTAGAGCTGGACACATGGGCTTTGATGCCTCCTGGCTTCAGGTAATATCACCTTGGATGAATACAGCACAGCAGCTCTTTTGTCTGATGTTGGTCGAGTATGTCCCATGGATTAATCAGAGACACAATAAACAGGCAAAAAATTAAGGATACTTGCCTGTTTTTTGGAAATAAAAGTAAATGAAGTAAATTCAAATAAAAGCCATTTTAGAGGCTGTGAACTGATCAGTGTGCTCAAGTTACTTTCTTCTCAATTGAAAAGCTATTAACCCTCACTGATTTCATCATACATCCATTTCAAAACAGTCATGAGTTTGTGCACATTGTGCATGTGTGTAGCAGCAAGTTTTAATTTGTTTATTTAAAAGCAACATTACAGCAACCAAATATTTTCATTATCTATGCCTATTGTTTTTTAATGAATCACTTCAGTGTTAAGTCTTCAGAATGTATAAAGATGGTGAAAAATGACCATCACAATGTCCCGTAATCTCACATACTCTCTTCCAAGTGTGTAACAGTTGACCACACAACCCGAAATGTCGAATACCGACGCTTTGTTACTACTGACGGTGCAAAAGGCACCTTTCTGCAAAAGAGGTGCATAGCAATCTCTCGAGTGAAACATGTAGTACCACATAGTTAAGTGTCAAATATTGCCGCATAAGAGTTTGCATTGGCGTAAGATTCACTTCTCAGCCTTGTGAGTTGCTATGAGATGCCCAGGGGCAGTGACCAAGAGTTGATATTTAAAGGCCTGGATATGACTGGATTATCAGAAACCATACTTTAAAAAACAAAAAGGCCAAAAAAAGAAAAAAGACAGCAAATCCTTATATATGAGTAGCTGAAGCCAGTGATTTATTTTGCTTTTTGGCTTGAAGGATTTTTATCTATTACAAAAACTAACTGACTAAATGTTTAAGTGCTAACTGATTTGTTTTTAAGTTTGGCAGTTTGTCCTGTAGTAAAAAAAGGACCATATTTCCCCAGCATGCCATATTTACAGTCTTTGCAGAGGGCAGACTGTACAATCAGATGCACCCCTGGCTACATTTTAATCTGAGTGAAAGGCTCTTGTCTTCATTGATTGTCTTCTTAACCGTACAAACATTTACAGATGGATTTTTGTATAACCTAAAATCAGAATTTTGAAGTGGAATCCTCTGTGTTTACTGTGTTTGAGACAAGTCACGACATCTCAAGTGTTCAAATCTGCACTCTGAAGGTAATACCTCTTGTCAGAAGATTTAAAAAGTGCAGGAGTGGACTGTGAGAGACGGTACAACGAGAGAAAGCCTGCAGCACTCCTCCTTTTCGCTGTGACAGTGCGGATTTGAATCCGCTGCCAGTTCCAATTCCACACTTGACTTCCCTCGGATTGGCAGGCTGGCGTAAATTTTAAACCTAGATGTATGCTTCGTCTTCTACGTTTTCCTGACTCGTCGTTTGACTTGTCGCTTATATTTTGAACATTTCGCAACTAGTGACTTTCTATGTTGAGTTGAAAGGAACTTACTTTGGTGTAAATAAATTGGAAAACTTGTAAAACTCAGACTGAGACTACATGTTATGTAACTCAAAGAGCACATACTGTACCAGCTGGCTGGAAACACAGCGTTCTTATGGCTCGTAAAGGGCTCATAGGTGAAGACAGTAGGGAGATTCACTCAGACAAGGAGGTTTCTACAAACAGTGAAATGCCAACCTGCAAAAGAAGTCGAAAGGAAGGTGCTGACGCTACTGCTACTCAACTGCATTTACACTGCAGCCCAGCCTGCTCTCTTTTCCCAGGTTGTCAAATACAGATGCTTCATCACGCCTCTTGTCACGGACTGGGCTTTCAGCTAACTCCAATGTAAAACCATCAGTGGTAACACATGATGCTGAAGGCAGCTTACATGGTTATAAAAGCGAGAACGTCTACAGGAGGGCAGGTGGATGGGTCAAACAAAACAAGACTCTCATTAAGGAGATCACAGGTCATGCCCCGTCAGTAAATCCCCCACTCATGAACTTTGAGGAGGTTATGTCGCAGCAGTTGTTATCAAATGGCAAAATGAGACTACAGATTGTCATCACGCTGAATCCTGCTTTACAGCCGTGTTGTAGTATGGATATTAAGTAGCCTAATTTTTTTTTTTTTTTTTACTTCTGGCAAGTGCATTAAGGCCTCAAAAATGATAAAAGAAGTGCTAAAATGTGAAGATTATCCTGCCCAACATAACATGTAAGTATCTTCTTTTTTTTGCCACAGACTATTTTCTGTAAAAATCCAATGGAAAAATCCCATAGGCTTAGCGTGACTCACACCAGTCAACAGACATACATCGTATACTCTATTTGACAACCTAAGAATAAGAACAAGTTAAACAGCTATACTTAGAATGCAAATAAAGACTTTGTATACAAAACATATCATCTTATATACAATTATGCATTGTTGATACTTTATGATCCAGAAATACTTAAAATTAGCACCACCTTGACCAGCTACAACATTAAAATGTTCTTTAATGTGTCTGTAATAATAATTCAACATGACTTTCTCAGCGCTATTAATAAATGTTAGAAAAGCTTCCCTGATTAGTGGCTGCTGCCAATGCCCTCTATCTGTATGCCTGGCTGGGCAGTGCACCACCAAAACCCTCCTGAACAGTTTGCGGCCCCTGTCTTTTCATATTAGCAGTGGCGATGTCGAGGAAACCCAGCACCGAGGCCTGAGCTCGCCATCAGCAATTTATAATCAGAACGCTGTTAATACAGGCACTAGGCTATGGAGTACATGCTCATTTTCATTATGGATCCAGGAGGGTTTTGGCTGTGTGACAATATGCTCAAAGCTGCAAACAGTACAAGTTGTTAGTATGACATGGTGCGAGTGTTTTACAGTAGGGGCTGACAAATTGCTTTTAGCCGTTTTGTTAATATTTAGCCAGACCATAAAACATTAAGCAATTATCATCTGAAGGTGGAGAGTTTTCTGCAAATATCTACTGCTCAGCGACTCTAGCTTGGCGTCAGATTTATAGTATAATTATGTAAAATGGTTGAACCTTACAGGAAAGAGCTGTATTTTAGGCCAATGTTGAGAGAGGAAAAGTGCAACTGAGTTTAATACCAGAGGGATTTGCGGCGCATTATAAAATAAAAGACGTTTTTGCGCATTCACCCTTGAAGGTGTCAATCCAGGTCGACTTAAACAGGAAGCTCTCTGTCTTTCATCTGTTTATTTCACAGATGAGTTCACAGTGTCATTATCAGCTGTTCTGTGAAGCCTGTACTGCATCACACAGCTGAAAGCAATCACAATCTGCAATGTATTGATCTTCTTATTAACAATTCTCTAGCAAGTGTCAGACTTGTGGTGAAGCTGCAGAGCTTTTGTATTCAGTGACATCCAGATAAAATATAACAGAGGATTATAGAGTCTCTTGTTTGCAAAGTACAAGCTTTCAGTGTGTTGAAATGCACAAATGGTATTTTCTCTGATGGAGCTGACTTGATTGGATTTCTCCTCTGCGGTGGCATGTGGATCGAAATCTTTCTTCCTGACACCAGCATCATATTGTAGTCATGTGAAGGGGAAAGCAATCCTGTTTTCTAATAGACTTGCTATGTCTGCTGTCTGAGGTCGACTGATAAAGTCAGCACAATCCAACGCTAATGACAGAGCAGATCTGACAAATAATCAGTGCCATCAAGACATAAAGCCTGGAGCAACTCACTTCAAGTCTTTGAACTTTGACCTTTATCTGACCCCAATAAAATAAACCCACGTGAGAGAATATCTTTAATTTTTTGAATAGGATTTCTAGGTGCAAATAAATATATAAATACTAATTTTATGTCCAATAAAAAATATCCCTCAAGGGGATAATTATTTTTGTGACCCATGAAATATCAGTATTTGTCAGTATTAACTGTTTTGACCCCTAAAGCTAAAAACCAATAAACTATAACTGAAACCTGTTATGACAGAAAAGGCAAGCATCCAAAAAAAATCTATAAAATTTAGTATTTCTTAGGAATAAAGCTATTGTTCCCTTGAACAGAGCGCCACAGTGAAAGGGAACAGACAGGAAAGTTTTTCATTAAATAAACAATTTTAACACGAAACCATAAAAAATGCTTTGCCCTAAAATTTTTGACAGTTAATACTACTTTACAGTAATATTTTACTGTCCCATAGTGGAACAGTGTTGTCTGAGGGTCATATTCAGAGAAACCTATGAAGGAAAGAGTTAGTTTTTAACATTTTTCCATTTCAAATCACATGAATTTTAAAGAAAGGTTTTTGAATATTTCCCATTTGTAAATTCTATTTCAATTTTAAACATTAACCTTCTTTTTTTTCATTTCTTACCATAACGCCATGATGTTGCTTTGTGTACCCCTCCCAATTTTTTTTTTTTTTTTAAATTTAACTATTTTTACCTAAGTCTATTTTATGACAAAAAAACAATTTCTTTACATTCTTTTTGGCATCATAATGCAGACCATAGAGGGTTAAATGTATTTATTTATTTCTGTCTTGTTTATGTTGGTTAGTTTTGTCCTAACATGTACAGTCTCTTTATGTATGTGACCTTGGAAGGGGCGTGGGAATGGGGACGGGGCGTTCAAAGTAGGAGACGTCACTTGTAATTCTACACCTTTTCTTATGAACGAAGAAAAAAATAAAACAAAGCTCATAAAAAAGATATTTCAAAGAATAAAAACAAAAAAAGAGGTAGTAAACTTGCTGAAGTTGGTAATACACTGGGCTTAAAATAGTCATGCACACCATAATCACCCACAAAAATGAAGCAGCAACATGATTCCTAAAATTATCGCCTTAAAATTAGCACTGAAAATAAAAAAATACAATGAAATTCACATCACAATGTGACTACAATACCACACAAGACATCAGTGCAGAGCCTCAGTCGCCCTGGAACTGACACCAACAGTCTTTCAGTGAGAGACACAAACTTTTTTTTCTAATTACTCCAATCAGACACAGCTGTGGAGTTTGCTCCTCTGGCAGACCCAGGAGGACAAAACAGAAAGAGAAGCTCAGGAGATTCTCAGGAAAAATTCAACTCTTTACATTTGCTCTGCTGAAAGTCAGTTTGGACCCTCACAGTCAAAGGAATATAAAAACGGCTTTTAATTGTGTCCCTCACAAGGCACACCTGTGTAGTAATGATGCTGTTTAATGATGCTGCATCTCAATATGCCACACCTGTCACGTGGATGGATTGTCTTGGAAAAGGAGAAGAGCTGACTAATGCTAATTTAAAAAATAAAATTGCAAGCAGAATTTGAGATTGAGTGCATAGAAAAAGTCTTACATCTTCAATGGTGAAAAACTGGAGCAAAAATAAAAGTGTTACGTTTAAATTTTTGTTCAGTGTAAATCAAATAATAAACAGTGGTGTGTTGGAGTGTATATGTAGGTATATGGGGAATACCCACCTTTTTTTTTGGCTGTTTGCAGTCTACCCACACAGGCACGCTTTGGCACACCCTTTATGCATCACTGTAAAAACTGGACAGATTTTTCTGAGTGCATTGTAGGAATGCCTGGAAAATACAGTGGTGGGAGGCAGCAGCTTTGCAGCACAGTATTTCATGTCACTGAGAGGATAAATCAATATGCAGGAGCATCTAAGAATAAAGCAGCGTGCACTGAGGACACTTTGTCTCTCTGAAATAAGAAATATTAGAATAATGATGCTCCTGTATTTTTTCCTGGAGCCCCCCCACCACCACCTACATGTAAATGTAGTCCATGTGGACATCTGCAGTTAAACGAGAGCTGTTACCGTCCATCCGTGATAATAATCCAAGCTCAACAACCTGCTGTGTGTCTGCGTTTTATCCCAAATCCTGCCTTCTTTACCCCCTGCTTTGTGTTCAAAAGTCAATTTTCTCATTCACTGATCTAATTCACTGCGAGGATTAATTTGCTTCCCTAATTTGATTTCACAGTAATTTAATAAATCCCACAAAAATTTCATCAATGTTCCATTCACCTTTGAGAGAAACCTTAATTAGAAACACTAATGCGTAATTATTCTTTTATTTCCGGCTTATCATAGCCAGCATGAGTAGAATGCAACAAGGGGATGACAGCAGATTTCGGCTTCGGAGAATTAATTATATCAGCATGATTACATGAATATGAGAGTGTAATTTGTTTTATTTCCCGCTGTTTGCATGAAGCCGCTCTATCTAGAGTGCAGGAGACTGCAATTAACCTCTGATGTCCGCTCTCCAGCAGCTCTCATACAGTGATGCAACCATAAATGCATCATTAAGGTAAGTGTTTCTTTTAATATGAGGCTGTGTAGATGGAAAATTGATCAGATCCCTTAAGGATAAACTCTATTATTTCTCTGAAGGAATGTGATGGAGCCTGGTATTGTTATACAAACATACTTAAGATCTACCACCCAATGATATGTCTCATAATCACCTTGCTTATAAGTCATATCATATATAGAAACCTGCAGCTTAGCAGTAATTGTTAGCAAGATTGAAAAGCAAAAGCAGTGACTCTCCTGTTTGTTCAGGTGGCTGTTTTTTATAGAAGAGATTACCTTGGAACTTCACTGTCATGATGACACCAGCTCAGGTCACTAAATCATGCACTCCTGCCATCTAGTGCAGCACTGCAGTATTACAGTCAGACTCAAAGCCTCTGCTGAAGCGGCTGCATGAGTGAGCAATGAACTTCGACAGCAAAATTAAATCAGTGGTTCCTCCTTGTGGCAAAGCAAGGTCAGTGCTGTTTTTTTAATCTACTTTATCATTTTCCTGCTATTTATAGTCCACGTCTTGTCCATCGAGTGGCATTTGTAAACTGCATGTCCTGCTTGTCAGGGATGTAAGAAATATTTGACACCTTCTGATGTAAGCAAGCGGTGACCTTCAGATCCGCTTTCTTTTTTTTTTTTTCCTCCCGCTTGCAGCCAAGAGGCTGTTTGACAAGCTGAACGATTATTGCCAAGATATATATATATATATATATATATATATATATATATATATATATATATACACACACATTTATACATATATATATTTTTTTTTCATTCTACAAGACATGGCAACATGGTGCTGCATCAGTTTCTGTCCAAAGATTTGAACTTGCATCAAGACACTGGATCCCTTTTAAAAATAAAAAAGTACTGCTAATTCTGAAAAATGATTTAAATGATCTTTATATAACGTTTTACCAATATCAATCATGTTTTTTTTTTTTGCTGATGGGTGCCAACAGCTTGTAACACAACTTAAAAACTGAGACTTTTCCCATCTTTTTTGGTTACCTATGGTGGACTTAATGCCATGAAAAGGACCTAGGCCATATTATTCCTGTGAAATCCAAAGGGTGGGATGTTACGCTAACATTAGATCAGAAATTGAGTCCACTTATACCAACAAACGGCCGTCCTTAACTTCACACAAATTCATCTGGAGCAAGACCAGGCGCCTGAGCTCTGGGGGTCTGATCCTGGGCCGTCCTTCTGAGCGCACCAAGTTCTCACCAGATCAGCACACTTTGCTGTCGCTGGCCACCAGCCCACTCTAAACCGCGGCTACGGAGCGCGGACAACAGGACGCAGACTGCAGTTTACCTAATGGCCTCAGAGAGGTGTTGTTAATAACAATGATGTTTGGTTCATTCATTTGAGGTTGTGTTACTGTGTTCACAACATAAAACCATTTGTGAGCCGCCCCTCATGTGGTGTTTACAACTTCGTAAGTGGAAATTTTCGGGAAGCTTTGAGTTCATTTTCAGAAATGATGCAGGCCGTGGACGTTAATTCTTCTACCTTGGTCAGTTAATATATATTATAGTTATAGTCATAATTTTATGATATGTCTGAGGAAAATTTTGATATTCCCAACACTATTCCTTTACATTTCCTGCATTAAGCGACCCCTTTGTAGCTTGCTAAATCGCTGCGTTGATGGCCTCTAAATGCCGACTGTAGCATTCTTGTTGCTGTTGCCTAGCAGCGGTGCTCTCACGACTTAACCACTTCAGCTCCAAGCATGTCGTGGACACGACTTCCCATGTCGTAACTACAAGCTCACAAGTTCCATTTGAACGCAGCCTTTCCAAAAGTCACATACTGAACCTTTAAAAGAGAACAATATTCCTGATTACATGGACAATATAATTGCAACTAAAGGTGAGCCCACTGCTAGAACTTATTCACATGTCACGGGTCAGAGAGAAGGGCCCAAGACAAAACTCCATTTCTGCAGTGTTTTGGGAGCCGTTGTCCTGCCTCTGCAGCTGGGATGAAGCCACTTCACTCCTTGTTGAGATTACTGCCAGGCACACACAGGGGCCATTAACGCTGAAAAGCCACTGCCCCACCTCTTCCCCAGCGCTACCCTGGGAGCCACAAACTCCATAATGGCTGCCACTCTCTGAATTAATGGTGCTCACCGGCCGTATGAAAAAAAAAAAACAAACGTGATTTTAATTATAGGCCTCGGTGATACCAGAGAGGGAAAGTGAAAGAGAGCGGTGGGGAAACCTTTTGTGCCTCCAGAGGCTTTGCAGCCGAGCTAATTCAAGCTTTCAAAGATGCCACTCTTGAGAATAACAGTTTTACCACAAGTGAATTAAAATAGCAAATTATCAAAGGCAGCTGAAGCCTCTAAACTTCAGCTGTCTCTCTAAAGCCTTACTTTTTTTTTTTTTTTTTAGCAAAGATAAAATACAAATTGTGATCAAATTTCTCAAATTTTTTGGAATTATGTTTTTTTCAACTTTTATGAAGGTGAAGTAGAGCTATAATAAGGTATTTGTTCGTCATCATACCATGTCATTTTGTCTTTATGTTATTGATTAATGTTGCTGTTCCCTGCAGATTGTGAAGCAGTGATCAACAATTTATTAATCCAAGAAGTTTCACTGTTAGCTAGACTTGGACTTTAATTAAACTGCATTTTGAAACAGAAACTTGAAAAAAAAATCCAGACTTTTCTGTATTTGGTTCTGCAGAGGACTGATGCTGCAGGCCGACAACAGGCTCAGGATGTCCATCTGCCAGTTCTGTAACAGTATCTAAGCGGAGATGGACAGGCAAAGTCAGCGCCTAAATGTCCATAATTCTCTGTCAGCAGTTGGCAGAGGGTTTCTTATTTTGTGTTTATGAGTTTAAAGGGGAAGTTCATCCAAATTGTTCTTACCTAAAGTGCTCCCACCTAATTTAACGATCACCAGCTCTCTTCTGTAATGGAATTACGTGATGGCCCACCAGCAGATGGAGACATAAAATTGTATAATTTTAAGTGTATTTAATAGTCATTCATTGTGCAAAATAAGAAAAATACTTCAAGTTACTGTTGATGTTTTGCACATGTTCATTTTGTTGATACTGATGATGTGCTGAAATCATCGTGCATCCCTACTAGATTGTTCCATTACACTGGAAAGAAGACAACTTCTGTATGGCTAGTACCTATAACACTCGGCAACAGGCACCAAAACAATCTAGAGTGACAAAAAGCACGACAAGTTAGAAAAAAATATGTGTTTTTGACTTAAGGGTTAACTGTCCTTATAAACTTTGAAGCAGTGGCCAAATCATGTCGGCATACTAATAAAAAGACCCTAATTTGGTGCAAAGTTAAAGTTTTTTTATAACTGATTGGTAATGGGTTTTGTGCATAGGCAACCTGAGGTTCAACGTGAAGAAAAATGTTTACAAAGTTTACAAATTGTATTTTTTTGTCCAATTTTGGAGTTTCATTCACTGTTTCATCTACACATTGTAGATTTCTAAACAGGATTTTAGGGGGTGGCTCTTCAGCATAAACCATTAACAAGGTTTTCCACATTAAAGCAGAAGTATTAAAAAGAACACATCCCTCAGAGAGCAGGAGAGACAGCCAGTCCATTGAGCATCCCTTTCACCTGAAACCTAAGAAGCACCTCTTAAAGAGAGTCACTTGCAATCAGAAAGCCTCCATTTAATTACAACACACAGGAAATTACCGAGTGAATAGGTCAGGCGCTGATAAGAGGCTGAGCCCCGGGGATGACAGCTCCTGAAACCCGAGGAGACCCAATCTCAAAGCAGACTTATCACAAAGGCCAAGTCTGGAAGCCTGACAATCTGATTGTACTGTCATCCAGATTCATAATTAATATATTTATCAAATTAATCGCTGAAAAGAGCCCTGGCCTCCTGAACAGTAGGCAGATTCATTTGCCACTGGCTCGGCTTACCGCTAATAACAGTGTTGTCAGGGAAATAGGCCCAGAGTGGGTCGATGCCCCAGACGTCATGACAGACAAATTGCTCATCTGTGTAGAGATGATATGGGGAATTTAGAGAGTGAAAGAGAGAAAAAATGTCATTGTTTGGTGACAACCACAATTGCACCCTTGTTTCAGATTGTGAGTACCAAGTTGGGGAAACATGAAAGGGGCATTTTGTGTTTGGGCAGAGCTGAAAATGCCTGTTGTTATACCTGTGGTTTTACAAATCACTCATCAAAGGTTCTGTCACTGCCATATGTTGTTCAAGTGAAAAAAAAGTTTATAGTATTTCATCACCTAAATGAAAATGAAAAAGTATTATATGTCACTGAGCCCTAACAGCTAACACATATAGCTCCACCCAATCTACTAAATGTTTTTGAAAATAACGGAAATGTGTAGAACGAGTTTTTATGTGTGTTTATCTGGATATACAAAATACACAGTGAAATACAAATTTACAAAGTTAGGTTTGCACAACTGCAGTAGTTCTTGAGAGTATAGTGATACAGTTCAAAATGCCCTTAACTGAGCTCAGAAATTCAATAAATCTTCTGTTCCTTGGGCAATTAATTAATATCCAAAGAACTATATTTCAGTAAATTCTGGCAATGATTTTTCTCTGAGTTATCATGCTAATTAATAAACAAATGCTGACAACTTAAGCTGCTTAGCCACTTTAACCAATCTCTTTTCAAACCGATCTAAGATCTTAATTTGTTGGTCTCAACAAGAAAAATCACGGTTAATTAAATTTGCACTTAAAGGAGAGGTTTACTTTTTTCAATTGAAAATGTTTTTGGTCACTGTAATTGATCTTTCTGTCTATGCTAATGTAAGTAACAAAAAATGTTTGTATGAAAACGTGAGCTGGTTACAGGCTGTTAATATTGTGCATGTTGGCTCACTGTCATGGCTTACTGGGTCACTTTTATGGAAGTGAGACATCATTAATGAAATTACCTGAGTTTTTCTTACTATGACAAGTCAAATTATCAACTGTGGAAAAGGTCTATGTTGACATCCACTTTGTTATATCGCAAATGCAAAGGCTTTCATCATTGGGCCATAAATTCAGCCACCATCATTCACCAACAAATAGTGACTAAGCAGATATATATATAAATTAGGATCAATGCTTTAAAGTCATTTTAATACAAAATTCCCCCAGAAAGAAATAGGCTGATGTAAGACAAGTAAAGTAAAACATACAACAATAAATATAGCACCAGGAATACTCACTGAAGGAGTGTAGTAATCCATAGTCCATACAACTGCCTCTGAAAATGAAAGAGAGAGAGAGAGAGATAAATAAATAAAATATAATAACAATTAAAAAATCATATTAAACTACAGGCAGAGGGAATAAAAGGCTCATTCTGTCAGAATAAATGTATAGTGATCATTGTGTATTCTATTTAAATCAATCTTTTATTGTGCTTTTGAAAGGTGTTCGAATGTAATTATTAACTTAATGTGAAGATTTCTACTGTAAAACGGTGCCACAGTAAGAGATGCCTTAACCAAAGAATGTACAACGGGTCACCTGAGCCACACAACCACATTAGCATTGGCTCCACGAGGCTCTCGTGTAACCACAGACCGACACAAACATCTGAACTGCAGCCTTCTCAACAGAAAGAGCAGAGTTTCAGTCAGCCAGGAAGATTTTTGTAAGCTAAAGCAGGAAGGGTTCAGTTAGTTCAAGTGGTCCTCTGTACCGCATAAACTATATGTTGTTTGTTGCAGTTATGTATATGTACATGAGTATATGTATGTGTAAGTTTGTAGTTGTTTCAGACAAAGCACCTCAACCACTCTACAATTGTGTAAAGCTTCAAGTAATGGAAATTAAAAAGAGAGTTGAAATTTTATACGAGGAATATAAATAAAAGATTTCACAGATTTTTCAGCATCAGTTGTGATGTTAATGTTGTCATTGAGAACGGAGTGGCCTTTAATAGAGCGGACCTTTCCTCTATCAAACACATCATGTCACCCCTTGTTTTGTCAGAGCTAATTACAAATTGGACACATATGGTTCAATTTAGACCGCTAATGAGAATCTTGGAGATCTGCTGGGTGAGAGTGAAGGGGCCCCTTTTGTCTGTCGGATTCCCATCTGGGCCCCTGAAAAGCATGAAATGGACCGTAATCACTGGTCATCAACCGAGGTCATCACTAACTGATTGTGGAGCTGTAATTACATGATAAATGTCTGTATTACACATAAAGAGACACACTTTCATTTATTAGAGCCTCCACGTAACATACTGATCAAATGTAATTCAGTCCTACAGAATATCTTTTTAATAGTATTATTATTTATCATTTGGCGCATGAACTATACAATATATTTTGATACTGAATTACTTTATACTGCCGTACACACACCTCTCTGGCTCTGAGGCTTTAGAATTGACTCAATGTTAGATGACTTTTATTGTCTTGTTTAATAGCAGCCTGTAGATGGCAACACTAAGCTTCTCCATTCTTTATATACAGTAGTTGTAGTAATTGTTATCACTGTAGAAATATTTCAAATGGAAAATCTGAAATCTATGATATTTAGTTGCAGACAATACAATGTTTATCTTTTTTGTCTGCCTTCATTGAGATACCACTTTACCAAATAAAATAATATAAAATAAAATAAAATAAAACATCATAAGACATCATAAGCATTTAAAACTTCCCAGGGTGAAATGCAAACGAAAATGTTAAAATGTAATAAAGCTGTACTGTGTGAGAAGGCAAAATAACACCAGCTAATTTCTATTTTTGTTTATAGTTGGAAGAAACAGAGCTTAGAACTTGAGGGGAGACAGCATCTCATGATCAAGAAACATTTTTAGTAAGTTTTCTCAAATGCTGTGTTTAAATATGCACGTGAAGTATTGTCTAATAAAATCTGCTCTGATTTGCAGCGATCGCCAATGCAGAAATATGAACACTGGATAAAGGCAGACTCAAAACTCATGCTGAAATTTTAAGAATCAGATGTTTTTATGGAGGGGAATTTCAATATCTCTTTTTATCACTCCATAAATCTGAAAACACTGTCAACAACACTGACAAACACTGGGGGGAAAAAAATCTATTAGGCCTACTTTTTAGTAATACAATATTCCATAAAAGTATGAGAAAAAATCTTATTTTGAGAAAATGGCTTTTAAAGATATGTATTATAAAATGTCAAAAAGCTTGAAAATAAAAATAAGACAACAAAGATGCAACAGGTTAAAAAATTTAACCTAATCACCAAGAAATTTCTCTAGATGATTACTTATTGTATGACAACTATTTTTTTGTATTACAGGTTTTCTGAAACTATGCAAATGAGGCATTCTCTGACCAAACATTTGCTTTTTGGATAAATTAATAAAGAAATCTTAACTTAAATAAACCTAAAAGTCTATTTTATACATTTTCATCCCACTAGTCTGACAGAAGACATCTCATGGAAGCAAAAGTCATCAAAAACCTCAAAACTGACCAATGCTTGAAAAATGTTTTCGAATGTGGTGTCTCGCTTTACAGGGGCTTCCTAAAAACAATGAATGCTCAACTACAGTATCTTCTCTTGTTTTTCTTTGTAATAATGTTGTTTTAACATGTTGTCCTCCTCAGTACTTATACAGTTGGTGTTTACGCTGTCTGTCAGCAGCGAGTTGAGGTCCTTTCCCACAGTGAGAGCTCGGCTGGTTCAGCTCTGCAGGCTGAATGGACCGACTCTTCACCGCCAACGACTGCACCCGGCAGGTAGAGAAGGCTTTTCAGCAGGGCCAGCCTGCATCAGTCAACTTAGTTAGAGGGCTCTCTCTGTAATTGCCAACTATTACAATGCGTGGCACGAGGGGTTCAACACTATTTTCAAACACGATGAAATGGCATCAAGGCCTCCTCTCACATCCAGTGATAATTGAACAATTAAACTTTAGCATACAAATTACCTCTTCATACGGCATAACTAATTACTGAGGCAGGCCAGTCACAAAGAACGCTCTCCGAGGTCGATGCTAAATCTGTTTTTCACACTTTCATGCTTCATTTTTGAGCCCAGGTTTAACTGGGTTTATAATATCAGTGGGAATTGTTAGTTATTCAGTTTTGGTAGTAATTTTGCATTCAGCAATTTAGCAAAAAACACATCTAAAGGGGTTATTTTACCTCAGTCTTATTTTGCAAAACCTCTTCTTAGCACCCATGCTTTTTCAGGTGAAATAGCCCTAATTATACAGGTGATTGAGACCCAGGACCATTTACTTCAGGTCATCCAGCTGCAACCCCTATTAAACATCTTGATTAGACAGGATTTAAATCACCCGGTTTGATTGGGGCAGTTAAGCTCTTTATACTCTTCACTGTAAAATGCTAATTCTCTCCAAAAAGGAAACGGGCAAGAATCCTCTGAGAGCATATGGAGAATCTCTCACATTAATAATTCAAAGGAAATGAGCAAAAATTAGTGAGCAGAGCATCAGCGATGTCATGTAGCCATTACTTCTGCAAATGAGATATTTGATTTGAAGGACTGAAAATGGAAATATCGTCTGCGTAAAAAATTATTAGATTTTTTTTTTTTTTTTACTGCACTAGAAACTGAATATACCCAGCTTGTACAAGTCGGATACATGAAACTCATACTGCTATCACTCTCCAGATTATGTTTGTTTCTTTCCACTAAGGTTACCAAGCTCTCTATACAATGGTGGCTAAGGCCCTTAAGTATGAACTCTGATGCCTAATTACACTTTAGAACCCTCAGCCCCACTCACACAAACAAACAAACACACACACACACACACACACACACACACACACACACACACACAAAGTGGAGCTCTTTAGGTGCATTGGGTGAAAATGACATTAACGCATGTTGGACGCAAAGCTTCAGGAACCACTTGAAACACACCATGGTCCTGGAGAGGGCCTTTATTTTAGCCCATGACAAAAGGCTGAAGGCAACAACACAAGTCTTGCAGCAGCAGTTAGTAAAACAATGCCAAAATAATCAGTTGCTAACTCATCTGCAAATGCTTCTTTTGGGCATTTAGTGAGCCGAATGCCTAAAAGAACAGAAAATGTAGTCTCTGTAAAGTTTGCGCGAGACAAACATGCACTCCTGACAATGTTTGACACCATCAGCTTCCCCTCTGTGGACAGTCAGAGATGAGACAGATTACAAATTTGATATTAGCTCCAACCGAAAAGGCCAAACTAGGAGCACAAGGCGCATTTAATATCTAAACGTGGCTGCTCACACACACGAGTCATTTGCAAGTTCCAATACAAGATGATTATATGTGTTGATACGTGAAGGCAGGAGATGAAAATGATTGGAAATGTATCACGAGGCGGTGATTGTGGACAATATTAAACTGCACAAAGAAGCTTTTGTTCACGAATTCCTGCGGCAGTTCAGCCAGTATTGCCTCTGCTTTAATTTAATATCTATTTATTTTACTCCATTGTATGGGTTTTATTGAGGTTGCGCCTGCTTTATCGCCCCGATCTCAACCAGAAGTGAAGGTCAGGAGAGGCAGAGTGCCTCTGTTTATTGGCTTCCATTGAGCCCATATGAGCTGATTTGGCTATCTGCTCTTGATATTAAGCTCTTTCATGGTATTTTGTGCTATCCGGATATTGTTTATCACCACATTGAGATATTCTGTGTGTATTTACTGCTGAATTAAATATTCTTCATCACTTTTGTAATATCCTCTCTGTAGGCCCGTGCAGGATGTGAGAATCCTGCTGAGGGTGCAAGCAAACCCCTTATGTAGACTATCTACAAGCTCAGGGAGAAAAAAAAACACAGAATATATTTCATCAGTGTCTTCCCATGAAATGTAAAATCTTATTATCTTCAGCCAACTAGACTAAACTTTTCTACATTTTTGGAATGAGTTTGCTTTTTGTACTCTCAAGGGTCACATTTAATCAAATAATAATTGAATCCATTAATTTACCCTCTTGCATAGATTTATCACAACATTAATCATACATCTCAGAATTAACTGGATTATATACTGAGCAAAAAATTAAAGCGGCACTTTTGTTTTTGATCTCATTTGCACAGGTTTAAGTTAAAGATTTAAGACTTTATCTATCTATCACAGATGTGTTCAAGTCTGTGTTAATGAGGGTTTCTCCTTTTCCAAGATATCCATCCACCTGACAGGTGTGCTGATTAAATATCATGATTAGTGCACAGGTGTGCTTTGGTATGGTCACAATTAAAGGCTTCTCTTAAATGCGCAGTTTGATCACACAACACAATGCTAAAAAAAAGGAACAAAATACAAATGTTACATTATTTAATATTGATTTATTTTTAACACCGCTTAGTACCCATGTTGTTTAATTCTGTGTTAGAGGCGAGTTTGCTACGGTCTGCAAGCTTTAATAGTTCTTTTAGTCTGAAAATTACATGAATAAGCATTTCTATTAAATGTCAAAATCATAAAAACACATGAAAAATAGCCATCACTGCTCATGCTATGTGTGCTTTGTGTTAATGTTTGCTGCTGTTGGTTGCTAAGCGAGAGTCTGTCTCCACACTGCGGGGCCTCCTTCAGCATGGTGGTTGTGAGTGTTAATGTGCTGCTAAGTTGTTTTTAAATAGTCGGACTTCAACTCTGAAAAATAGCAGATTTTTTTCTTGAAGGCATTTAATTATTTTTTCATTTTTTTTATTTTTGCTTTGCCTTGACATTAATTCAGAAAAAAATTTTTTCCTCAGGAGCCATTTAAAAAAAAATAAAAAATTGCTTTGCTCAGACTTCAATTCAGAAAAACAGAACATTTTTTTTCATGCAACTTTTTTCCCAGAATTCTGATATTATATTTAGGTTCATTCAGAGAAAATAAAGGGGCGTATTTATATCTAATGGGAATGCATTATGCTTCAAAAGCTACAGAGCAGATCAGCTGTTAAATGGACCTCACAGTAGAGTTATTTTCTCAGATGGAGATAAAAAGTTTTAATCACATAGCAAGATATGCTTAATCTTCATCACAGTAAGTAGTTTTGAAACTTGATTGCAATCTACTGCAAATCCTCGTTTACAGCTACTTACATATGAATTTCACTGCATGCATTTCACATGTACTTGTACTAATTGTGAAGTATTTTTACACTGTGCTGTTGTGTATTTCTTCAGCACTTGTCAGGCTGTTTCACAGTCCAAAGCATCATCTGAACATCCCTTCAAAATAACATCGCTCTCTAAATGCATCACGCAAACACCACAGGACCGGGTGACGTGCTCTGACGTCATGTCCCAGTGGGTGAAATGTGATGCTGCACATGGCGCACGTGGTCTGTTGTTTACTTCTTCCAGGAACATTGGACGGCTGCTGCTGAAGAGCAGAGGAGGGGGGGCGGTGACATTGTGAAACAGCATTCCTGGATAGAGTTACATTGCTCAGCATTTGGAAAGAGACCGACACTAACGCCAGGAAAATGTCGAGTTGAATTCCCTCATTTTTCCTCTTGAACGGCTCTTTAAACAGCGCGAGACTTCATCAGTATGTATTGTTTTGCTTCGGAGCTCGTGCCAGTCGTGTCTGTTGCTCTTTGTTCTCTCTGCAGGGTCCTCAAGTTCAAGCGTTTAGTGTAGTCAACAAAGCTGTAAAACCTGAATGTCGCATGTTAGCATGTCTTCAGGATGCTTTCATAGCATAGCAACAATGTTTAAGCAATAGAGATAGAGTTTTACGTTGAAATCGTTTACTTTAACCTGTTGGATTTTGCCAAAACAATGTTTAACACTGTAATTTAAATGCCATGTTGACATCATTTTGACAGTACTGCAGTATGGAACAAAGGAAACATGAAACTATGCATGTATTTAGACAAAGTATGTCCTTCTGCTGTATTGTTTTTACTGTATATAGTATACTTTTATGGGACTTAACTTTTTTTCGGCAACCTGTAGAGCTATTCGTAAGTCTAAAATTGTTTTGATGCGAGTTGCCAAATGTTGGGGGTATTGGCCGTAGAGATGTTGGCCTTTTCTTGAATATAATGGAACTAATTGGCACTCGGCTTGTTGCTACTATTTTGTTTTTTTATTTTCAGATAAAAACTAGAATGCCTCAGCTTGGAAGCCTGTTTACCCAGTTTAATCTCAGCTCCAAAGCTTCAGAAAGTGCCCAAGGCCAGAGCGCACATCAGACACCAACACTACCTGACTTTATACAACATGTCAGGTAAGTATTGAGTTAAGTATTTCATAAAACACGACTCAATATGCAGTAGAAAGGCACAATTATTTGTTGTGCAAGCAAGTGCAAGATGACCAGACCATTAAATGCTTGTGCTGGTGAATGATGTAATGTGAGTTTCTCATCCTGAAACAACATGGAAGTAGGCTGGTAACAAACAATCTCATACTAACACTAAGTTAAAATATATTTATGATGACATTTTAGGCTAGAATAAGGCAATGCAGTAACAGAATCTTGGTTCATATTTGATCAGCTCTGCTTAGTCTGTTGGACCAACTTCGACTTCTATTTACACACACCAGAAAACAGTATGGCACCCAGTTCTTGTTCACAAATTCTCTTATTATAGCCAAACAATACACAAACACGTTTCTGAACAAATGTTAGGTGAGAAACAAGAAAAACTGTAACTGAATCTTGGTTTCTTTTTGATCAGTATTGCCTAGTTTTACAGTTTGATCTGACTTTGAAAGACAGAGAAAGAGAGAGAGTCCTAATGGAGAGATAAAATCTTTAGTTTCATCAACAACCCTAGAGCCATTGAAATACCAATCTGGTACTGATGAACCAGCAGAAAATGATCACCCAATTCTTTGCCTTACCTCTACAGTCGCTGGTGGATTTGGGCTTCTTTCAGCTCATTGGTTTGATTCTACCGCTGACACTGCTCTTACAACCTCACAGTTTTCCCTATAATAGGGCCATAAATGGATAACCCTGCTGTAACCTGGCCAGCACCAAACAGCAGATAAAGTTAGTAACTAGTTGGTCAATATAGTGAAACATTTGGCAAGAGCCAGATGTTTCCTTCAGCAGTTGGTTGAGACTAAAATAGAGCAAAAAGGAAAGAGAACATTGGACTTATATTGGTGGGATGGATGGAAACATGACCCCAAATTGATGTTTGTGTCTGCTGGACATGCCATCACGTTTGCTGTAAAAAGTGTAACATAATGACACAATATGTCACTGTTGTGTTTGTGGCTTGTTTCACTGCCCCCAACAGTCTAACAAAATCAGTAAACACATGGAGAGATTGTATTGTCATTGCAGGGACATATGACATAAATACATTAAAATGAGGGGCCTGGCCAATTATTGGGGCCGATATTTGGCATTTTGCCAATAATCTGTAAATGTATTTTATTTTAATGATCGACAATAAAATTAATTAATTAAAAAGTGCAAAGACAGTGTCAGCATGGGAGGAAATTTTACTTGGTAAAACCTCAGAAAACTCTTTTTATTTATTAATTTTTTTATTTAACTTTTCACTTGACTTGAAAAAAAGTTTAAAAAAATTTAACTTGCTGTATATGATGTTGAATGTTTCAGTTTTGATTAAACATTTGCTAAAGGCTTTTAAACTAAGTTTTGTGTTGGAGTTTATTATATTGTAAATGCTACATACTGACAGAAAGATTTTCGTTTTGTAAACACATACTGGTTTCAAATATCGGTTATCAGACTTATTAACTACTAATAATCAGTATCTGTATTGGCCCTAAAAATAAAAAAAACGGCCGACCCCCAACTAAAACAACAGTGTAGATTAGAACACAGTAGAAACAGATACAAACACAGGAGGCTATAGTGACTAAAAATACATTATATTGCTTTTTCTATGCTTTTCTTTACTGTAGGAAACTCACCGGGCTGAGAAAAGAGGATGTTTACAGCAATCTGCGTATCCCCGACCAGTTTAAAACCATCAAAGACGACATCAGTATTGTTATCCTCACAGGTTGGTATCTAGAACAAAATGGCATTTCATTTTAGAGCTTAGTGTTAAATACTCCTTCAAGGCTAAGTTACATTTGAGTGAGCAATGAAACCTTCTAACATCCTTTTTCAAAAAACACACATTCAGACCGAGTAGTAGAAGGAAACGCACAGGTGTCACTAAAAACACTTACGATGGGTTAAGACAGTTAACCCACAAGACTGTTAAGACAGTGAGCCAGAATCCACAACACCAGCACACTCAATCTGATGCAGTGAAATGAAATTCAACCAACCTTATATTTATTATTTCCTACAGTCACATGTGCAAATGTCTTCATTACATTACATTACAGATTTCTTTGAAAATGTCCCAAAAAAGTTTTTTTTCCAATTTATTTCAAATTTTTTTTTACATGATTTAAGTAATAGGTATGTATTTTCAAAAGTAATATTTATTTGTTTCATAACATGTCCCTTATAGTGGACATCCGGTCAATCATTTCCACAAAACGTACATTACAGTGCAGTACACTAATGTTATATAGTTAAATTCACTTTTAATACATGTAATATTAAAGATGTAATGCATGATTTTGACCCATTATACATAATATGTGTGTGTGTTTGAGCATATCATCTCTGTTTATCCTCTGAGAAATCTTAATTAAGTAAGGGAAACTGCAGAACTCTAGTTTGTGTGTCAGCTCTAATCTCAAATGGGTGCTGAGTGTCAACAACTTTTTCTTCGGGCCTCTCCTCATCTGATATGTCCTCCTCTGAACATTAAACATCCTGCTCTACTGCCCGGCTCTGGGGCTTTTTTTTTTTCCATTTCCTGATAACAGTTGAAAATAAGAAAACACAAGTCCCACGGTCCCCCACAGAAGACATGGATTCAAATTTGTATTTCGAAAGGCTTTAAATTAACTTAGACTTCCAAAATCTTGACATATAATTTAGACTCTCATGAATAAAAAAACATCCTCATGAACAACAAAAACAATACATATTTACAAATTTGTACACTTATTGCCTTTACTGCCATAAAACGTGTTTTTACAATTCCGCCACATAAGATGTTTTCTTCTGCTCACACTCTCATGTTTGCTACATCACTAAAAAAGCCCAGGATGTGCTTTTCACAGTGCATTAAGTCTCAAATAGGCTGCATGTAAGATGTTTAAAAATAAAACCCCCCGCTGAGGACAAAAATGAATTGCTGGGGCTCAGGAGGATATTTGAGTCAGTTAATGCTGTCCAATGCTAATTCCCATCCAGTCATTTATATAGGTAGAAATCATTTCACTAATTTATTAACAGAAATAATATTGTATATCTCAATATATATTTCAACTGTGATACTAAAGTTCATGTTCAGATACCAGTTTTTCATTCTAAACTTGAGTATCTGCCGTATTGAGTACCGATCCAATACTACTGCAATAAAAATAAATTAACAGCTGTGTGCTACTTATCCTGTATGGCTGTGAAATGATTGCATCATTGTTGTATGGCACAGCTCAGGTTAAACCCTTTGTGAAACATACATAAAATCATACAGTGAATGAATGCTTTCTTTTATCCAGTGTAAAATATTGACAAATTGCAGACATTTTTCTATGACAGACGTGACACTGTTTACCAGAAGTCGATCCTTCTTTGTTGCTCTAAAACAGTAGTTTCCAGTGGCTGCATGGTGCACGGTGGTTACTGTTTTAGAGCAACAAAGAATATTTTATTTCCGGGAAAACTGCCATTTTGTCCATGTTGTATTATGTTGTATGTAATGTAATTATGTTGTATCAGATCAGTGCATAGACTTGCAAATACCAGATGCAACAATTTAGGCAGAATCAGAGGCACTTTTGATACTAATATCAGAATAACTCTAATAAAATGATATATACTGTCACAGAGGAATTTATCTATTTTGCCTTGAGGCCTTTAGTATATTAGGTATTAAACTAGAGTTCTGAGTCTGTAAATCCTCATAAATGTTTTTTCTTTTTACTAAAGGCCAGGGGATCTTCTGCATCGATGTTAAACCCTGGAGAGGCACAGTGTCCGCTCAAAACCAGAACTGGCACGTGCAAGTGAAAGAAGAGGACCAAAACTTTACCAATACCTGCATTGAGCAGATTGAAGATCCCCTCAAAGCTATCATGGTAAAAAAAAAGACACATTCAGCTGGAACGTTGAAATGCCATCATAAAAACCTAAATGTCAAACTGTCTGGCACACTCGTGTCCAAGGTCCAATCAATTGTCCAGCACATTGTTTTCATCCGAACTCCAGCCGGGTTAAGAGATTCTGAGTCACCATAACAATTTATATGGAAATTTCAAACACTACAGCGGGGCTTCCTAAACTTCCCAAGTGGTCGCTCTTCATTTGAAAGGCCATAATTATGTTCAGGGGAGGGAGGGTGAACGCAGGCAGGTGCCTAAACACAGCTGTCACCTTCTGTGCCCGGGTCTGTTTGGAGTCATTCATTTCCATCTCTATAGATGCCCAATTTGGGCAGGGAGCTTGATAGAAGAGTCCGATGATGGCAAACACACACTGCATTATTTAAATAGTTCTGCTTAAATTGGACGAATTAACTTCATTAACCTACACAAAGCAGATACAGCCCAGCCGTCTGTGCCAATTTAAAGTTGTATAATTCCTTTAAGTGGGTCCTTTTTAGAAAATGAAAAGTGGACATCTGCCTCGATGTGTCTTTTCAGTCATTATATAACTGTTTAACACAGTGGCATCCTGTGTAAATGTTAGCGCATGCTTACAAATTTTGTGATTAAAAAACTCTTATTGCTGAAATGATCAGCTGATTAACTCATATCAGCACAAAATGAAAGAACAAAAGTTCTGATAGCTGAGTACTTCTGTTGATTGGACAAACCGAGCTATTGCAAGTCATCACTTTTTGCTCTGTACAATACTTTTTGTCTACACTTTACTTTAAAGAAACCCAAGGTTTTTTTTTCTTAAATATCAGCTTTTAATTTAACAAAAGAATCAGAATTTCACAAATGTTAAAGGGTACCTATTATGCTTTTCCATATTTTGTGTCTTGTATGTAGTGTTACGATGAAGGATGTTCATATGAGACATGCCCATAGTTTCAAATAATGAGGTAAACGTATGTAAAAGTAATCTCTGTGAGCAAAAACCTCAGTCATCAGACTGCTCTGAATACTCCGCTTTCAACGTTTTTTTCTACTCTGGCTTAAGTATGACATCATAATGTGCCAGATTTCATTTTATGGTCATCTGCTCCTGTCAGCCTACAGCTCTAAATGAAGCTACATTATAACATCAGGGAAACAAAAACTTTGTTGCCGTTGTTGTTACTTTCTTTCTAATCTGGGATCAGATTGGAACATGTCTAGTTGTGTTTCGAAGCTCTTATTTGTGATTTTTTTTTTATTTACAGTAGAAAGTACCGCTCTTTTCCAATAATAATTTACGATTGCAAGTGCATCATTAAAGTACATATAGCTACATGCTAACTTCCTGAATACATGTTAAATTTGTCAGCTATGTTGTTATTTCTCCCTAAATTTGGATCATATTCCTGCGGGAACATGTCCTGTTGCATTTAGACATTTTTATTGTTCATTTTTAACTGTAGAAAGTGCCGCTACTCTCCATGAGAGTTATGCCTGGCTGCAGTTACACTGCTAACATACACAAAGCTACATGCTAACATCAGAGAAACATGTAATTTTGGTTGTTAATGATAACAAGGCAGAGCAGACTGGGCTTTTTCAGGAGGGGCACTAAAATGTAGCGTTTGAGACAGAGGGTGATTACAGGTGTTCAGACAGTATGAGGAAAAAATAACTTTGCCTTCAAAAGTAGTCCATAATCAACAGAAAATATAAAGTAGAGGTTGCCTGATCAAAGAAAAAGTAAAAAAAAAATAAAAATAATAAAACAGACTACAACTATAACCCGACATTCAATACCAGCTGTCAGTACTGCTATGTCTTGATGCTACAGGCATATTTTACTCAGTACCAAAAAAGTATTGATTGGTACCTGGCTCTAGCTACGGCCATTTTCACTGTTTTCTTCTAATCCAACATTTTCTTCGTCCCCTTTAGACCAAGACGGCTAACTTATGTGGCCATTTGAAGAGGAGTGGAGTGTCTGTGCGCCAAAGCCTCTTCTTCCCCAGGGTTGTCTTCCTCTCTCCAGACTGTGAGCTGGATGAGGAGCTGAGGAAGAGGAGGGAGCTGGTCTCCCACAGCCAGATAGACGACTTCCTCAGGTCTTTCAGGGAGGGCTACATGGCCTGGATATCAGATGCACTGACTCCGTCTTGGCTCTCTGGTAAGTAGGTCCTCAAATAATATACTATAAATCAATATTTGATTTTTGATTGGATGCACAAATCTTTATTTTATCGTGTTAGTTTTGTCTATTATTGAGGTCTAAAATGTGAATAAATTTGTTTTAGTGGATCGATTGTTTCATCCTGTGTCCAAATCAGCTTGATACAAAAATAGAATGAAACAAACTGCTGCACAAGCATGAAAAAAAATAACACTTGGTTCTTGTTATTTCATCACATTTTCAAAATTAAAAACACTTGTGTCAAGAATATTCAGATAATGTTGTTTTTCTGGATTGCAATGCTTTTGTATGCCTTATTCTGTCTTTTAAAACAGCCATTAAGTTTTGGAAAGAAGACGCTGACCATAAATGTTAATGTCCTGAATTAAAGTTTTAAAGGGGACCCTTGTTGCATGTCCAACCATCTTTCTCTCCCCTCACTTCCTGTCATCTCTCTCCTGATGACTCAGCAAAAACGACATGAAATGCAGGGAAAATACTCTAAAATAATAACTATAATCTTAACTTTAATCTCATTTTTCTCTCATTTTAAGGTGAGACTTTTAGGATTCGATAACTTGACTTTTGCCTTTTTTTTCGTCCTGCAGGTCATCTGTCATACAAGCAGATGGAGTCAGTGCGGGAGGTCCTGAGGCGGGTGGGGACGTGGGATCTGGTGCGTCTGCACTGTGGCGAGCAGCTGAAAGGAGACTACCGAGGCTGCCAGTACATCGCTCTCAACAGACAGGAGACCGACACGCTCGAGTTTTCCAGAGTCAGGACCCTGTCAGCTGATTCGCTGTGGGCCCTGCTCGGACACACGCCTCAGGTGAGTCCACTGCGCCGGCTCTGATAAGCCATCAGGACCAGAGGTACGGTCTGTAAATGAGAGCTGAATGCCATTTCAACAGCTCCAAATAACAACCAGACCAGCAGGTGGCAGTAGCACTTTAGACAGTAGACTGTCAGTTTTCAAGTATTCCCCTCTTGGTCAGGGAGCTGGAAAAACAAAGGTTTGATTGAGGCTCAAGATTGCAAAACATCACAGCAATTTTACAGTTATTTGAGAACAATTAGGGGCTTTTTAATTATAACTTGGTTGGACATTACTGTATAAACACTAGGCTAAATGATTACAATGCAATCTTGGTCAGAGACATTCAACTATAGAGAATCTCACATTTAAAAGTCTTTTACTGACCCACAGAGAGAAGATTTATTATCATCAAACCTAATTATATGTTTTAATTATTTGAAAGCAAAGCAGTTGGACTCATAACAGTCATTTTTAGAAATAATCTTTGTTTCACAATCTAGAAAAAGCTGAAGGCTTTTTAAACTGTTTTTTTCCCCCATTTGTGCCAAAAAGACTACATTTAGTACGATCAGGAAAAATGCCACAACATTTGATCTGTTGCTCTAAAGTCTTGAAATCTGGTATAGTTTTACTTATGGCAAGTCTCTAACAGCACAACTTTGGAAAAAAAAAACAAACTTTTTTTTAGATCAAATGAACAATTACACTTTTATCACACTTTTTAATCAAAAAGAGGAAAATTACGGTTTCTCTATTGATTTAATTTTTTTACTCTGCATATCTTTGTTCAACTTATTATGTGGTCATAGATACTAAATACTAGATTGCGCTCTTAGTTGTTTTTGAGATACTTTGGACACACTGAGTCACATTTTTTTCTTAAAATGCATAGAAATATTTGGAAAAACAGCAGTCCCATGACTCCAAAGATGATATGTACTGTAGTATGAAAAGAAAACAGCTATATCTCAGAAACCATTTGACAGATTTAGAAAATTTCTTCAGATTTGGCTGAGGCAAGCCCAGAGATTACTTCCACCAAAGGAAATAAAAAAAAACACTTGAATCGAGACATTTGCACCATTGGAGCTTATTCACATTCTCAGATTGGTTGATAATATTGTTTATGTTACTGCAAGGTGATAATTGGCTAATTGTTAAGATGATGTCTTTTCAGGCTGTTTGAAAGGAAATTGTAATTGTTAATGTGGCATTGAATGAAAAGGCTGTCTGAGTAATTAGAATATTTACACACACTTGTTTTTGGTGCGATTTTTAACATGAAATCATTCACAAATATTGAATTTATTTTGCTTGGTATTCAGCACAGCTTGTTAAAGAAGTCCTTTGAATGAAGTAATTGTTAGATACACAAAGGTCAGAGCTGTTATGGTCCAGTGCGTACGACCCCTGCTCAGCATCCATTACAGATTTCACACCCCACCCTCAGCTCCCAAAAACACTCAGCTTGGGCTTTCCTTACAGACTGCACTCAGGCTTTACTTCACCCCCCCCTCACACCACCCCAAACATCCAGACTGTATGTACTCTCCCCTCTTGCCTCCAGCTGCTGTGTATTTGATACATGACCCCACAATCATTAGACAGTCTTCAGCAGGCCCCTTTCTAGCCCAAGGGGACACACACTCACACAGGGACAACAAAATATATTATTTTCAAAGAAATATTTGTAAATGGAGGCATTGTGAGGCGAACTCTCTCAGGATATTTCACAAAGATATGTGACTTGTTAAGATTTTCTCTACCCTACTTAGTAAGTTCAAATACAATAGACAGGGATATATTTGTTTCCCATTATCACATTCAAAGTATTTATCTGTGATAACCATCAGAAAAAATATTTTGCAATTGAATTTTTGCTAAAAACTTGAGTAAAACATTTGATCCTCCGTGACTGTGTCTTCAGGGGGAAAAAAAAAAAAGATCTTTGCTCGTGTGCAGCAGCTGAGAGGGGAAGCTCGGGGGGTGGCGGAGAAACCTGATAGCTCCCCTAGGCGTATTTTCAGAGCCCAGAAATAATGCATGCTTTTGATTTGTTACTTGTAAACACACGGGGTAAAAGATCTGCGATATGACCCACAGTTTCACTCAGGCATCTGTTTGGCTGTAAGAGGTGGCAGCAGATGTATCCACAAAGCCACTAGGTGTGTTTTCTGTGGGCTCTCAGTCAATTACTCTGCAGAGAATGGGATGTCTACATGTCCCCAAGTGGAGAATGATTGAGTGGAGTGGCTGTAATTTATTAATTATGGTCTATATTCTTAGACTACGGTTCTGGCTTCATTCAATTTGTATGGATTGAGGGGTAATGGTAATGATGGTTAGTGTGTGTGTGTGTGTGTGTGTGTGTGTGTGTGTGTGTGTGTGTGTGTGTGTGTGTGTGTGTGTGTGTGTGTGTGTTAGGGAGAGAGAAAGAGCTAAAGATCTATTCATGTCATAATTTAAAGTGCAGGTTACTTATGTTGTTCATCTTCATGTCGTCTCTTATGCTGAAATTTGACTGTTTCATGAGGTCTATGTGCCAGTTTATATTACCCAGTTTATTCAGAAGGAGCAGAAAAGGAAAAAAAACAAAAACGTCTCCTTAATCACGGTCAGCATGGCGTGTCGACTAATTGCATAGCTGACAAACAACAATTGAGTTCCTACGACTGTAACTTGACTACTCCACCCAGTCAGATGATTAATAGAAGAAAAGCCACAAGGCGAAAGGCTGCAGATTCACTGACAGCATCTAGGCTAACAAATAATCAGACTTCGGTAACCGTAGATACATTGTGTCTTTCCAAGAGGCTACAGATTCCACACAGCTTGTTAATTTAACTCCACACTCGCTGACATTCCTCTCTGTTTGGCCATCTCCCAGGCTGCGGGCGTCACAGGGCCTGTAATGGACAGTCTGGTGCGCCCGGTGCTTAGCACAGAAAAGGCAGAGAGGGGAGACATCAACCGCTTTGTGGTGATAATGAATGGAAGCACACAAAAGGCTAGGAGCTGGCCATTTACAAAGCCTGAAAATTCTGCTGTCTAAATAGATAATATTGGCAGCCGCTGTGGCTTTTTGGTTTCTTTTTATGTGCACAAAAATGTATTTAGCCATTGAAAGAAAATGTAGGCAGTACTACCCATTATTAGTAATTATAAATCTTTTATAATAAACATTGACATATATGGCAGAATCCTTTGTATGATGTATGAAATTTGCTAAACAATTCTATATGAGCATAGCAGGACCTTTAGTTTCCCTGAGAGCCTGTTTACTTGTTAGTGGATGCTTTCAGAAACACGTGTATATTTTTCAGTTATCAAAAGTAAACCAGGAAAAGGATATTTAAAAGTTTTTCCACCCAAAGTGCAATTTATCAGATTATGTGTCCGTAGAGTTCAGCGTACATCGGGTTCGCCAGCTAAACTAAGTGCAAGGAAAGATTTCTGAACTAAAGAAAATAATTCCCAGAAAGAAAGATCTCTTAGTTGCATTTTCAACAAAACTGAAAATTGTGGGTGAATTACTAGGATGTTCAAATTTCTGTAATTGCAGCATCGCTCTCGAAAGAAAACTGGAATTGGAAATAATTTGCGCCAGAGTGTGTGTAGGAAGCTGCAGAGGAAAGCTAACCATGCAATTACGCATGAGAAGGGTGCTGCAGAATCACAAGTGTCTGTAATGAACTAGTGAAGACACCAGCACTTACACAGTGGAAGGCAATGATAAAAGCTGCCTTGTAATAGCGTGTGATTAAACTTGGTAAAAAATCTATTTTTTCACTCGAGCACTAAGCCACTGTGAAGAGTCCTGTGGAGAGATTCTGCATCTGTCAGTTTGAAGATGACTCAATGTGTTTCCTCCAAATTCATCACCCAGCATGTAATACCAGTCATGTTTGAGGGCTCTTCAAGCGCTCTTTTGTTAATTTAGTTAAACATCAACCAGTAGGGTTCATGTTTTACACATTCCTACTTAACACAGGTGGAGATTGAGTTTCAGTAAATTTGAATACATTTTTAAAATAAAGCCAAGCCATTAATATTCATTACAAAATAATTTCTTTGAATGTAAAATGAGCTGTGTTATGCACAGTCGCTAATGCTATCTGTAATGTGATATACATAAATATAAGTTTATACTGTTATCTGTATACTGCATATATATATATATATATATTATATATATATATATATATATATATATATATATATATATATATATATATATATATATATAAAACTGCATATATATATATATAGATGTATATATATATATTAATTTATGTAGTTATTTATTGAATTATTTATCAATTTTTTAGGGATGCAATGATTTATTGGCCAAACATTGGTATCGGCTGATATTAACATTGTTGACTGCCTATTAGCAAATAAGATGACATTCAGCGATAGCAGTTTTTCTGTTGTGTGTTCTGTTGCGAAACTAACAGCAACAACAGGAAACGTGTTTGGGACCAACACAAATCCTTGAGACACAGCCTAGTTTTTCCCCCAATAAAGCTACATTGTGAAAACAAAAATCTGTGTTGAAATTGGCAGGAGGAGAGCGAGTTAACGTTAGCAGCCGATGGTCGGAACTAACAGCTAACGGAGATTGTGTTGAGTTACGTTATGATGCATTTTAGCACTATTCGGGAAAATAAGTATTGGGTGAAGGTCAAATGTCATGCTATCATGGTATGTTCAAATGTGATCTTGTAAAATTTAGTTTTTGTTGAGAAATTTGTTGATGTTTTCACAGCAATATAAAAAAAGATAATGATATAAATAGTAATAAGGCTTTTAAACCATTTTAAATTTTTTTTAGCTTAAAAAAGGTTATGTTAAAGGTTGCTTTTTATAATTTTTTATGGTTATATTTGTGCTCACTCAAAGGCAGTGTAATGGACTGAATGACCATTATTTTTATTTATTTTTTATAATGGGGATTTTCTTGTTTCCCTGGCTCAAAACGGGGAAGAAATAACAAAAACAAAATAAACCACAACAATAAGAAAACATCAGTATCGACCTAAAATTTCACAGTCAGTGCATTCCTGATATTTTTGATATCATTATGTAAATGAAGATCAGAAATAATCTAATGCAAAAATGTTAAACTTTTATTAAAGTAGATCTTTTTTTGCCATATCTGATAGTAAGCTGAATATCGTTAAGTTTTCGTCCATTAGTTGGATACAATAAGTGATTAGATGGTATCACTGCAGGCTCTGGGAAACTGTGATCAACATTTTTGAATATTTTCCCAAGTTTTAGCTCCAAAATGATTCATTAAGAAAATAATGTGCATATCAATCAGTAATAAAATAATCATCATTTGCAGCCATAATGATCATGTCGCATTAATACAGCCTCACTGAGGCTCAATGAATAATAATATTTTATTATTGCCCAGGCCTCTGAAGTGGTATATTTAATAAAACCCTATAAGCTTATTACATTTCCTGTTATTAATATCCTGACGTCATTAAATTGGCATCAAATGCTGGTTTTAGTATCTAACAGGAATTTTTCCTTGGTCACTGGCCAAGATGTTATTTTTAACACGGGAAGCTCAGCTACTTGTTTTGGGGATTCAGGATATTACAGTGATCCCCACGGTATGGGTTGTAAGATATGATCAATATGGATTCATGAATAATGAAGAGGCCGAGTGGAGCAGAGACACTTAATTACAGCTTCAAAAGCCATTCTCGTTAATTGAGGAGAATAAAGGTGGTGAAGTGGACTGAACAGCAACATTAGGATTTTTTATCTTTGACTTTCTTTTTTTTTTTAATTCAGAAAAACCCTCAGTGAAAGCTTAAAAACATCAGCTGGTAATTGCAAACTGTTTTCTTAAATGGATGCATGTCTATGTTTGATGTTTAGGGTTTTTTGTGAGCTTGGCCCATTTCCTGTGGCCACCTGTGAGCAGACTATCGTTCTTTTAATGTGAAGGCTAATACGCTGAATATCCAGACAGTGTGTGGCTGCTGTGTGCAGCAGATACCGTATGTAATTGACAGCCCTGCCATCTGTTACAGTTATGTGAAATTATGGATAAACTAGTTAACAGACACTTTGGCCCATTGTCTGTTGTTTTGATAATCACCCTTAATAACGGACAGCATCAATATGGTCTTTAAACCTGATTTGGGAGTTAATGGAGTCAGATGGGGGCAGTCAGTGTATGCTCTGGGGGTAATGCTGTTAGAGATGTTCGTAAAGAGCAAATTAAATCAGTCATAGATTGTGCCCTCTCAAGTCGGCCAGACGACCAGACCCATTGAGCAGAAAAAGGAGGAGGATTCATATTTTAACCTCTCGCAGAAAATGCACTTATGTGGATGGAAATAAAGTCAGAGCTGGGTGAATGGATGTAAATGGTTATTGCAGAGAATCTAATGGCTTCCTGTTAGCCGAGGCAGGTTGGGTGGAAGCAGAGACGGAGCTATTCAGAACTTAACCGGCTATCTTTTGCGTTCATGACTTTAGACAAATGTAGTTACTGACGTAGACGGGGATGTCACCAAATCAAAGTTTAGGCATCTTAATGGACGGTCTATGTCTGGAGTTTAATTACTATGTTTGAGTATTTCATGCAGGAAGTATTGTAGTGATTTTTCAAATGAGAATGATTAGACTGAGACCATTCTGAGGATTCATTTGCTCCCCTCTAGCGCTGAAATGATTAGTCAGGTCAACAGAAAATTATTCAGCATCAATTTTTATTACCAATTGCTAAGTTGTCTTTTATAAAAGAAAAAATGCTAAACATTTTCTCGTTCTGTATTCTCGTGTGAGGATTTCTTGCAATTCTCATATTCATTTAATTTTAACACCTGTTGGTCTTGAAGCAATTTAAAGATTGTGATTCGTCACTAATCAGTTATTCTGTTATTTGCTCAAGATGTTTTTTATTGGTATTTAAGTTAATAAAAAAAAATCACTAAATCACGGGTGCAGTTTGGAGCGAGAGTCCAGTGTGTAGTTATCAAATAGAATTGATGTCATAAACAATTACTCTTAACTTATCAAATAAATGAAAGAAATCTTCATTAACAAAAAAACAATTAATAAAATTACACTTAAAAATGCAAGAAATGATTAAAAGAGAACAATAAAAATAAATAGCAAGAAAGAAAGAAAATAGCAAGAAAAATAATTTAAAAATTCAAATTACATTACTAATACGGGGCTCGTGGTGTGCACGTTATTCTCAGCTCTACATCCACCAGTGCACTTAACTTGGTACAGCTTCCAACTTAAGCATCGACTGTAAGGAGACACTTGTTACACACTCTCACACCGAAGTCTATGCACGTCACACTATCATATGAAATAGAGGATAAGAAGTTACCTAAGAAGTAATAAAGTGATTTTTGAGAGCGATAGAGACAGACTGGGTTTGCTGAAAAGCTGCTCAAAAGGTTCCATTGGCAAAACAAATCTGAAGTAGTTTTATGGTACATTACTGTAATTTCAGCTGGATACTGACATGGCCACAGCGCAGATGAAGAAGGCCAAATGTGCAAAAATAACTAAATAAGTTAACTATATATGATATGGGGTCAGTAATACAAAACTGTGATATCAGTGGTCTTTATTTTTCTATATGTTGAAATATTTGACAATTAATCAGTTATTTTAGCATTTTTTTTTTACAGATAAAGTGACTCATCCAACATTTCTGTCAGGGTGCAAAGATTTATTCTTGGCATTGATGCCCATTATTTAAGAATAATCATACAAACATAATTCTGCTGCCTCCTTAAATTGTTGTTGTCTGACACTTTTGCATATTTATTTAAAGATTATACACATCTATGGTCTATGGTCAATTTGATAATATCGTATCAAAAAAGAAAAACATCATATGTTGAACTGCACTGCAATCTTGAAAAATCCAACTTCGTGGAATTGCTGATAATCTGCTGATTCACACCGCTCTCAGCAGGTTGTTAATTTATTCACCCCGTGAGCCAAACCACACAGCGTTTACCTAATTGCCTGGTTAAATCTATCCGAAATGACAACAAACCACTTTTGGTTTGATTCCATCGCATTTGGCCCGTCGACAAGGATGTTTGGTGCCGCCAGAGGTGTGTGTCTCAGTGTTCCTCCCCATCTGTGTCTGGTGAGACACGGCGTGGAACAAAGAGCCCGTCGTCTGAAGCTGGTGTGGCGTTACGCTCACTCAGAGTTCACCTGAAACACTGCACCCATGGCTCCAGGTAACAGCCCCCACTGACTGATACCCCACTGGGATTCTTTGACTTTATCGGAGGAAGAATCTGAACTTTGTGAATGGCAATACATGCAGGTGGTGACACGTCCGTACCCAATTACACAGTTCCTCACATTATTCACCTTTTTGTCAGACCTGTCAGACCTTAAATCTCAAATAATTGCATTTATATTAACCAATTAGATGATCTGTCAGAATGCAAAGTCCATGATGCGAGTTTATTGCTTTTATTTTTCAAATTAAATAAGTAACTAAATCGTCGCTGAGAATCTTTGCCATTAACATCTCTACAGGTAGAAGACAAGGAAACCAGTAGACTGCTATCAGCTGTATGTAAGAACGAGCTGTCGTCTTGAACTTAAGAGGGTAAAAGGTGAACAGCGCACCAGAGGCAGGATTTATGACTATTAGCAGACGGTAAATAAGAAGACGAGAGTTTGTCTCTGAAATGTGAGGAGTGATGTCATTCACACAGCTCCCCCGACACTGAAAGTGAGAGGCGGATCAGGGGTAGACACCGTTAGGTGAGCTCTCAGCCCTTTGTGTGACACCCAACCTTAGCCCCAAGGGTCCTGTCCTCGTCATTAAGTTTTACACACACATGCAGGCCTTTCTGTGCTTGAAATAGTCATGATTCTTGTGAATTCAGTCAATTGAGACATCATTTTAGTAACTTTTATTGATCTATTGGCTATCTGAAGGCTGTGCAGCTTTAATATGCCACTTTAAGTGAAAGATGCAGGTTTCACTTTGAATAATATTTTAATGTCAGCAGCCCCTCCACACTTCTACTGTAGTTTAGATACAGTATCGTCTTTATTCCTCAGACACTTGCCTCAAGTGGCTGAACAAGCAGTGACAGTTCCTGTACCTGACACACCACCTCTGCTGAACGACACCTGGCAGGCAGGTTGTCTAGACTGCGCAGAACTCCCCTCTTTGAGTTTATGCCAAAAAACAGCTGCATACTTTCTTACTGTATGTAGCAGAATATAGCTGCATACTTTCTTACTGTATGTAGCAGAATATAGTCAATGTAGTTGTTAATCAAAGCTTTCTTGTTTCTTCAGATTTCAAATCATACAGTATTTCTCTGTAGCTTTTCTGCTTGGTACGACTTCTCTTTTAGCCTGTTCAATTTTGTCTGTAGCATTAAGCATTTTTCACTCTTCCTCAAACTTTTAAGCTATTGCCTTTATCTTGAAAAGATGCATTGCTCAATTTGTGACTCATAAAAAATTCATTTTCTGAAATACTTCCAGAGCTATTATTCTGACAGTGACAATATTCTGAATTTGATACGGGTCTTGTAAACAGCACTTTTGTTTGGATATTACGCTTTATTCCAAATGTGGCATTTTCTGGTCAAGATGTGGGACATCCCGGTATTGTTTAGATATTAGGAGCATTCTTTTGACATGTACGCAGTGCATTTAGAATATGAGTATTAATTGGGGTTTTTACCGTAGTTTGCGACAAACGGCCTCTTACCCAGTTGGCTCTGTGTGTGTCATGGAGGTGTTGTACACCAATAGTTTGCAAGGCTGTGTTAGAGATTAATATCCAAAACAAAAAGCCATATTTCTGGGTAAAAGGAAGAACACACCTACTTTTAAACTTTATGAAATGCCACCGAATAAAATAGGAAGGTTGTGTTGCACCATCGACCAATCTTGTCAATGGAGGAAAATTTGAAAAAATCCTGTATTAGTGCAAAGAAGCAAAATGGTGCAAGCAACAGGTGACACGCGTTTCCATATTTTGACATGAACATGTCAGGACATGTAAATTGGAATATCCACTGCTGCATGTAGACCAAAATAAACAGAATATTTTGTGTATGTAAATGTGGTCACTCTGGAAAAGCATTTCTTTAGAATCCAAACCATTTACCTGTAATTGGATTCCATATTGTTGTACGCTGTTATGACGAGATGTTATTTACACATTTGTGCAAACTCTAACCCATTAACTGCTGAGTGCATTTTGCATTTGCAGCAAAAAAAGATGTCATGTTCTCACATCAACTCAAAGTAATCCAGCAAAATTTGACTCTACGGTGTCTTTTAGACAGAAGTGGGATACTTTTCAAAGGCTATAAAATAAATTCTGCATTTTTTTCCTTAAAAATTTAATATCCTAAGAGTTTAGATATTCTATTTAGAAACCATGATCTGTCATCAGCCAAAAAACATTATTGTCTATTATTGTGCATATTTCAGTGCAGATCTGGATTTAGATGCAGATTTCAGAACATTTGTTTCTTAAATTAAAATAACATTTGTGGGGCGGTAATGGATGCTTTCCCACAGACAGTATGCTTCATAGCCTCTGGTGTTGCTCTTTCTATATGAAGTTAATAGCATTCCTATTTCTGTGTGAGTTTAAAAATGATGCAGAGTCAGTATTGTGTCTGCTGCAGCGCCACAAAAACAGAAGTACTCAACTTTAGTTGCATTAAATTAGTTAATTGCTGATTACCAACTATTAGGTTTGACTATGATTGGTTAAAATAATTCCTCTCTGATGTCTTTGTGTTGGTTTATGCGCCTCTCTGCCACCAGCTGTCATGAAGCTATTTTTTCATGCATCCCAAATTAATAGACACTCACTCTGAAGTGTCTGATGCTATTGTAATACAAGCCATGTGGCATTCGGCCAAGGCTGCAATATAAGACACAATTGTTGAGGTTTTTTTTTCTAGCTTTCTGCCTGTTTTAATGCACAGTAATAAGTAAGTAAATGGCGGAAAGATGTGTGTCTGAAATCGCGGGGGCCTTTGTTGCAGATAATTAGGTTAGCAGCAAGAGTGTGCAGGTGTTGAGGGTGTGCTGTGCGCTCGTGTTGTGTTATCGACTTGCTCATATTCGTAGGCTGTCAGGGGTGTCGCACTTCCCATCAGCCCCAAAGCTCACCAACCTCTTCACTATTAAAATGATCACTTTCAATAGCAGACAAAGGAAAGAGGGAACATATCTAGTGCAGGGTATTCTCCCCACCTCTAATGCTTATCTGCCTTTTGATGTCGGCGTAATAAAAGGCCTATTGGGCTTCCACAATGACCTGCAAAATGGACAAGGGCCGATATACTGGGCTCTGACTGTCGCTACCATTAACTAAAAGGCCCAGACATTATGGAGAGCCGGGGATGAAAGAACATGGAAAAAAATAATAATTGAAAAATTGCCTAATGCTAAAGTGAAAGAAAATGGAACTGTGAAAAGGCACTGTAATATTCTGTTATCCCCTGTAAATGCAGCCAAACAAGAGATGCAGCGAGGCATTCTTTTTGAAATGGATGTGGTTCAATTACCTGCATGTCTAAATCTAGTTAAGGCTCCCATTGTCAGGCTCAAACATAACAGGCAGTTTTGATGTAGTGTTAAAGCGTATTATGCCCTACAACCTACATAAAATCAAGAGAGGTATGACTCCATTCAAGATGTGGAGGCGAATTAAAAAAGCTCACAGTGAGAACAAGGTTAATTTAATATTTATTCTGTTTCAGACTGCCGTTTGGATCACTGCGCCAAAAGAGTTGCACAGTGTTTTAAAGGGGTTATGGAAAATTCGAGTTTTTTTTTTTTTGTTTGTTTTTTTTTTAAGCCATTTCAGTGGATGACTAATTGGTTGCTACGGAGGATCTTCTTTTAAGTATTGCCTTCCAGTAAAAGGATGACTGACTTGTTTATCATTACATACATTTGGTCAAGTAGAAAAGTACAGTCATGTTCAAATTGGAATGGACCCCCAAATAAGCTTGGTATATCTGGGAAAAAAAAGTATTGATTAAATGATTAGTCAGTTAAAATAAAATCAGTCTGCAACTGTTCTGGGAGTTGTGCAACTCAATGTTCCTGCTGAACTGCCAATTTTCTTTATAATTTTTTGGATTTTGGACTGTTGGTTTGACAAAACATGCCATTTTAGGCTCTTAGAAACTAGAATGTTTTTGCTATTTTTTGACAGTTGGTGGATAACTAATCCACTAATCGCAAACATAACGGTAAAAAAAAACATGCTAGTTGCAGCACTAAAGCATAGTAGCAGCAATGCATTTAGTTGTTTACTAGTAAAAATATTTTGACATCAGGCATCTATGTTATTACAGACTAAATTTAGTTAAAAAGTCAATGTGTTTTTAGATGTCTATGACCCTATTTACCCTTGCATTGTGAGCCAATCACTTAAACCGCTTGTTAAGGTGGTGTGGGATGAACTGGATCGTATATTTTTTTTAGCATAAACCACAGACACAGAAACTGAGATGCCACATTGGCTGCTGGATTATACCTTAACGTCGCTGCTATATTGGAGAGGGCAAGATTTGCTTGCTGTGTTTTTACTTTATAGGAAGCACTATAACATTGACATTTCTTGACTGATTTCAATGAGTCAGGTTTTTTGGGGTTTTTTAAGTCTAGGATCTACATATAGTACGTGTTGTATCGTTGCATGAGGCAGAAACAGTCAATGCAGTGTCTACAGTGGATATGTATATGGTGTAAAAGCCACTGTGTCCTGGTGCAGTCACCAATGCAGGACATGGTGACGCCAGCACTCTATAACGTGCCCATTTTACAATGAGTTGGACAAAGTGTTACGAGACAACGTTGGATTTATCAGCAACGTTTCCAGCTGTACCGACAAAATTGTTAATGTGAATTAATCTTCTGTTTTGACCTTCTAGCGTAACTGACATAGGTAATAAATCTGAACAAACTGAGTCAGTGGGAGATGCATTATAAACACAGGTATGAGCAACAATGTGTCTCGGCTGTCTTCTTGTGCTTGGATCACTGAAACGTAACTAAACATCGAGTGTAAATATGGTCCATGTTAACTTTTATTTCTATTTAATTTAATGGACTACATTTAAATGAAAAGTAACCTGCTTCAAACTTAAATTTAGTCATTTCAACAACATGTAGCCAACATGTTTTAAAAATGTTTCGACCAAATTTAATTCTGCTTAGTTGTGGATTTGATTCCATCTTTTACCTGCAAATTATTAAATCTACTTGTGCTTTTTGGGTCAAAATGGACCTCAGGTTGGACAGACATTTTTATTTTGCCCATTATTAGTATTTTATTGTCATCTGTTGTATTTATAATATTTGTGTTTACTGCCTTTTCAATGTATGTAAAGCACTTTGTAACATGTTTTGAAAAGTGCTTTATAAATAAAGGTATTTTTATAATTACTTTTATTATAATTACTTTTTTTATTACTATATTTATCTATGTTCTTTTATGTATTTATTTTACTTTTTAGAGCATTGATACTGCTTTGTCTGTCTACAAACCCACATACTAAGCAACAGCTTGTACACGTAGAGGTCAAATGTGAAAGTCATGAGCGTCTACTTAGCTCTAGGCAGAGGTCAGGAGGTCTCAGTCATGGTCATGACCTCAGCACAATCCCCAAATATCCAACAACAGTGCCTTTTTTACAGCCACTTGAAGACCAGATGTTTCCAAACAAACTCTCACTTTATAACCTTAATAATCTGTATTTTCTGCTCTGTTCAACTCTGCAGGTAACAGTTAAAATGTACAAGCGTGGATCTCAGGGCTGGCTGGGTAAATCCCTAAACGCCACCACCACCATCCCCTCTAACACCTCCGTGATCTTCAGGATCAGCGGGGAGGAAGCAGATGCCAAAATCCCAGCAAACACCATTCAGAGCATCACACTCAGCAACTGACTGAAGAAGATAGCCATCACAACATGAGGAGAGGATGCATTCTTAAATACAAGTATGCAGATGCAAAAAAAACCTCGAACCTAATCACATTTTTACAGAGTGCCTTTTACTATGCAGTGTTTGTATTTTGTTAATGTACTAAAACACGAGTACTGAATGTCTTTAAATGAGCATTTATCGTTAAAAAAAAGGCAAAAGAAAGAAATGAAAAAGGCCCATTTGCCAATTTCCCTGATTCTCTGATCCTCAGCAGCAATATTATGTTAATGAAGATGGTTTCAGACAATTAGCCTGATTAACTTTCTCTTGTTTTGAATTTCTAGGGCTGGCCCACACTTTACACAAGCCATTAATTAATCATTACACTGGCTGATTGTGTCACATCAGTTCAGGATTGAAGTGTTTAATGTGTTAATTGTGGCGGTTAAAAACTGGTGGACTCTAGTACGAAGAGGGCCGAGCGCATTACTGCCTGCACGGGTTTAATGGGCAGTGATTTACGGTCTGTTTAGACGGTGTAACTGTAAGGTGCTTTATTAATATGCTCCACCACGCGGAGGAGATGATAACATATTCAAGAGCACACAGGCGCAGCCACCAGCACCATTCATAACTGTGTCTGAGTCACTTTCCATCAGTAACCGGGCTCACACAGCTGCGCTAACAGCTAGCAATTGTATTTACTGTGCCTGGTAGTGGCCAAAATGAAGTTATTTCCATCAAGATATCAGTGCCTTTAGCTAATGCAATAGAAGGAGCTCTCTGTGTTGATGGTATCTCTTTGCATGGCATCTCTCTACCTGAAACATCATTACACTCTACTCAAGCTCCTCACGTTTTCAAACGTCTGTTTACTGTTTTACCTGAGGGACAGATTGTACAAACAGCGCTGTGTTGTTTGCATTTGTACGCACACATTTTTTAGACTCTGGCTCTTTTTTGGATCTTACATTGCTTGAATTTAGGAAGGATTTATTGTTTTTGCATATTTAAACTTATAGGAGCTGTATATGACATTCAGAGCCTTAATGTAGCAGCAGACAACTATTTGCTTTGTAGAGATGGGAACTGCCCATTGTTTCAACAGCCAGAAATTCAGAAAGCCCAATTTGTTCGATATCTGTGCCATTGGACTGAAAGCCCACGTCTACAACAGCCCGGTATCGCAGATACAAACATCTATTCGCTTGGAAGCTCTGTTTCTCTGGAAGCCCAATCACGATGATGATTCAATGATGTTGAAAGTGCGCCGTTGCAGGGGCGTAGCGATCACCCACTAGTTTTCTCCCAGGTGAACAGTGTTAGCCCTATCAGAAATGTTACAGCTGTTAGCGCTGTTTATTTAATTAGCACCTTCAGCTGCTAGCTGCTAGCTCAGGCACCTCCATGTTGAGAACTGTGCAGAAGAAAAAAACAAAGTCTGCACAATAGATTATGCTCCCATGAATATTTAATAAAATAACCGAATTGACGTTTTGAGCTACATGTTGTTTATCATAAATTGGTCTAAAGAAGAGCATGTAGCTCAAAACGCCACCTTGGTGGTAATTATATTAAGTATTCATGGGAGCATGAACTGTATTTTGTCTTCTCTTTTATTATCTTTTGTCTAGCACTTAGCCTTTTTGTCGTCTGGATGTGTGAAATTTTTGAGAACTGTGTGCTGCCCCATACTGATATATGCTCTAAATGTTGCATACAGCTCCTTTATAAACTGAAGAGTGTCCTCAGGAACTGATTTATTCACAGCACTTAACAAACAATATTGACAATATTAGAGATATGAGATGCGAAAGATTTAAATACATGACTATGTCATTCTAAATGGGGGTGCATGCCGGTTAATGTGGATGTTTTGTTCCTTTTTTTTTTTAAACTTCTAGCACTTTCAGCATCAAGCCAACTCAAACATGACTGTTAACCTCACTCGTTTATGTAAGCATGGTTGTTTTATTCATTGGTGTGTGTTTTTTAGTTATGGTTTCCTCAAGTGTTTTTATGTTTAAATGTATTTGTACCATCTGGTGTCGTAATAAAAAGATTTGATGATTTAAAGCTTCTGATTCACTTGTCAATACTGGGTCACAAGGTTTCTTCAATGCTTCATTTGGGAGATGGAGGGCATCCATCGACAGCTCGCTCTGCTCTTTGAAAGCATGCAGCACGTCTCCAGCGCGGTATAAGACTGGATATTAGAAATGGATGACTGGCCACGGGGACAAAGCAGAGCACTGTTGGGCAGCATGGTGGCGAGAGGGAGGGGAGGCTGAGCGGAAATGGACATGGGGATCAGACCAGAACATAGTGTGACAAGGTAACAAGGTAAACTGATCCCAGGCTGCAATTCCTCTGGAAACTGAATCAATGAGGGTTCTGTTAAAATGGAAATCCTCCCGGATATCGAGTTTAGGTGAATCTATAGCACAATAGAATCAGCTGTAAATATGTTTTCCTTTGCAGTGAAGATGTGCGTCATATAATCTACAGATAGCATCACTGACCATCTGTGGGTTACATGTTTTGACATATAGAAAGACTTGTTGAGCCAGAACGTTCAGGGAGAACTAAAAGTCTTGACCCGGCAGTCAGACCAGGGGCTAAACGCATGAAACTGTAGATTAACAACTAACACTGTGTATGCACAGAGGCAGAAATATGCGTACGCGTTCTTTTCGTCAGATTTATATGGCCACATGTATACCTGATTTTGTTTTCTAAATCGATCACTGCGGTGTAGGGCGTATGGGCACAAGCCACATTTCCACACCTACAGTTTGCCATAAATGGACTTAAAAACACCCTTAAACATGCGTTTGCATATTGACACATGCCCCTTCACCATCTTTAGACCCGTCAGTGAGAAATACAGTAAAGAAAGCAATTTCAGCGACTGTGTTGCATCGGAGAGGTTCTCCGACAGAGCAGCCATCCTTACGCATGGCTGCGTAAGGATGGCTTTCCTCCACTAATTCATCACATTTCTGCAAATTATTAAGTGCATTTCTATTACAGATTTGCATAAAATTTAAGCAATGTTTTTGAAACGTCGATAACACACAATTGCGAGATGACAGCATTCCCACTGAGTGATGTTATGTGACTTCTGTTCTTGAGATAAAATTCCAAGAAACATGGCGATGGATGCTTAAAACATTAGCAGGTTTATTTCTTTTGCATCCACCACACTAGCCGTTATAATTTCCAATTAAAAGCGAAATTGACGTGTTTTAAGATCGATAATGGAAAGGCAAGACTCATGTGTCCATGTATGACGGATATCAGTGGCTCATTGAAAGCTCTCATGAAAATTAACTTACAAAATGCGACATTGAAAAAATTATTGTAAATCTTCTTATCATCTCACCCACAGCTACAGTATATCAGCTAAAACTGTGTTTATGCCTGCTCCAAAAAATGCACGAAGTGCACACATTCTCACCGCATATTCTTCCTTTATAAAGGCGTACGCATGGTTGTTGTGCGTACACATTGTTTATGCACCTGGCCCCAGGTGTCCAACTTTGACCTCTGGCTGTTCAGCACAGTCTCCAAGGTTATCAGGTCAGGTAGCTGGTTTGACCTTTTCTTTGTCCAGGACATGGGACTGTAGAGGAGCCAAGACATAAAGGACAAATCCCTCTCAAATGACAAATGCAAAGGAACAAGCTACAGCCGTTCAGTTGGAAATTCTCTACCGCAGTGCTGTATTCATACAGGTCAGCACTTGAGGACGTAACTGTTTTTTCTCTCCAAAATGTTCAACACACGTCTTTCCACCTGCTTCAACATGCAAATTCCAGCACTGAGCAAATTCAACAAACAATTTGACCATTTTATGTGAACTCCCATCTTGTGCGATTTTGCTGCTTCAGCTCGACTAGCTCAAAGGTTCTGATCACGCGGAGGTCAATACGCTCCTTTTAACTGTAATATTTTTCTGAGATGCAGGCCTGTTTCATCTGTAAAGGGCTCTAGAGATAAGATGGTGTTGTAGTGAGAGTGTAACCCTACGGGAAAAGCTGTGTTTACTGTAAGTGGGGAAACAGTTAGGAATGACTCTTGGCTCTGATTGTGCCCTTACATAAACACAATGTGCACGCCAAAATGCACGGGAACTGTCGGTGCATCAGTATTCAGCAGCTAACACTTTGCATCTCTTCTCTACCTGTAAAGACGGCAGATATCTCAGCTTCAAATCTCTGTTTCAAGACAGTATTTCTCTTAAATTAAAAAATTCTCACTGGACCCTGGTATATGCAGACAGCCTTTTTCATTCTGATCACAACTTTGATAAAATACAGTACATGTAAACAAGACTTTTGGAATACAAAGTATTATTTTGAGAGTTTTTCATTATATTGAAGATACTAAGTCATCATTTTGTGATACAAAGTCATTATTTTGAGAATGTCTCTCGGCTTACAGGATCTTTTTTTTTCCCTCAACACACAGGCGGAAATGGGCTTTCATATAAACCAGGCGGACAAATTAAAATTTTACTATTCACCCTGATTTCTGAGTGAGACATGAATGTCCCCATGAATGTAACGTGGCAATCCATCCAATAGTTGTCAAGACATCTAACTGAAGAAAAAAAGTATTTTGTCATGCTGACAAATCATCTGCGCATTATGCATTTCTCTATCAAATTTCAATCTATCCAATAGTTAGAGATATTTCAGCCTGAATCAAAGTGGTCAACAGACTGGCATCGTCATTCATACAGCCATGCCGCTGGTTTGGCTGAAACTCAACAGCGAGGCCTACGATCTCTCCAGAAACATTGTCACAGGTTACTCTGGATAATCCATGTGCCCTGCTGTCAACAGTTTTCACTCACACTACTTTATACCAAAGAAATATTCACAATAACAACTGTTGACAATCTACTTAACTTTGGGACCAATCACCAACGCTCCCCAACCCAGAGGTCAGGACCCTGCTTCTCAATATTATACTTATTTTTCTGACTTTTTCCATTCACAAGTAGGCAGTAGCTGTATTTTAAACAAGTAAAACAGTGACATAACACATTGTTACGGCTGTAGAAAACTGCTGTGAATATGTAAATACTTGTACAAATACAGAATCCAATTTTAAAAAGTACTGTTGCTGAATTAAACCAGAAAATTGCAAGACCTTTTTAAGCTCCAGTATTCAGATAAAGCTGCTGTATCAGAAGGTTAAGAGTGCTTATGAGAAAAAAAATACACGGGTGTAACATAGTGAAAACTCTTTTAATGCATTTTATGAAAGCATAAAGTGTAATTGTGGTGAAAACATAACTACAAGCTAGATTTTGCAGGCTTTTATACAACTACTACAATGTGATGATGAAAGGAGGCAGGCTGTCCCTCTAATGCCCACCAACCTCCATTCTGTGACCGCTACTTTACTGAACAGCAACAAAGCTTTCAGAGTGTGAAAGCAGCGGGATTCATAGGAGATTAAATGTTTTTCCACCTCTTGCAGATGTTCAAAATTAAGTAGGGTACTCAAAAGTATCATCAAGACTCTATTAAATGTTTAGTTATTAATACACTTCAGTGTCCGACAAAAAAGAAAAGAAAGAATCTTTCAATTGTGTATTCACAAAAGGATAAATAAATGGGCACATGGGTAGCAACAGGCAGGGGGCTGCAGAAATTAGCCAGTCTTTAAACAACCCTCAAAAGCTCCACACTTGTAAAAGCCTACGGGACAACAAAAGACATACAGGAGTGAATGAAATGAAGCTTCCTTGCCAATTACTGTGGCGAACGTGGCCGTGGTGGGGCTTTTTGTGCTTCACACAAGCAGTCTTTTCTCCCCTTGTCCCCGGCTATTGAGAGGGATACATTAGCCAGGCGGGGATGGATGGATGGAGTGGAGAGGAGCACAGCGCAGTCACACAGCTCACTTCACGCCTGGTGTTACAGACCTCTCTTATGACTTCACTCATAGTGCTCACACAGAATGTGATTTTTTTTTTTTTTTTTTTTTATAAAATGTCATTTTCTACCTGCTTTCTAAGATTTTGCCAAAAATCTGCACGTACCAAGCATCTGCTCACTTTCATCGTGTTTGGATAAATTGCTGTGATGACATTTGTGAATGGTTTAATTTCGCTTGTGCTTACATGAAATCTCCTTTTTTTCCCACTATTTACTAGAGCTATTAAACAAACCGGATATGTCTATTTTCTCACATTTCATCACAACCATTTCTGCTAACAACAGATATTTTACATTTACAAGCTGTTATGTGGCTGATACACTGAAAACGTGTTGTAGGTTTAAACACAAAAACCACTTGGTTATGATTAGGAAATTTTGTCTTAAAATAACCCAGTTTGGGGGGCACAATCCCAACAAGAAAAGCAGCGATGTCTCAGTATAAAACAGATTATCAGCCTAGCTGATTACTGGAGCTAATATTTGGCCTTTTGTCGTATATCTGTATTGGCATCTTAATTTAATGATTGCTGATAAAATGAATGAATTAAAAAGTGCAAAGAAAGTGTTGGCATGAAAGGAATTGTAAAAGCTAATTTTACTTATTCATTTTTATTTTAATTTTCACTTGACTTTATAAAAAAGGTTGATGGGAAATTGCTTGCTTTGATCAAACACACCATGCTTTGGCTAAAAATATTCAGTTTTGGGGGCATAACCCCAGCAGAAATGGGAGTAAAGTCTCAGTAAAAATAACCGCTTTTCATGCAACTATCCCAACATGAAATGTAGCAAATCGCCATAAAAAACAACCGCTTTTTGTCGAAAAATCCCTGCCGACAGGTCGCTACAAAACATCCACATTTGAAGCCTAAAAAGCCGCTGGAAAACAGTGACTGACGACAATGACTCTCTAAAACACAACTGGTTTTCCTGTTTGTTGATTTCAAACAGTGATCTGCAGCTCGGCAGGCATTTTGCGGAGTTGACACGCCATCCACCTTCTCCTCCATCTCCTGATGGCAAAGGCAGCTTATATGTTAGTTCACTTTAACATTTTCTTCTGGTGACTGGGCTGTTTTACCCGTTTTTACAGACCAATTTTTAAACTTAATATTTCTCCAGAAGCCTTTTTCCCAGTAAGTATATTTTCAATTTGTAGGTGGAAATCTAGTTTAAAACCTGCTGAAACTTTAATGAAAAGTGAACATTTTCAGAGACCATATATTATCTTGAACTTTTTTTTCTTGACGTTCTTCATGCAGAAATATTATCATTTAAAGGCCTTGTTTTAGACATCTTTTGGCATGCAAATGCTGGATGCAATGCTGATGTTATGCTTAATTGTATGGGTTTTTTCCTCCTACATGCCTCTGGACCACCCCAAAGAATGCTCGACTCTTTATTTTTATGGCAATCCCATCATGCTCTGCAGGGTCACAGCTATGTATGCGTAAATGTGCTGCCTGTGACAACTATCAGCAAGGTTAATGCTGCGGATAACCACATCCATCATTCAGTTTCATTAGCGCTGTCCTCTGACCTCCTCCACATAATGTTGTCAAATGTGTCAGGCGCCAGATTATTGGGAGGTATGATGATCAATAGATAAATAAGAGCGAGCTGTGCGCGACGCTGTTGGCGTGGCTGCAGAATAAACCTCCATCCAGCATTCTGCCGCCTGTCACAAATCTGAAAAACAAATGGACTAGCCCAAGGCAAGAGTCATCAATAATAATATAATGTGTGGACGATGATGAATTAGAGCCAGACTTCTCAGCGCGCTGCCGTTCTACGCACGGAAACGTCACTGGATGAATGCATTGATCTCTGCATTCACATTAGTTTGCTTAATCTGCATTTGAGTCGATGGGACAACGCACAGTTTCACTTCACTGGATTCTGAAAAGTTAATAATGTCCAATAATCAAAAGCTGTTTATGAGAGCATTTCTTTTTTTGTGTCATTGATTTGACCCTGTAATGCACTGATCACTCAGACAGAATGCACTTAGGAAATAACGAATGTATTTTATATTCAATAACATAGATTTGTCCCTGCTTAACCACAGGTTGGAGTTTAAACACACTTTTCCACACCCATAGTAAGGATAGCCATTAACTAATACTGACATTGCACATTCCCTTTCAGCGTTTTCATCGAACTCTAATTCTGGGAAGGGGCATATATCACCTGTGTCATTTCAGCCTGATGTTCACTCTATGTCTAAATTAAATGTCATTTTATTGCATTCACATTCTAATTTAATAAATATCTTCTTTAATTATTTATATTTTTGCTCATATCTGTGCATTTGTATGTAGTTTTGGGAAGCAATTAATAACTTGTATTTGAGAAATGTTTTATAACTAAAACTATTAGCTGAACCAGCATTTGGCACTGTACTTTAATGTGTGAAAGGCTTCACTGTTGGACATTACCGTTTTAATTCACCTTTAGTCATGTAGCAGAGAGTTTGTTTATGGGGCATAATAACAATACACTTTTGCATCACTATCAAATATTCAGAAAATATCAAATTGTCATGCCCCTCCCCTCAAATATATTGATTCCAACTATTTTTACATTCTTATGATGTGCATAAAATGAGGCATCAATTGACAATAATTTCCGGCACTAAAACTCAAAGGCATTAAATGAGCTTGACTGATGTTTCCAAATTCCAATCTGGGTTCAAAAGAAAGAAAATCACGGCTTGTTCCGGTTTCGGCTGGACCTGACGCAGAGGCTTAAAATAAAAGTAATGCTAGTGTGAACAGGGTCTACATCGAGCTCTTCCAGTCTTTCCAGCGCTCCCCTAAACATACAACATAGTATGCCAAAAAATAAAGTCATAGTATACCATGTCATAAAAAAAGTCATAGTGTTTAAAAAAAGCAATTACGGGTCATGCTTTTTCCTGTAAATCCCTCATTCATTACTGGCTCTCTAAAATGGCGCTCAGTTATTAAAACTTTGACAGTCCCTGATTTAGGGTCGACAACACATTCTCACTCCTAACTTGTTAAAAACCCACACTTGGTCAGCGGCCCTATATGTCAAAATATAACGCCCTGGGTACCCTCCTGCGGCAGTTTAGGACGTTCAATGATGACGTGTCAATCCTTGCTTGTTACATGCATTGTGTATTTCCAAAATAAAGTACAGTACAGTTTCTGCTCATTAAATGCATATAGTCTCTGTTTAAATCTTACAGCATAGGTAAAAAAAACTCAACACTTTATTACTTTGTTAAGTTTAGGCAGCAAAAGTATGTGGCAGGGTTTAGAAAAAAAAAACGGATCAAAATGCAGTCGCCCGGAGCATCTTATATCGCTGCTGAAGGGTGCCTCAGTGCGTTGGTATTTGATGAAGAGGGTCACTGTCCAAGTGTGAGTATCTGAAATGTTAAGAGCAAGACTCGATTGGATCTAGAACTTTTGTTTCAAAATGATTTGATAGTTTAAGTTTTAAGTTTGATTTTTAGCTTTACTGGTTTAACGGTTAGCTTTTAAAAACATTTTTTCTGGGGGGAATCCCCACCCCCAGACCCTGCTGGAGGACTGGGTCACAGAAAGTGTACATTGTGGCCCACACAATGTTATATAGGTTATGATGGCCCTGGTTTGTTTGTACTTTTATGTCCGTTGTTATTTTACTCCCATCATTTAAAAGATGCATTACTGCCTCCATATTTGCTATAGTTCTCAGACAATACTGCAGTCAACCTACATAAACATTCATAGGTTCACACATAAACTATGTAATATTACACAACAACAGAGAAAGCGAATAGCAGAAAACAGCTCCGAGCTGCTTCAGTTTAACAGCAGTGTCACTTAAGACCCATGAGATCCCCACGGCCCACAACTGCTGCCACAATAGAGCTGGTGTACATGTTCCTGCGTACTGAAAACTGCCCTGAGATCACAGTGTCTTGACCTAAATGTCACAGAGTAAACCAGTATAGAAATAAATAATGACATAACAGAGACTGCTTTTTGCGTAACGACGGAGAGATGTAGGAAAAATACAAAAAAGACATAGATCGACAGTAGTTCAGACCCTTGTGCTAATATTCTTCCTATTATATAACCTATATATAACGGAGCAGCATATATCAGGACACAGTATGCACAAGTTTATCCATCACAGACACTTAATTGGCTGTTAATAGTTGGCTTGAAGTGGTATTCTTCAGGGGATTTTGCCAATAACATCTAATAAAGCAGGCTGAAATGGATACAAGGAGTCAGTTAAATCTCGCCCGCAGTCACTCAGAGGCACACAGGGAACCTGAGCCTCAAAGATGTGGTGCATTAGTTCTGCTAAGCTAACCGTGAATGCTAATTGCAGGAAGGACAAACTGTAACCCTTGCCCTGTGGCCATGAACCCATTAAACAGCACAGAGGGTCTCATAGACATGGAGAGCGTACAAAGAGGCTGGCCTGAAAAGCCCTGCAATCTGATTTCAGTTTAAATGGGGATAACAAGTTTTACAATGTCCCCCCTGGGATCTGCCCCAAACGTTTTTTTCTTTTTTGGTTTTTTTGACAGCGTAAAGAGAACTGTCACTCCAAAGCTGACCGCAAATCATCCATACAATGCAACAGGTATTATGTTTTCAAGTGGAATATGTTATCCGCAGGAGTCGCCATCAGCTGTCACAGACCATGACAGGTGGCTCTCAATAGGATGTGGATCAGTTCAATTTAAAGTACTTGTGGTTTCACCCCTGGAGGACATTAACACACCAGTGGTGGTACAATATGACACCCTATACATGAGAAAAGGTGTTGTAGGAACCATCAAGCGTTATCACTGTTTTTTAGGTAACACTTTAAAACCTGAATAAATCAGTCAGGATAGCTCAAATATTTTACTTTTTTGGGACGGAGCTGTTTCCTTTTTTGGCCGAGCAAAAGTCCTAAACAAGAGTTCACTTTTCTGAGTATTTTCACCTTTAGTCTCTGCAGCTCTGGTGCCCCTGGCAATACATTTTCAAACATGACCCCGATGCACTGACTGCCCCCTCCGTCTTTATACACACATTCATCAGTTTGTCAGGTGGCTGCACGTTTTTTCACTAAAGCATCAATTTTCACAATGTTTACTGGGTTAGGTTTTTGCCTAGCTTTCAGGCAAAGTACGGGTAATTTGGCTACTTAAAAGGTCTAAGAGTGCATCAAAGTTAAACGCATTCAGACAGTACAGTGCTGCAAGGATGGCATTTATCTGCAGGCCAACATGGAAGTTAGTATCACCCTGGTTCCCTCGACAAAAATTCCTAGATCCCTAGATAAAAAACAAAGTATCTCCTGAAATAATTTCTGGTTCTTTTTGGTCCAAACCTGTCACCTAAATTCAGTATATTACTATACTACTATACTATACTTTTGTTCACATTCTCAAAGAGTTGTAAATTAAATCTGGATTAGTATTTTGGTAGGGCTGATTCTAAAACACCAACGCCACATATTTCCATTTCTTTACCAAATGATTAATCTGCAGCGCAAAGCCTCAGAGCCAAAATGGAACCTCAAACCTAAAATCTGTGGCCCTCCTGTCACACCCAGAGATGTTTGATTTACTATAGCCAAGCTCCCAGGTGAGCGACGCCTTCACCGGTCAGCCCCACGCTGCCTGCCTGCCCGGCCTGTGAAGAGATGGATGGCTGCGAGTGTGAAACCCAGCAGTTGGTTACATGGCCTTGAGCTTTACCGCCTAATTAGGCTCTAATGTAACTACAATGCTCTGGAGGAGATGTTGTCTTGCCCACCAAAAGCTCTTTAAAAGCCTCCTCAGGGCAGGGGCAGCTCTGAGTGAGGTGCTGTTGCAGGCCACCGCCACGTCCAAGTGAAAAGCTCGGGTTTCATTCCCCAGCTGGGATGTAGCTACTGGAAACAGGACGCCAAACCAACACCAGGATCTTCGTTTTGGCCCAATCTGATACCTGAACAGACTGTAGGTGGTTCAGACCACTTTCTAATAAATCATACATTTTAATGTCTCATTTTTATTTAACGGAAGTGTCAAAACAACAATTAAGAGAAGTATCCAAGTTACTGCCTCCCATCAAATACAGCAACAACTGGAGGAGGGCGTTCACCGCTATAAACTGCAACCTGGCAACCCAAAATACGTCATGATCGATGGCTTATACTGACCTACATAACATTTATTAAGAATTTATAATCATGTGTTATTCAATTCAAACAACATAAAAAGTCAGGTTTTTATCAGAAAAGGGCCAATATATAATTCAGCTGAATTCATCGGCTGACATTGGTCCATAACAGATATACTGGCACTGGTTTGTGTGTTGTCTGATATGCACAATATGAAAACTTTGTTTTAAAAAGAACATAATACAGAAAAAAATGCTTAGATTAATTTAGATTGAGCCAATTCCCAATGATGTTTACTGTTTCAGTGCACTGATGTCATTTTTGACTATAAAAGTTAAAAATATCCTGCCTCCATAACATATCTTGGTCACAAGTATTTGATAACCATATCCGAGGAATAACTGCATTGCAAAATAGCATACATGTGTGTAAATACTAGCCTGTATATCAATATCGGTATAAGCCCCAAAAATCCAGTATCGGTCAGGTTCTACACAACACAGCCTTACAAAAAAGTGGCCATCAATGGAAATCAGTTCTTTAATACCATCTTCATGTAAGCATGGCTCAACATAGTTGGAAAAACGCAATAGAAAGACTTATTTTTGGTGTGTAAATATGGTTGTTAGAAAATGAAATAATGCTGCAGTATGCTTTTTAAAAACTTACTGAACAGTTGTAACAAAGGATGAAGAAACTGCATTATAGCGTGGTGCCAACATGCCTTGAAACAGAAGACGAACCATAACACAGAATGCTGTCAACATTTTCCTGATGCATCATGTGATTTCCCCACTTCTCCACAGCTCATGAAGGATGGTATCATTAGCGTGATATAATATTAGAAGCCGGTCCTGAGAGATAAGGTGTCTGGTTGAAGGTCATCTGTGCCCTCTTGAGTGAACATAAGAGCCTTTTGTGGTTGGGTTAAATGCACATGACAGGCTGTTGGAGCACAATCACCCATTTTAATTGTCATGTAACGGTTTCATGTAGAGCCAAACTGTCTGCAACACTTCAGCAGTTGGTAACCAGAGCTCGGCCACACAACCACAGATGCGGTTAACTGGGCCCTTGCTGAAGGAACAGAAAAAAAGGGATCTGTGGAGACAGGCTTGGTGGAAGATGCTGATAGATAATGCAGATTTATCTACTGCAATTTTAAGGTACTGAATAAAAAGGTACTTCGCTTGTAATTGTTGGCAAACTGGGTGTTGATGCAAAAACATACAAATTGCTTCAAGATACCTGACAAAATGGCTGCTAAATTACTTTTTTTCAGCTAAATGCAGATGAGAAAACCTTAACAGTTGCACACTCAAAGAACTCAATTTTCCAATTTAGCGGAAGCCAAAGATGACAGGAAACACGGTAATTCACTGTAGCTCAACAACAACCCCCTGGCCATTCTCCGCCTGCTTCGTAGGCAGTAATTACGTCCCAAAATGAATGCCATTTCATATTAAGCTGCAGTCATAATCCAACGTCAAAGATGGACTCATTATTGGCAATCATGGGAATTAGTTACATCATTTAACCAATCCGAACTAATCATTTCCAGGATACCGCAGAAGCAGATAGAGCCATTAGAAAAAATTGGAGCTCTTAAATAGAATAATTGACATCTATATCTTCTCTGCTGCTTTGGCTGAAGGGCTACAGAAATTGCATTAGTTGCGATTGAAAATCTGAACTGAGAGAAAAAAAAGACACCACTTAGACTTTTTCAGGGCATTGCTCAGTGTTCACTCTTCCTTTTCATATAATGCTGAATATAACATTAAAAAAGGTCTGCGTCGCATCCTACTCTGTCACCAGTGTAACAACTTGCAAAACTGCAGAGGATAAATTCAGAAATAATGATGAAATAAGTATTAGACATAGCACTGAAACACCTCTGCTATCGCCCTTTATCTTCTATAATAATAAACTATAATGTTCATGTTGAAGGAGCAGTATGTCAATTTAGGAGTAGGCGTATTTATTGACTTTTAGCAGGGAAGATTGCAGATTTCAACCAGCTTAAAGTTCTCCAGGTTAGATTTCCTTATCTGAGCTGATTTATCCAAATTCAAAGGCCCAGGTGATGAAACCAGTAGAAACAGTGAATAAAGCAGTTCCACATCAGAAATCAGTGTGTTTCTGATGCTGTTCATGTGATGCTGGCTCATAGCAAGAGGAGCCGTTAGCCTAGCACCTGCCAATGTGTACTCACCTCATTTTTTGTCCAGGTGTTCAGGAGGATTTTACCAGAAGTTGAATCATCTGCAGAGGATTCCTGTTCTCTAACACAAATGGACCTGTGGATTTTAACCAGTAAAAACACTACATAAAGCATTTTCAAGCTACAAAACAGTGTTGTTTGGTATGTGGCAGAGAGGCTGCTAGCCTAGCACCTGCTAATTTGTGTCACCTTTTTCCTCCGTTGACTTATGTGTGCTCACCTTTTTCTGAACCAGACGTACAGGACGCTTTAAACCAGAGCCGAATAATCCACAGAGGTCTCCTCTTCTCTAAAACAAACGGACCAGGCGATATAAACCAGTAAACACTGTACAAAGCAGTTTCGTGTTACAAATAGGTGTTTTTCCGACGCTGTTTGACATGTTGCAGAACGGCCGTTAGCAAGCACCTGCTAATGTGTGCTAACCGTTTGTCTCTGATAAATCAAGACTTACATGTTCAGGAGGTTTTAAACAGGAGATGAATTAATCCCAGAGCTTTCTTGCTCTCCGATAGAAATGGACACAGTGATTTATACCGGTAAAGCTCAATGACTAAAGCTATTACGCAAAATCTGTTTTTGCACGAGGCAGCTGATGGCTACGGGCTGTTACCTATGAGGGCGCTAAAGAGTCAATCTCTATTCAAACATAATTTCAGCATCTCACCTGACATGTTCAAGGACTGTCGGAAATCCTAAATATCGATTTTTAGTTTGTGGTTTAGAAAATGTCAATTTGGCGATTTAAAAAAAAAAAAGCCTTTTTATTTAAAAGAAATATTAAGAAAACATGCCTTCCAAACCTGTTTTCTTAAAAATTATAGCTGTACACGCACACACACTTGTGTGTATATATATATGTGTGTGTCCGTATATATATACACGCACACACGTGTATACATATGTGTGTGTGTTTTTATATATATATGTACACTTTTAAAAAGAAAAGTAAAAAAAAAATTAAAAGAGGGAAAAAAATAGCGTTTCTTTTTTTTTTTTTTTAAATACCTTCCAAGGAATGCTGTCTTTTAAAATCTGCAATAAAATCAATTCAATATATATCCATTTAAAGTTGCATGCCCCTCCCCCAAGCCAAAAGTGCCTAAAAATTATTTGACATGTCTAATGGGCATACATGAAGGGAGAGATGGAATGCTGGGAGAAAATGTAGAAACCTATGTGATGAAAAAATAAAAACATAACCACAATACATCTTAAAGCTACATCACCAGCTACAAAAAATAAACTCACTGTAATGTTACATTAATGTAACTTTAATCTATTACACAAAACTTTCAGTGATTTTTTACTAGTTCCACATTAAAAGTCTGGAAAATGTGACTTTTTCAGGTTTTCATGACCGTGGGAACCCTTTATAATAGTAAGCATAACAATTTCTGCATATACCCCACTAAATCCTACACACTAAATTATCAAACCCTCTATCACTGTTTTCTCATATCTCAATAGATGAGTTACAAAACAATACCACTGCTGCAGTGAAGCCATAATCATGAATAGCACTCATATCAGCGGAGTGCTTCCAGCTTGATAAATCTAAATTTACCACCCAGGGTACTCAACTGATAATGCACCATTAAAAATAAGAGAAATCTGAAAAATGAGCACCATGATTATTTCGTTTTAGAGTTGACTCTTTTTTTTCCCCCTCAGATGCAGCCGGGTCATCCAGTTTAGTGGTTTTCTCCCAGTTTCCCCCAATAATAAAGCAGGATCTGGTTTAGGCCGCAGACCTCTGATGTCTATCAGCACAGGTCACTGTCTGGGGGCAAGTGGAGCCCTCGGCAAGATAAGTTGGATCATCACTTTCCCTCAACACATCATCAAGCGAACAGCCTCACATTCCTTAAATTTCTCAGGTTCTCTTTCTCAGGTAATACATGTGACAAAAACTTTACGAAGATGATCAGAATTTGAGATAAAAATGTTTTATTATCCTGTGTCAAACTCATTTCAGTGCTAAAAGACTGATCCAAGGACAGCTTCAGTATGAACATTAGAGTCAACAAAAATGACCATAAAATCAGCTCATGCTTGATGACTCCAAAGTGGACACACAAAATATGCCAAAGAGTTATATAAAATTAGTTTTAGTCAAGAAAAGTAGCATTTTTGTTGTCAGAACATACATGAAACAAAGACATATTTAACAAGAGCCACAGAAGAGAGGGAACATTTTAACAAACATTACAGACAACAAAGAAAAACTGTTTTTGAAATTTAAAAAAACGACAGCAGACAAAATGGTAATGGTACACTGGATGCCAGCAGATAACCCAAATGTGATAAAGGTTTCAGAGGGAACCATTCCAAGTCAGACTTAGGTTGACCTGTAAACCAAAAAAAGAGAAAAGATTCAGTCAACTCAGGAGCAATCACTGAAACCAATACATGGAGACAAGAGATATTCCAACATTAAATACTGTTTCCTTTTATTATTTCAGTCTGAAGCTTAGCACAGACCCCCTTTACACCTTGCATTGAAATAGGTTTTGGGTAATCGTACTACAATCGTATAGAGCTTGATCACATGACAGTACAGGTGTAGATGCATCCAAAACACAGTGAGGACGCATTATGATCCAATCAGACAAACCTCCTCCAGACAGGGACACATATGAAATGTGTGTTTATACTAAACTAAACCAACAATGTGTTAGCATTTGAGTGGCATTTCTTACCATATACTACACTCAAACGTTCAGATATTTTTAAAGGTATTATTAGAGTTTCTGGTCAAACACTGATTTTGTTTCACAAATGTGGCATCTATTACTGGACTTTTGTAGTGGATTTCATTACGCTGTACAGCAGGTTTCTATCTGTCTGCTCACTGAGTGTATGTTTACGACAGCATGGACACAAACTGCTGGGAGGATTTTAAAATTCTCATCTGTCTATCTTTCAACTGTCGGATATTGAAAAGTGGATGGACGGAGATACGGATCAGCATTATGCTGCAGCTGGACGTGCTCCTTGTAAATGCAGCTGCTCAGAGATTCAGCGAGTAGCAAACCGTCACACTGAGTGAGGCCACAAGAGGTGAGGGAGACTCACTTGGGTTTTGTCTCGGCATCTGTGACTTGGCGGATGAAGATGGCGTCCTCTGGGTGGCTGATGTCGCCCTTCTCGTGCATGTAGGAGGAGGCGATTGCGAGCATGGTGCCGTCGTTGTTGAAGGCCAGCGAGGCGATGCTGGTCGGGTACCTGTGGAACTGACACAGGCGCTTCTTGTTGAAAGGGTCCCAGATGTTCACGAAGCCGTCTGAGCCACCTGGAAGAAGGAGAGGCTCAAGGTCAACCTCAAAAGATTTAGGCCTTGTTACTGTTGAGATATGGATCTATAATAACTGTGTGTTACTCGTGTAACCTTGGCAACTCAGTGCTAAAGGTCACAGGAAAATCTACGAGCTTTATAAAAACAAGTTGCCCCATTTCAGAGGCAAACTAAATATAGAAAGAAAGAAACTGTCTTTTATCAAGTACCAACTAGCCGGTCGTACCTGTGGCGAAGGTGTTATGAATACTGTGAAATGAGATGGCATTGACGGGGTAAACATGCTCGATTCCCTCCTCCTTCAGCCTGTGGCATTTAAAGGCATACTTCTTCTTCTGCACCTCCTGGCTTGGGTCCAGGTACTCCACAGCTACACGTCCCTCAATTGAACTCAAGACGTAGCCCTGGAGCCAAGACGGAAAATATGAAGTTACCATCCTCCTTCTTTTGATTAACACAGGTCTATCTGTAAAATGATGTTGTCTTAGGAGTACATTTTTTTCCTTAGGGGTAAGTTAAATATTTTTCAACCTGGACCCATTTTCTTCATCATGTTTTGTGTCTAAGTGACTAATGGAGACAAAATTCTATTTAACAGGCAGCAATGTAAACAACTGGAGCAATTCACATTGACAATTTACATCTACTATAAGTGTTTGTTTTTGCCATTGACACGCTCAGATTGTTACTCAAAGTGTCTGACAACTTATGGAAAGGATCCCTACAGAGATAGAACTTTTTGAAGTGCAAGATTCTTTTTGGTTTAACAAAAAAACACCCCAAAATAACCATTGTTATATCTACCAGACTCCATTTAAATAAACTTTAATTTGTGTATAATGTATAAATATATATAATATGTATAAAAACAGTATATTTTTACATCTAACTGGGTGATATTAAAGTTTTATTTCCACCAAACCATAGTTGGTGATTGTTGGAACAGCAGACAGACAAACCAGGATGGCTTTTGTGAGTTGCATTTGGTTTCTGTTGACCTAGAATGAGCTGTGTTTTAGGATTACAAAATAACTTCAGGGTTGTGTCTGGTTAAACAAAAAAGACAAATCTTACTCTTGAAGAAAAAAGTCTAGCTCTGCATGAATGCTTTCCATACATTGTCAGACACTTATAATAATAATCTGAATCTGTCAGTTAGCAAAGACACGGCCTATTAGTGTCTAATTATTAATTGAATTATTAATTGAGGTGCACACATGCACCAAATTATTATATTGCAGCGTGTTTTGCAGCTGCATTGGACCAGTTTCAATAATCATTGTTACCTTAGTCACTTGGACACAAAAACATGGGAAAACAGGGTCTGTCCAGGTTCAAAAATACCAAACCTAACCTTTGACTGTTGTCTGTATCTTTCAGTAGAGCTGTGCACATTTTAATTGATAAAAAAGTCAATTCTAATTCAAAGTGTACCTGTTTGTTGGGGAAGGCTCTGATGCAGCGAGTCTGATACTTGAGACTGGACTCTCTTCTTTGCTGAACGTAGCCCATGTTCCTCAGATCCCACACCAGGACTCGTCTTCCAGCTGTGCCGACGATCAGCCTATCTCCAGCCACAGAGAGGGTGTACACCTTTTTACAGTGGCAAGAGAGGCAAGAGAGACAAGATGAGACGAGAGAGACAGAAATAGCAATGTCAAAAGTCTTACTTAACATCCACATAAAAGATTATTGAAGACAATGCAGCTTTAATGGCTACATCTTTGTGTTCTAATGGTAGGTGATCCAGAAAAAAGTATTTTTCTTCTAGATTATTCTTTCGAATTATAGTTCTACATGTTATGTTCTTCCCACAAACCCAAATTCTTTGGAAAAATGCATCAAATTGACAAGGCAGGAAGCTTTAAAAATGCCATGTCATTTTGACCTTAACACCATCTCATCTGAATTTTAAAAAAACATGCAGAGAAATGTGAAGGTAGTTTAGGTACCCCTGAAAAAAGTAACTCAGATAATCTTGCACAAATTGAATGCATTATTATAGTACAGTGTGCTTTTGCTCTACCTTTTCAGGCTGAGTAAAGGTGCCAGCATTGCAGGGCGTCCTTGGGTCCCACAGCCGAACCGATCTGTCCCAGCTCCCCGTCACCATAACATTGACCTCTGGGCAGTATTCAACGCAGCGAATGGGGGCATCATGTGTTCCAACTATTGTATCTGTTTCAGAATAATATTAAAGAGCAGCACACATAAGTACATCAAGCAAATTATTGCATAGTTGAAGATCTGCGACAGGTTTAGGTGACACTGAAAATGAAATGTATCAGTACTGCACAGGTTTGTGACATACCTTGGTCTGTGTTCAAATCGTGAGTTTTTAACTGTGCATCTAAACCTCCACTCCAAGAATGTGTTGGGTCCTGCAAGCAAAAGAGGAAGGTTATCTGTGTGCACCAGACTTCTAGCTTTTGACACAGCAACAAGGAGCTTTAACAGATTGAAAAATTTTGTCACCTACATAAAAAGCACAGTCAAGAACTGGAGCTGTGTGCTGGTACTTCATCCGCATGGTGTTCCCTCCGACATCATAGAGACGGACAGTGCAGTCCCAGGAGGAAACCAGCAGAAACTGAGCTGTGCTGGGGCTGAACTTAACAGCAGAGATGCTGTCCTCCGGTCCCTGGTTTAGCTTGTACTCGTTTGAGCCTGTCATCTGCAAAGAGGAAACATATTGTAAAGTCTGTAACACTTTATGGGGACTTTACTGAGACCTGTTTGATGCACAAGTGACTCATTTGGCTAAAACAATAGTTCAGTACAAAGTAATACACAAAAGTGGAAATTATATATTAGGTTGATAGTTGGCAAGTGCTATTACCTTTGTGGTAAATGTATTACATTTGTTTGACTATTACATAAAAAGCTGCAGATCCGTATTACATCTGTGATTTATTATGTTTGTGGGCTGTTATTACGTTACCGTGCACTCTAGATCAAAAGTACCAAGGGGTACAACTTCAAATATGACCAAAGAGGTTAATCAACACCTCTGACATGGCTGATACACAAAGCTATTTACATTATATGCGTCGGGAAAACAGAGCTTTCTTGCAGATACATTACACTGAATTCCTCGAAACAGAGTTATTGTGTTTTTTACCCGAAATGTTATACTAACTGAATCCAAAAAAGATCATGAAAAATCAAACTACTGTTGCCACCGACTAAACAAATAAGTGGCTATAAAGATCCGGATTCTTGACTGCTAAATGTAAGTGAACATTCAGTTGTTGATCTGAATAATGTTCGATAAACCCATACCATACGGATTTGCAACTATACAAGGTTTGCTTTGAGCTAAAGCAAAGCAGATGATTGATTGATAGTAACGTAACGTTAGATGGCTCCCTTCGTATTTCTATAACGAAAAATATATTTTCCAAACTCACGAAGCAGAACATCATGCGTGCTATACCGTTTTGTCTGCCTGAACATGTTGGAATAATTAATTTACATTATCCGGAGAGTAAACTACTGACATACGATTGGATCAATGACTTTCCAGCTTGTTATTAGCCTAGCCTAGCTCTGTGACTACGGTTGTGGATTTAGCCAACTAGCCTCACCGAGTACTTAACGTGCTAACTAGCATACATGCTGAATAACATGATTTTCTGTACAAACAGTTCGTTGAATAATACGTTATTTGTTCGTTTTTGTTCACTTTGACAACACGAATTGTTCCGTTACATCCAGGAATTACACTGAGCCCATTCAATGTTACTGCTACCGGTATGTGCTAAGGCTAACGTTAGCTTTAGGATATGGTGGGCTATAAACCCTGTTATGCGGTTGACTTTACTTACCGCCTCAGTTTGGTGTCGTTCAGACGCGACTTGTTCTTTTCTATATAGAGACCAGTAATTATTTCTTGATTTACAATAAAATATTTAACGTGGAAATGCTAAAGCGCAATGTGACTGCGTGAAGCTAACTCCTGTACAAGCAGCCGCGGATCCTCCGGTAGACGCTGATTGGTTGGTTCAAGTTCCCGCCTGCGATCTGATTGGTTGATTCAACCACAATGGATGTTTCCGTTGTCTCAGCACAGATCACGTGACACGTGACTGTTTTCTCTTTCTTTCTTTTTCTCTCTGGCAAATACAGTAAAATTAAATGTATTTTTCCTATTTTTTGTATATGAGTAGCCTTATGTGACTCTCAGTTTAAAATAAATACAATACAAATATCACCAATAGCACCATAGTTGGAAAATAATTACTTAGCTTATTCGGATTCTTGCAGCCTTCTGCATAATAGGAAAACCTGAAAAAAGCAATAGGACTGTTTAAAACATTTTCATCAGGTTGACTGGCTGAGTTAGCTCTCATTTATATGGTTATCCACACTGTTTTATGATATGATCTGTGTCTGTGGCATATCTTTAGCCTTCTATTCTATTGTTTTATTGTTTTATTGTTTTATTTTTGTGGTTTGAAGAGAACTTTGCCCAAATACATCAAGTCTAATCACAGTCTCTTATGGGAAAGCATAGGCTATTTCAGACCTCTTCTCAGACTGAAAAAAGAAAAATAGCCTAACTCAACATCAATACCGTTTGGTAGAAATTCAAGGGCGTGTTGTGGGGGCCTCATAGCCTATGAGATTGGAGGGGTGTTCTCTGTCTTTTGCATCATCGCCTAATGTCCTGTACTAATTGCAAATTTTTATGCCCCAATTTGTACATTTTCTGCATTAATTTATGCTGTTACTGTCTTTGATTTTGTCAAAATAAAACTCCTTTGCCTCTTTCATGTTTTTGTAAGAGGTGGATTGACCCCCCCCCCCCCCCCCCCCCCAACCACCCCCCCCTAAAAAAAGAAAGACCCTTCCATAGATCCTCCTATTTAATTCGTTGATTTTGCCTTATAATTGTAACCACTTTCATCTGCATTTACGTGAAAAGCTATTGTTATCAGCACAATTATTGGGTTTCTAAGAAAACTATGCAGCAAAAACAAAAGCCCTAACAGGAGATCACAGAGAATAGCCAAATGGATCCTCAGAAGATCTTTAAAATTCGGCTTCAATAGCTCAACATTTTTCAAATCACTAGATTAGCCATAGTTAGGCTAATTAACTGTTAAAATGGTCCAATTGTAGTATGTTATTTTGGAGAGCACGATAATCTCAGCAGACCCTCAATGTGCCTTAATGTCTCTTTTGAAAAAAAAAATCGAGGAACGAAAAAAAAACAAGAAAAAATGACATCCTCGCAAATGTTTAAAAAACAAAACCAAGATCTTTAGGACACGACTTAAATATATGATTAGTTTTTGTCAAACATCACAAATATATAAAGGATAGATACATTTCTTTTTGGAACCAAAGCTTTACTGAGTGAGTAAGACCATATAATATACAGAATTTCAATAACAATATCAGAGAAAAAAAAACATACACAAAACAGAGGCTATTTTTGGCTCTTGCATGGCTTTTAAATGACTGGCAAAACATTGCGTCTTAAAACAATTGCCTATCACCTGCAGAATTCGGGGATTTTTTTTAAAGGATCACATGATTGTCCTCACTATTACAAAGAGAAACGGGCTATTATTTTTTTCTGTAAAAGTCAACTAAATGGGACAAAGGCTAATGTAAAGCCACAGTATTGCACAATATTGGAAAATATCAAAATATTAAATTCCACATTATTTGCTACAAACACCGACACAGATCTCTGTAAAATACATATGGACAGTCGTTCAAAACCAGCTCTTTTTTTTCAAACTGAATACGTTTAAATATCTTCACCCACTTTTGATGTAACAATTTCACTAATAATTAAAATAATAATTTTTGATTGTCCCTTTTGGAGCCGTAATAGGGACTTCAGCAGGATAAAGAATAAAGAATGACATATAATAATAATAATTATAATAATAATAATAATAATAATAATAATAATAATAATATGACCTAACATTGTGAATCTACAAAATATACAAAATTTTATTTTTTTCCAATGAAGGTCACTCTCATTTAAAAACATATGTACAGCGTATTATGACACAGTCAGTGTTAAACAGGCCTCAGCAGTGCCGGGTGGGAATAGTACATGTGATGGGGAAAAGCCAGGAGGGACTGGCTGCCCGGTGAGTTTGCAGCGGGGCCCCCGGTCGTTTCTGGGGCCCCATTTTCGTGGTAAAGTATCGGAACGCGCACAATCCTCTGCGCCGCCGCGTGGCTCAGGTTGGCCGCCTCCAGCTCCGCAGCCAGCTGCCTTTTCCACTTATTCCTCCGGTTCTGAAACCAGATTTTCACCTGCGTCTCGGTCAGGTGCAGGGACGCGGCCAGGCCCGCCCGCTCCGAGCTGCTCAGGTAGCGCTTTATGTCGAAGGTGGACTCCAGCTGGAAGACCTGGCTCCGGGAAAACACCGTGCGCGTCTTCTTCTTCCGACAGGGCTTCCTCTCGGAGTCCAGCTCGTCTGTTTTCCGCCTCCAGTCGTCCTCCTGGTCTAATTCTTTCTTTGGCTCTTCAGAGTCACTTTCATCCAGCGCGATATCGTCGTCGGCGCTTTCCTCTTTGGCATCTTGGTCACTTCTTTGGAGGTCTGGGGAGCGCCTGTCTGGTGTCGGGGATGCTTCTCTCAGGTTGGCCTTCTCAGATCCTGCAGGGGGGAAATATATTTCAGTTGAATTCTATAAGCCAGTAACTGCATGATTTGCAACGGCATAGTCTTATATTTCAGTTTATTTTGGACATTATTGATTTTTCCCTCAGTTAAATTATTGATATTTAACCCTTTGAAACATGGATGGACATTAGTTTTTATTGTGCTGCTTTCACACGTATTTAAACATTTGAAACCGGAGCAAAAACGTTTCATTCTCTTCAAAAACATGGGAAAAGGCAATGAGGTAATTGAAAAACAGTGGTGAAAATTGACAAAAAAATGAGAGAGAGGGGAAAAAAATCATAAAGGAGGGGGGCCGAAACTATATTTAGGATTTTTAGAATTATATATTCAAAATGTTACAGAACATAGCCTATATATTTTACATTTTTGGCACTTCTTTTAGGCAATTTCCCTGGGTTTTTTTTAATTATTTACAGTCAATTTCCCCCCTAATTTTACATTTTTTTGTAACCTTCTTTTATTTGTTGCTAATTTTCTGGTCATTACTTTTTAATCTGCTCATTTCCCTCCCCCCATGTTTTTGAAAGAGATCAAGCCAATTTGCTCAGGTGTCTAAAGGTGAATAGAGAGTTAAGAGACATAATTTCTATAATACATATATAAGCTTTATTTTGAATCCCATATCAATTAGGCCTATATAACATATTTACATGACATGACATAATTGTAGCCTTTTCCTGTAAAAAAAAAAAACCCCATCTAATTTATGATTACTTTTTCTTCCCCAGACCCAAAATTAATGATAATATTTACCTCCAGTCCTCAGATGAGTCCCGAGCGTGTATGGGTACCACCATGTAGACGCTCTCTCCAAATACTGCGCCGATAGTCCAATTCTCTGTGCGGGCAGCTCAAACCGAGGGAAAGACAAGTCACCGAGCCGAGAGAAGAAGCTGCCTTCAAACACTCCTTTGGACGAGCCGATGAAGCTTTTCGGCTTCGTGGGTTTGTCTTCGATGTTCAGCAGGTTCTTGATGGAGAAAGGCGAGTCTTTTGCGGGTTGGCGAGTCTCTTGCGCATCAGAGTCTGCCATCACCGTTCACTGTCCGATGTGAATCACCATCAAAACTTACCAAAAGAGGGAAAACACCTTTAAGAAAAGATTATTTTTTAAATTGTCTGATAAAACTACGCGAGAGAAAGAGAGAAGAAGAAAAGTCACCAGAAGCTCCGGATCAGACTGAGACCTCACTGCGTCAAACTTGAGCCGGATACTGATCAGACTGTGTACTGATGGAATAAAAAATGCCATCCGAGTTAAAACGCGCTCGGTGTCTGCTATTGGGCAGGTACAATAGCAAATGGGATTTGAGATGAAACCGCGAGGGGCTGTGACGAGAATAGACTCTAAAGAGAAAGGCCGCGCGCAAGCGTTTTGGCTCCGGGCTCAACAGTACGCACCCACTTACCATCCAATTAGATTAAAGAGGAGAATGTCTCGGGGTTTTGGGGGGCGTGCACGAGCCGCAATCACCTGTCAGTAAATTGAATAAACGGTCAGGGGATTATCACACCTCAAACAGCCTGGCTTTGTCACAAATATTACCCAAATTACGCATATTTTACGCACAAATTTGAGCCACCAAAACGACAAACTAAATAGGAGACTTCAGTTTACAATAAAGATAGATTATTATAGATTGGCTCTGTTTTTTGACTATTGAAGCCAGGGGTGTTTCTAGAATTTGAGAACATTAGGGGCTCAGCCCAGAAGGGGGGTCCATGGGGATCCATTTGCAGGATTTGTTTAAATTTTGTTTTATTTTATTTAAATGAACAAGCTCTATTTTTATTCTTTTATGTGCTCTGGCATCCATGAAAACTTTTTTTTCCCTATTAGTTTTGAATTATAATCAGAAAAATATTAGTAGTTCTCAGTAATTGGTATTAAGTGCATAATGCTATAATTTCTATATTTAGAAATTAAAAAATATTTCTATGATTTAAAAAATATTTACTGTAAAAAATAGTTAAATGTATGTAGTCTATTTTTTTTTACATTTGAAAATTTTAGCATTTAGAGGAATGTAATTATCTATTCAAGTACAAGTGAAACAAGTGACAGATTATTACGTCTGGGGTTATCTTGGCCTATTATTTTTGAAAAATATCTATAGCCTATATATTTAGATCCAGAACTATTTATAAAACACTTAAGGCTGAAGCCTCTGATGTCCAGGCCTAACAACACCATTGGTTGAAGCTGATGTTGAACTCTGTGACCTGCTGCATCCTCAATCATTCGTTTTTCAAATACCAGTTCCACCTGTGTGCAACAGGAAAGCAACATGTACCTGCATTTCTCCTGTAACCAGAGCTCACTGACTTCAGTGTAATTTTATTAGTCAGGAAGTGCTACAGGCAGACATCAAATTGAATGCTCACTGCTGTGATAAAGGCTTTTCAAATCAGCTTTGTACAAAAGCCTGCAAAGCCACAGGGGCAGCAGGTGATGTAATGCATGAGGATGACACAACAAATCTCGTTTCGGTCACATATTATAACAATGCTTGTGCTTGGAGGTAGCAAATTATATTTGTATGTTCGATGAGACATTATTGTGATCAAGTGGGATCAAATTATGCAGTCGATTATGACACTAATGAACAGAAAAGAGATGACGTTTATATTCGTAAAATGTCAAACTGCTTTTCTCTTACACTGTAAAAAGAAACTATTTGTTTTAATGTAAAAAAGTCAGTGTCCGAGTTGCCTTACAGTTTAAAGGTAACTGAATATGAGAAGACAAGTTGAGGTAATTTTGTAATTATTCAACTTATCTTTTCAAATTCAGTCAGCCTAAAAAGATTATGGCAGCCCAGACACTATCTTTATTAAGTTTAAGAAAATATTTAGGAAACAAAGGTCAGCAGTACCCTAAATAAATTAAATTTGTCAGAATTAATCATATTAAAAGACTGAACTTTGTATGTTTTAATAAAGTGGAAGGTCTTTGTGGTTCCTCTCACTCCTTAAAAGCGTGAAATGGTTTAGTCCACCACAGCAGTAGGATTTGTCAAAAGCCAGAGCCAAGTTAGTGACTTCTTATGCTGCTGGAAAACCAACGTTCATGGTCACGCCTTTTTCAAAACGAAAAAAAAAAAAGAAAATCAGGGTTCCTAAAAAGAAAAGAAAGAAAGGAAAGGGAAAGAAAGCAAACTGATAAAAAAAATAATCAAAAGGTGTGTGAGAGAGATGAGGATCAAGAGAGAAAGGGTGAGGTGCCCACAGAGACTGCTTGTGCCCAGGGCCCAGAATTTAGTGCTACACCCCTGAAACTGAGGGAACTGTGTATATTTTATTTTTAATCAAACAACTGGTCTTTGAAATTTGCTTTTCATATAGAACCTTGCATAGAAGATCCTAAAGCAAACACAAAAATGTATGTCTGCCACTCTTTATCTGAGCATTATTAATTTATATACCTGAAAATAAAGAAAAATCAGTACAGAAAGCACACCACGGGATGCATTTAAGACTCAAAATTTAAACAAAGCTTGAAGCAGATGTAGAGACCTAATCAAATCAATTGAATTTGCTCAACCTACAAACATGCAGCCTGTCCTTTTAGCCCACTGAGCGCTCTCCAGCTCTAGAGGACAGCACTGTGTTTTGTGAAAAGCTACTTGAATCCCTGCATAATTAGAGGTCTCATAGCTGTGTTAAAGATGGGGGCGGAGAAAGAGGCCAGTTGAGCTGCGTTTGCCGATGCAAAGTGAAAAGCAGATAGCTGTCTTTTCATCAGATTATGTTCATTAAACGGGGGCTTGCACAATAGACGGAACAAGTCAGAGTGGATCAGAGGGGGAAACAAAGTACACTCAATCAGTGATGCAAACGGCAGGACTCGGTTTCAATTTTTGGTTTCAGTGATTTTGGAAATGTCTGGGTTAACATGGAGCTGATCTTAACATTTTGTTCTCAGTTTGTCTTTAATTTAAAACTGTTGTGTTCATATCTGATTAATCACACATTAACAGGCAGACTCTACTCTATTCTATAACAGGAGCGGAGCTACATGTTGTAAACATTCAGGGGCTCTGCTCAAAGCAAGGGGGGTCCGAGGAAATGACCCCCTCTTTATTTGAGATAATAGAATCCTTAAAATCATTTGCGAAAAACATGACAGTTGCCGAGGAAAAATATGATCCCGTACAGCCTACAACCTATTTTTTATCTAATTGTTCTCCAACTGTCTTCATCATTCTGAAACCATAACACAGCAAATGTTGAGGATGACTAATTTTCACTCCTGCTACCTAAAAAAGGCAAAAAACTTGTCTGATGTTGTGATTTTTAACTTATATAACATAGGTAAGGTCAGAATTTGACGTAAACAGCATGAGTTATCGGGGGTGGTGGGTGACTTTTATTGAAACTCTCATAGCTGCAAGCAGGTTGCTATATGTCTGCACATTTGATTTTTTTTTTCCTGATCTTTGAGTTAAAATGAGTTAAGTTTATGATATTGTGCAGCCATGCTTCCATGGTGATGGCAAGGATGGCATACATGCTGTTATCTTTACTGAAGTCCTTGAGAGATGAATCATCACACTCATGCATGAATCACACACACATAATAGGCAAATTTTAAGCATGATCCGTGATAATGAAGATACGGGGGACAAAATGAAATGCATGGCAAAAATAGCATAGTGTCAATATTTTAGAGACCCCCAAATTTCACAAATCATATTTTCAGGGGAAGCCATGTCTTATTAAGTGGAGGCAAGCTCACCTGTAGGTCAGCGCTGTGTAGTACTATGCTGGAATAGACTTCAAAGATTGAAGGTTTAGCTGTTTACCTGACAAATCAACTACATTAAACCCATGCCAAAATAGAACATAGAATAGAATAGAATATGTCTTTATTGTCTATCTATTTATTGTCAATAATCTCTGTTCTGTCCCCAACAAAGGCAAATAAATACAGTCTTGTTGATACGCTGAATGTTAGGCCGAGGGAATTACCCTTTTTTTTGTTTTTTTTCTTCCGTAGTTGCTGTAAGGGTTCAAGGACACAGGGGTGTGATATGTTATAAAGCCTTCTGAGGCAAATTTTGATTTGTGATAATGGGCTTTATAAATAAAGTTGACCTGACTGCTATCTCCCTACTATTACCTCTATGTATAACGCTAGTCAATAATGTCAGTTTCTGCCATTGCAGTGGGCATCAGTCTGACCGTTTGCATCCCTGTTAACAAATATTGTTCAGTACTGTCAGTGATTAATGACTTTCTGTTAAACAGATACCTTGCAAGCTTCATTTTTACAAAAGGTCATCACAGTTACAGCTTTTAGAAGTCGGTGTACTTGGACATAGCTTGTCTGTGTTGTGTAAAACAATAAACATATTCTCCACAGCACATGTAGGTCATGGAAATGTAATCAATCTCACCTGAAAAATGATCGGTGAGTCAATTATGCAAGGCAGGCTCTTTTCATCTGAAGCGCCGGCATAATTAAATTGACATAAAATATCATTAGAGGTGACAGGCTGTTAAATAACGCGGTAATTGACTGCAGTGAGAAGCTGCTGTTGTCACTCTGGAGGATGCTGCCATCTAGTGACAGAGTTTAGTATTAATCTGCCTCAGTTCCACCAAGGAAAGACAGTCAATTGCACTACAGCATACTTCACATTTATTGATATCACCAAAGTAATCCCCCTGTACAGAGAGTTTCTCTATATGATGCATAATTACTTCCTTATTTTCACCATCAAGGAACTGTACAAAATTTATGGAGGATTTAAGTGTGAAATGTTACAACAGACCTATTTCTAGTGATTGAGCTCAGTCTTAGCCGACCCTCTGAAGGCACTGAAAATTTCAAAGAAATCCCATTCAGTATATTTCAAAACTATCATATCGAAACATATGGATCAGTTGTGTTATTTTGATGTGATTGATCATATCTAAATAAACAGAGGATATGGCAAGTGGCAAGTGATACAGCTCTGCAAACCGTCTTATTTCCAGATTTTTGAAAAGGTCTGATAGAAAACGGAGGAAAAAATGATTGCACCAGATCAACGTTAACCCTAAAGCTGGGGAAACATCAGTAACATTAGTAGTGGGAAGTCCTTAAGGGTAAAGTTCACCCCAAAATTTGCGACTACATATTTTTCCTCTTACCTGTAGAGCTGGTTATCAGTCTTGATTGTTTTGGTGTGAGTTACTGAGTGTTGAAAATATCTTCTGTAAAGATTTGCCTTCTCTGCAACATAATGGAGCTAGATGGCACTTTACCCATGGTGCTCAAAGCATCAAAAAATGCATTTTTGAAACACATAAAGTTGTTTTATTCATAAATAAATAAAAAAGGCCTTAATTTGTATTAAAAGGTCTTAAAGTCTTAAAAATGCTACAAGTAGGATTTTATGAATTGTTTTGTTTTGACGTTGCATTGAAAAACCTCAAAATAACTGGTTACATGATCTTTTTAGGTTCATTTACCGGATGCCTCTTGTGTTAACAGCACTAAAAAGAGTCATATTTTTTAGTTATGATGAATATTTGGCTGGGTAAGGTTAGGGTTAGGGTTATTGATATTGAAAGTTGTCCCTGTCCCCACACATTTGTTGGTTAATGTTTTATTCTTAATAATAATTATAATGTTTAGTGCAAAAAAGGTCGTAATTTTAATTTAAATTGGCATTATAAAAGTCTTAAATATAACTGTAATGTAACCTTAAGCTTTAGGTCCTTCAGTGGGGTAGATGGTAGACCAGCACGGTGATACTGTTTGCAGGTGTAATTCAGTAGAAAGTGAAAACTGCTCACAATAAGGTCTGTGGTTTATTTTGAGTTACCGGGTCATGATTTCTGTAAAGAGATGTTGCTATTTAGTTTTTCAAATGTATTTTTTGGCGCTTCTAACATCACAAGAAGAGCGCCATCTCGTTCTATTATTATTTGAGAGAAGGCAGACATCTCTACGGCTGATATCTCCAACAGTCAGCAACTCACACCGAACAAATGTGACTACAGGTAAGAGGAAAAGTATAGATTTCAGGGTGGACTGGGGTAAAAAAATGGGTGATGCTGTGAACAAACATCTAAAAACAAACAAAAAAACAGCAAACTACAGTAACGCACCCCACAAAGTCATTTGGGGAGAAGTAAATGGAGTGTAACACAGCAGAGTGCGATCCACCAGATGTCAGTCAGATGGTTTCAGTGATCATACTCCTTATCAATAAACTTGGCCATGGTGGATAGCTGCACATTTGTCGTACCTTCATAAATGGTGCCTGCACACGGAGACAAAACAAAGTATTATTGTGAATTCCTGCTGAACAAAACAAGGTCGATTTTGTCAAATTCCCCTCCGCGGCACATGAACCTGCAGCTTTCGCTATCAGGAGACAAAGAGGGTTTATTATGCAGCTCAGTGTGCCGGGGAGCCAAAATGCCGGTGTTGACAGGAAAAGTGACATTTTGCCCTGGCAACTTCCCTGGCTGTGTGTTGGTATAATGGCACTCTGAGGGGTCAGACGGGGGAATTCCTGCAGAGTCTGATTACCGCTGCTGCTATCAGCCCCGCTCTCCGCCCCTCTCTGGTCCAATCACAAACTGCTACACCTGACCTTCCCACAGCCCTCATGTGTCCTTTTCTACACTGTAGCTTTAGTCACAGTTACTTAAAGCAGCTCGAATGCCAGCAGCAATCTAACAAACAGTGCAAACAAGTCAACATTTTTCTGTAAGTCACACTCACCAATTTTACAGTCTCTGTAGTATTTCTCTACGGGGTAGTCTTTGGTGAAGCCGACCCCTCCCATCCATTCGATGCATTTAGATGTGGTCAGTGTTGCAACCTGAGGAAGATAAAACATAACAAATATATTAGAATGACTTTAACCAGGAAGATGTTTCATTAAGACTGACATTATCTTTTTTTTAACACAAGTTTTCTGGCCAAGAATAAATAACAATTAATTCACTTAATTAATTATTTAAGATTCAAGATTCAAAAAACTAAATTGTCTATCAAATAGTGACAGAAAATTGCCTTCAGTCAGAGGCGCAAACAATGTAAAAAAAACACACATTCACACACAAGAATCACATGAAATCACACAACAGTTCCAAGTTCGATATCAGAATCAGTAATTTAAGGAAAAAATGGTATCAGAACATCTCTGATAAAAATACACGTGAACAATTCCCACCTCCCGAGGGACAGTATCTATGTAAAAAAGTGCAGTCAGCTCACCTCTGCACTGAAGTATTTAGCCATACAGGCCTCCTTAATGAAAGGTCTGCCTGCTTCCTTCAGACGAGCAGCGTTGTACGTCAGCAGCCGAGCTGCTTCGATCTGTGTTGCTACGTGGGCTATTTGATGCTGCATGCCCTGGATTACGAAGAGTACCATAAGGACCATGAGGACACGCTAAACAAAATACTGGCCACCAGAATAATGTGAAAAATCACAAAGATGTGAAAGTGTCTGTTGTGGATCTTAACCTGGAAGTCAAAGATGCGTTTTCCAAACTGCACTCTCTGTCTGGTGTAAGGAATCGTTTGGTCAAAGCAGCCCTGTGCCAGCCCGAGCATCTGCAACACACAAAGTTAGCACACGTGATATGTGGATTCTACACAGTGCAATCTTGAATAAAGCACATTTAGCTTGTTTTCAAGCCCAACTTAGGCATTTTTCCTCATGTTTTTTTTTAAATGTCTAAGTGACTAATGGAGACAACAGCCTGTGAAACCGTTCCAGTATTGAGCGAGAGTCCTGCAGCTGGCAGCAGCAAAACAGGCTGCGATGTAACTACTCTGGGCAAGTTTGCACTGTCAACTGTGTCCGCTAAAGTTGTTTGTTTTGCCACTGACAGGCTCAAGTTGCTATTGTAAGGTTATGACAACATTATAGAAAGAATCCCTGCATAGATCACCCTTTTTGTTAAAGAGTAATATCCTTTTTGGTTCACCAGAAACAGCCCCGAAACTGCCGTCACCGAACAGACCAGACTCCATTTAAATAAACGGCAAGTTTATCCGTGTAAAACACACTTTGACAAAAACATAATTGAATTCACAAAAGCCAACTTGGTTCTTTTTCTTCCACTGTAACAACAATCAGCAGCTCTGGTTTGTTTGAAATAAACCATTAATTTCACAGTTAGAGGTGAAAATATGCTGGCCGCACACGTTTTCCCCTGCTGCTTTCCTGATGTCAAGCATTTGTCTGTCCCTCCTTTCCCAACATTTTTACTTCTCATTGGGTAAATGAAGGGTTAATTTAAACCAACTCAGAGTTAGTGATTGTTGGAAATGTGGAAAGACAAACCAAGTATGTTATATTGTTCTGTTTCTGTCGACTTTGAATGTAGTGTTTTACAATAAAATGACTGATTATTAAAATGGAGTCTGGTGGATATAGGGGCTGGTTCTGGTTGGACGAATGGTGCCACTCTTTCAACAAAAATACCTATCTCAGCAGGGACCTTTTCATAATGTCGTCAGACACTTAAAATACCTGTCAGCAGCAAAAAAAGCATGATGTGGATAGAAATTAAGGATGCAAACATGCCCTGAGTAGTTCAACTGCAGCCTGTTTTGCTGCTGAAGGCTGCAGCGCTCTCACTCAACACTGTTACAATTTGTCATTTAGACAGAAAAACATAGGAAAATATGGTCCAGGTTGAAAAATACCAAAGTTAACCTTTAAATATATCATTCAAAAAAAATGTTTACCTGAGCAGCGATTCCAATCCTGCCCTCATTCAACATTCCTATGGCGTACTTGTACCCATGACCGACCTGTCCCAAAATGTTTTTCTCTGGCACCTACAAGGAAAAGTAAAAAGCTATTAAAGTCACAATATTGTTTCACAATGTTCCAGTGCAGTACAAGGTGTTCAGTGGTACCTTGACATTGTCAAAGTTGAGCGGGCAGGTGGAGGACGCGCGCAGGCCGAGCTTGTTCTCCTTCTTGCAAATCTCAAGACCCTGCGTGTCCCGGTCCACGATGAAGCAGGTGATGCCTCTGTAACCCTGTCAAATGGAAGTGAGTTTGTCTTTAGACATAAGCAGATGTACATTTTTGTTGAGACTGAGCTGGAGAGGTCGTCATTTATCTCTATGACAAAGTTTGGGTTTACAATTTGTGATGTTGCTTTTTTTGCATTATGGTATTTAACAGGCAAATATAATCTGAAATTACCGTAAAAAGCAGGTATCATCGTGATGTGACATGAGATTAGGCATTTTAACATTAAAGGGACAGTTCACCCCAAAATCAAAAATACATTTTGTTTTCCTCTTACTTGTAGTGCTGTTAGTAATCTAGACTGTTTTGGTGTTTTTGGTGTGCAAAGAGTTGGCGATATTTGCCTTAGAGATGTCTGCCTTCTCTCTGTTAAAATGGAAACATATGGCACTCGGCTTGTGATGCTCAGAGAACTATGGAAAAAAAGAAACACTTCAAAACACTCAACAGCAATGTGTCTTTCCAGAAATCATGACCTGGTTACTCAAGATAATCCCTGACCTTGTTTAGAGCTGTTTCAGGAACATTTTCATTTCTTCGAAACTGCACCCACCCAGTGGATTATCTTGAGTAACCAGGTCATGATTTCTAGAAAGACACATTGCTGCTGAGTTTTTCAAATGTATGTTTTTGATGCTTTGAGCACCACAAGCCAAGTGCTATCTAGTACTATTATACTGAAGAGAAAGCATTTGGCAACTCACACCAAATGTTTTTAATAAATATCACCACAGGTAAGAGAAAAAATATTTATATTTGATTTCGGGATGAAGCATTCCTTTAAGATCTTCCTAGAGGAGTTGTGGAGAATTTTTTTAGCTAATTTGAGACAAAAAGAACAGAAAGATCAGCTGTTACTCACAGCAGAGGGATCTACATTGGCCATCACCAGGAAAACACCTGCTTGCTCTGCATTGCTGATCCACATTTTGGATCCGTTGATGACGTAATAGTCTTTGTGTTTTTCAGCACGCGTCTTCAGAGCAAAGGCATCACTCCCCGACTCAGCTTCTGAGAGGCAGAAGCTTCCGATCTGTGACACAGTTACGTGAGGAAGTGAGGAAAAACATTACAGTGTATACAGAAAAGGCACAGGTTGATCATTAAACACCATCCTGTTTTATATCTTCAGCTTTCAGTAAACTGCTCACCATGTCAGTGGACAGCCGGGTGAGGTACTGCTCTTTCTGAGCTGCCGTACCCAGGTTGGAAACCAGTGTGTTGATGAGTGTGTTTTGGATGTCACAGAGCACAGCGACAGAGGGGTCCACCTTTGCCAGCTCCTCAATGACCAGAATGGAGGAGAAGAACGAGGAGCCGGTGCCGTTGTACTCTGGGTCAATCTCAATGCCCATGAGCTGCACAAAGTAAATAAATATCATAATCACTGTATAGAAAATAAAACAGACTTAGGTGAAATAAAACATCACAATTCAATGGATTACATACACCCTGTTCGAAGAGAGATTTGATCACTTCTTCATCCATGACTGAATTTTCATCCATCTTCGACACAAACGGAGCGATGCGCTCTTGTGCATATTTTTGAACTGTCAAAGAACAAAACATGCGTTTAATGTTTTAGGAATTACTGTCATCTGCTGTCAGCAGTAGTAGGATATGTGCTGCATGATGTCCAGCTCACCTGCTTCCCTCATCATGCTCTCCTCCTCTGAATATGTTTGCAGGGGAGGAAAGGAGACCCCCCCTGCTGCCTGCTCTGAGGCCATATTTGGGGAGGGATGGGTGGACCTGCTCCTCCATCCAACCTGGCATGCACCCCATGGTCGAGAGAGCTGTCTGCACGACTGAAAACAGCAGACAACAGTGTTAGTATCTATATGCAAATTGCATGAAATTCACAATTCGCCACCTTAAAATTATAAGGTTCTATCTGCTTTCTGAGCAGTTTTTAGATATTAAGCTTCAAGGTTTTTTATTTCAAATGGCATAAATTATATAAACATATTTTCTTTCTAAATAAAGAGTCCAAAATGGATATAACTTAAAAAAAACCACTCTACACAATGTCAATAGGTTGTCAAAGTATAAGAATATATGAATAACTCAATTTTGACAAAAATGTCAGTGAGAACATTAGTCAGAACAATTCTGACTAATGTTAAGTTAATCATTTCTTTCAGTGAACAGCTCCTGCTTCAGAGTTTTTTCCCCCTTTTCTATATGGTTCTCCTTCTTAATATTATTGTTGTTATTATTATTATTATTTCTAAAATTAATAATAACATATACAAAACATCAGAAAAAAGGAACAGCACGGGTAAAAATAGCAATATCTCTGAAAGATGCAAGTATATGTGCAGAATAAAAATGGTGAAAATGTGATAGACAAATAGCAGATGAGAAAATAAATATGTAATTTAATTAAAAAAGAACTCAAACAAACAAAAAAAAAACCAGAACATATACAAAGAAAGATTAACAGGGACACAAATATAAAAGTACATTCAATTAGAGGATTCTGGGAAGAAAGTGGCAGAATCTTCCAAAAGTCTGACACTTGTTTTTTTGGATGATTTAAACTGAGTGATTTAAGGAGAGCTTTTAGTCCCAGGAGGGAAGACACACACTTAGGAGGTGACTTGGAAAATGTATGTTTGTAAATGAAAAAATGGCGTTCAGCATGAGATAATTCATTCGATATTCAACAGTACTATCTCTACTTTATTATAATAACAGAGTAAACTGATTTCGAGGTTTCAAAGAAGTGAGAATCCAGAGGTGTCAAAAATCTTTTAGGATATTTCACATACTGTTGCGTTTGCAAAGTTGCGTTTGCAAAGGTACAAAAAGTATCAATGTCTGTGAACTTAGCGAAAGGCATTTGTAAGGTGTATTCCCTGTAAAATGTTGAAATGTATTTTTTTGGCCTTTTTACTGCAGATTTTGTGTGGTTCGTTTGTGCTTTCATGCTAGCATTAGCGATTTGTTAGCTGATAACGCCAACAACACTCGGCTAGGGTTACGTTATGTAATTCAAGGATAAAGGCTCGACACAATGCGAAATATATCAAAATCAGTGCTGAAACCAGGTAAATGTTAATAACTATGACAATATTATTAAGTCTCACCTTCGACAAGATCCTGAACAACGGTGCAGCCATGGTATGTTATAAAATGTTTACATGCGCGCATGTGTGCGTCAGAGGAATGATGCTGCGTTCAGGTGCCCCTTGTGCGAGTCAGACACTCAACATTTTATGTCAGTGTGTTAGCATTAACTATTTGAAACCTGAGCACATTGGCGTTTCTTTCATCAGCATGGAGCGAGGGGAATGAGCAACTCAACGAGAAAAGTAACACAAAAAATACCTTAAATTAAAAAAGAGAATGAAAGAAAACTAAAAAAAAAAAAAAAAACAGGAAATAACCTAAAAAGGTGGTAAAAAAAATGTAAATAAATAAATGATAATTATTGCTATGTATATTTTCTGTAACCCGTATTACATTAAATCATGTTTTTAAAAATATGTTTCCTTAGTTATTTGAACATTTTGTAATTATTTTTCCTCTCTCTATCTCTGTGTCTTTTTTTCATTTATTTATTGTCACCTTTTAATTTTTCTTAATTTTTAATTAATTATTTTTTTTTTGTAATTGGGGAACATTTCATATCAAGTTGCTGACTGAACAGATTTACACAATAGAAAGCCTGAAAGAGCTTTGCAGTTTTTGGAAGAAAGGCACATTTAATTTGAATGTGCAACTTTTTATACTTCATTATAGTCAGTGTCATGTGGTTGTTATATTAATAAGATAAACTTGGGATTCTTGGAAAACGTAGAGAAAGCTAGCACTTTGTTATTATTATTATTATTATTATTAACAACATGAAATAGGACACTGCAAACAACACAGAAGAAAAACAAAAAAGACAAATAAAAGACAAAAAACATGCAGGACAAACTACATACAGCCATTTACATACATACATAGTGGTAAAAGTATCAAAGAAAAATTACAAATGTCCAGTATTTTCTCAGTTTTGCTTTTGTTCGGTCCATGTAATGTTTGGGTGAATGCTCTTTTTCTATTTTGAATAATGTACTTTGGATTAATTTTGAGTTTTTTTGTAATAGGCTATTTCCCGTAATAAAAAATCCCAAATGATTTTTCCCGACTATTAAGCGTATTTGTATTATATACCTTTACCTCTTTGATTGCAATATTTTTCCCAACGTCCCTGAAGGCAACAGTTGCGTATGGGTGGACGCGGAGCACAGACGTATTAGCGAACGGAAGCGTCCACTCGGTAACAATTTAAGCCGGTTAATTTATCCCCAGGGCCCAATTTCACTCTTATCTCTGCTTAACGATAATGTAACTCAAACGACAAAAGATAAGATATGAACTGAGGGTGGTGTTAGATAGTCGGTATTAATAAAAATGCTGTACATGGACGGTTCAGCTAGCTAGGCAGCGTTAGCATTGTTGTTGTAGCTATGAGCTAACTGTCATTTTACAGTCCGCAGCTGCGTTAGCTGCTGTTACCGTCAGTAATAGTTACGAGTGAAAGCAGTGCGTGACTATCATCTCTTTTCAGGTTCAATACAGAAAAAGGAGAATGGAAGAGATAAAAACAGAGCCTGTGGATTTTGTGAAGGAATTTCAGGAGTACCTGACACAACAAACCCAGCATGTCAACATGATCTCAGGCTCTGTTTGCGGAGAGAAGGAGTCAGGAGAGCAGTTTGAAGCCGGTGGGTAGCCAGTCACAACATCACTGTGTATGGAAGCTCCATTTTGACAAAAACAAAAAAAATATTAAAATTTTCTTTAATTAAATTTTTGTTTATTTATTCCGAGAACAGTAGCACCTGCCAAATATAAATGGACAGACCTGACTCTTTATCGTGAGACATGGAATAATTTATTTGTTTTTTTTTTTGTCTTTCAAAATATGTGCTTCCCAACAAAATCAAAGAGCTGCATTTTATATTACACACAGATACTATCCAGAATTTTTTGTAATTTTATACATTCCTGATATTAATGACAAATGCACCTTCTGTTATAATATGGTAAAAACATGAGAACACTTATTTTTTCCATTTGTACATGTGACTGTCTTCTGGACTGATTTTCAGTTGTGTCTCCAAAGACATTTTGTCAAGAACATTTTATTAAAAGAGCCCTATTTGCTTCTAATATTAAAAAATCTAAAATTTTGAAAATGAATAATAATAAATTATTTGCTCATTATTTTTAGATAAGTATTTAAGTCATAAAATACAATTTAAAAGAAGATTGTCCTCATATATAAATAAAAAAAAAAAATCAGATTTAGATACATATCTTAAAACACTTTCAGACTTAAAAATATGTAATAAAAAAAACTAACCAAAACTACTAATTTATTAAATCTTACAGGTTTATTATATAAATAATAAGGTAAATCCCCATGTGTGTTCAGACTGTTTTATTTTATTTAATTTTGTCTGTCTGGTTTGTACCTACTTGCCTCATTACCTTCATTTGTAAATTTGTGTATTCACCACTGAATGCACTGTTTATAAAAAAAGTTTCAGGCCTGTGGGAATATAAAGCAAATCATATATGTAAAGCAATTTTCTTTGATAAATAAAAATTCAAATCTTAAAGGCGTTGTCTGTTTGGTTTCAGTTGCCCCCAGGAGTGAGCAGAATGGTCTCGACCCTCCGTCTGTGGAGGTGAGCCTGCCCGTGGAGGACGGGCCAGATGTACAGATGGACGGTCTGGAGAGGACCTGCGATGGAAAGTACAAGTGCAGCTACTGCAGCTATGCCAACAAGGGCATGGCTCGTTTAATAGAGCACATCCGCATCCACACAGGTCAGTGGTTACACTGCTGTCATTCATTCTTTAAGGCAACACCATCCCTAAACATCTACCTGAAACACTGCAGGTAATCCAAACACACAGCTCACAACCTGATATTAGACAATCAGCCACAATAATAAAGCCACTAACAGGTTAAGTAAACAACATTAATCATACTGTGTTTCAATGTTCTGCTGGGAAACTTTGGGTCCTGGCATTCAGGTGGACACTTGACAAGCACAACCACCCGAACACTGTTGCAGATCAAGTACTGGAAATTAGCACCGGCCAGTGTAGAATGTAACTAAGTACTTATACTCAAGTGATGTACTAAAGTACAAATTTGAGGTACTTGTCCTTAACTTGAGACTTTTCCCTTCATCCCACTTCATACTTTTACTCCACCACATTTCAGAGGGAATATTGTACTTTTTATCTCATGACATTTACCTGACAGCTTTAGTTACTTTACAAATTATGATTTTTGCATAAAAAACACAAGAGTGTATAAAATATGATGTTTTGTTATAAATTAAATTACCAAAAATTTTATATAATTACTGCTGCAGCTATTAATTGATCAATCAGTCAATTCACAGAAAATTTATGGCCAACTATTTTGAAAAACAAATTTACATATATATATATATATATATATATATATATATATATATATATATATATTATTTAGTTATTTCCAATTTTTGTTTTACAGTTTTGAGATTTTTTAAATGTTTTTTTAATAATCTTGAGTTTTTGAGTGTTTTTTTTTTTTTAAATAAATCTGAATTTTGGGGTGTTTTTTTCTATTTATTTTATTAATTTGAAGGTTAATGATTTTTGGGGGGTATTTTTTGTAAGTTTGACTTTTTTGAATTTTTTTTTCTCATTTATATATAATTTAGATTTTTCAGGGTATTTTTACCTAATAATTTCAAGTTTTGGATGTATGTGTGTGTGTTTTAAGATATTTCTGCATTGGGTACTTTTACTTTTAATACTCTAATGACATTTTCCTGATTATACATACTTACTTTTACTTAAATACCATTTTCCATGCAGTATTTTCACAGTGTGGTATTGGTACTTTTACTTAAGCAAAGGATCTGAATACTTCTTGTACCACTGGCACTGACCACCAGGTAAATTCTGGTAAAATATGCGAGAGGTGGCTAGATTTGCTTTACTCGCCTGCCAAAAAAAAATAAAATAAAATAAAAATCGGTAGGTAGATCTTAGATCCACCAGCCTCAGTGGCAGGTGGACAAAAAAAGATCATTTCCAACTCTATATCATTAAAATATGGATGACTGATCTGACTGACTGATTCTCACCTAGGAGAAAAGCCTCACCGCTGCCAGCTCTGCCCGTTTGCTTCGGCATATGAACGCCACCTGGAAGCTCACATGCGCTCGCACACAGGAGAGAAGCCGTACAAGTGCGACCTCTGCGCCTTCCGCTGCAGCGACCGCAGCAACCTGTCGCACCACCGTCGCCGCCGCCACAAGCTCCTGCCCACGAGGGTTGTCCGCTCTCCTTTCGCCAACAAGAGGATGTTGAGCTCCCTGCAGAAGAGGACTGGCTCTCTGGGCTTCAGCAGGCGGCTCCTCATCAACTTCAGCCCTCCCTCCATGGTGATCCCGAAATCGGATTATCTGAATGACTTCTCTCACAAGATCCACCATCATCTGAGCAGCAGCGAGTATAAGAGCAATCCCAGAGTGGATGAGAGTGACAGTCGAAACAGAGGTGCAAATGGTTTGACTTTTAATAACCCATTGGACCAGCTGTCCACACTTGCGGGCCAGTTAGCCGACCTCCATCCTGAGTCTCAGACTCCGGCGTCCCCTGACAGGGAGTCCTTAAAAGACGAAAAGCCCATCGTCATACAGCAGGTCTCCAGTGAACACGTCACCATGTGCTCAAATGGAGTGCAGACAGATAAAAATGACTCTCCCACCTCCGGCCATGAGAGCTGCAGTCCCGTCCCCAGCCTCGGCTTTGACAACAGCGCGAACACTCTGACTGTGAGCGTTAGCAACAGCCAGCCGAGCACACCCGCCCCCGCCCTCACCACACCGGACCAGCAGCTCTTACACAGATGCCAGCACTGCGATATTCACTTTGTGGACAATATCCTCTACACCATTCACATGGGCTGCCATGGCTTCGAACATCCATTTCAGTGCAACATCTGTGGTCACATGTGCGCAGACAAATACGACTTTGCGTGCCATTTTGCCCGAGGACAACACAAAAAGTGATTCCTGGCAACATTGGTGCATATTGTGTTTTTAGTGTATTGCTTGTACAGCATCTAAACATGGTGGCACTGATTTACTTTTTTTTTTTGTTATGTACATTTTACTATTCCCTTTTCATTTCATACTCAATATATTGTTGCCTCACTGCAGATCGACGTGGTTTTGAGCTTTTCGTATTTGTTTTGGATCGATACATACAAAGGGTGGGCAAAACAGAAACAGCCTACACAAGTTAGCTGTCAGAAAAAATGTTAGCGTTGTACTTTTTTGCAAACCACGTTACAGTTGCATGTCATTATGAGGGGGACACATTGAAACTTCATGTTTCAACAAGGCTTTGGTTAATGTGTGGTTAGGTTTAGAGACAAAAACACCTGGTTATGGTTGGGAAAAGATCATGTTTTAGAGTAAAATACCCTCTTTTGGTGGCACAATCTTGGTAAGAAATGCAGCAATATCTATAAAAAAAAAAAGCTTTTTGTGCCATCCTCGCCGACGGGTCTCTACAAAACACCCACGTTTGGAGCCTAAAGTCGATGGACACACAGCAATGACAATGTGAAATATTTATAATAAAGTACCAACAGTATTTACACCAAACCTGAGCCTCAGCAGCGAGGTATCTCTGAGAATTATTTGCCATTATCGGAAGGGGGGAGTGAGAGACGAGGACATTTCTCGAAACTTCAGGTTTCAGTCATTGCTCCTAAAATAATGTGACAGATGCTCATATATTGCATGTGAAGCAACATTAGCCATAATAGCTAGAAAAATGATGAGTTTTAGGTGATTTCCTGAGCTTGTTGTAGATTCGTGATATGCCGGTTCCCTTTGGCATATCTAGCACTCGACTTTTTGGGGGTCAGCTTTGTAAATTTTGCAACTTTACCACAAGGTTGACTTTTTGTAATCTTGTGAACATCTGTGAGCCCGATTAGTTTAAATATCCTAAAAATAATTAATGTTGATGCATAATGACTTGTGTTGGATCACTGTTTCTTAACTTAACTTAGCTATTTTGGATTTTTGGAGTAATGGAATAGAAAAATGGAGCATTGGAATACTGCTTGGATATTGGTTACCGTGGCAACGATCAAAGCATCGTAGCATCCTGGCTGTTACACTGTAATTTTGTCCACCATCTGTACTGTGTAATGTCTGTTTGTCTAATTATACACCAAAGCTTCCATCTACAGTACAATAAGTGGACACATTTTGCTGTGAGAAATTGAAGTAGACTTCAGAGACTGACTCAATAATTGGATTATTTTCTGTTGAAATCCTAAGTTTGTGCCCAAACAAACTCATTATAATACTGATTGATGTTGTGACATTTTTTTATACCTCACGCTGTAGACTGCAGAAGTTGTCAGTCAAATCAACCTTTAATATTACAGATAAGATTTCAATGTTGTTTTTTTCTCCTTTTTTCTTACTTATTTATACCCATGAAACAATTTTATATTTTTTAAGATGTCATGAGTAGTTTCTTTTTGTACAAAATCAAATTTTACAGTAGTCACTTTTTATGTGTACAGTAGCAGATGTTGGGACACTTTAAAGATCTCTAAGATGTAATGTGACGTAGTGATCATTTTTATTTTCATTAATAACTTTTGTAAATTTTGGTCTAAAGTAAAGACTTACTTGCTCACATGTAATTATTTAATCATGCAGAGAAAGTGAACATGTGAGATCACTGGACTCTTCTCTTAAACATACCATTTGTACACTGACACCATATTTTCAGAGACTGTGTAGATGACCACGAGAGTTTGTCTATTTGATTACATTCATTACAAGATCAAATAAAAGGCTACATACATATTTCCAGCAGAAGTACATTATATTTACATTTAATCAAATCTGAGTCACGCATTCTCGTATGACTTTTGATGCGATTAAATTTGCCTCTGTGAAAATTCAAGAAAATAATATTAAATTCACCTATTGTCATTTTTGATTCTCAACAGGATTTCCTTTTTCTCACGATCGAAAACATCCGCTGCTCTTTTCACCAAACGTTCTACGTCAATGTCCTCTTCTTGGGTTAAAGATGCTTCCTGGAGCAACTGTTTCCGCAGGTTTTGAAGAAATGTTGCTTTGGATTCGTTCAGCTGAGCAGCCAAAGTCCTCATGAGCTCAGGGGTTAACTGATTCTCTGAAGTTAAGGGGACAAAATAATCAGTTTGCTGGGCGTCAGATGTCAAATGAGTAGAATGTCAGCTTTGTAGTATTAAACGGATAATTTGTATATTTTGAAGTGGGGTTGTATGAGGGACTTATCTATAGTCAGTAGATGGCGATCGGCGCACCGTAGAAACGGTGCCATGTACTGATGTGGACGTGGACAGCAGCAAAGAGTATTGTATGACGTGTTCAAATTACCCTGGAAAGTTGGAATTTCGAAGTTCCCAATCAGAGATATCAACTGGAACACCCACCGAGGCTGGGTTGACTTTGCAACCCCGACTTCTGGCTGCTCCCTGCATCAACAGTAGTAAAAGCTTTAGTAATATACTGTTTATTTGTACTTCTTTCTTATTTGTGTCTCATTTAAATATCTTCATATGTGGAGCGTTGTTCAGGTGCTATCTGTGGACATGCTGCTATGTTGTTTGAAAGCACAAAATACGGCATATAGTGTTGTTATCAACCGGTATTGCTAACAATGGCTAACCTGGCTAAACCTGGTATTACTAACAACATCTTGGTTTTCTGACTCGCATACCACGTCATTCAAACTAATTACTTTAAATGTTTGCTATATTTAGAGTACCATTTACCCTGCTGTTGGACAGCCCTTAGCGAAGGGAAACTGAAGCAGTTATTTCCATCTATGTTCTTTTCAAAACCACCCGACTCCATTGACAAAAACAGTAATTTTACGTTACAGAACACAGGAGTTGCTTATCTACCACTGCCCCAATTTGTTAGTTAGTGTTATTATGTAACTTTGGTATTTTAAAGGGTTAGTTTGGGTTAATTTCGCAAAAAACTAACCAGTAGACTAGCAACTCCAGTGATTTGTGAGGTAAAATTACTGTTTTTGTCAACAGAGTGTGGTTGCTTCGAGGAGTATAGCTGAATAGAGCAGCTTTGTCCAATGGCAAGGAAAATATTCGACATAAAGTGTACTTGATTTTTTTTTAGGTGGCTAAAAAATGTAGTACATTGCTTAGCTTCTGTGGTGGTTCTCCTGCCTGCTTCTCTAAAATGGGAGCATGCTGACCGTCATCTACTGTGGGAAACATACTGACTATGAATAAGTACTCCATACAACCCCATTTAAAAAAATCTGAAATATCCCTTTAATGAAAATAACAACTGACCTCTGGCAGTCTTCATGGCTTCAGATATGTGGCGTCTACAGGCCTGGTCAGTCTGGTGAACGACACTGGTGGCACATCTCAGGCGGTCCGCCTCCTGCCCAGACCATAACACTTAAATTCTGCAGCTGCATATTTAAAGTCCACTATTCACAGATTTGATAGGAGCTACACACCTTTTGCTCCGTGTTGTCCTCAGCTGGACTCAGCGGGTTGTTTAGTGCAGAGGAGATCAACTCCATCACCCTCTGGCTGAGAACAAGCCAGATAGGAAGAGAAAAAGACAGAGGCAACACATGAATATTATGCTTGTGAACTTTAGCAATAAGTGTCAAGAACTGCTTATTCTGCTCTTACATGTCACATTTGGATAAATCGTCTGTGGTATTGAGAGAAATGCTGTTTGCCTCCCATGAGTTCTTTTGTGGATTTGGAGGCTCCAAACGCGTCACCATGTCCAGTATCACCTCAGTGGGAATGGGTGCAGACCTGCTCTGGTTTCTGCTGATGCACGACTCCAAATCACATTGCAAATACATCTGACAGAAACCCAGCGAATCTGACAAGCCAACACATAAATTATTTCAACCAAAGAGGCATTGTTACGAGTGGTTTTGTATATTTTCTCCCACTGTTTTTGCACAGATTTCTTATCATCAAGTTAGTGGTCTATATGTAAACAGAAAACAGAGTGCTTACACTTTCTTGCCAGTTGGTACACTTCATATCTCATGCTCGGATAGTAGAAGTTGTCATCCAGCAGAAAGAGGAGTGGTGCCTGGTCAGCCTGTGAGCAGTCCACAGCTTCAGGCTGCAGTAGAGCTTGAATGCACTTTTCCCAAGCAGCTCTGTTGATCTGACAATTGCTCGGCAGCTCGGCCAAAACTTGAGGTTTCTCCAAGAACTGCTCCATGCACCTCAAAAGTGCTTGTCTGTGTAACTTCCATTCAGTGTGCTAGAAAGAGTGAAAATTATATCAAAATGTTTAAATGCATGCTGGAAATATGAAACTGAATTTACATTGTTATGTAACAAAAGAAACCTAAAATGACACCCAAATGAAGAAACTGAGGTCTAATTAATATAATTTCCGTTGTGCAATTCTGGTAGTTTTGAATACAGTGTCATCAGATTACACTGTTTGGGGTTGCTTTAAGAAGGGGACAAATTAGCTGAATTATCTTACCGTTTCTTGTAGTTTGACACCACCCACCACCCCTTTGGTCTGAAAAGCATGCACGGGGATCAGGTCGTCATACGGCACCACACAGGCTCGCCATCCGTGCTGTGCAGCGCTGCTGAGGATGTTTCGGGCCAGCGTGGACTTCCCGGCAGCAGGAAGCCCGCAGAGGACACACAGACAGGCCGCTGCCCGGCACACAACTCCGGCCTCTTCTGCTGCCATGTGCTACCACAGAGCCGCTGCAAAACCCAGCTTTTTACATGATATTGTTGCAGCCATGAGTGGTTCAATCTGACGGCGGACTTCCGCAACAAGCCGATCAAAACAAATGGGAACCACGAGACTTCCGGTTATGGTCCTTTCAAAATAAAAGCACACAAGTGAACCGTGTTATTGTCCTGTGTTGTATTTTGTGTTTTTAAGAAATGTTTTCAGTTATATGTTCTGCTGTTTCTGTTTAAATGTATCTCATGTGACTTTTGTTGATGTCATCACACATGCCCAGGGACTGCATGTTTAATTCTGTCAAGAGAGCTAAACTGGCACACTTACAAACAATTCTGTTTATGTGCATTGTCCCTGCAGCTTCAAACTGTGTAAATAAATAAAATGAATAATTGGCAAGTAAGTAAATAAATAAATAATTATGTACTAGACTGCAGCTAAGGCCCTGTGAACTAAATAAATGTTTGCAGACCAACGGACAAGGTCTACCACTTTCATATAACCTGGGTTATATGAAAGTGGCAGTCCTCAGACAATCAAACATGTTTCTTTTCCCCCCTAAATTGTGGAACATGTAACAAAAGGGGGAAGGCTGTGGTTCCCAGCCTGGGTATAGGAACCCCTCAGATATTCCAAAGAAAACTGCAGGAGTCAGTAGATATATCTTTTACATAAAAAATGTGCACTGTCACAGCATATTTTCACTCTCAGAGGAAAAATCACTATAAATTGCTCACAATTCACTCCAAACTAAAACTGTATTGAGGGGTCATAGTTAGACATTGGTTAATTTTAGGGGTCACAGGTCAAAGGGGTTTAGAACAACTGATTTAAGGACTATCAGATCTAGTTTTTTTTTTCAGCAAATATGAGAACCAAATGCAAAAAACTTGAAAACAGGTAATTAGGCAATTCATTTTTATACATACTGATAATTATTATTTTTTATCAACTGGCCCCTGGTTTGTTGTCATGTTGCAAAAGTGGCCCCTGTGCAAGGCGAGTTGAACATCCCTGCCCTGCAGGCTACAGATGACCTTTACATGGGAAGAGTATAAATGGTGGTTTAAGTCATTCCTTTTCTATTCGGGGAGAACAGTGACACAGCTAGGAGTGTCTTATCTGTCAATACATGTAGATGAGGGAGCAGCATGGAGAGTGAATTTCACTCCAGGGCTATTTCCCTAACATTTTGATCAACTCACTGGCAAAGAAACATTTTCATGCTTCCACATTCTTACAATTAAAAAAAAAGCTTGAAACCCATTGCTTGATTCATGTCTTTATTTCAATCAACATTCATGAAATCAAAAACTTAAAAATTATTTTATACATAGTGACAGAAAATACAAAAAAATCCATATATTTTTAAAAAATCATATGTGCATGAATGTACAATGAGTATGACAGGAATCTAATAAAACACACATATTCCAATATTTACACCAGCCTCATCCACCACCACCAGGTTACTACAGTCCACCTCAAAAAAGGTGCTGGCAACAAGTTCAATGACTCTATTGTTATCACAGTGTTTTAGAATTGTCCCTTTATACTGTATTGAGCTGTAGTAATCTCCATTCATTCACGATACAAATGAAAACACTTTGTATAAAAAGAGAATCAGCTGGGTAGCTGCTTAGGTGGGATTGGTTTGGGGACTCCAGGGCCCTGCTGAGGAGCTGCTGGTTGTGCTGGAGCAGCTTTTTCCTCTGAATTCCAATAATCCAGTTCTCCATACCTGAAACTGACAGGTGGAGTGCACATTTGGTTAAACTGGTTTTACAGGTTAGCATATGCTTTGAAAATGAATGACTGTGAGGACATAATGACCGAATGAGATTAAGACAAAAAAAAGGTTCCTACCCGGCAACTGGAACTGAGGTTGCTGGTGGATATCCAGACTGTAATTAAAGGAAAAAACAACTTAAAATCTGTCATGCAGAGAAAAAAAAATCTACTGATTGAAAAAAACGCTGCTGTTTTCTTACTGCAAAATCAACATCACACTACATCACCTGCAGCGATGAATCATTTAGAAAAACAACAAATATTTACCCCATGTGAGGGAGGCTGTGCTGGAGGCTGGGTTGCGGCACTTGTCTGAACATTGCTGCTCGGCTGTCCATTTGTATTTCCATTTCGAGCATTACGTGGCCTGCGAAAGCAGAAAACTTGTGAGAATCACATTTTCATCACCATCTTTTCATCAAACATTGCAACTACAGCCTTTAAAATGTCTATCAGTATATTACTGATGTGAGGTAATGTTTACTTGAGGCGGCTGGCTCCTTTCAGGCACGGGTCCAGTGAGTCTCTCCTGAAGACAAAGAGCAGTACCAGAATGAGAAGGACCAGAACTGGAACCACCAACAGGAAGAAGATCAACAGGCCGTTCCTTAGGGAGTAATCTGAGGTAGAAAAGGACATATGTGATTGAGAAATACTTCAGAACATTTAATTGTTAGTTGCACTAAAAAGTCAACATGTATTCCCAGAAAATTACCTACATCATTACAAAACATCAGTGATCTGCTGTTTTTGTAGTCATTTTTCCTTTTTTGTAAACACAAGACATCATGACAAACATCACATATGTAATCACATAATTAGTGGAGACAAGGTGCAGAAAAGAAAACTTTTATTTATCATATGTAAAGTGGTATAGCAGCTAAAATATATGTGGTTCTACTTCACCATGAAAGGCATCACAACCTGAGAAGGCGATAAAAGTTAATGAACACATTGATTCTGGTTTCTAGATCAGATCAAGTGAATGCAAGTGAAAGTGAATTACTTTTACATGTAGCTCCACGAACAGTCAAGTTTCCTTTTCACTGTGCCTGATGTTCTACTGCTTGGTCTGTGCCCAGACTACACTCTGTGCTCCAAGAGTGTGATGCAATTCATAACCGAACAGGATATATATTCCAGTAGTGTGCCTAATAAATGTACTAGCACCAAAACAAGAATCTATTTGTGGCGGCAGATGCTTTGATCATGGCGGCCTGCTAAAAACAGATGAATGTGTGGGAAACCCTGCAACACTATATCTGAATTAATGGTTAAGTTTCTCTTTTACTGTGCTCAACGCTCTGTTGCTCCATCTGTGCCCAGAGTGCGTTCAGCCCCAAAAGAAAGAGAGAGGGAGAGAAACACAGCTCCAAAAGAATCTCAATGGGGCAGCACGTGCTGATATTGTTGCAAAATGTGTAGGAAACTCTGGTAGAGCGCCTTTGACTTTTTGTGCACTTTATCTTGAAAAGTATTTTGATAAAATCGATTTAAACCCACCTATCTGAGCAGGACCGCTGTCTATGCTGCCACCTCGCCCTGCCTTGTCACATCTGGGTGGTGCCCAGCCGTCTTTACAGTGGCAATGCCCTTGGTCATTACATACCTGAAGAAAACAACAGCAAAGTCAGACTTGTCGTTATTTGCTGGTAATGAAGTTGAAAGAGTAAAGAAAATGCTGACTCACCCCTCGGTTGCTGCAGGTGTTCTGTGCATCACAGTCCAAGTTGGGCAGCAGAAAAGAGGCGTTCACACACTGAAAGTCCAAGCAGACCTGAGAGAGAAGATGTACAACTTACTAATGTAATAAAAATGAATAACTGGGCATCATTATTTCCACTTTCACAATAACGTTTCTGTTCTATAACAAGTACAATCAGATTAGTAGGTTACATTCCTTCCCTTTGGCATGTACACTTCTAAAGATAGTTTGGCTGCTTACCTTTCCTTTCTCACAAGGGCTGCCCGCATTCACGTAGCCGGGATCCTGTACATCTGAACCAAGGTTGAAATGTGCATTGATACACTTTGACCCTTGAACTTCTTCAACACTGACTTGGGCACCAGTAGGGGGGTTGTTGAGGTCAACGTCAACACACTGCAACTTTCCACACATGGAATTTCTGCAGTGCAAGTTCAAGAGAGCGTAATCAGTTCCCACAGCTGAGTTAAATGTTAAAATGCTAATCTATCCTTTAACTGACAAAATAAAGTCACATCATGACCATGTATATTCAATTGGAAAGCTTTCTACAACTGTGATAAAACCAAAACTTATCACCTCAACTAATCAGAGGATCTTGGATATTAAGATATATTATATGGACTTGCCAAGCCCAATTCTCCTAAGAGGAAGAATGTTATGATTTCTGGCCAGATGATCATAGGAATAGCTGTACCTTATCTAAATCTAGTATGTCTTCAATTTATTTTCAATTAAGAGAATATCAGGAAAGCACTCCATTTGAGTGTTTAATTTTACCACCGAAAGGTCCGTGTGGCAAAATTAAAAATTCCACTTGGAGTGCTGTTGTGATCTTTTCTTCATTGTTCCAAGACTTACAAACATTATATCATCATTCAGCAATTAAAAAACAGACTACTTACGCTACAGTGCATTTGATATAGCCTTTGCCCTGTGCTCCACAGTTTCCAAATTCGTTTCCCCTTGTATTTGCATTCTCAAAACAAATATCCGCTGCCTTTCTTGCTGGATCTGCCCATGAGAGACATAATATCCAAAATATTAATGACAAGTAAAAGTGAATTACATAATATCTTGCAAGGTAACAACTTCCTCCAGTTAGCTTTTAACACAGATTTGGCTGCAAGTCTTTGTATCGAGCATTACTGAATGTACCTGGTGCAAACAGATGTCTGCACTGGTAATCATATGTCTGGCATCGGCCTTCATAACAGTACGCAGAAACTTGTCTGTCTTTACAGGGCAGGCCGTCCATGACGTAGAAGTCCTCTGGGCAGAAAGCATTCTTTCCATCACAGTATTCAGAAAGATCACAGGTGTTGACAGACTTTCTGCACGGTGCTCCAGAAACTTTGAGCTATAACACAAACACATCACATACAACAGTGAAGAAGACCGTTTTTACAGGTGCAAATATTATTTTCCTAAATACAATTTCTTGGTTCTATTTAGAGATTCCCCGTTCCATAGACTCCTCCATTGACTGATATTGCTTCAAGTTGAGCAGTTGGGGGTTTTTGCTAGTCAGTGTGCTTCTTGGGACGTTTTGGTTCCCAGACTTTGCTGCTGAGTGAGCGCTCTTGATAGAGGCTGCAGCGGATGTGATGCAGCGGCACAGAAGAAGACAGACTCTGCACTGTAAGGCTCTGAGATAACATTATCTTCTCTCTTCTGTTTTGATAGAGTGAATTTACAGCTCACTGCACTTAATGAGACACAGTCTCTGGCCTTTGTTTTATACCTAGTGTTGGCAAAAAAATGTTGTTGCACATGTGATCTGTTGCTGGTGCCGTTAGTTTGTTCACTAGCTCCGTTCAAACTGTAAAACTTCATATAGAAAAACAAAACGAATCGTCAAGTATTCGTATTAAGCTGCCAAATCTGATTCAACTGATAATTGTGAATTGGGTACAACCCTAACTCTATTCAGTGCAGTCATAAGCAACATAACTCCTTATATGTCCTTATATGTTCAGAAATAATGCTGACCTGACAGTTTTCGCAGCAGTCCCCCTGAGCACAGGCAGCCCCACGTGTAAATCTGCAGGTGGCAGCATCACAGCAGTTATTGTCACATTCCTGTATGAAACAGAAACAGAGAAAAACGATGCTTAAAACTATGTTAAAAAGACAGAAAAAGTACTGTAACATGACGTGTGCACTCTGGCCTGTAAGGCTGATAGCAAAATACATTTCTGTCACACCAAAAAGATTATCTTGATTTACAAAACATAACACCTCACTCCTCTAACATAACACATCATTCATTTTTACATCTATTTTTGCATTCATAATACTGCTTTGCATTGTATCACAGATTTTTCAGCTTCATGGACTGCACATTTCCACACTGAAAGTAAATTGCAAACATAGTCTCTATTACTCAATGCCTGTATCATTTTCTGTCTGTGTAGGTGTCTGGTATATGTTTGTGTTTATTGGTTGTCAGATCTAAAAATTCCAACAAAAATGCACACAAAACATCAAATAACTGTGAACATTAAAATAAGTAACATTACAGTAAAATCATGTATCCAAAAAATACTTCAAATACAATAAGCTATAATGTCCTGTATGCATGTGATTTTATCTGGCTGGCAGTGCTCTACCTCTGGTTTGCCACAGTCACACTGCTCTCCTTTGTCCAGCCGGCCATTGCCACATTCAGCGATTCCAACCACATCTGACGGGGACGGCTGGTTTTTCAGACACATGCCTCCCCCGCGAATGACCATCGTCTCAAAGTCTTGTCCACTGCAGCGGCTAAAAGTGGTAGAACCACTACAGGGTGGCAGGATAAACCATTAATGGAAACATCTCTATGGGCAGGCCACACTCTACTAAAAATTTTCTGACAGTAGAGCAGAGGACATGTATTTTTTGCATTTTTTTTGCATTTTTTTGTATGTAACTCAGTATTTTGGGAGCCAATAAAAAAAACAAACAAATATAGAATTATATTAAGTAGGGAGCCACCAAAGTCACAAAAGATGGTAAAAAATAATCTTTCATGAACATCAAAAGCTTTGTAGCAATATCAGCACAAAGTGTGCATAAATTACATGAAGCTACATTGTTAACACCTCAAAGAAAAAAGCAAACATTTAGATCAAATTTTGATTCTTATAATTCTTTGACAAATGGACTGTGTGCATATGCATTGTAGTTTTCAATACATTATGGCTGTGTTATTCAGAAGCATATTGTGCATGACAAGTTAAATCCTGTCAAATCCAAGGGTGATTACAATAAGTACATGAACCAACTTAATTGAAAACTTTAAAAAAAACCCTGCTGTCTGCTAGTTTCACATAACGAAGAAAATGTTTTATTTCAGACAAGAAACAAAGCCTGTGTAAGTCTGTGTATGGCTGTTGTAAAAGACACTTAAAATATTATATACTGTATCTATGTACCATAGGATTTTAACTACTGCTTTATTGATTTGACATCGATGGGATAAGTATTTTGTGGAAAAAAATGTGTTACCCCGCAGAGGCTGCCATGATGCAACTTTTTCCATCGCAGGTGCAGCGGGTATCGTCGTGATTCATGCCCAGATTGTGGCCCATCTCATGGGCCACCACAGAGGAGAGAGCACGCAGGTTGTCGTCGCTGTACTGTGAAAACAAACCCATTACACTCAGTGCTAACATTGTCTATGGGTAATTTTTATGTATATATATATATATATATATATATATGTGTGTATGTGGTGTGTTCATCTACACCAGGAGTGAATACACTTTGGTATCATTGGCGCAGCTTGTAATGAGGTATCTTCTGTTATAAGTATCTTTGTTGACAGAAACAGAGCAGTAGAGCTCCTATTATTTTTCTTGCCCCCCTTGCCCACCATTATTCAAACATATCACAAGTACAGCTAGCAAATATGGATGGACACAAATAATACATCTGTAAACACTCAAATTTTGAAGCTTTTTTATGTGTCTTAAAAAAGATAGTTCCTAACAAGTGGCTAAATGAGACTGCAGAACGTCATCATGCCGAACCATGCCGAACACTGCACCTTACAGCCCCACAGTAGTGGCAATGTGACCGTTGTGTAGTTTGTTTTAGCCTAACAATAGCTTTTTACTTCCGGTGTTTGCAATTAGGCCTGAAAGTGTTCATTTTTAAGATGATCTTGCTGAACAAATTGTGTAAGTATTATAAACGTTTTATTACCACCACAAAGCTTATTTTCTGCAATAATTTGAAAATCTAATGAAAAAATCCCATAGGCTTTCTGACGAGGTAACCAGGGAGACGTTAGCTCGGGGTTGGCCTTCAGAAAAACATCATCCCTGGGGCACTCTGTTGCGCTGAATGTTATCCGTTGACGACTACTGTAATAAGTAATTTACTTATACACAACATTACTCAGTGACTTTTCCTTAAAGGTTTTTACTAATTCCATTCCATTCCTTTTCTGGAAAACAAGATCGTGTAATTCCACGTCTTTTCCACGTTTTCAATGATTGCGGGAACCCTGTCATTATTCCTTCCAGTGTGACTTTAAAGGGAATTAAAACACCTTAAGGCATCAAAACGCAAAAGAATCTAAGGAATTCAATAACCCAAACCATGTTGCCTTGTCATGGTGCTGCGTAAGACAGTGTTCAAGTTGAGTCGGTTTGACTCCTGGGCTACTTGGAGCTTACGAGAATGAGCTGCAAATATAGCACCTGCCATGAATAATGCAGACAGTATCAGTTTCTGAACAAAAGCTCATGCTGCCAAAGCACAGAGGTGTCAGCTGGTGTTAGAAGTTAAAAGCGAGTGAAACTAACCACATTGATTCCTCCTGCGGTCGCTTGGGAGCAGACCGTGCCCACGAAGGCCATTCCCAGTACACCTCCATCATATGGCTTGGAACGGCCACTGAGAAACAAGTGGACCCAGAGATGAATCACAAACTTGAGTCTACAATCAGAATGATTCAGACTATGTGGCCATCAGTGTAATCAAATATCGTATCAGTAAAAGGAAAAAATAGACAAAGATTGTCTCTTACACAATGAGTTGAGCCAGGTCATTCCTTAACTTTGGAATCAGAGTATTCTTCCTCCACTTGACAAACCTTCCCAGCACCTCTCCTGCACCGCCCTCCACGCTGAAGGGATTCTCATCCTTAAAAACAATCAGGCCCACCAGCACCACACGGATATTCAGCTGCTTGTAATACTAGAATGCAACAGAAAACAAAAGCAGAAGATTAAAAGCACTAAAACAAAAGCAGTGTTTGAATTAATGAGACTTGAGCATATTTCTTTTACACTAACGTGAAAATCTCACCCCATCCAGTAGATTTGCCAGGTCCACCATTTCCTCTCGTACCGCAGTCTCATTTTGTTTGTTATGATTAAACTGTGGATACAAATTTATTATTAAAGATGATTTCCTAACAGTTATGATAGATTGGTTAATTTTGGAAACATACACAGCATATTGCAACATTTGGAGTCCTTTCTTTATGCCTTCAGCTGCATCATATGGCTTCATTGTGTGATGATACACAGTGTGTGATGATACACAGTGTGTGATAATACACAGTGTGTGATCATACACTGCATCCCAGTATTCTGCGCTCAACAGATCTGTGACGGGTGTGACATGTAACACAGCAGCGCCGGCTGCTAGTGTGACACATTTGCATCGGCAGCGCTTTTTAAACAATATCAAAGGCATAACAAGTCAATCACAGTCATTTACGATCCCTGTTATCCGGCAGCTGATCTCGTCTTGGATCTCACTGTTTTTCCCAATTTGCAAACATTTACGGCCGCTGTTCTTCCTCTGTGAATTAGCTGCTAATTGCTAACAGCTGCTTTTAAAATCTCCTGCAGTGTGGTCGCCAACATAATACGTAATCAAAACATAACACCTCGCCACACATGGCCACGTCCTGCTGGCTTACCATTTGACAGTGTAAAACAGTGTGATATTACTGCCTTGAATAGACAGTGTAAAAGCGGTTATGTGCTCTTAATTCTGTGGGAAACACTTAAAGTCTGTTTTTTCCTGGTTTTAATGGCCGCGTTATAGTAAAGTGCAGTAATTTTCTAAACTTACCAGACTGTTCAAGCTGTTCTATTATTAGGCTTTACCCCTCAATCATTGTCTACATTACTGAGGATTATATATCAAGAATCTCACTGTGTAATTATTTTGTGAAGGCACCAATAGTCATCCCTACAATATTATAAATAAGTATGGAGATATTTGGTCAAAAGTCTTGTGATATTTGATTTTCTCTAAATCACCAAGTCCTAATTTAGTCTATAAAAAGCCATCCTGTTGCAGCAGGTTCATTCTCACAAACCACTGAATTCATAGCCAGACATGCACACTCACCCTGAGATGATCCACCACAAGTGCCAGCTCCACATAACTGGTTTGAGGTAAATTGCGCTTTCTCTGTTTAAACAACAAACAATAAGAGAAGGACAAGCAGCCATTTACTCCCTCAGCCACTTTCAGTGCCAAAACCTGTTCACACCACAAATATGAGTTTCAGTGAACACATCCTCACCCGCAGCAGTGACGTCAGCGATTTGCCAGGCTCAAAGGGTTCGTGGCTTTGCGTTGACGAAGCCTCATTGACGACCCCACACGTGACGGGCTCCGACTGAGTGTCCTTCAGGAGGTACAGAAGGTGCTCGTTGGTGGAAGACTGTGGCACAGGCTCAAGCCCAAACGTCTCATTTCCAAAAAAGATCACACCCCTACAGAAAAGTAGTTCAAAGCCATTAGATAAATGCTTTAAGTGTGTGCTAAAGCCTGGGTTTGGAACTGCAAACTCTCACATAAGGCTGCAAGTTATTACTTTAATAATCCATTAATCTGACGATCATATTGTTGATTAAACAATTAGTTGTTTGGTCTATAAAATGTCAGAAAAAAAAGTGAAAAATGTCAGTCAGTGTTTCCCAAAGCCAGCCAACCAAAAACAAACAGTTCACTGACATAGAGGAGTAGAGAAATCACAGAATATTTGCATTTTATTAGCTGTAATATGTGGGTTTTGACTTTTATTCTCAAAGAAATACCCAAGTCCACAAATGGCAACCTTTTCTGTCATATTTTATGGATTTACAGACCCTGAAAGGCTGGTCTTGTTAAAGTTTATAAGTGTATGTGTACTTTTGACTGTGAATGTGTCAGAGTGGGGCGTGTGGATGTTGTTGTGCTTGGATTCTTTTGTGTGTGGATTCTTTAGTTAATTATTTTTGTTTTCTTTCTGGTCTTTGTTTTCATTTAATTTTCCTCTTTTTTTGTTTTCTCAAATCTCCGTCATGTGTACAACTCAAATGTTTCTCTCAACATTCCTCTTTTCTTTGTATGAAACGTAAATCTGCACATTTATTGCCATGTTATAAAACAAAAACAAAAAACTCAAACTGATTAATTGATAATTAATTTAATAGTCGACGAATTACTAAAGAACAAATATTTATTAGATTAAGTTCGGCAGATAAGACCATTTGAATCCATAAACCAAATGTATTTCCTCATAATAAGTGGGATATGGTTCAACTTTTTGATGTTCAAAACGTTTAAAAAGGGCCTCTTTTGCTGTGGATCAAGTTCTAACGTAATCCGATCACATGATCATTAACGTTCCCACTGAAAGAATGTCAACGTTGAATCAGAGCCCAGCTCCAGCTCCATAAAGCCCTCAAATAAGGAAGTAGAAAAAAAAAAAAAAAGAGAGCAAGAGATCCAGACCTGAGGCCGGAGCATGTGCTGAGAGCGACTAGTGAATCCTCATATCCCTCCACCTCTCCGTGGTAATAGCAGTGCACCTGGAGGCGAAAAGAGTGAGAACAGGTTCAAGGGTTGAAGTTCAAACAAGGCTAATAAACCAAAGATGAGCAAGTGTCGACTTACGTGCAGTTTTGGATATGACGTCACGTGGTTACCGTTGGCGCCATATGAATACTGAACAAAGTTTGGGTGTAAAAATTCTCTGATAAGAAGAGAGAAAATTCATAAGACGTTTAATCTGAAGCATTAAGACGAATTTACAGTTACTTAAGTAACACTTAATTACATCCTAACTCAGTGCATACCTGTTCTTTCTTAGATGAAGGATGTGCGTTCTGTTGTTTATGTAAAGTGCATATGATATCGTCTCATCTCCATCTTTCTGAAATGGGCAAACACAAGAAAGAATTCATAATGTCGTCATTAGGGATGTCCCAATAGGTAGGATGAGTATCGGCCCAATCAATATATTTATTAATTGATCGGGAAATGCTGTTTTAAGCTCACGTCATGCCCGATCCTGTGTTCACGTCTGCTTTCACACAAGTGTTGTAAACGGAGAGCAGTAGTAGATATTCAGGTGTTTTTTTATTCTAGTTTTTTTAATGTTCAACTTAAGCTGCTACACCGCTTTAAATAGAATTGAATTTTTTGTTGTTCATTTTTAGTTAACTAGTTTTACTATACTGCCCAAATAGGCTGAATTGTGACCAAATTTTATTTGTTGTGATTGGGAATGTTTAAGTTAAGCTATAAGTGGAATTATGATTATATTACTAAATCATAGTGGTCTGTACTTTTTTTTTACAATTATTTACTATTTTTAAAGACACATTTTAGTTGGTTTACTTTATTATTTTGTTAAAAAAGAGTGGAATTGAGACCTATTTCCTAAGACATTTTAGCTTGTTTACCTTGTTATTTTGTAACAAAAATAAAAAAAAACCTAGGAACTGTTTGGATGTAGATATTTTTTTCTTTTATTGCATTGCAGACCTATTAAACTGACAAGCCTTTATGCTGGATTGATTTTAATTACTTTTGGCAGGTACTCAATAGAAAATGACTTGGATCTGAGGCAAAAAAAACCAAAACCTGATCGAGACATCCCTGGTTGTCATTTTAAAATATCATTAAAAAGGTTTGATCAGGGTCGTTAGTTACCTCTTTTGGTGGACTGTTGATGCTCCGTGTCCATCTGTGAATCCGCTGAGGATTTACAATGGAGTACTTGGAGAGTTTAAATGTATGTCCATTGGAAATGTCTGAAAGAAATGTGAATACACAGAGAAAGTGTAAATATTAAGAAGGTATTCTGTGGTTAACAAATATTATTTTCTCCCAGGATACAAAGCACTCATAAATGTTAGACGGTCCTGAGGCAAATATTTTTATTTAGACCCTGGTGCCCATCCACCTGTCACCCTCTGACCAATCAAATGCAGTGTATGAAACAGCAAAAAATCTATGAAAATGAATTAAATTATGTAACACTTCAGTATCTAATGCATGTTTATCTTTACAGACACTGACCACAAGACTTAAGACACTTTTTGCTTCCATACACTGTAGATACACTTGTAGAAGATTAGTGTATGACACAGCAAAAAAAAAAACAAAAACAAAAAACAAACAAAAAAAACCCAAAAAAACAATTAAAAATAAATTTAAATCAAGTGAAACTTTAGTATCTGATTTCATCTACATAACTTCAAACTACAAGAATACAACATTAGAAAATATATATTTTTTGATTCCCTCTATTGTAAAACCACAGATTATTGCAGTAGGCCTATGACACTGTAAAACCCACTTTAATCACACATAGATCACTGTAAGGCCACGGCGCACTCTCAACCGATTAACCACATCAAAAATACAAATTAATTTTGACATATTGACGCCTCTTTTTTAGGAGTTACTGTTCTCTAAAATCCCTTGTGTGCCTTTAAAACTAAAACACTATGGAGCATACACAGTTAAACACAATTCAACTTTTATAACCACAAGCAGGCTGGATGGGAAAAAAAAACTCTCCAAAACGTCCAACCATCGTTACCTGGGTGCACAAAAGACCAAAAACAGGCTTCTCATCTGCTCCATTTAAATAATCCACAACGTGTCAGCTGTGCCTCACCTTTGTTGTCAATCCCACAAACGTAACACGCGAATAAAACGGCGAATAAGATGTATTTCCAAACCATGATCCTTTTTTAAAGATTATTTCCACATTAGAGTCACGGTAATATTAAGCCCGGCTATTAATGAATACAAGGCTTGTTCCTTTGCTTCCTTCTGCTGGTCAGGTGGGTCTTGGTGGGTGTGGCTAACGACAGGTGCCACGGCTTGAGAAAATAAACAAAGGAGGAGTTACATGGCTTTAAATATTTGTGACAGGGTTTCTCAGTTAACTGACGGTTACACCATACCTGCTTTATAGTCAACTGTCTCAGGTGGGTGAGTTTTTAGGGTTTTTTTACCCCTGAAATTCCACCGTTCACCTGCGTTGTTATAAAAAGAAGACACTGTTAATCTACAAAATCGTACTTTGTTTTGATGGTGCCTGAATTAGAGTTTCAAAAATAACTAACTTTCTATAGCAAAACAGCAAGTCTTTTTGTTCCTCAAACTTTCAACACGTATACATTTGATATTTCCAAAATAAAAGTTCACTAACTTTCTATAGCAAAACAGCAAGTCTTTTTGTTCCTCAAACTTTCAATAATAATAATAATAAATAATAATAATAATAATAAAATATAATAATAATAATAATAATAACAACATCTAAATAATAATATTATAAAATATAATATGTATTATTTTATGAAATATAAACCATAATATATATGAAATCAATTGCATTATAAATAAAAGGATAAATAAATAATATAATAATATAAATATACTATACATGATAATTGAAAAAAAAAATATAAACCTCCATGGTCTGCTGTAGAGATGGACTTAAATCGAAATGTCTAAACTATCTAATGGTTTTTGACAATTTCGACGATTTTTAAAAACATTTTTTTTAGCCAAAATATGTTATGTATATAGTTTTTGCTTAAATAATAATCAGATTAATTACACAATTTTCATCAGCTGAAAAGCTGGGATTTTAAAAAAAGAGTAATGTGTCTTATTTTGTTACTGTGACTTTTTTTTTTTTTTTTTTTTTTTTAAAAGTACCATTTGAAAATCAAACCAAAAAGAGGTGACATAAAAACAGTCTACAAAAACATGCTCAATAGTTTCTCCTTCACAATTAAAAAAAGTGCATTTATTGTTCATATTTGGGGGGAAATTGTTGGTATTAATACATCAATATACAGTATTTTAATAGGCTTTGCCATTATAAACCATCGAGAGGTTGCTTGTGAAAATCTCGCGATATTTCAGCAGATGCTACGTAACTGGCGCGCGGAAGTCTTCTAGCGTTGAACAGCTGCACTGTTATTGCAGGGTTCAGGGACACTTTTAAGTACCATTGTGCATTTTGAGATTTACTAAAACCGACAAATGTTCCTGTGGCGTACGCTTCAACTAATTTTAACCGAAAGCTTGGAGTTTATGCTATACGTGCTCTAGTGCCTGACGCTTTTCTAAATTGTTTTTCGGTTATTTGAACAAGCCGTTGAAGTCCAAAGCTAGTTAGCATGTAAGCTAGCTAATGGTTTGTCCACAGTGTTTTTTGGATTGTCTGTCACCTTTTTGTTGTACAGAAACTTATAAAGACCGACGGCAAAAGTCTGAAATATATTAACTTACGAAACAACGTCTTCTTTCACTATCGGTGCTTCGCTAACGCTCATTAGTTAGTCGGCAACACGGAGAAGTAAGTAAACGTTATGTTCCTAACCACTGACTGAAACAATAACGTAAATGCACCGACATGTACTTGCTTGAAAAAGTTTGATAGCGTCATGTATGGCTGCATACCATATTTTAAGATTTGCTCACCTACTGAAAAAAGGACTGCCCAAGAAACAAGTTTGGACGAAACCAAATAACACTTCAATCCTGGTATCAGCTCAAGTTGTATTGTGAGTGTACATCCAGTGTTTTTTCATCTTTATTTAGCCGCCAAAGACGCACCTGTCTCAAAATATGTTGACATGTCTAATGTGTTGCTACTTGTTTAGGATGACTGCGCTGACAGACTTTGAATCTGTAGCAAAGAGACTCAGGATTGAAATCAGTGCCCCTTCATCTTCTCCCCAAGGTAGTTTGCTTAACTAATATTTAGTATTTATTTGTATTTCCCTCTTTTAATTTTTTTTTCTATTCTTCAGTCTCATCTTTATGTATTCAGAGCAGAGATAATGCAACAGTAGATCACAAAAGGAGGCAAAAACAACACCGACACGAAGATGGATATGCAGCCAAAGACTGGAGCAGATCATTTGCGAGGTGTTAAGACAAAACGTTTCCATCAAAGAATCGGCCCCAGATCGCAACAGAAGATCAGAAATACTCTTGGACGATGGTTGGTTAAGCCCCAAAAAAGTACAGCTGAAGTGTGCCAAACCCAAGAGGATGTAGAGATCGCGGATGATGGTAGCTTTCAAAGCACTTCAGCTCAGGTTCTAGACTGCCAAAAAGCTGAAAAGCATACTGTATCTGACTCAGATGAAGAAACGCAACCTTTGACACCACCAAACCTCGATGAGGACACTCCTGTGTCACCAGCCTCCAAGGATCCTGCAAGGAGTGAGCTAAGACAGGCACCTGCCCAAAATTATGATGGATTAGAGAAAGAGGAAATGGAGACATGCTCAGCAAAGGGTTCTGTCAAACAAAATGCCAAAATAACAGACTTCTTTTCAGGGATCTCATCACCAGATTTACCTGTGAGACGGGGCAAGTCAGATAAGTCTCCAGACAAACAGGATGGAGACAAGGGAAATACCTCTGCTGCTGTCAAGCCTGATGTCAAATGGCTGGGGACGCCAATTGGTGAGCTGAAGAGAATGCCTGAATGTGGCGCACCGCTTCCTCCGCTGAAGGATATTCCTGGACAGCACACTGTGATGATAAGGGTTAGTGAGATTCTGTCTTTTCTTTTCTTTTTGTTTTAACTATTTACAGACCGTCAGGTGGTTATATCATAGAAAAAGCTGTTTTGATTGGTCATTCCAGTGTTTTTGCGGGGTTTTGAGTCAGCCTATAACAGCAATAGTTTGTAGAATAAGAACATATTGTTTATGAGGGTTTTGTGACTAAATTGTAAGAACGCCACCCTCTTCAAACATGTCCTGGCTGCACGATTTAAAGTCATTTTTGAAATTGGAAACGATTAAATTCTCTGTCCTTGGCTCAAATGAGAAATTCTACTATCTCAGGGGGCAGGTTGACATGGTTGATCTTGTGTATTGCCAGCTGATTCCTCTTTCTTTCCTTTTTTTTTCTTCTTCAAATTATTATTTTCTTTGTTTACTTGTTGTTTATTTTTAATCTAATTACCTCTTAAGTCTTATTCTACTTGATAGTTATGTGTGCTATTTTATCATTTTATTTATTTGCCTTTATAAGTAGGGGGGGTACTGTGGGGTTGAGGTGGTGGTAAAGGGGGGATATTTCTGCTTTAAAAAAAATAAAAAAACATTTGTTTTCATTCACTCCCACTGACAGACAGACCTTCTTCAGAGTGGTAAAGTTCCTGTTCCATATCCTACTAAGTTTAAGGACACCTGGGATGATGTCCATGTCAAGATGCCCTGTTCCAATAGTAACCTGTTTCCTGTACAGGATGAGGTAATGGTCCAAGCGTTTATAGGCCTGTCAATAAACAGTCAAAAAAACAATTGTAGTAATGGACATGTTAAAATGACATAAATGGCACTTTAAAATATGCACAAGACTGCGTTTAATTGTGCAGATTTTACACCACAGGTTTAATATGGATCATCTAAACAGTGCTATCACGTTATATGCCGGACTGAAGAAGGCATATTCAATCTTATTGCTACCAATGAGGATTACGTAATTAAACTTGTTTATTGAAATATCATTTTAGGTAAGACTGTCAAGAGTTCCCTCAAGTTGTGATTCCTATTCATACAGGCTGGAGCCATAGTTTTTCAGAGCAGCTGTTCACGTTCCCTTTTCATGTTTGAAATCTGCCTGTGCATGAATGAAACAGAATAAGTTGCTAATTACTGTACGGAAAAGTTGAGGCACAATACTTGATATTTATCATATAAATTTATGTAGTAGCACCCTGGTATTTCACTGGGTAGAACAGGAAACATCAAGTCCTCACTGTAGCGGCCCAGGTTCGAGTCTGGCCCAGGTCCTTTGCTACATGTCATTCCCTCTCTCTCTCTTGCTTTTCCCTTTCCCTATCAAAAAAACAACAAAAAAAATCACTGCATTAAACCCTGCAAGAATCAGGCACAATAACACAGCATTGTTATTATTTGTTAATATGTTAACAATTATTATGTTAATATAGTTATGTTAAAAGCCGAACTGAATTTACTCTGCAAAAATGTAACAAAATGTGTGCTTCCACAGGAAACACTAGAACTGCAGAATAGAAGTCGGTGGGAGCTGATCAAGGAAGCTTTAAACAAGGAATTTACAAGTCCATTTGAGTTGAAGGCAAGTTTCACATCTCTGTATTTTATATGTAAATCTAATGTATTTAACTTTATAGAACGAGGGCCACTGTCAGTGTACTGTAGTTGTTGTTACCAGACTTTGCCATAAGATGGTGCCATAAGACCAGAAACTGAGAGGCGCCCATCTCAGAATTTAGATCTTTGGACATTTTGTTTGTTGCTTTAATACCTATAAAGTAATTCTGACTTAAAATAAAAATTTCAGATTAATTCTGTTTCTTGATTTTAAATATTAATTTATTTTTTGTTACAGAATGCAATATTGAAGTACAATTCCTCCCAGGCCAAGAAATGGGACTTCACTGCACTATGTTTGTACTGCACTAAGGTAAATGATATAAATATCTGTTATGATTACTTAAGTGTTTATAAATATCCCTGAACCCAGAGGACGAAGTGAAGGAAGTTTCTTTGTTCTCACAATTTATTTTATGGAAGAGTGATGAGTTAATACATACAGACATGTAGACACAGATTAGGGGTCGTCAGATTATCGGCCTGACCAATTTTTTGGCTGCATTTTCCAGATCATCTGTATTGGCATTTTATTTTGATGAGCAGTGATAAAATTAATTAATTAAAAAGTGCCAAGAAAGTGTCAGCATGGGAGGAACTTTCCCTTTGTCAAACATCAGGGAGCTATTGTCATATATTCATTTTTTAATTTAAATTTCCATTGGACTTTATAAAAAAAGGGTACTGTCTGTATTTGATGTTGAAAGTTTCAGTTTTGATTAAACATTTGCTTAAGACATTTAAACAGTTTTGTGTTGGGGTTAGTCTTATTCCAAATTTTATATATTGTCAGAGAGATTTTCATCTTTATTGTAAATGCATATTGGTGCCAAATATCGGTTATAGGTCTTATTAACTATTAATAATTGGCATCGGCCCTGAAAAAACAATATTGGTCGACCTCTAACACAGCTGGACACACATGTTGAAGATGTTAAAACTTTTGATTAATGAAACACCAACTGTCCAATAATGATTACTAATTGCCCAACAGAAGGTATCGTAAACCAGAATTAGTCCCTCTCACAGAGCTCAGGGTCAAAGAAAGTGCAGATGTCACATCAGTTAGTGAGGATAATATCGTCAGTTTGTGGAAGACGCAGCGATACGGATGTCTCATTTGACACAAGATTAGATTTAGCTTGGTATAAACAGTATTTAAGTGGCATTGTGAATCAATATGAATCGACAGACTTACTATGCAGACCTATTTCTTGTGTTTGTTTTTCTACTACTTGAAAACCCATTCATGGATGCATACAGTACATACAGTATAACAAGCCGTATAGAGTGATTTAGATTAAAAAAAAATACTTCTATAGTCAAAAGCGCGGGAATAAAATTTTGTAGGTTTTGTCAAAAGGTGTATGTTCTAAGGCTTTCTCAAGCATTGTGTATTTGTGTGTGTATGCACACTTTATGGTTTTGCAACATTACATAAAGTAAGTCACAAAAGTTGCTTACAGTCAATAGAATGCTATTGATTAGTACATAGTTTATCCTTTTGTGCTGTCTGGACATCTGATTGTTTGATTTCTGAGGCTGAGATTATAAGGCCTTATTTTAAAGGTGTTTATGTGATCTTTATTTTATTTTTTATGGTCCCAGCTAACTCATTTTCTTCACAGGCCAAGGATGAAATAGGCCTGACTTGCATCGTGATGGCCAGATCACAGTTAGTTTATTGGTTGTTGCTCAGAGTTGTCAGCATCTTCTCCAGCCTTGTTTGGAGGCCATCCATCATCTTTTGTCTTTTGATGCGCTCTGCGTCATAGAAAATCAGGGAGGGCTGTACTACTGTCTGGCTCATGAAGGGGATGGGAATCGTCCATTTGGAGAGATGGGCTGTGTTGTGACATGAGAATTTGATATTAAAAAAATCCTGAGCCTCTAGGACAAGGCGAATAATAGGCTTTGTCGTCCTTGCAGTAAGGGAGCAGTCATCCACTCTGCTGCATGGTATCACAGGATACAACAGCTACATGTTTTGAGGGAAGAAGTACATGTAACATGTTTTCATGAATGCCAGTGTGTCAAATGTGTTTCTGTCATCTTGTACTAGAACTGTAATGGATTTCCCACAGGAGAATGTTGCAGCCCTTCGGAGGCAAAGTGGGACTCTTGAGAAACAATTTAATCTTTTGCCAAAAGGTCATGTTTAGTACCTTGTCAAAAATGAAAATGGCTGACATTACATTGCAGAGAGTGCGTTGCTCCAGCCACATACTGTTGAATCAATTGTGTGCTGTATGTATGTCATAAATCATGTCCGAATGGGGACTTCTGAGCATGTTGAGAGGCTTTAGCCATCGGCCCAGTTGTGTTGTTGTGGTTGGATTTGAAATGTGCTAAGTCTACTGGGATGGCAACACTTGATTTTGTCAGAGTGCACTGTCCAAAACGAGTATGTATATTAAAATAGACGTGGATTTAAAGTCAGATGCCACATAAATTGTAGCTGATCACATTAAACCATTTGATAGTATGTCAAAATCACTGCTGAGTGAATACTGGAAAACTTACATGTTTGACTGTAAAATTATCAAAATGTTAAAAGTCACTGTAGTGTTTCATGTGAGGTCCTGTTTACACCTGATATTAAGGCCTGATGTCCTGGGTGATTGGATCATTAGTGGACAGCTCTAAGTGCAGCTGTGAATGTTCCAAATTAGTTCTCAAATGTTTGTGAGATTTTATCGCTTACACCACATTAAGAAGTGGACTGAGCTGGAAATTACCACATTCTTTCAGCGGTGTGGACACTAATGTGTCCTGGGCCACACTGAAGACCCGCACACACACTTACTGTCTTTGCTTATTCAATTCTCTGACTGACATTTTTAGGAATTCAAGATTATATGGGCACGTCACTGGTATTGGCTGAGATCAGTTTCAAAATGTACTATCGGAAATGGCCAGCATGCTTTTTTCTTATTTTGCACAATGAATAAATATTACACACATTGCAAACTATAGTATTTCACATACTGTCATTGTAGCTCACATTTAATACTTTTGTTTTATTTATGCTTTATATTATTGCAAAAAGTTGATACGCTCAATTACTCTTAACAAAGACTGTTTATACTTCTCTAACTCACAAATTTATTCACAGCTCGACTGAGCAATACATCTGTTTTAATAGTCGAATATGCGGAAGGGGTGGAGGATATGAGGCTTCATGTACAGTATCTGTATAAAAAACTGATTTAAAGCAGTTCATATGCTCCAGAAATTACAGTGTTGGTGTTGAATATGTTTGATTTAAAAAAAAAACAATCAGAGAGGATCTCATATATTATTTCTAGTGCAATACAAAGGGCAAAATGGGGAATGACAATGCAATGTGATGTTTTCACTTTGTTACTTTTTCTCTGGAGATGCCAGAGTGGAGACAGTGGGGCAGACTTATTTTGAGTGTCAGAGGAACGTAGACATGAATGGCATAGAGTGACGGGCCAGGCACCCCTCATTGAATATTCATCTCGGCACGCACATCTTATGAATAACTGAAAAGCTGTTGACGGACAGCATTGGTTTGGTCAATTTCTCTCTCTTCAGCCCAACCAGTGTTGTATTTACGGTTATGAGCACACAAGTCTTTTATTTTTACACGGTCACACGTCCACAGACGCAGTCAAGCAGATTGCTTTATAGCTCAGACCTGTTGGGAATAGGAACAAGAGCGTCAGTGAGTTGTGTTAAATCTGTATGGGAGCTCTGGTCTGTTGCTGCCCACACCCCCACATCTTGCTTGATTACTTTGTCAGTTTGGCGTGATGTACAGACCTGTATCAAGTCATACACAGTGTTAGTTCACTTGATTTGATGCACTGTCTTGTGCTGATTTAAAGAGCTTGGCTTATACTACCTCAGCTATATCCACCGTCTCGCCCTGTCAGCTGGCTTCATTTATTACGCCCATAGGAGCAGTTTATGATGTCAACCAGGTCATTACTTATGACAGTGTTTAGTCAGGCTTCCTTTGCCATAATATAAATGTCCTTTGCTAAATCACCAGTCAAGGCTCCTTGTCCTGGAACACACTGTCCTTTCTATTTCAAACGTCTGGTCATTTGCATCTCTTCCAGGAAGACTGTTTAATCAGCTGGCATGGCCGATGCAACCTTGATGAAATTGCTTTGTGATTGATCATTCTGACATTTTGTAGCCAATATCTGTGTAAATACGGGCAGTAAATATTGTCCAAGATACATTAGTGCATTTAAGCAGTATTGTTACTTTAATATTTGTTTCTGTCTATATTATTGAAGACGAACTGTCCAGCTAAACTTAGATTTATTTCAATGATATGAAGCCATTTTAAATGTCCAATATGAGCTAATAGTCAATTATTCAAGTTTTCATTTCCCTCTAGCAGTTTAACATCTGCAAACACAGTGTTGTAGGTCAGTTAGTGAAATTTTACTATTTTTTACAAAGAGGGAATTGCAATTTGTTAATCGGTGTTGCTTACAATTCATTAAAGGAGCAGTGTGTAAGATTTAGGAGCTTTTAGTGGCATTTAACTTATTTCGGTTCTGGTTATTACTTCAGTGTTCATTGTTCAGGAGGTTTTTACTGACAGCAGAATTATCCGCAGGGGTTTCTTCCTCTCCAAAACAAACAGACCAAGCTTCTTATACGGGTATAACATACCTGAATAAAGCTGTCTCAGGTTACACATTTTTAGTTATCAGATGCAGTTCTCCTCATCAGAGCTTGACCAGTACCTGCTTATGTCTGCTCCACTTTATCTCTCTGATAACTTCAGATCCAGACATTCACAAAGTTCACCCAGTTTTTTAAACTTGTAAAATAAAACCTCAATAAAGCTGTTTCATTTTGCAAATCAGTGTGGTGATGGGTGCAAAAACACAAATAGCCCCATCCAGAGCCTGTGTTTGCTTTGTGCATTTTGGGCTACTGTAGGAACATGGTAGTGCACACACATTCCAATGTAACGAAAATGTGACCATTCTTATTTTCAGGTGATTGTACACTAAAGAAAACACAGTTATTATATTCCATTTCTGCCAGTATATCCTTGTAAGTCACATTGTACACTTTATGTTTGTTTTCCCATGAAATTGTACAATAACCCTCAACATTTTGGTATTAAAAGCTGGTAATTTGGTATGTCCTCTATCTGCCCTAATCAACCCAAACAGCTAATAATGTGGCAGCTGAGTTTTGTGGCAAAACAACAAACATAAACAGATCTCTCTCTCGCTCTCTCCAAGGTCCTGGAGCCTGATGCTGCCGAACATCTGTTTGACTCCCTACTGCCAGACATGGTGCAATTAGCCCTGAGAGCATCTGAGCTCTGTACCAAGGTAACAACCATTACTAACCAACAGACACCGACTCACTGGTCTGCGACATGGTAGATCACTGCAGCAGTTTGATCCTAAAGGTCACGACATGACAAATAATCTTGTGAGAAGGTAGTAAAAATGGTGAGGTCAAGGCACGAAGCTATTGACGGTCGTTTGACCTGTCTTTTATAGTCCTCTCAGTCTTCTTGTTCTTTGGTGTGTGGATGATGAAGAGCAATTTGTGTTTGCAACCACAAAGGGTTTTTTTGTGTATTCATTTGGCGAAGAAACCATTTAACACTAAAGTAAAAACATTAACGCAAGCAAACAGGTTTGTACTAAAATAGCATGTCGTGATGAGTGAAACAGACTCGCTGTTGTGGGCCGTCAAAATGAACATTACTCTGCACATGTTGCCCAGAAAGTTGTGTTGTGTGATGCAGGGTAATAGTTAATTACTGTTACCTATGATAATTTTTGTAATTAGTTCTTTTCTAATAAAAACTGAGAAGCTTGGCCAAAAAAAAAAAAAAACAAGATTCTAATGATCCTGTTAAAAAACTGTGGTCTGTTTCAGTGACTGGTCAACATGGCCATGGATTTTAGTGACCACTGGCAACTATGTGCCTGATTTAGACATTTGTCCTGTGAGCTGTACAGCTGCTGGAAATTATGTATATTCATTTTTGTACCAGGTTAGGAAGGATTCCTATTGAAAATATTAGGGGCCTATTTGACCATATACAGTAAAAAATACGTAAAAATTCAGTGCCTCGCTATGGCCTTGATGTTCAACGAAAACTCAAAAGCTTTCTAGTTTAGCATCGACAAGATCTATTGATTGAACCCCCCGTATTTAAAGTCGGCCTGGTGAAATCTCTGAGTAGTTCCCTAAAGTGCAATGTCTGGAAACTAAAAAAAAAAAGAAAAATAAATTTGAAACGGCTGATTTTCTTTTGGGGTTAGAATATGAATCCAATAAATTTTTTTGTATTTCTTGGGATGTTACATGCCTCCAAATTTAGGTGAAATGTACTGTGGGACCTATTGTGTTTAAAAAATGAGTAGGGTGCGCTATTGAGCCATTTTGTCACAGCTGAGCAGAAGACCCAAATATCACAAATTTAAGTGCTAATGCATGTGCGGTTTCAGGTTTTTTTTAAGCCCCTCAAAAATGTGATTAATTTGGAGGAATGATAATCACAAACAATTAAATTAGAGCTTATGAACATATAATAAACGTGCTTTAACATTGCTGACCTACTATAATGTGAAAACCTGTCAAACATTATGCAAATTGAACTCAGTTCATAATATCCTGCATTATTGCTGTTATTTTTAAATTGGTCACCTTCAAACATTTTGGCAATGTAACTTGTAGCCCAACAGTCATTTTTCTTGTTTGTTTGTAATAAAAAAAAAAAAAAGCTCTCTCCATTGTCATTACTGTTACTGACACAGATGTGCTGTTTATTTATAAACCCACAGCCTTTATTAGGAGTCTGGACCTCTTGTGAGCAAAGATGGACATTGACTGTGATTGTGATGGCTGATTCAAGAAGCACAGAGTGGTGCCCAATGAGTGCATTTAGGCAGCATACTTCAATGTCTTGTTTGGCAAATTGACAAAACAAATTATTTTGCCCTTCCTCGGTTGTATGTCTCTTCCTCTTCCAGCCGATCCCCCTCCTCAAGGAAGGCATGAACCACTCCATCACCATGTCTCAGGAGCAGGTGGCATGTCTACTCGCCAACGCCTTCTTCTGTACCTTCCCCAGACGCAACTCCAGGAAGACAGAGTACTACAACTACCCAGACATCAACTTCTTCAGGTAATGTGATGCTGCTGGGACATCTAGTTTGGTATCCATGAGGGGGCACTACTGTATACGTTTTCCTCATTAATCATTTTATGCTGTGGATGGGTGTCAAAGCACATTTACATTGCACGTAGATGTAATTACACATGACACTGTCTTATACAATGAGTATATTGATCAGACATATTTACACCCTAATCTTAAAGATTTTATCTTTTTAAAACATGGAATCACATTTTAAACCACGGAAAAGACGTCTCCTTTAACCTGCAGTACTTACCAGAACTATTCTAACTTTCTTTGGCACTTACTTTTACAAGGGATAATAAATACTCTTCTTTATGGGTAGTTCAGAGCCAAACATTTCCCTTTAAAAGCCTGAAATATGACAAAGGTGACGACAGGACTTTTTTTTTTTTTTTTTTTTTTTTAAATCCCTGCAAGCTTTCACTGTGGAGATCATCTGGGTGCTGTAATGCAAAAGCCAGTCTGCAGATCACTGCTCAGTCATGTCCCCCATCTCTGCTGGCATCACAGTGTAATTACCTAAATGGAGGAGGGAATTAGATTAACATTGACTCAGATGGCTGCTTTTGACAATGGAGAAGGCCATTGGCTGTTTTGCAGAAGGCTGCAACAGAGTTCAATTGCATCAGTATTTCATTCACAGAAAGGTTTCTGCTGTGATTTGAAAGGAAAGTTGGTGTTGTCCTTTTAGCCTGCTTCAGTAAATGGTCCTGAATTACCAATTTGGTGCAAGCCAGGTTTGAAAATTGCGTGTTTAATAAAAAAAGTGTTTTGATTTTATGACTTGATAAAGATCTGTCAGTTCCAAACTCTTTTTTTGTGCATTTTTGTGTCATAGGAATAGGTAGAGGAAATCTAATCAAAGCTGTCTATCTTCAGATGTTCTTTCATCTAAATGTAGACTTCTTATTTGCATTGCGATAAAGCTGACTATTAAGACTGTTTGTGTTTTTGCTTATTGAATGTTGGATCTGTCATTCAATTTATTCTGCAAAAGCAAGCTTTATTACTTTACCATTAAGTGCGTTTAGCTCAGTATTTTTGCAAGAGATTCTCTCTTGTGTTGATGTTGCAGAAACCCAGTTGTTATTCATACTGTAGTCACTTATATCCTTTTCTTGAGTTACATCATAGCTTTTTCACATCAGTGAGGGGTCTATTGATGTTATATAATTGTGTATTAGTCATCCATTCCTCAAAGACCTCAATACAGTGTTACTAAAAGCCTGCTCTCACTAGTGGCTAGCTTATGTCAAAGACATTTGCCCTGAGGACTACAAGACGCACGATTGTTTCTAGGGGCCACACTGACAAAAAAAAAAAGAAAGAATGCAGGACTTGCATAAATGAGTTTCTCAGCCCCTGAAGGGCTCTCAGTGCATCAAGCTTTTGTCAGTATTTCATTTGCTCACATGAAATTTCTCTCTGTTTGTTATGGCATGTTAGGTGGGCTATGTTCGAGATGGTGGGCTTAATGCTCAAAGTGCATTCAAACGCACCCACTGCACCTTGCTACCAGCAGCTGTGTGTGTGCGCGTTTGTGTGTCATTTTTCAGGGAGATTGACCTTTTTGCCTCCTGAGGACTCTGTTGCTTAAAAGGGACACAGGGCTTCTTAATGTACCCCCAAGGAGGGGGCCCTGTTTCCCTCCCTGTTCCTTTTTTGTGTGAGTGCTGTGAAGTGGCACATGAGTGTGACTCTGTGATGGCAAGCCTGGGGCGACTCCATTGTCGTAACAGCGAAGGAACTCCTACATAATCGGCGAGTGACTGAAAGGGAAACTGAGTGAGAGATGAACTAATTCATATCAAAAGTTAAAGCATGACTGAACTCACATGGCTAAAGTGGAGGTCTTGTGTCTCGACAGCACTGGAGAGTCATTTTTTTCCTCGTCTGGGCTGGCTGTTGGGAGAAGTTTTCCTTGAGGGATTTTTACCAAAATGGGATTTCTTGGTTAAGGTTAAAAAAAACAGTTGTAAAAGACTTGGTGGTTGGCTGTTGTGCCATAAAACCTGCTTTCTTATTTATTTTTTTATTTATTTTGGTTTTTATTTAACATTTAGAAGAAGTCCCAAGACAGCAGCATGAAGAATAAAAAAAGAACAAACAGAACACAACATTAAAGTCAAAACAAACAGCATTAAAATTTACATACAAGCAACAAACTTAAAATAAAAAGCCAGATAGCAGTGTTCAAAATCACGAAATGTGCATTCACTATTCAAAAGGTCCTTAATTCTGTTATACTTTCATGTTTTAAACAAGAGCTTTATTTTTATAAGAACAAAATATGTAATCTAATATCAAGAACTGAATTCAGTTCATAATCTCTTTCCTTTAGGCTGTTTGAGGGGAGCTCTTCAAGGAAGATTGAGAAGCTGAAAACCCTGATGTGCTATTTCAAAAGTGTCACTGAGCAAAGTAGGTGTTCAGATTTCATTTTCAAATTTTGCCACAATACGCCAATATTGATTTAAAGTAAGATACAATATTGAATATTTCCTATTTTCCCTTTTTTTGTACTTTTCAGAGCCCACTGGACTTGTAACATTCATACGGAAAAGCTTGGATGAACCTCTGAATTGGAAAAGGTGTCGTATATTGACACCGTAATCAAAGATAAATTGTAGTAATAGTAGTGTGTCAATTGTGTCTGATCATAATCCCTACAGTCTGCTACATCCAGACTGTTTGGAAGTAAGCAACAATCTATATTCTTAACTGCAGTTGATAACTGGAAAACGATTTATTCTTTGTATTGCAGCTCACAGACTCAGCTCACAAAGCTCCACATTACTTGTGAAGGGACCATTGAAGATGATGGCTATGGAATGCTTCAGGTAAGATGCAGAGGTAGAGATGTCAGAAATTCACTGATGTGTAACGTTAAACTGCTTTATTTGGTGTTTTTAATGGTTTAAATCATTGGATCCATGTTTTTGGAGAGGAAGAGACCTCTGCTGATAGTTCAGCTCTCTGTAAAATCCTCTTGAATGTCTGGATTAGAAATAATCAGAGAAAAAAGATGGCATCATTTAAAGTTGCTGGGCCAGTGGCCCATCTCAGACATGCCGAACAGTGTCTGAGAAGGACTGATTTGTAATTCGAAAAGTGCTTTAATCATTGTTACCGTTTTAAATCTCTGCTGTTTTTTTTTTTGAGTGGATGAGTCCTCTGCGGATAACCTCCTTAAATGTCTGGATCAGAGAGTAGGTGAGCACACATTAGCCGGTGTTGGGCTTGGATGAGCTGAACAACGTCAGAGAAACACAGAATTGTTACGTGAAATAGCTTGATTCTGTGTTTTTACCAGCTGTAATCACCTGGTCTGTTTATTTTGGAGAGGAAGAGACCTCTGTGGATTATTCAGCTCTTGTTAAAAACCTCCTGAAAAATGAACCTCGAAGGAGTTTTAACAGTGAGATGTTTCAGCTGGTTGCAATCTGCAACCCCCACAGCGAGGTGTCTCTAAATCTCCCTAAATCTTACACACTGCTCCTTTATAATGAAGCACAACTACAGTAGGCACCATTAGACAAAATAGTCAGGGGTAGGGGGAACAGGGCTCACAACAAAGCAATTATGCTTACGGCACCCAAATGGCCTGCACAAAGGAGAAGTACAGCGATAGTGTTTACTTGTGGACATGATTTCGAGGGACTACTGTTCTTTTGTTTGAAGGAGCTCTTAGTTTGGGAGATACACCACCTGGTTCTCAGCTCTCCATCCTCTTCTCCCTCTGTTGTAGTCAGTCACTGAGCCACCACATTGTGGAGTCTTTCACCCAGATTGCTTACTACTGCTGAAAAGGCCTTTGAGGGAGCCCATGACACGTCGGAGGAAGTGTGTGCTGGGACTGGGGTCGAGGCCTCTGAGCCTCCGATGCTCTCTGTGTCGACCGCGCTTCCTTTACACTGTCAGGACGGCCCGCTCTGCCTTTCACCTTTTGTTTGCCTCCAGTTGCCACAAGCTGACAGTTGATGTGCACACATGACCAGCTTTGGGGCACGCCGCGGCCCCGATTGATGGATGCTCTGCTGGGGTGTGTGTTGGGGGGTAGGAGGGTGCTGACAGCCTGTCAAAGCCGACTTTGGAGGCTTGGCTTGCTGTCCCAGAGTTGAGTGACCAGTTTGGGGAGATCTGCTCTCAGGCTGCTGCTCACCCTTTTGCAACTTCTTCCTGGGGTTGTTACGGGGTTGGTCTGCGCTGTCTATAGGCCAATGAGCAACAACTGTCAGTCCAGAAATTGGACGATATGTTCCGCATGGCTGCTCTCTGACTGAAACAATGAGTTGTCATGTCTGTTTTTGAGCTGAAACAATGAAATTTTCTTTTGAATCATAAGCAGAGCAAAAATAACAACAACAAGTAAATCAGAATCCCCCGTAGATCTGCAGACAAATCCAAAAGAACACAAGCAGCAAGGCATCAGTCAGCAGTCAGTTTAGCAGTATGTTGTGACTGGGGGGAGATGTTTACTCTGGACTGTAGGGCTGCTCTCTTGTTTTGATATTTGCTACTGGCAGCAGCACACATAAGTGCTGCTCCTGGGGAGAGCTCATTTCACCATGGGGGGACATATGTCTGAGTAATGTGAGTACCTCGGGCCACCTTCCCAATCAGCTTGTCAGGGATTCTGTCACAAATAAAAGAAAAAGGACTGAGACCCTTTCATAAGGTGTTTTCCACCCGTTCAAGTTTGAGAAACTATACTTTTCACAGTGCAAGAATATGTGCAAAATCCAGTCATTGCTGTAAGGGCATTTATGCTCAACATACCCCTTTCCCACCAAAAATTAGGGCATGCATGTGGATTTTTTAAACACGACTAAATCCACTAAAAATATGGCGTTTCTACTTGATGTCACAGACAGGCTGAAGACATCAGGATGGATGGTGGTCTGTGAAAACCTAACTTCTCATGTATATCTCTTACTTATTCAGCCTCTCTTACAAACTTGGTGCAGACTAATTTGGATCTGTATTTTAGTGCTGCTTAGGAGGAGACAGATGCCAATTAGTGGTGGCACATTGTTGCATCTTGCTGGTTGAGGAGCCAAAATTGGCATGTTCACTTGGGCTTTTGTGTTCCCATCGATGCCGACCAGAGCCAGAGGCAATAAATACCTGTGTCTGCAGAGTCATTTGACTTGCGAGTGAATGCTGATTGTACATGTTAGCATGTTTTTTTTTAGCAGTGAGAATGAGGCTACAGTGTTTTCATCATCACTCATCTGTCTTGATTTGCAGGTGGATTTTGCCAATCAGTTTGTGGGAGGAGGAGTCACCAGCTCCGGTCTCGTCCAAGAGGAAATCCGTTTTCTGATCAACCCCGAGCTCATCGTTTCTCGCCTCTTCACTGAAGCCCTGGATGATAATGAATGTCTGATTATCACAGGTCTGTAATCAAAAACTCTCCCATACCTCGTGCAATAACATTATTTTCACTTAACAAATCTTATTATTTAATTATTCATGATTTAGTCTGTTGATCCAGATCAGATCAATAATGCCTGCGGGTTCACTTGTCTTATGCTTGACCTATAATTTGACAGAAGAAACATAGTAGACGTTTCTAGTCACACACAGCTTGAAGTACACGCATTCAATTTACCACATTCTGGCTCAGCAAGAGGCCCAAGGATGTCTGTAGCAATTGCCCTGTTTTCTGTATCTGTCTTTGTCACATGTTTGCTTTTTATTGGTCGCATCAGTCGGGAGTTGTAGATTGGGCTGTCCTGATTGCTCTGCTGGTGTCTTTCTGTTGAGTAATTCCCAGAGACTGCATTTGAGTGGTTGCAACAAACAAGGTTAGGACAGGCCAGTAGCCCCAGTAACAAGAGCGAGACTGCAGGAGTCCCAGCAGGAGGCTGATGGCTACTGTCTGTTTTTGCTTCTTCTTTTATCTGTCTAAAGCCGCTTGTCTAGACTCTTGTAGCTGCTTGATTGCATTTGATGAAGAGGTTAGAAAACCAATGTTACCTAATGTAGTAATAGCTTATCAATAATGACAGATGCTTACGCAATCCAGATGCCATTCTGCAACAATAAAAGTCATTTAAACCTGGTTTATTAAAAGTCATGACCACTTATATTTAAATAGACCCAGTGAGCCCTATGTAAGTATGTCATGTTTGTATACATGTTGTCGGACATCTAGGGCTGTACCCGAGTCAGAATTATGCCAGTTGATTTGGCTGTTTTAATGCAAATATTCAAATTTGAATGGGGCTTAATGGGACGTTCAGTGTGACAGCTGCATTCACTTAATATAGTAAACAAGCGAACGGCGCTAATGACAGATCGCAAATGCACAACATTTTTTGCTGACACTAGATATCAAACAAAAGTGAATTAATTTGCTGTGAGCTGTAATCTCACCACTTCTAAGCAGAAGAGCAGCCTCTCTCTCCCTCTGTGCCAAATATGTCCTCCGTGTCACTCACTGCCAGCATGTCCGCAGCTCTGTATCAAAGAGAATCATGAAATACAAGAGTACTCACTCCCCAGCAAAATATGGAGACCAAAACATCCCTAAAACAAGTGTGAAAAGAGTGCTGTGCAGATGTGTAAAAACAAACCACAGCTCTTGAAGCTAAAGTAAAAACAGCTTCAACATAGTGAAATAGTGTATTAATATTATACAACATGCAGTTTTCAGTTTTTATCATTCTATTAGAGAACATCTTTTATTAGAGCTGGGGTAGACACAAATCTGGGCAAAAGAGCAGAATTTGAAAATACCCCTTCATCCTGCAGCTCTCTCCTCTTATGCATTAGCCTCTCCCACCAGTTGACCATGGTCATATGCAGGCACTTCATAAAGTGACCCAGTGTTTCCCCTACATTGATTTATTTAATCTGATTTCATTGTAGAGTTGCATACAGAACATTCCCTCAGCCTCTTTGTGCCCCACACTAGCTAACCACCCCACTGTCCCTCCACTTTGCTGGGAGGAGAGCAGACAACAGCTTGGGAGTGGACCTTACATTCAGCTGGCAGCAGAGGTGGCTCAGATCCGGCCAGTGCAAACTCCCTAGCACAGGGTGTTACAGCGAGCTGGCGGCGAGCAGCAGCAGCAGCAGCAGCAGCAGCAGCGTCAGGTCTAACCTGTGTAAAGGCAGCAACAGAAAGTTTGTTGAGTTGGCTGGGTGGTCCCCTGGAGCTGGGCTTTGCTGCAGCAGGTGACTGAGGGTCTCTTTCTGGAGCTGCTGCCTGTTCTCCTTCATGGGAGGTTGTCTGTAGCAGCGGGGAATGATTCAGAGGACATGCTGTGATTTGAGGCTCTAGTTAATGTTAACTACACAAATATGAATTTTCAGCCGCAGCAGTGAGCCTTTGTTTTCAACATTTTCTGTCCATCTTTACTGATATTGACACGTTTTATTTTGTTTATTGTCAGACTTTCTTTTAGGCTCTCTTTTAAAGAGGTCCATCTTCCATTTTTGCGTTGCTTTGCTGTGTAGGCAGTTGTTGCTAATGCTGGAATAACAACTTTCTCTGCAGGATTCTCTGCCACTGAATCCGGCTTTCACTGATGGGACGTGCATGTGTATCTGCAATTGTAAAACAGCCTTTAGGAACGCCCTTTCTCTAAAATGACCTGTAAATTGGCTGAAGCATCTTGTCATAGCCTAGATTTTCTACGGCCTGAAGGAGCCAAGAGAGGTGCAGATGCCTAATTTTCTCTTAGACCACTTAAATTACAATATGCTTGAAATGCATTATGGAATTTTTTCCCATTGACACTGCCGATCCCAGCTCTAAAATGGCACATTGTAATAAATGCAGGTTCATGACGTGAACTACTGTTACATCACAAATACCCACCACCAATAAATGGATTTAACTGCCTCAACATTGCATTAACAAATGGGTTGGATCAGAACAGGAAGTGAGGCAGCAGAGCCTCCGCCCTTCTGATCAGCAATCATACCGCTGCATCAGGTCTTCTCGCTTTGGCAGAGTCACCTTCAGACTTCCTGCAGGCCATCTCTCCCTCGCCTCCACTTACGCCACTTAACTTTATTAGTGGGGCCCAGAATTAATTATAGCTGGAAGACCTGCCCAAGACCTGCTCTGCTAATGGACTCTTCCATTCCATCATCTTTATTAAACCCTGCCCGTATCTCTTGTCCCCCGTTGTAAAAGCCAAGACCAAGCCTTAGCTGCATTGTGGCCATGTGGTAAATCATATCCCCCCGTGATACGTTTTGGCATACAGTAGGGAAGCTAATGGGTCTTAGCTCTGCACTGAAATTTGCAGAAGTGCCCAGGCCTAATTGGATTTTCCTTGATTGCTAGATATGTGGCTGCCATCGGGGCGGTCAGAAGTATAAACAGTATCAAGGAGAAGTCACATGATTCATCGATGGCAGCACTGACCAAAAAATGTGGTGCAAGCTTGACACAAGTAGCAGATATAAAGACATTTTTCTTGTCTCTGGACGAGAATGTACACATTTTTTACAGAAAACCGGAGTTTTTCTAGTTTGTTCACATGCAGACCTTCACAGTAAAACTTCCTTAGTGGCAATGAGATGCGCCTCTGACCTTTTACAGTCTCTGGTCCACCAAAAATATGAGACATTTTGTTTTGATGTATTTACACATGAAAGGAACAATCAGAATCATACCTGCTGAGTTTTACGCAACCTATTATTTATTTACAAATCACCTCTAATAACCAAACACATCTTTCTGTGGCCAAACAAATGGTTTTTAAATGAGAAATGGGCCACATAGAAAATCTAAATCACAATTCATATTGTGCCTGAAGGTTGTTCCATTCAAACGCAAATATGGTTTATCATAGAGGCTGATATTTTTGGAGGACCAGTAAAGGTCAGGTGTATGCATAGTTAACATGCAAACGTCTGCTGGTGGTGTCTCATAGGAAACTTAACATGCTTAATGATTTTTAACAAATATTGTCAAAATGACTCCTTAAAACTTTTTAAATTTTAATTGTAATATTTCACTGTAGAGGATTGTGATGTTTCTTAAAACGTCAGTAATATCTACCACCTTATTCTACACAAAGCACTGCAACCTCACCAGAGCGCCTTCATTTTGTCTTCAACCAATCAGATAGTGCTCTGGGCGGGACATTGAGCAAGGCTACAGAGAGATGTGGCAGCATCAGAGCTTAAGTAGTGCATTTTTCAACTAATTTATTTTTTCAGCTATGAGAATTTTTTTAAAAAAGGAAATTGAATAAAAATAGAAATGAAAAAAAAGGTGCCACCAAATCATGTGCTCCTGCGACCAATTGAAAAAGGTAGCACAAGTTAATCTATGAGTATAGTATTTTGAAGTGAACAGCACAATCAGTTATCATCTATTTGTGCTATTTCTGATAAAATATCCAATCGCAGCTATTTTGACATATATTTTTATTGTTATTGTGATATGATTTGCGATATCAGAGAGAATAATAATCATTATTTTCATTTTCATTGAAAATCAAAATAAAACAATGATGGTGTGATTTTATGCAGTGATCTGTACCTAGTATAAATGGTTTCCTAAGTCTGTTGAATATGATGTGTACGACAGGACACCTGCAGCATGACAAAATATTGTTTAAAATGGTGTTTTGAATTATTTTTAATTTAAAAAACAATTGCAACTCCTGGGATCAACAAAAACTGCAGTAGGCCATACTGGGTATTCTGATAAAGTTTTGATTATTTAGCCCTAATGTCTTTTTGTTTACACTAGCTGGATTGTAAAAAGCAGTTTCTGGTGTTTTTATGAATTTGCCTACCATAAAGTAAATATAAACGTAGGTAGTGTATTGCCCTTCCTGCTTTTTTTTTTCTAATTTGTGTTTTAATGGCATACTGGTGAACTAGATAAGATGCTTCAGTGTCTTATTCACACAGTAATTGCACTTATTACTTTAAAAAAAAGAGGGAGGCAGGCTGATTATTAGTGAAATGTCTGTCAAGCGGAGTGCGCTCTAGAGATTCCCTCCCCCCCTCTGCACCTCCCATTACCTGCTGACCAAGGCCCCATTACTAATCACTTGGTTTATTCACTTTGCAGCATGAAGCATCTCAGCGAGTGCTCTCGACAGCCAGGTACTAATGAGCGCTAATGAATGGGAAGTTAATTTATAGCCTCATTTGTTTGACTGTGCTGTTGCCTCCCCACCCGCCACTCCCCCTTTTTACTGGTGTTGAGTGCTCCCCTGTGGGCTGACGGTCAGTTGTTGCTTCTCACGTTGTTTCAAGGGGGGTAATAACTTGACCTTCTTTTTGTCAGGAGACAGCTGCTCCTGTTTCATCCGATCATGTCAGGCAGAATCGCAGACACACACCCTGAAAACCATTTGCTATTACGATTAATCTTTATAGCAGTTTGTTTTGTCGAATGTCTATGCAAACATTCGAAAGAGTAACCAGTTGCAGATAATTCCTTTTCTCTGTGCTGTTTGTTATTTTATTATTCATATGGGTATTTAAATATATTTAGATCCTTAGTTAAGATGCTGTTGGCTTAACGGTATGATAGCTGTCACACGTTCTTTTTGGCATATTTTATCCACCATTTGTAGTGTATAAATGGCTCTTTCTTTCTTTCTTTCTTTCACTCTGGCCATGTTTAAAAATCAAAATCAACGTGTTAATAATTTGCAGTTTGTGAGGAATGTTTTTTTTGTGTTATCTCCAGGTACGCAGCAGTATAGTAAATACACAGGCTATTCGCAGACCTACCAGTGGGATGGCAGCCTCCAGGACACAACTCCAAGGTATTTATTTGTACCTACCTGCTTTAAACAGCTTAAAATGCTTAAATAGTAATGAAATGATGTGTGTACCACAAGGGGCACCCTCTGGGGCTTAAAAATGAAATGCCAAAAACTGCAGTTCCTTGAATGGCCACTGTCTTGAGGCTTCAAAACAGGACTCCGCAAACCAATTGGTGACATCACATTGGCTATGTCTATAGCTTTTTAAACAGTCTATGGTTTAACCCCTTCTTTACAATCATTTGTAGCGGTGCTAAGTGGTGTATGGTCAATTTCAGCTGGTCCAACCGCTGGACGGACTGCCATCAAATTTTGTGGTGACAATCATTGGCCCCAGAAGATTGATCTTACTGAGTTTTGGATCCTGTAGTGCCACCTACAATATGGTACAGAGATTCATGGTTCCCTCAGAAAGAATCGCAATAAATGTGGTCATCCCCTGACCTTTCTATCGTGGATGTAGCTACGACAAATAATTTCCCTAATTTGACTAAATCCCAGCTGTTTTTTGTGCATGAGATGGTGCAAAAACCAAGTCTCTGATTTGTTTCAGGGATGGCTGGCAGAGAAGATGCACAGAGATTGTGGCCATCGATGCGCTGCAGTTCAAGAACTTTCTTGAGCAGTTTCACCCAATGAGACTCAACCGGGAGCTTAACAAGGTTATCTTTAATTTTTCTTTAATTTGCATATCCTGCTTGCTTTGTTTGTTTCTTTATCTCATCTTTTTGTTAAGTATCTTTGCTCTGCTTGTCATAAAACATGAAAACTGGGTTGTGCCTTTGGAAAAAAACCCACTTCAGAACAAAAACAAATTATGTCAGCTCACTGAAAATGAGTATTAGTAACTGTATGATGAGTGCTGCTGTAAGTGCTTTTTTTGTTTTATAGACAGAGTTTGTATAATTTATGGCAGTGGAAGTGTAGGGGCAATCTACCGCTGCTCTTTGATGTTACACTTTGATCTTCCATTGTCATGTCTTTTTAACAATGTACGGCTGCAGTAATCTTTCACTTCATATTTGGTTTTCACAGATTTAATGACTTTACTGTCAATCCATTTGCTTGTTAATTGGGAAACAGTCTCATAAAAAATGTCAGCTGATTTGACATTGACTTATGTTTACTTCTCTAGGTAAATATTTGAATTTTAGATAAGTGCCTTATGGGTGTAATACAGACTGATGGATTGTTAGATTTGTCAAGAACAAGCTTAATCTTATTCATTTCACTGTCCATTAGGCTCAGAATGAATTTTAATGAACACAATTGACCCCAGGGCGATAAATCTCAATTACTACGTTAACATCACAGATTTTTTTAAAAAATAGGAATCCTTTCATGTGTGCAATCTCCCCAGTCAGAGTTGTCCATTTGTAATAAAAAATCAAGACATTGATGTTGTCAAGTCAGAAAGCATGGAGGAGTTTGACGGCTCTGACAAGGCTGTGAAGAATGCACCAACATATAGATCAATCCTGTTTCGAATATTGTTCAGCTAACTGTCACATCTGCCCTTTCACAGCAAGAATTATTACTGGTCAGGGGGAGGCTGGGCGCTCACTATTAATTTTCACTATTCACTTCATTTCAAATGTGAAAATTAATGTCCTCAGCCCCCTCTGATCTTTCATATAACATCCCACCTGACATGTCAAATGCTGTTGTTCATACATATGGGTTTAGTCCATAATGTACAATTATTAATGTCCAAACCCATGTCCAATTTTCACATCAATGTTGGTTGAATTAAGGGAATAGGTGTGAAATGACACAATTCTGACAAATGACACTATGTTAAAAATGTAGGTTCAGCCAGGCCAACCAACCTTTATATGTTCATACTTTGAACGATGTGTCACGCACAGGCCTGCAGGCAAATGGAATTACTTCGCTGCTTTCCATTTATGTTTGATAACATGGAGACGCTCTGTAGGCCCGGTTCGTATAAAACATACCAATGATCTGGAACAATAAGGTCATCCCAAGACCGGAGGCTTCTCAGAGCTGATTCCGCCTTTATGTACCAAATGACTTATCATTCGCCACTTACTTGAATGGCCTGGCCTCATGTTGCTGACAACTTAATGTAATGTCATCCCAAGCAAACCTAGTTCATTCACAGTTCTGATGATGGAAGGGCAATGGCGGTATCTGAAATCACTTGCTGTTTGTTACCTAGTGCATTATATCTATTCTGTGACACTTTATTTGAGAGGTCCATGGTTAATTTATTGTCACTGTCCAGCACAGGGTTGCACAACGACTACCCCCCTCCCCAACTGCCAACCATCCCACGATGGCTAGTGTGCTACTTACTTAGTCTTTTATGCACTAATAAACACACAATAGAAAGTCACAAACACAGAAATACAACTGTACATCTTTTGAAGTCAACTTTTTCTCTGTCACGGATGACTGACAAGACTGAATTACTTCCTTAACTCATCATAAAACAAACTTTATTCAAACTCAGCAAACAAAATAAAACTCACCTAAACCATCTTGGTTACTCTTGCTTGTAATCTAGTTATTAAGTCCACTGTTCTAACAATCACCAGCTCCGGGTAAGTCGAAATAAATCCTAAATTCACCAAGTTAGATGTAAAAAAAAAAAAAAGCTGTTAAAAACTTACCGTAGGGATATTCATATGGCCCAATAAAACAGGCTTTCCTTGACCTGAAGTGCGAACCATAACATCAGTAGACATCCAAGGGTCCAGCTGCATGTGGCTAACGACTTGCTGTAACGTCATCTCAAGAAAACCTGGTTCATTCACAATTTTGATGACGGAAGGGAAATGGTAGTATCTGAAATCACTTCCTATTTGCCATCTTGTTCATTATATTTATTTGCCGCAACTTACTTTTAAAGTTTCATGGTTTATTTATTGGCATTGTCCAGCACAGGGTTGCACAGTGAAATTAAGTTGTAGTGACTTCATGCTACTCAGAAAACAAACTATTTTGTATGGTGGAGTGTGGATGATGATGTGAAGTTGAGGAGTCTCACAGCTAAAGAAAGAAGCTGCTCTCTAGTCTGGTGTTATGGCAGCGGATACTTCTGTATCTCTTGCCAGACAGCAGCAGGGTGAACAGGCTGTTGCTGAGGTGGGTATTTTTTTCCCTTTAGGCTCTTTGCAGGCACCTCTTCCCACCAATTTCACTGATGCTTGGTAAATGGGTGCCAATGATGCTCTGGGCGGTTTTAATCACCCGCTCTAAAGCCCCCCTGTCTGGCCCATGCACATCCCGTGCCAGTTTGTTACATTTCCTGTCAGGAAAGCTTCCCTGCAAAAGTTGACAAGAATTTGGCTGGGAATGTTTGCCTTCTTAATGTCCAAGTTCTAAGATGTAAGCCCTCAGAAATTACCACAACTAAACAAATATAATAATAATGATAATAATAAACGTGGTCTCTAAAGAACCCTTAAAAATACCTTTTTTAAGGGTCCTTTGTAAGACAAAGGACTGCATGGTCACATGGTCTGCTAAATAAAAGGGGTCCAATCAGCGACGGTCGCTGCTGGAGCTCATGGCTTAGATTCAAATTTGAAAATTGTGAATGATTTTAGACAGCAAATTTTTTACAATGTAGTTATCTCTTTGTCTCAGCGACAGAACGCTTGTCCGATCATATGGAATTGTTTTGCTTTTTGTTAACATTTCCTTTCCTTATATGTAATCAGTTATCTTACTTTTTCTCTGCCTTTATTTAGGCTTACTGCGGCTTTGCTCGCCCTGAAGAACAAAGCCAAAACCTTGCAGCAGTGGCTACTGGGAACTGGGGCTGCGGGGTTTTTGGAGGTGACACACGTCTGAAAGGTAAGCTCTGACGTAACGCTCCCATTAGCAGATCCTGTGAAGAAATGTGCTCGGGTCATCTTGGTGCACTTGGCAGTCTAAGCGGCCTCTTTTCCCGGATATAACGGAATAAATATCAGCTTGAAAGGCTCCAGCAGATCAGCGTGGGCATCCATTTGTCTTCCGGGAATGCGTTCATTTAGTTAAGGCCTATTCGTCGCCTTCCTTCTATTGATCAAATGACAAAGTTAATATGTTTCATTAATAGTGAAATTGATCGCCTGCTCGAGTCCATCAATCCGTTACAGCTTTCTGTCTCAGCCTTGTATCAATGTCACTGAGGAGGGAGCTTCAGAGAGTTCATGCTAACCCTTTTCAGTCGCTGCTCTGCTTCTTACTTTCTATCTGAGAGCCACGGTATTTGCATCCCATACATACTTATTTGTTAATTAGCTACAGCAAGGTAAAACCCTCCATAGGCGCAATCACATACTGTCTGCTTAATGACAAGCCTCTCGGGAAGAGCTTTGTAATTCAGATGCTGTTTTCTTCCTGGCTTTACCTTCTGTGGCCCCGGATAGACGCTTTAAAAAACGAAATTGGAAGATAATTCTTGGGAAAAGCAGTTGAAACGGAGCATGGGAGAGAAACTGCTGAGGTGTAGACATATTCAGCCTCTGAAAATGTTGATTCAGTTGTGCTCGTTAACTCGCCTCTGTCCCAACCTTCATTAATCGGCAGATATATTTCCAGTCTCTTAAAATATTCACAGCTCTCCAGGACCAGACCTGGCCTCTCTTTGCAACTCAGAGCGTTCTCAGTGGGGGTGAGACCTATTCCCCCGATTACCTGCTTTTTTACTGCACACGTAACAGAGGCAGGTGCTGCAGCACACCTTAAATGGTAAAACAGCAACTGGATTGCTCTTTAGACCTCTGTTTATTAAAAAAAAATTTAAAAAAAAGAAAATCAGTTGAAAGTAGGGCTGGCCGATTGATCAGATTTTATTTTCAATTATGATTTTGGTTTCCCTTGATTCTCAAAACAAGATAATAGATATAAAATGATTATTGCTAAAACTCATGGTGTTCTGTGGTGTAAAAGTGTTTTTTGTCTGTCAATTGATTCTGATGGTTTTAAGGAGAGCATTACGTAACGGTGTAGTTTCCTGTTGTAAAGGTCTGTTTGGCAGCAGGGTAAAGGGGTGAAAATATTCTAAATATATTGTATACTTAAACTGGTGTTGATGTTTTTATATGACTAAAACACATTTTCCTGCTGTTAGTTTGCTGCTGATGTCCAATATTTGATATTTTTTCAATTTTATTATTGTTTGATTTTTTAAAAAAGTTTTATTGTATTCATTGTATTTTTGTTTTTAAATAGAAACGCCAGATTTTATGTTCAGTAAATGCCTGTTGTTCTTAAAGTCAATGATTTTAATGTCAGTCAAAACAATAGTTATCAGTAGTTTTTCCATAATCGAGCAGCCGTAGTGGAAAGAAAATAGTTCCTACATGAAACTGCTCACAACAAGGTCTGTGGATTATCTTGAGTAACTGGGTCATGAATTCTGTAAAGAAACATTGCTGTTGAGTTTTTCAAATGTATTTTTTTGGTGCTTTATGCTCCACAAGCTGAGTGCCATCTAGTTCTATTATATTCAAGAGAAGGCAGATATCTTTACAGCTGATAACGCTCAGCAACTCACGCCAAAATATTCTAGATGGAGACATCGAACTACAGGTAAGAGGAAAAATATATATTTTTGATTTTTGGGGTGAACTGTCCCTTTAAAAGGACAACGCTTTTACTGTAATGAAACAGATTTTTGTGCCACTCTCACTGTAAAGGCTTCTTTTCCTCCAGCTCTGCTCCAGATGCTGGCAGCTGCTGAGGCGGGTCGAGATGTGGCCTATTTCACCTTTGGTGACAGCCAGCTCATGACAGATGTCCACAAGATGCACTCGTTCCTAACTCAGAGGAAGATCAGTGTCGGTAAGGAAAACAAACAGCTTGTCTGCTTCCTGCTTATATGCCGCTGTGTTTATGCCTTTCTTTTATGCCTTTACTCTTTCAGGTTTCGCTGCCAAGGATGTGATAATAATGAAATAAAAACATGGTTATTTATGGTTTTGGAATATTTCCAAACTAGACATTTTGTTTGCTGTGATATGAGTCCGCTACAGAGACTAGATAACACACAGTCTTCTTGTCTCCATCACAGGGGAGGTGTATGATCTCTTGGGACAGTATTACAGCACAGTGTGCAGGAGCTGCCTTGGACGGCGCCCTGACGTCAGCCTCTACTCCTTCATCTACCAACAGGTCAGCTCCACCCTGGCGCCAGATGACTCCGACAGGGGCTCGGCCAGACATCACGTCCCCGCAGACTGCCGTTAAGGTCAGGTGGCTGATGAGTCACCGTGCCTTATGCTCGGGAAAACGACACAAAACTGAATTAAAACATTCTCCGTCTGCCTTTAGATGAATTTTTTAGTTTAATTTTTTCTCAGAAGACAAACATGATTAACAGTGGTGGATTACCCAAATGTGGACTCTACCACTGGCTGCCGAAAATGACAACCAGCATGCAGATCCCTTTCAAAAACAACTGGACTGCAGAGGGTGATTAGTTATGACCCTGTCTGGCACTGTGTTCATTTTGCTGCTGCTAGTAATGCGCCGATGTATTGAGCTTCAATACAATGCAATTGTGCTTTTAATGGTGAAGCAAAGGTTGCCATCCATCTTCTGAGTTTGTCATGTTTTCATTTTTTACACCCACACATATCCCGCCTAATTGAATTGGCTGTCAGAAATCAAGTTAAAGGAAAAGAATAACAAGAGTGGGGTTTGGAAAGCTTGGAGTGGTCTCAGGAAACGGTTTGATTTAAAGAGCAGTCGGCCTCTTTAGGGAATAATCTCTTCTGCATTCACAGCAGAATTCTAGTTACAATCATTGGTCCATGAATACATTTTTTTGGTTCTTTGCTGTATGTGACATACTCCAAAAACCCTGATGTACTTAAATATTAGTTTGATTGGATTTTTTTGAAACTGATTTCAGTGTTAATCTTTTTTTTTGTAGGCCTTCTTAGTAATTTCTGCACTTGACTGAAAAGCGAGATGTTTATCTGACAGATTTTGATTTTCAAACAGCCTAAATAAAATCAGTTTAAATGTGATATTCAAATTTTTAATATGCCCATGTTTTATTCTGAAGCACTATTTAAATAGAGCCACAAATGTCAGCGATGAACAAAGAGAACGAGGGCCTCTTGTCCCGTCGATGTTACAGTCAAAATGAGTTTCCGTATAACTCTGCCATTTATCTTTCCCCAGCTATCGCTTCACCCTTTCACTCACAGTTTAATAAGGTCATACCTTTTATATAAACTGTACATGACACCTCATTAAGTAAAAAGTAGATCATAGAGCATCCAGTCGGAGGCGAGAGTCGAGCAGTGGGGCTCCTGGGTGATTTCTCTGTCTGAGTGAAACATTTGCTTCATTTGCAACAAGAAGAAGCTGCTTGACGTAAGTTTCAGAGGTTAGACCATCAGCATTTTGTGTTCGGGTTTGATTTTGTTGCATTTGTCAACATGTAAATATTCTTAGCACACAATTTTATGAGAATATTAATAATAATATTATAAATCAGGGGTCATATCTAAAATGTACTTATTTTTTTTTATGTGGGTGAGGATGTTTTCAGTAGCCTTTCTGTCAATTCCACTAAATTTCTGCTCTTATTTCTATTTAGCAAGTACTGATTTTGCTTTTTGTGGTTGGTGTTGGACGATGGTGGCGTGTAGCTACGAGTTATTCATTGGGATGTAGAAATCAACTCACTAGTCTGTAAACTCTCCTCTCCTGCTGATTCCTTCTAGCTAGCCAACCAGCCAAGGTTTTCTAATATAGATATCAAGGAAAAAATGGGGACTCAGTGTCCTGCTAACCTTCTTACAGGTGTAGGATAACAAACGGGACGACCTCCGTGCTGCATCAGTTGCCAACAGGATGTAAGGAACTGTAATGTACATGGTTCAATCGAAACTTGGTTGACGGTGTCATGTGGCTTTAGAGCAGCGTTTCAGAGGAGCGACCATGGAGCTGCCTGTGCGACAATACAACTCTAGAGCGTCGTTTCCAGAGGTCAGGAGGAGCGTCCATGAAGCTTTAGAGCAGCACTGCCCATGTTCAGGAGGAGACATCAAGTTGCTTTAGAGCACCATTTCCAGAGTTCAGGAGGAAAGATCACGTGGCTTTATGGCACCGCTGCTCGTGTTCAGGCGACGCGACCATGCGGTTTTGCTTGTGTTCCAGAGGAACAACCATGTGGCCATCTTGTTACGGTTGAGATACGTAAACAAACTACGATACACCCCCCAGTGTCATGAGAGATGAAGCTTCATAATCAGTCAGTCAAAGTCCGAAGCACATTCCAGAACACAACCATCGACGTCACCAGTGACTGAGTCTGTCTTGGATTTAATTTGTAAAACAACAGAAGCAACTTACAGAAAACTACAGTCCTACACAACCCGAAACCACGGATGAGAAAAAACCATCCTGAGACATTGAAAAATTTTCAAGAAGCAGTCAACAGTGTAAGAAGATGCAAAAAAATCACAATGAGCAGTTGAAAGTGCTGATGGAGCTGCATATTACTGGATTTATACTTTACTGACTGTGACAAAAAAATGATTGATTGATATGTGTGTATAAAAAAGTCATAATCTTTTGGGGTCTCTGCTAGCGTTGAGAGTAAATGGTTTCTATGGCCGAACAAAGAAGAGAGCGATGACTGTAGAAGGTGAAACTCCAAAACCAAGAATCAATCAGAAGAAAAAGAAACAAATTCATGCCATCTGCCAAGTTACTGATGAATGATCCCTGGGGAGTAAGATCCTAAAATAAAATAAAAAGAGAGAGAGAGAGAGAGAAAAGGATTTTTAAAAAATTAAAGAAAGGGGGTAAATGTCCAAGAAACAACTAATCATAATTATACATCTAATGTTAATTATCTTTGCTTTTTTAACATGTTTTCCAACTAATTTCCTCTTTTCTTTCTTTTTTTCAAACCAATTTTCTTTTCTTTGTTTTTCTTTTCTTGTAACTTTTTTGGGATGATTTCTTGTGAAGTTACCCATTGCCTTCTTCACATATCTGAATGAAATAAGCCGGTTTGCTCAGGTTAACACCTTGTTTGATGCTGATTTAATGTTTTTAGCCTCTTGATCATAGACACGACTTCTCAATATTTTACAAATGCATGTTGTGAGTTTTCGTCATCATATGATTATCTATTTACATGCCTAATAAGCTGTCATCTGTCCATCTACAGATTATCCAGTCAGCGGTTTATTGACTAAATATATTTAGTTGAATGTTAAATTATTTTTGTCCCTGGCGTGTACGGTACTCAATGGACTCCTGGGAGCCTGTAAGTGAATGAATGAGGTGTCGGTGTCTCTAAGCTTGGTGCTGTCTGCCTTCATGGAATCAGGACTTGAAGTTGGGGGGTCTCTCTTTGTAGCTTGCAGAGTTCAAAAAAAGCCTTTGGTGGCGTCTCTCCTGAGGGGATCCATCACACACACGGGTATCTCACTGGATTGATCCCTCTGCAGTGAGCCCCATGTGTGTCTTTGACCTTTTGGCTGCCATCTGTAATAAAAGTCACAAACCTGAACTGTGTTTCATCTTTGAAATGTGATTGACTTTAACACGACTGTACTGCAGTTGAGGTGCAACAGTTTGATAAATGATGCAGTTAGCATATGAGACTTTTTAAGCTCAGCACAGAGGGGTAGTTAAAAAAAACACAAAAATTATAGTTATTTTCTATTGTTTTGTTTCATAATCAATCCACTTTCAAGTTCAGAGGATCTACTGTAAGTATTCTTTTTCTCCTTAGAACAGTATTTTTACTTTTACTTATAATTGTCTTGTAAATGTTGATTGCACAGATTAATGTTTATAGAGTAATGACACCATCTGCATTTAGATTGGTTCCCTATACGCCTCAATTGCACTATACAATTTACATGGGAAAATTAAGGCTCGATTTGCTGCACATAAACTAAAATGAGAAGGATAACACTTTTTTTGTTTACAATTAGTGGCTTTCCCTAATTAGCAAAGAGTATCACTGTAAGCTCTGCAGTCACTACCCAGTAGCAGAAATAGCAGACAGTGGAAAACCAAAGTAACTGAAAAACAACATGTATAGTATCTTGCATTCTTGGTAGTTGCTGGCTCTAAGGAAAATGAAAAGTAATCCAGTTACAAAGTTGTCTGTTTCTGCTTTAAATAACCCCTGATGATTAATTATATATTCAGTATATATTATCACTCCCTCCAGTGTTCTGTGATCACAACAGTTAATGCAAATGCCTGTGAATTCTGTATGACTTTGCGATGTTGTCTAATCACAGCGGCTCTCTGCAGCCTCTGCAGGTCACAGATGTGTGGAGGTCGTAGTTCAGGGTGTCGGTCGCTGTTCTCGAGTCGTTGTAGCACCGAACGTACGCAACAAGTGCTGGGGAGGCTGAGTGGCAGGTTTTCAAGAAGTCAATGATAATCTTGTATTAGTGTAGTATTTATTTATTTATTTTATGACTACTTATTTTCACTCTTTATTCAGTTTCAACTTCTTGTCACCATTTTGTCATGGGCGTTGGGGGTTGGGGGTTATTTGTTTTCAATGTTAAAACTTGCTGTCACTGTTCTAGCACCAGGAATGAGGAAAAAATGTTTTGAAATGTGTTTGAAAGAAAGAAATGTGACTGTAATGTGAATTTTCCCCAGTAAATAATACCTCTGGCTGCCCTCTGTGTGTGTCTTTCAGGTCAGGAGTGTCAGCATCGATTCCAAGTAGGAGCAGGAGGGGAAGGGCCAGTTTGTGATCGACGTGGTGTTCGCCATGGCCCTCGCCCTCCAAAACATGCAGAGGGACTTGTGTCCCAAAAACTCCAGCATCTTCCCCGAGATGGACTTGGCAGGAGGGAAGAAACTGCTCAAGTACATTTGCAGCGTCAGCTTCAACGGTAAGTGGACGGACACTTCTCTACTCCCACAAGGACATGAAGTCCTCCTTAACTGTCTGTAATGTGCGCGTCAACAAACGAGATCCACGGGTGACTCATCGAGACAAGCAGCTTCCCATGGAAAACGATCGAAATCCACCAAAGTAGCCAGCTAATCATAAAAAAAACAAAAATGGCTCATAAAACGGCCTCCATATCATCGTCTTAAAAGCTTTTATCCTCCATCATAACCAGGCCTGTATGGAGCTGAAATCATTTCAATCACACGTGCTGCAACATGCTGCCCTTACATCTGTGTTACAGTATGAAGCATCAGTGAATCAGAGTGGATTTAACTCTACTGTGATGCAGTAAACATACTGAGACATCCAAAATAAGGTGCCCAATATGGCCCTGAAATCGCTGTCATGAAATTTGAGGCAGTTTTGCAATAACAAACTCTTTGATGATATAACAAAATATAGAGAAGGAAAAGTTATTATTTATTTTAAAAACCAACAATTGCAACAATAAGTTTTATATGTGAGCAGAAACACAACAGCCCTCAGATGGAATCATCTCTCAGTTATCAAGTCTGGAAACATCAGTTTGCATTTCAAAATAAATTTTGCAAATGAAGACAATGGGACTACATTTTGGAATCAGAGGCATTCTAGTTTCAGTTTGTAGTTGGAACCGTATCAACCCATCAGGTTTAAGTCACAAAGACCCCGATCACTCATTTAGTGTATTAGTGTTGAGAGTAACTCCTCTGGTACGGGGGGACACTGCCCCCCCATGTCCCCTCGGAGCCAGACTGTGGGGGATAGAGCTCGTAGGTGAGCTTCTGTTGGGCGGCTCTTTGGCCATACGGCCTAGTCAGGCTCAGTTCGAATAAGTAACATGCTGCCACCATCCTGTGGGCCCACCAACCACAAGGTTGAAAATCAGGACCAGACAGCAGGCAGGGGTGGGGCCCCGGGCGTGCTGACCCCTGGCCGCGTAGACTAGCTCTGGGGACGTGAAATGCCACCTCTCTGGCGGGGAAGGAGTTGGAGCTGGTGTGGAAGGTGAAGCGTTGCCAGCTAAATATAGTTGGGCTCGTCTCCACGCACAGCTGTGGCTCTGGAACCAGATCCCTGAAGAGGGGCTGGACTCAAACCTTCTCTGGAGGTGCCCAAGATGAGAATAACCTGGAGGGGCATGATTGGGAGGAACAGCCTGCCCAAGATGTTATTGTCCCACTCAGTGGGAATTTGCTCTGACAGCATGTTGGTGAACAGGAGGTCACTCATTTTGCAGTCTTGGCATGAATGTTAATTTTTATGTAACTACTTTTTTTTTATGAACTACTTCAATGCTGCTGCAAGAAGTACAAGCAGCAAGTATCTCTTTATTCTGTTTGTCACTACTTCTGAGAGAAATCAGGCACTTCAGGTCACAACAATCATCCCAAAAAGGCTGCCCAATCCTGAAGGGACTGACACGTCACTTTTTACAGAATCACTTGTTTGGTACAGAAACTCATGTCAGAGTTGAAGTTTGCATAACTTTTACATGAATGGCAAATGATACAACTCAAGAGTAGCAAAGAGAAATCTAGTTTGTTTTTTAAAATGCGTTTGTAACATCCCGGAAGACTTTCAGATCATTGTGTTGAAGCTTGAATAAGAAAGCTGAGCATATAACTTCTGAAGTGGCAAATTTGTGTTTGAGTTGAGGTCTGATGTGGAGAATTAGGAGGTTAAGCAATTTTTCACAGGTGCAGTACGCCTATACATTTGAATAAATTTCTCATACACATACAGCACTACAGTATTGCCAAGTTTTCTTTAATCTATTTTATAAATTATCAATGGACTCCAGAGAACAAAACAGTTCATAATTAGATTCTTTTTGAAGCTGGAACGACATTGCCATATAATCTTTCCACTTTTTGCTTTGTTTCTATCCAAGAAGGTCAGCTCGGATAATGTAGGGTGCTGTATTATAAATGCGGAGGCCTATTTAAATTCATTATAAGCTATTTACTTGATACTTCCTTATCGTTTTTGATCATTAGTGGAAACTCCCTGTAGTGTTTGGAGGAGCTTTGCGAGATTCTCTTGGCTGCAGATTAAAGGCATTATCAGCTGAATATTGATGTGTTTGATGGAACCCTGGGAGCTGTGGCTTACATTTGTTTGGACTTGACGCGTAAGACGAAAATAGGATTTGTGGTCATGAGCCGCCTTTTGGTAATTATTCATACTTTGTCTTTTCTGTGACAAAAATCTTATGAAAAAAATGTGGATGCGGTACACAGGGTACACACTCAGACACTGGAGTACATGTATTTTCCTCAAACTCACGTTTAAACCAGTATGCAGTATGACCACAAGTCACCTGTTCGAAATTAAAAATTAAATTTAAGACATCAAAGAGCTCACTCTAGGGTGGTTACATTTCCTGCCTATTCTCATTAATTTGTGCATTGCAGTTTTCCAAGGGATTTATAAAGAAGTGTCTTTTATTTGGCAAGACTCTCAGCACATGTGCATCTTGTTAAAGTAGCTATTTTGCTGGTGTGTGACACAATTGGTAGTTTAACAGTGAATCTGAAGCTCTTATTTACAGTTAAACACTTCAGCAAGACACATTAAAGCAAAATTGTTAAGCTGTGGTTAAGAGGAACAGTTCCAGAGTCCAAACTGACGAACACTGAACATCGTTACTGGAACAGATTACAGCCACTGAGATAAAAGACTGTTACACACTCAACAGCCGTGCTAACAGCTTCAACAGTGAGAGATGAGAGCACTTGATGCATGATTTGTAAATCATTAAGGCACAAAATTGATTTAAAAGGAGAACATGAGTATGATGAGACAAACTGGTTCACTGACTGTTCACTAAACTTGCTGGGAGGAAAATACTGATGGGTATGAAAGCCAAAAATGACAGTAGTTGCACTTGTTTCTTTAACACCATTTTCAAGTTAGCAGATTAGTTATTTCGAGAAAACTCAGCTTGTTTTCTCACGAGAACGGGTTAATTTTGGGCTGTCGAATGTCGATGATGTTTAACGTGACACACCAGAAAAAAACACAACCACACACACAGAGGCGTACCCATCTGCTGCAGAGCCGTGTACACAGCTCTGATCTACTGGCAATGGGAAGGCAGCATTACACCTATTTTTAGCAGGTTGTCTTGTTTAAAAAAAAAAATAACACACACACTAATTTTGGTGGAAAAGGGGTATTACAGGTACTCAATGTAATTTGAGGAAACAACCTTTTTCTTGTTATTATCTCAATATCACAAAATGTTAATATAGCGAGTAATGTTTTGCACAGCATACACTTTTTGTAGTTTCTGGTATGACTTGCAGCATTTGTAATGTGGTTTTGCTGTTTGGTTAATGTTGTTTTGTACTTACGTGTTTTTTTTTTATATTTGTGTGCATTTAAAGTGTGCATTTTTTACTGAAAACAAAGTGAAATCAAATCAAAACAACTTGTGATCTCAAGATAACAGCATTAAAACAAAAACAGAAATTGCAAGCACAGCCATTTTCCGCCTTATCAGTATTTTCTTTCAGCAGGTTTAGTAAACAGTCAGTAAACCATAATGTTCCTTTGCCTTTTCTTGCTCATGCTCTTTTTTATGAATCAGTTTTGTGCCATTACAATTAACAAATTGTGCATCATCTGTCCTCAGCTCTCGCTGCTGTAGCTGTTAGCATGTTTGAACTCAGTGTGACCCAAATGTTTCACCGCTTCCTCTGTGTCCTGTGTGGTGCCTCAGCAGTGTCACAGCCGCTATCGTTTGATGGTAATCGTGTCTCTCCTCCGGCTCCACACATGCTGAGATAGTTCCTCATCCAACGGCAGTTCCTTAACTGCCTCGAAAACCTGCTTGCATTGTCTTTTTATTCGGTCTAAATAGCTTGCAGTCAAAAGCACTCTTAAATATGGGCCGCTCTCGAGGAGGCGGAGGCAGCATATAAATCCATAACAACAGCAATTATTTATTAGTGACAGCTTTCTATGGCCATTTTAGTTCAAATGTTTCCACTGCAATTGATCCAAAAGAAAAATCCATTTTTATGTGATAGCTGTGGCTTTTAACCAAACTGACTGCTCGCTCCGTAAGGTCAAGGATTGAGTGAGTGAAGTTATTTTTTGCTCCTAGTGTTATTAGATTGCCTATCTATCATTGGGGTGTTGTTTGATTGATACTGACTCGGCTTGAATGAAAGATGGAGCAAGGCCATTGTTGCTCCCACACAAGAGTAGCCTGATCGCCACAGCAACTCTTGTAGAAGAAGCATTTGACGGGTATAAAATTAACTCGCTAACTACTTGTGCTGCGTCATTTCTCATTTAAACTCATTTCCCTTTGTTCTTACAGACTACATTTCCTCATGAAACTTACAAACTCAGCATGTTTAGTGGAAAAAAAGCTGGATAGGCAATTGCGAAAGGATGATTACTCCAACTATGTATGCAAAAACAGTTAATTTACGGACAGTCCATATTTTGCTGACTGCTTAAAATTGCATGGACTGTTAATTAGCTTTCATGTATGCATCCTGGTTTCTTTTTACCATATATTAGCTGATATAGACGTCAAATTTAAATTCTTAAATGCACCTGGTATGATCTAATAATTTTTCGTTATACGGCTGAATTAGTTTACTTTCCCGAGTTTATCTGTTTTGAACTGAAGGCATCTCCTCAGGCCTTTAATTGCACACTTGTTGCTCCTTCCACCCACGAGGTACATAACACCATCTGCTCCGTGTCCACACAAGACCAATTATAATTTCTAAAAGAGAAAAATATATTCTGATCCTTGGCATGACTTACTGCTACAGGAAGCATATTAGGGAGTATGAAACATTTTATTTTTGTGTTAAATTTATTTTATAATACACCGTTATTCACAGAGGGCCATATGTTAGAATACATGTATGTATATATGTTGATCTGAGGGTATCTTGGGTATGCTACATCAGACAGATGTCTCTTTTTGGTATTCAGAGGTGCCAGAAACAGATGTTTCCCGCACATTTCAAAGGAGACATTTTACTGGCTTTTGGCCTTGATCATTTCCAGGATATGATTAGATCCCAACACATGGCAAAAGTCATTAAATTGGAGAAAAACAAAGTAAAGCCAATAAGTTTGAGTGTGTTTTATTTCATCTTAGATGTAGCGCTGAAACGATTGGTCATTAATTGATTAGCCAATGCTCAAAAAATGAATAAGCAACTATTGTGATGATGGACTAATCGCTTTAGTGATTTGACAAGTAGCAATGCTGAAGAGAGTCTGGTTCTAACTTCTCAAAATGAAAGATTTAGTGCCTTCCTCTGTTTGATCAAAATGTATTATCTTTTGAGTTTTTAACTGTTGAATGAACAAACATAGATTTTAAAGACATCACCTCAGCTTTGATTTCATTATGCATTAACTTGCCACATAGCTGACTGATTCATCTTTCATGGGAACACCACTTAACTTAAGATATCCAAAATGATACTTCTCATACTTCTTCACGTGAAAGCCAACCCCAGATTTAAAGCTTTTTCTGCCTGGCGTTTTGCATTGCTGTATTTGTTTTATTTATCTATTTTGGTGCTGTGTTTGTGATTTTTGTAGCTCTCTCTTGGATGCAACATGCTACTACCTGTTTGCTAACTTTTGATTGTGTCCTGATCTCACCTGCACGCTGTTATTGGCTTGGGGCTACATGCCCATAAATGATATGGCAGGAAAATAAAAAAATTACAGTCAGAGTGCAGAGTCTCTGCAGATAAATACACTGGCACGCACTTCTCGTGATTCACGAGTAATGGTTGCGAGGGATTACTTTTTTAAGAGCCCATATGTTGTTTATTGGGAAAATTCTGCACAGTATACCTTTTAAAAAGGGATTGATCTATGGTGTAAATACTCTTTAGCTATACTTAACTGGTAAATGGGAACCTCAAACAGAACTTTTTCTGACATCTCAAAGTGCTTGATATGTTTGCTGCATGTGTGAGAGGACTTGATGACTGTTGAGGAAAGCAGAACAGAGCGACCTGAGGCGAGGGCCTGTCGCATTTCGCAGGTTGACTCTGTGTGCGTCTGTCCATAGAGAGGAGGGAGCTGTCTGTGTGTGCCTTTAGCGCTCCTCAGAGTAGCTCTGGCAGAGTGGACCTCGAGGCTCCACCATACACTGGGCTTGTTATGGAGCTGTCACTGTTAGGGTGGCAACTCAAAATGCAACGTCCTCTTTCCTGGAAGTTTGACTGGATGTGGAGTGTGAAAATGAGCTGTGTTAAGACCTCAGTTTGTACTTCCTCGACTCTTATTCATGGAAAGAAGGAGCCAAACTGTTACTATTTGTCTGTTTTCTTGTGATGTAATTACAGTGTTATGAAAGCACAGTTGATTCTCCAGCAAGGCCACACAGGGGGCTGAGGATTTCCTGGTTAGAAAGTGAATCCCTGCTGGGCCTTTTTACTGAATGTTAATTGGATTTCATCTGTGAAAGCCCTCCAGTCTTTACAGAGACATCCTTTTTAATCAAAACATAAATGAGACATGCTAAAATCATTGCGAGTATCTTGACTCTTGGGTATTTATGACTTGTAATTGAGATCATTCTTTTAACTTTGCACTCTGTTTAACATCTTATTCATGATCAAGTACTTAATTCGTGATTAAGAGGATATATTAAAGCGCAGCAAGTAAAAAAAAAAGTTTTTTGGTGTCATGGCTTGTGTGAAAATGACAGCTGCTACTGATTTTTGACCTTCATGGGATAGCAATTTTTACTTTATTCAGATATATATTCAATAATGTTATGCGGTAGCGGTATGTTAAACGCAGTCGGCGGAAAAAATATTGTCATTTTACATTTCTGCAGATCATATATTTTAGGTTTTATTATTTAGTTTTCAGGTTGTCTATTCAGCACATTCTTGTGAATGGGATATCTCAAGGGAACGCTTCAGTTCTTGAGTGGACTCAAACACCGACTGATTAGATTTTGGTGGTCAAAGGTCACGGTGACCTTGCATTCATGTCATTTTTGTGAAAGTGATGTCTCAAAAACACATTTAGGGAATTTCTTCAAATTTGACACAAAAAATTACTTGGACTTGAGCTGATTAGAATTTGGTATTCAAAGATCAAGGTCACGATGACCTTGTATCTGTCTCATTTTGTGAACATAATATCTGAAGAAGGCCTGGAGAGAGTGTCCTCAAATTTGACACAAATGAACAGATTACAATCTGGTGGTCAAAGGTCAATGTCACGGTGACCTCTTAAAACATGTTTTTGGCCACAACTCAAGAACCTTGGGTGCTCACCTTGAAACTGTGCTGATTGTCTAGATCCTCTGTGCTGACACGGAAGATGTGTGTGAAGCGTCCATGTTTTCACAGACATACAACTGCGTTGCAGTATATCTAGTTTTATTTTATGCTGTAATGTTTTCATTCGCACTGGAAAAAAAACACGTCTGTCAGTTGATTTTTCTTAGACTTAGTTTGGAGACTGAAAATGCGGTATAGGCTGTCTCTTTGTTGGGTAATTGTAAACCACAGAGACAAAGCCTATTTGTCTTGCGGATCGGAGCTGTCTCGAGGGCCAGTTACCCTGACAAGTGTGGTTTGAGGGGCCATAAAGCGGCACTGCCACCATCCCTCAGTCCTGTCCTCTATTACATATGAACGAGTGGCTAAACTGACAGGCTTATTTGCACCAGGACACATGTAGCTTAGATGATGCCATTGCTCTGATGCCAAACATCGGTGGTTCAAAAACAAATCATTGACAAACTACTACAAATGAGCTTCAACAGAGAGGGGTTAAAGAGAGAATACCAATATCAGTTCACCAGTCATTTAGTTTGGATATACCTCCTTTACAGATAAGTGGATTAGGCCTTTTTTTTCCCCCTCCTGCTGTTCAATTACCCAAGCACCCATAAAAACCTGAAGTTCTGTCTCCAGAGTGAGATATTGTCGCACTGCTCGTAGCAGTAAGAGCGAGATTTAGGATGAGCCTTTCCGCTGTGACAGAGACTCAGCAAAGGGGTCCTCTCTGTCACCAGATATTGCGGTCCCCAGCCGCTCATTAAAGATGGAACCATTACTTTGCAGCTCCGGCTCGCTTCTCGCTGCTCCTCCTTCATCTGCCTTCACAGCCCCCCTGGAAGTAAATAGACACAAATGAGCTCAAGAAAGCACATGAGCCAAACCTGTGAAAGGTGGCCATACAGTTATTACGTACCAGCTGTGTGGCCCATTAAGTTCCTAATGCCTCTTAGAGTATTTCTCATCACATCTCTTAGTGGTTGGATTAAGTTTACTTCTGAAGAAACTCCCCTGTGAACTATGCAGCGTAATGTGTTTGTTGATCATAGAGTGTGTGTTTCCCATGCTGTTTGCTTCACCAGTAGGGTAAGGAAACACACAGAGCTCCTTCATTTGTCTGATTTGTAATTTGTAATTTACTAGCTGGGGAGCTAGTTTTTATTAGTAGTCTCTTTGTTGTTGTTATGAATCTTCGGGCTTGTGGTTTGTGGTTCTTTGAGATAATTTTATGATTTGTGTGGCAACTTTGATGACTTTAGAGTCGACTCCTTCACTTAGACTTGAGCCCTTTGACTTGAAAATACTAGTATGTCATATGAAAAGTGTGCCACAAATCAATTTCTTCCCCTTCATTAACTAACATAAACATTATTCACTCCCTGTGAGATGAAATTTCAACAGTATTTGGTCACGTCACAGGAGAAAACAGTGAAGCACTAATGTTACGTCAATAAGTGCCCATTGGGGAAAATTATACCAACAAAATCTTGTTTGCATACAAAAACTATGTAGCGGCCAACAAAAAAACAAATTGCAGTATGCAAAACATGAGTCAAACATTATAAATGGGATATGCACTTCCAAATTTTCTCTCCTTTGAAGGTGGACAAAGAACGGTGAAATGAGGCTAATATTTACATATTAAGCGAGCTAATGATTAGCTTACATTAGCTTATCAGTTTAATAACTTTTTATCAAACTTTTTTTTTAAACAAAGAAAAGCAAGCTTTAAAAGGCATTGATGATTTCTGTAAGTTTATTATATTATCAATTAAACATTACATTTGGTGAAAAGTGCATTATTGCTTTTTAAGAACTCAAAACTCAAATTTTAGGACTTGTCAGTCTTGACATGGGATTTGATTTAGGACTTGAATGCAAAGACTTGAGACTTACTTGTGACTTGCAAAACAATGGCTTGGCCCCTCTTCGGGATCAGTGGCAGAAAAATATGTGGCTGACCTCTAATTCATTCATCTATCTTTTATCCTCCTCCTGATTAACAAGTGAGCTGTATGTGGAGCCAACAGTCCACTTCATGTGGAGCCAAACTCTAAGCCTGCCCACTTTTTAGTGGTTCACTCAAATCAGAGTGTTATGATTTAAATCCCTCTTGCAACTGTCCATTGGTTGAATAATTTGTTTCCCTCTGTCACAGCACAGAAGTTCATATGCTCTAACATCCATTTCACCAGGACTTTAAACCATACTGGCAAAATAAGCATATAAATGTCAATTAAAAGTAAGAATTATCATTATGGGAAGTTTTTAAAAAAGTCTCCTTTGTCCCTTTAGATCAGAGGCAGAAAACCTCTTCAGCATGAAGAATAATCTTTGTCGGTATTTCCCCCAAACAAGTGAATGAACACACCTCTGCTCTCCCATCTGTTGGAGCTGCGTTCGTTCCTCTTAATGGGTCACTGTAATTGGCAGAGTCAGGAAGCGGGCGCTGCTCCGTGGCGTGCGGTTTAGTTACTGGAGTCCTGAGAGCGATGGAGCCGTTGGCAGCTGTGGGCTCGAGGATGCTGCTGCTCACTGCAGGCCTCTGCTCATCTCCGCTCTACCCCACACAGCTCTGCTCCACAGGGACAACGCTACTGGGACAAATGGCCACCTGGGAGCTGAGCACTTAATGAAGCACACCTCTTTTTTTCACTCCTCTTCTCCTCAATCAACCCCTTTTCCTAACGCCAACAATCCCCCCATCTCACATCTGGCGTGGCAGCAGAACAGATCTGTTGGGGAACGTAGGGAGTGAGGGAATTGCCTTTTGCAAAGTGTGTGTCCCACATGACCGGAGTCACGGAGCCTACATGCATGCAAACTCATGCCTTTTTATTTGCCCCTCATGACAGTATAGCTATTAGCTGCCTGGTGGCGGTTTTCACTTGTCAAGCGTTTATGAGATATCCTTCAGAACTCATGGCCAGTTCACAAATTTCTCTGCTTTACAGAGATGGGGTTTGTGAGGAGAGTGTAGCGCTCTTAATGAGTTCCTTCCATCTAACTTTTATCCCTCCTGTCGCCTCGGATCTATTCACATTTGGCACTTATGCAAGTGGCTCTCAGAGCTGCTGAACTGGGAGGCCATGCAGGCGGACGAATGGTTGTTACTCCGATGTGAGGAGAGCGTTTAAGCGATTGTCTCCTCGCAATGCTTTTGTGGATGATTGACTCGGGTCTTAAGATGATGGCCTGGCACAACCATTTACCTTCTCAGCTCACATACAGTCATGAACTCTCACTTTCTCCCTCTTTTTCTCTTTGTTTATCTTTGCTCAGATAAGTGCACGTGTGTGCTTGTGAGAAGTCTGTGAGCTGAACAGCATGATATGGTAATAATTATTTAATAAAGCTAATGATAGTATATCACTACAATATTTCATTACTGGAAACATGGTCTTTTCATAAAACCAGTCCGTCTAAGGAGTAGAAAGATGAAGATATTTTTTGGTGCTACGTGACTGGAGAAAACAGAGAAAAAGGACTGTGACTTCTTATTTATTTGTTTTTTGGTAGGTGACATAATATGAGCTTGGCTATTTTTTTACAGGACACAATTTGGCAGCAGGCTGGTAACAACCAGTGTCAAAAGCTGCAGGGATGATGTACTTTTCAACACGCGCTATAGGCGCCCTCGTGCTCCTTATATTACATTGTTACCTGCAGTGTTTCAACCTGAAGCTATACTGCCACATTTCAAGTGACGCCCCGTGTGTGGTCGTGTCCGTGCTGGACAGCGGCATCTGCTGTCCAGCCATCCTCCAGCATATAATAACACCACGACTGGTTCTGTCTGACCACATTCTCATCTGATACCATCCACGGTGTCATGTGCACGTGAAATGTGCCTTTTGGCGTTGCACACTTACGGCAAAAGCACAGACAAGTTGGTGCTATTTTATGAGTTTGGAATGAGAACGGGCTGTTCTTTTTAAGGCTGACATAGAAGTTTGTGTCGTCCTGTTTGCCTTGTCGAAAAGCCTGTGGGATTTTTCCATTCGATTTTGGATTATTGTAGAAAATAAGGTCTGTGGCAACATAAATTATGATGTCCAATAATTACAAAAAACTTTAAAAATCAATGCTAATAAGTTTTTGAAGAAAACAAAACACCAAACATTCAAAAGAAAAACAACTGGAAGGCAAGTTTTCTTTTTTTTCCTACAAATGTCCAGGTTAATTTCCTCAAATCCTAAAACCCACCCTGGTTTTAACTAATTGCACTTTATTCTTCCAATATGTTTTATTTCATTGTGTTTTAAGCTCATCTGTTATTTACATTTGGTCAAATAAAATTGAATATGTGGTAATTTCTCTTATGTACAGACCTTGAACTAATGAGTAAAAACAAATCTGGACCCAGTGCCTCTTCAAAGTAATTGCACTTTGTTTTTGCAATATGCTTTATTTCACTGTGTTAAAAGCCCGCAAGAAGAAGAAACCTGGACCCCATGGCTGGACCAGTTGGGAACCACTGCTCTAGAGTTAACCACAGTTCATTTGCACATACTGCCCACATTTTTATGACACAAGGCTGTTTGAAAATTGGCAAAGTATCCTTATAATGACTGTTAAGATTGTTGCCCTCCACACCAATCATGACTTTCTGCACTTTCTCTACCTGTAACACCCTGACCCTTTCACTTACCATCTCCACTATTCACTCAAATTAGCTCCGGCTGCTCGGTGAGAACCCGACCGCTTCAGGACACGTCGCAAGACCGAGGCATAAATCATCCCCTGGAGCAGGAGCAGTGGCAGGCCGAGACGCACATCCACCACCCGAGATTTACGCTGCACATTGAAGCACGGCCCTCGCAATCTGGATCCCCTCCACCAGGTCATCTTCAAATTGGTTATTGATCTTCCAATCACAAAATGAATCATACGTTGCCAGCACTGTTTAGGTACTGCGTTTACAGTAGCGTATCTTGTGTTATGGCTGTTATGCAGCCTGGGGATGGATTATTGCTCAGAAGCCATGAGAAAACAAGTACCTACGCTGAGCAGGGAGTATATAGGAAAAGAAATTAGAAGCAGTCTACCTTGAGATGAATAGGTGTCATGTTGTCATCCAGCAGAACCTCATTATAACATATCAAAACAGCTGAAGAAACTCTTGACAGTCGCTCAAGTGAAACGCTTGAAGTTGGCCACTCTGCTGTGGTGATATGCAACAATTTGCAGTCATTTTAATGTTTTCATTTTAGAATAATTGCAGTGCTTATGATATTATTATACTGCAGCTCTTCGAAAACAGTTAATGCTGTATTTTGGCATTTTTTATGTGATGGAAACAAATAGTTCAGACACCTCTTAATTCTGACTGCCATAATAAGAGCCAGTCACTCACTTTATGGTGCTGAAATACAGTATCCTGTCATAGCAGTATCAATACTTTTATCTACATCTTACTTAAATGGGACAGGTTCCACGGAAGTACTTCACTTCAGCTCTTGGCATATACTAGATTGTGGCGTTTTATTTAATGGGGCTTCACTTCTTGCCCAATTAGGCTCCAAGATGGTGTGTAAATGTAGCTTCTGCCCTGGGAGCAGTTTCCTCATAAATGCCAGAATGGCCATTATCAGAATCTCTTTGTGAGTGAAAACAGACAGCTATAATATAGACTCAGCCTTAATTGAAAGATTGTAAGAATGGCAGCGGCACCATCTTTGAATTTCCTCCTTAAATGTCAATATCTGAAGCACAAGACTATTTTCCCCCCTCTTCCTTTTTGGAGACAAAATGTCAAGCTCGGTTTCATTTTTTAAAGATGGCTGCATCATTGCTCATGGCTCCTGAATTGCCTAATATATTAACAGTATTGGATGACAGGATCAGTGTAACTAATTGGCTGTTCAAAGGAGTCAGATTGTGATCTTGTAGCTGTTGTTTTTCATTCATGTTCAATTACGGAGGCTCATTAGGACGACATGGTGATTAGTGATTACAGCACAAGACATGATTTGTGAGAGCTGATGTGCTCATGGGTTGTTGAGCATGTCCACTGGTCAGATATAAGGACAGGAAGCTTCATTCTTACTAACTGATGCCTTTGCACTCTTTTTAAGAAGTATTTTCACTGATATTTACAGTAGTAATGGATATTTGTTGTTTTTGTATTTGACCCTTTGAAACCTGGATAGACAGTAGTTTTTTTGTGCTTCATTCAGATGCCTTTCACAATTATTGAACTTTTGAATCTTAGCATGATTTCTTTGAAAACTTGGGATGAAAGGTATGAACAATTTGACAAGAAATGGCCCCAAAATGAGCAGAAACAAGTAAAAAGGTAGAAGAAATTACCAGAAAAGAAGAAAAAAAACAAACAAGAAAATGACATGAAAATAGCTCTAAAAATAAATTTTAGATAAAATACAAATAATTAGATATTGAAAATAATTAAAAATAAATTAGATATGTATATTTTTTCCTGTTTTTCTGTGACATAATTTTAAATATTTAAATATAAGAAATTTTAAAAAAGATGGCAATAAATGACCCAAAAATTTACTTTAAAAAAGATTGTATATTTATGTAGGGGGAAGTGTTAGAGTTAGATAATTGTGTAGTACTAAAAAACTAGATAAAATGTTCTGAAAGCTGTATTTATAATTGTTGTAATTACATAGAAAAAGTAGGTTTATTGTAACATTTTACTTTCTTCCTAATTTTTGTGCTATTTCTTGTTAAGTTGCTTATTTCCCTCTTCCCTTGTTTTTGAAAGAAATCATGCCAGTTTGCTCAGGTTTCGAAGGGTTGATTACTTAATTTCCTACCTACTCCTGCTGAGATTATCTCCACTGTCTAACTGCACAGCAGTGAATGTCTTTATAACTCACCCTACTCAGATTTTTTAACAATTTTGGAGATGGTTTCCATGTATGAGTGTCTTCACGTAGCCCGTACTGCGTCTGCTTTGCTTTATCTTGCTCTCAGTATGGTAGAAACCCAGCCTCAGTGGCCTCTCATTTCTCCTGGACTCTCTTGGCAGGCCTCTAAGCAGGGAGGAGGGAATCTGGATGGACAGCTCTGCTCCCTTCTGCTCCGCTCTCCAGTCGATAGCAGCCAGCAGGTGAGGCTCTGTCTCCGTCTGCAGCGTGGCAGACACTTATTAGTGGTAATGTACTCCCATCATCCATCTCCAGGTGGGCTTCCGCCATTGATCCCGACGCCAAGGCTTGTCACTGGCTGCTCCTTGCGCGGTGAAAGCGCTGGTCGCCTCCAGCACTGGCTGTAGATGACCCAGCTTAATGTTCTGTCAATAGATTCGATGCTGGACGGCTGGTGTTAAAGCTGTGAGGTGACTCACACAGCAGTGTGACATGTTTTCCTCACAGGGGTCTTTTCAATAAGGAAATTCAGCCTAGACAAACAAAATGAGGCACAGAGGTTTGCGAAAATTCAGTAATTATTACCCTATAATTGTGGTTATATTTGAATGACATCACTCAGTTGGAGAATTTACATCTATATTTTCTTTCAGTTAGTTAACATAGACTCTTGGTATTCAGTGATTTGGGATAAATCTGTCCGACTGTGTTAAGACAGAGAGTAGCCGTGTAGAAAGCACTGTTGTCTGTCTAATTCATTTGACAGTAGGTCGGCACAATAGGAGTGTCAGCTTGGTCCAGATCTTGGAATCCGCCCACTTCACTGAGTTGACTGATTCATCTGGCATAACAATATAAAGCAATGATTTCTTGGTTTAAATTAACAAAAAAAAAAGTTCACAAAAACACACACATCCAGATGACAAAAACTAGATGCTGGACAAGAGATAATACTAGATAAATATTTGGCTGTTCTAAATGGACATGTCCTTTCAATATTGCCTGCAAAGAGATTCAAAAATAGGACAAGCAGATCCTGTAGTGGGTGCTGGATCCAAGATATCCGAAATAAACCAAAAATAAACCAAACCAAATTCTATCTTTCAGACTAAGTCCTCTATCTTTTCTCAATATTGCCTATAATCGTAGTTTGTTTTCCTTCATTCAGCTCTACTCTTAAAACCCTCCAAAAACAGGTATGTTTGCATGGTGTCACAACCTGGCTCAACAGTGTGTGACAAAACAGGAGATGACACATAGTTTGCAAAGTTTAACAATATGCACCAGTGTGAAAATGAAATCGCAAATTCTTTTGTGATTGCTATGATGAAAGATAAAATAGTTGCTGCCTTGAAAACTTTCCAGAGCTGTAAAATGCTGGCCGGGAGTATTATAAACAACTGTGCAGTGTTTTAGCATCTGAAAAGACTGGACATGAATGAACTCCAACTTAAACATCATGCCCCAACCAGTGCAGCTTTCTTTGGCCTAAAGCAAAAGCCAGTTGAGGTTACCTTAGGTTCTTTCCTGTTTAGGTTTTTGGTGCATGTTCAAGTGGGAAGAGATCCCTGGGATAGATGCAGGACACACAGAATCGATAACATGTCACAGGTGGTCTGAGAAGGCCTCAAAACCCCCAAAGGAAGTCTTTTGCATGCTTCATGGCGACATTTTTTGGCATATTATCACACAATGAGCCCTAAGACACAGATATGCAAAAGTCCCCACCAGCTACAAAGGAGCAGGACACATAGACTTTGTGGTGGTTTAGCTTCTTTTTGTGTGGTCTTGCATCTGTTTGTAGTAGTTATGCATCTTTGTGTCTCATCAAGGTGATTTTGTGTCTTTGATGGACATTTTTTGTGACATTTTGGTTGTTTTGCTTTGCATCTTTTTGTGGTCATTTTGAGTCTCTTAATGGTCGGTTCGTGTTAATTTGAGTGACATTTTGCAGTTGAGAGTTAGGGGGCAATTGGCACTCTGGGCCCCTGGGCCTGTGCCCATTTGGCCTGTTCAGTAATCATTATGCATGCATTTTTTTCCTATTTGCTTGCAAATTAATTTTCTCAAGTTTTGCAGTGTATTGTCTTATTGTGTTTTTTACTGCAAATCAAGTTTCTACAAATGTAGTCAACCATACCTCTCAGTTCAGAGACAATGATGAGCAGTAATGGAACCGTACAGTTTTGTGTTTGTTACCACTAACACACTGAACTGTTTGTTTAATGTGAGTCTGCATGATTTATTTTCATCTCAGTTTGTATTCCAAAATTTTATTGGACCAGTTCATGGAAGCTTGACTAAATGTTTAATGTTTTTTGGGCACTTAATCGACCTGGTTCAGTGGTTTAACCAATGGAGAATTAAATTTAGGTCTCTCCCAAAAGACCTTATCAGATGCCAATGAAAACGAGGCCATCTGTTGGGAGTGAGTTAGTTAAGTGGCAATGCTGCAAACAGACAACCCTATGCAAATGGTCCCAGTTGTTTTATACAGTTACAGTATTGTGCTTTAGCCTGATCATCATTAAGAGTTTACTTCACAGCCATGTTAGTTTAGACCAGAAAGTAAAGTGAGTGAATTTAATTTTGTGTGTATCATTTCCTCAAGTGAGCAATGTCTGTAATTCAGTTGCTCCTCAACATGTGGATGTTACTGCAAAAGTCAATGTTGTAGCTTTGTAGACCAAATATGGAAAACTATGGCTTTATGAAATAATTATTTGACTTTTAGACTCAAAGTACAATCTTTCTACTGCGTATAACTTATTATATAGTACTAGCAGTTTGAAGTAGTAAGCTGAATTGCAATTCCATATGAAATAGTAATTGTGTATTGGTGCTGGAAATCCTTGAAAACACTTGAATTTTATTTTGGTCTTGTCAAGGTTTGAAAAGTTCTTTGATTATTTCATAAAAGGTTTGAAACTTCTTGAAATTATTAAAAAATATAAAATTAATAATCTATCTCGCTAAATATTTTGCCTTTTATTTAAAGAAATAGAATATGTTGAATTGTGGTAGATTCTCCATGTTTACCTAACAAAGTGGCCACTGACTGTATGAACTGCATCAGAGATGTTGTAATCCGCGAAAAGTATCACAGTGTGATTCACAAATGGTTAAATAGTCTTTAATTTGAATTTGTGAGGTCTTAATTGCATCAAACATCTTTATCTCTTTTTATTTATACATCTTGTGATTTTTTTTTGTCAAAATAAGTGAAGTTAAAACTAAAACTGTCTTTTTACTTTAATGCATACTTGCACCCTTCCTGATGGCAAAATGTAGATTAAACTAACTCACTCTAATTATCAGATACGTTTATAAAACCTACCTCTGCACAGGACCACGTATACATATGTTACTAACCTTGATACTTCTCTGCAATGCTTGAATAAGAAAAAGATTTATATATTTTTTTTAAAAAGTAAGCATTATTTGTGGTCTTCAGAAGCATTAAATTTAGTGTCTAATATCTGTAGACAACCTGTTTGTATATTCATATGTGATTTCTGTTTAGGGTGCTGGGAAAACTTGGAATTGCACCCTGAAAATACTGGAAAAGGGCTTGAATTGGACTTCGGAAGAAGTGTAAGAACCCTGTAATTCTGATCAAGTGTAGAGTTTATACTGCAGGCACACTGAAACAGTGAGAAAATGAAGTAGACTTTAAGAAAAGTTAGCATCTGCTCTAATTTAGAGCATAGCAACATGTAAGAGTGATTGTAATGATTGTGGCAATACTGAATATATGCGTAATTACTATAAATACTGTAACACCCGAACAACAAGACAACATTAATTTTTTTTACTGCCTCTATTATCAGTGGGCATTATATCACACTGTTCCACTAAACCACTTTGGGAAAAATGTATTGAGAAAATCAGGGAGAAAGGTCTTGAATTTTAAGAGTAAACACAAACATTATTAAGTAGTTTGAAGTTCATTTTATTTCTGGAATTGACAGTTTTATAACATCTTAAACTGGTAATGTTGTCCAACAACAAAATATTGTTATAGCCTAAAAAAATAAATATGCCTTTTGTTCTCTTTTTCACAACGATAAACATAGATTTTCACTGAACATTCATTGAATACTGAATGACTTAAAACACTGTATTGTCCCTGTTAATGGCGCACATTAATTACCATCCACAAAAATGTCATCACGGATGATTGATCAGGGCCACATTAATACTATGTCATGTTATAATAAATACAACAGCCAGATTTACTCACAGGGATTATTACTTACATGAATGAGACAAAGAGAAAACCCCACTAAATAACACATGTCAAATATTACATTCTTTTACATGTATCACTCAGATTAGTGGAAACAGATCAAATTAACATCAGAGTTAAAACATCAAACATTTATAGAATATTACATCTGTCAGGAAAACAGGTTGCATCACTTTATTTTAAGGCATTTTTGTTACTTATGTGTACCCTTTACCACTGTTCAAATATATCATTATATGAGCTTTTCACCTGAACATATAAAAATACAATTAGTATGTAAGATTAAACATGCAACACGTCTTTTCTTGATCATATTCTTGACTTTGAATAATCTACCATGGTTCACATTCACTTTAGCTGATGATTGGTTGATAAACAACAAACAAGTGTCAACAGGACAACAAATATCCTCACGTTTTACTGCTAAAGATTCGATTTACTGTAACATGAACCACCACAGATTGAAACACACTACACCAATCCAAGTCACAGGAAACAGCCTGATGTCAGTCCCAAGGCGTCAAAATATGCCGCTTGGACAGTGTGACAGTGGGGGGCAGTTTTTTGCATCTATGTGAGACATACTGGGTATCCACCAACTCCAGTATAAACCCATCTGCGTCCTTATTACACTCTCAGACCAAAGGGCGTAGTTTAAAGAGCATGAAAATCCACCCTTGGAGAATTACAGCAACATGAGAAAATGTTAAAAAACAAAGCAGGCCAACAAAAAAGATAGTTAAAAGTCTATGGAATAAGAATGACAACAATTATAAAATTATAAAATAGAATAGAAATAAGCAGCAGGGACAGAATAAATCAACAACTAATGATTGAGACTTAAAATTAAGACTGTAATGAAAATCCAAATTAAAATGAGTTCTTACATCAGATACAGATACAGGTAGCGACACGTTGTCACCTTTCCTTCCTTACCATAAACGACCAACCTCTTCTTAATGCTGTGTTGGTGCCACTAAAATCTGGGTAATTATACATCGACAGACACAATTCTCCTTTTTTTATTTGACCATAATGTTGTTTTTTTTTTGCCCAAACTGACACCAACTTTGTTTGTATTAAGATACAATGCAAAAGGCTGCCCCCCATTTTAGTAACACCAGGGCTTCAGCCCAAGTGGCAAAACACGACAAATAGGGTGGAGATCACGTTGGATGTTTTGACCTAAACAGCATACACAATGTTTCTTTATCAAAAATAGCAACCATCTATAATTTAACATTATATAAAGTCCATGCATCTAATGAGTTAACTTGGTTAATTGCACATAAACCCTCACTGCATTTGCTATTGTGTTATTGCACTACAGTATAACAATACATCCCTCGTTCTACCTCTAGAAAGCACTTATATACACATGAACACAGTGGTTTGCCTCCATCACCACTGGACTGTATTTTACCGATAAAGTAGCACTATTCATTACAATCCATTAAGTATTGCTATAATATGGAACACGTACAGTACAACGACGACTTTAAATGTGCCACTGAAACCACATGTTTTCCCTCTGCACACATTATTCAGAATATGTCTTCTATGTTTAGTTATTCTTTCATATCTTTAAATAAATATCTTAAAGTGCTTCATCACACATATTTCACATATACACAGCCTCTTTGGCAACCTAATGGTGTCAACAGGATAAGAAAACATACACATACACATAACTTCAGTACTTGAAAATGGATTCAGTATAGCAAATAACAGAGTTGGGTTGCTGTAAAGATTTTCAAACCGGTTTGATATTAAGAACCGGACCAGTGTACTACATTTTACCATTAGGTGACTCAGCCACTGCTCCTGAGTGGAACATAATAACACCATGTCCGGACGGCAAATGAGTGTTAGACTATCATGTTGCATGAGGTTATACTGGAACTTTCTGCCCATTAAATATGCGCTTTGGTTGTCATATAAGCAAAGCACATCAGCTGTGCACTCAAGATCAGACTTCAGACAGAACGACTTAAAAGATGGGTGAATACTTGCTATTTTCCTTTGTTTGTACTCTTTAAACAAAAACACATGTTTTATATTGTGATACTGGAAATGACAAACAAGACAGTCAACTGAGAGTAGGTTATTAGCAATAATCATTTAACAAAAACTTTCAGCTCCCTGGCGACCTCCCATTAGCCATCTGTCACCTTATTTATTTTTTTGGAGTAAAATTAAGAGGTATTGTACAGATAATTCCTAATTTCAACCGATTTCAGCCGATCCTTTCAAAGTGAGCAACAGGAAAATAGAAACAGGCTGTCCAGCTCAAAACAGCAGTGGTGTGTTGCAGGCGGCCAGTTAGAAGGGTGGGTGTGTGGGTAACAATATTTCAATACTTTGCATGACAATATTGTATCGGAGCCAATACATTGTCAATATTGTAAATACAGATTTAACTTTTCCTAACATAATTCAATTGCTTTTTAGTCTAAAAGATAAAATTTTGCTGCTGCTGAAAAAGGAGAGATGAACAGAATGATAAACCAAATATTGACAAAGTTTCTTTGAGGAGATAATTTGCAGCTGAAAAAAAGGTAATAAATTGCTATGTATTGCAATATTTGCTATTACATATCGGAAATTGTTTAAAATTGTAATGATATTGTTTTATAACTCTAGTATCAGGACATATTGGCACACCTTTAGTTCTTGACAGACAAACTCTGCTATGTCTCATTTTGTCACCCAGTTGATCATGTTCTTATATTGCTTATTACTGGTGTAATACTAGTGTGATTTAGCGCTGTCACACCATCGGCACAGGTTGCTGTTGTTGGATACTTTTGAATTTGCCAGAACGTGTCATAATGACATATGCCAGTTCAGCTGGGTGGCGTAACATCAAACCAGTTTAAGCTGGTACACTGGCAAAATCAACCCAACTCTAATATATAATTTAACTGATCCAGTTAAATTTCAGTTTAACCGCACACACAACGAACAGGATCACATTACAGGATGTCATGATTGTTATAAGCCACTTAAATATTGTTTTTTTTACAGAATTCTTTCATATATATTACATTTCTACTGTGTAAGATATACGTTGGGATCACTCAGTCGATTCGCTCTGATAGAGGAGTCTCCCCTCTCATCAGTACTACCGAGTGGACATGGCTTCAGTTTCCTAAAGGCAGCAGACCAGTTAATTTCAGTCTGCTGAGTCAAACGGGGTCAGTTTTGGACCCAGAAATCAATACGATGTCTACACACATCCAAAAAAAAAAAACCTTTCCAGTTTTCATTTCATAATATTTACATACTACTGTATATATGAACTTTAAGGCTTTGCATTTAGTTGTTAAAGGAACACTATTGCACAGACGACAAAGACACACAAAGGCATCTAGACTACTGAGTCTAAAGCTGAAGTCTAAGAGTGCTGAGTCGAGCGGCCTGAGTGGGCGTGCTCTCTCAGTATGGCTTACTTCCCTGATTTATGAGCCTGGCCGGCTCCCTGGCTGCTACCAGCCAGTTTGGAAGCCGCGGCGCTGCTTTTATTGCACAGATCCCTGATTTCCAGCAGGCCCTCGTTCAGGGCTTTGACAAAAACGGCCGAGCTTGTCTCTGTGTTCTCCCAGAAACTAGACACACAGAAGAGGATGTGATCTGACTGCGGATTGTAACAGGCGCCGTAACCGTTGGGCACCACGGGGCCGTAGCAGCAGAACATTTCTATGGTGGTAGGGACCTGGGTACAAGAGGACACAGTATGCATTAGACCAGTTTAGCTTGCCAAGAGAACAATCTTTCTAGTATTTGAGATTTTTTATATTACTTAATCTCCTGATTCTTTTTGGATTAATAATTTAGTGAAGAAACTGCCAGAAAATAGATTAAAAGATGGTCATCACAAGCTCTCAGAGCCCAATGTGACAGATTATTTTGTTCCCAACTTCCCAAAACACAAATTTACTGAGTTGGAATTGAAGTATACATGATATTGGACTTTTTTTAAAAAATATTGGCAAAAAATTTTTTTTGCCAGTATCCGATATACTGATATATCACAATTTATTTGTCTGTTGCAGTAACAGGTGTTTTCTTGTCAGTGTACTTCTGCCCACAAATCAGGATTCATTTATTCACAGCAGCAAAACATCATCACACCAGCATTTCCTTAACAGTCTTTCATCTGCATTCTCTGTCTTTGTCGAAAAGTGATCATTTCAATTGGGGAAATGTTATTTGTTAAAATAGACTTGAGTCATACTTTACCTGACTAGTTGAAAGGATGAACTGGCTACTGGCCAAATACGTCTCATCACAGAAGATGTCTGGCTTCTCCATGTTGAGCTCCTTTGAGATCCTCAGGAGCCCGAGGAGGTGATTGTCTATTGCCATTCCTGTAATAGCCTGGAAAATATTTTTTTTTTTATTAGTCCTTAAGTTTTTTTCAATTAGGACAAAATTTGTACAACAATTTGGAAACAGCCCAGTCTCCAGAGTAATATCCTGGCATTGTACATTTCTGCAAACCAAGGATATGTTAAATTTGTTTGTTTCTTACATATTATATCAGGATTTTTAAAGTGACACGTCTATGTGCTGTGTTTGTCATCAGGAGGAGGCGGGGATGATGGATGGTGTGACACTGGGATGAAACGGCTGACAAGCAGCAGACAGCAGCAGATCACTGTTTGACACCAACAAAAGCAGGTATGTTTTAACTAGAGTTTGGTACATTTTCAGCCATGTTATAGCGACAAAGGCAGGTATTTGTTTACAAGACTCATCAACCATGTTGGTAGCCTGGCTGTGTCCACAGGTTCAAAAATAAGGCTAGCAGCATCTGTTGCGCTCACTAATGAAATCAAATCTTTTTCTGTTTAATCTGCAAAAAAGCAAGTAAGTGCATTTCCCAAATTGTCCAACTATTCCTTTAAGTCTCCGGGGAGTGAATGTTTGATAATCAAAATATATTTTAAGATGAAAATGTTTAGTTTGCACATTGAAAAGCTGTCATTTTAATATATTGTTCAAAAACTGCTTTAAAATACTTACTGCAATTGTATAATTTGTCTGGGCATTAATTGCCTCCCTCAGGCGTCTAAGTTTTTCTGAATCCTGTTAGAGAAGAGAAAAATGATTTAGAGATAAAGAAAAAACGGGCATTTTTCACATTGTACACAAAGAGAGCAGTGCAGCCAGTACATTTATCTTTCATAGACCCATTGAGTCCGCAGGGAGATCATCTGTTTCGATGGGGACACTGGTTTGGCGTGCCGAGGTGGCTGATCGCACCTGTTTCATTTAAGCAGCTGTGATGAACAGTAATGTGGGAGTTACTCAGTAATTTGGGTCAAAGTGAGAAAAATGACTCACGGTGAAAGTGGCTCTCTCATCTGTCATGGACATCACAAAGGCCAGGGCCTCAGAGGTGGCAGAGCGAATGTTATCAACCCGACCTTCTTGGAAACGCCGAATGGACGCGCTCTCATAAGTGGACACAAGCCTTTTGCTGCATCTGAGAATAAGATGAAACCCAACCACGGCAATGTAAGCATATTTGAAAGGGCATATTACAGAGATACCTTGGATCTGTCGAACTGGAGTTATATGAGGTACTTATCCAAAATCTGTGTATTACCTACAGTAGATGTCAGTTTGGAGAAGCAGGAAGAAGCACCACAGAAGCTATGGGGTCAGCAGCAAAAGTAGTTAAACCACATAAAAATATCAATATCAGTTTAAGTGTACACTATGTTTAGAATATTCTTATAGTGATTTCAGAAGGGGAACTGAAGCCTGTTATACCACACCCTTAAAAACCAGACTTTATTGAAAAAAACAACTAATGTATGGGGAGCTAAACACATTAAAAGGGCTGTCGGTGGTAGGGTAAAGTGATGAAAACACTCTCAATATAGTGAATGCATAATCTGTTAAAGATTTTTGTAGGTGGCATAAATATGTTTTATTGCTGCTCCCATCCATGGCAGAGCTTTACTGAGCATCTGTGGCCGTACTCTTGCCTGCTTCTCCAATTTATGTTATACTCTGACGATGGAAAAGTACCTCCAGCTTGTACTCACTCCGAACTCGCAAAATATTGCAGCTTTGACAATGCTTTTGGCATAAGAGCACAACACCAAAAGCCACCCTTTGCGCCCGCCATTGTGGTGTTATTATATGCTGTTCAGACAGAGCATGTTGCATGCAACATGCATGAAACACGGCAGAACGGCATCAAGTTGAAATGCTGCACGTAATGACGCATTATAAGGAGCACAAGTGTGCCTTGGGGGGAACACGTCTGAACGTCATGTCTTTTTTTCTACACCCTACTATGTGCCTCCTTCTCCTAATCCTAACCGTCTGTGCCAGGATGTGTGTTTGTTAATGTCCTGGCGTTGGTTGCCATGTGTTGTTGTTGCCTAACCATAATCGTGTGCTGCCTCATCCCGCCGTGTGCTTTTGTTGACATCATGGTGGTGGCATCTGGGAACATGTTGACCTGACACGGAGGGTTACCTAAATCATAATATGTAGACGTCAAATTACACTGCAAAGCAGCAATATGTGACGACTTGGGATAAGAGCGTGTTGGTACCTCATACAACCCCGCTTCAAAAAAATACAAACGATCCCTTCATTTGGCTAAAAGTTCTTTAGTATAATTTAAAGATAGAGGTCTTGACTATACTTTACTTGTAAAATGCAAGCTGCAAGGCAACTTGTATGAACGCATCAGGACTCATCTTCTGCTTTTTGATGAATTCTTTCCCATAAGCGTTGAACTTGAAAACATCCATGTCGAGATTATTCACCAGCCTGAAGGAGAGAGCACAGAAGACATGACGTCTACTGAAAGAATAATAAGTAGCTATGGTGACGTGTTGATTTGTTTGTGTTGGTCTTGCCTCTGGAGTCTGTCTCCAGAGGCTGCTAAGAGTCCCTGGATGTGTGGGTTACATTTCCAGAGCAGCCTTCGTGGAGGGGGGAGCTCTCTGATGCTGGACGCCCTCGCCATTTTGGAAGGACTCCCTGTTCTGTTTGGGACAAGAACAACACTTACGTCTCCTCCACTGTTCAATTCAACATGATTCATTCGGACAGCATTCAGCATTCATTCGGACAACGCTGTTCAGTGTTTGGTTGTATGTTGCTGCGATGGGCTGACTCACATGTATTTCATCAAGTATTCGGAGCACTGCACCATAACTATTCCCTCAAATGGCGAATGCTCGCACACAACTCCGCATGTCCCGTCCATTCCTACAACGAACTGAGAGGAAGTGGATTAGCAAACAGCCCGAACTCTACTCTCATGGAGGGCTGAAGTGTTGTGGACGTACCTGCATCGACTTGTCATACCAGCGGTTTGCCCCGTTCTTCTCATGACCGCCACCGTGCAGCATCATCAGGGCCCTGTTGGTGTCTCTGGGCTCGAGGCCACTGGGCTCATCCAGACACACCACACACACACAGCTCTCGATCAGAGCCAGAGAGTCCCTGTTGGTTTGATCTGGATGGAGGAGGAACAGAGATGATCTTGGTTTATTAGTCTGAATTGTTTCGTTTAAAACTTCTAATAGAAATTAGAGAAACATTTGCAGCTGAGACCTTTTTTTAGTGCCTCTCTGGCTTGTGCCCATTCTGTTCTTCCATCTGATGTCAGGATACCGAAAGGAGGAAGTCTCTCTTCTGCATTTTGTGCCATTTTCATGATTTTCTCCAGTTGTGAAAAGATCTCCGTCTCGTTGAGCTGCTTGCTGTTTGCGACTACATCCAACACGAAAAACTAGTGAGAAAAATAGATTACAGACAGGGTTCCTATGGTCATGGAAAACCAAAAGTCATGGTATTTCACAATCACATTTTCCAGGCCTGGAAAACTCATGGAACTAGCAAAAATCATTGAAATTTTTGGAAAAATCGTGGAAATGTGTTGTGTGTGGTAAAGTAGATTACATCAGTGTAACATAATGGTGAATTTATTTTCTGTAGCTGACTAGTCTCTCCCTTCTGCCCACTAGGCATGTGCAATACTTTTTTAAGAACTTTCGGCTCCAGGGAGGGGCATACAACTTAAATTGACTGTATTTTGGATTTATTTTAAGGCTGATCTTTAAAGAAAACATGCCCACATGTTTCGAAGGCATTTTAAAAAAAGAAATTATGGAATTTTTATCTCTTCTTTCTTCTTTTTGTTGGTAACTTTTATAGAAAACTTAAAAGAAATTGTAGGGATTTTTCGTTTTGTTTTTAAAAAAAACAGCTTTCAATGGTTTATTTCTTTTAAAAAGTCATGAAAAAGTTTTGCAATTTTGTCCATGGCAATGTGTGGGAACCCTGTACAGAAATCATGTGTTTCTTAACTATTCCACGATGTGCTGCATCGCCTGATGCATCTTAAATACCTGCGTTCAGATGTGTCTTTGCCTGCTTATATAATCCTTTTATCTGAGCCTACTGTAAAGGTGATACAGAATTTGAACAGCTGAAATAAAAAGATCATTCGTAGTTGTAGTAAGGACCGAAAATTGCTATAAAATATGGCTGCTTCACTGCAGTCAGTTAAGCAAGCATCTCTAGAAAACTCTGGCAGATACAATCATAGGTAATTGAATTAGCGGCTTGTATCACCATAGGGACAGTCTCTTATGTGCCATAGATTGATAGTTTCCAGAACCATTTCCAGGTGAGATCTCCTATTGTGTCTTTTTTCATGCTAATTTAAAAGCACAATCTGTGAGCTTGATGTAATCAAAATTGTAGTCTTGGACCTAAGACCTGCAGACATTGCTGATGAGCACTCTATGCATTAATGGGATTATCTATAGAGAATCACCAATCAGGATTTAAAGATGACTTGGGGAAATTGCACAAACCAGCTGTCATGCATTGTGGATATGGGCTGTTTAGTCAGTCTCACACAAAACGCAATTTGACCACCTCTAAAAACCTGTCGTAAAAACTTCAGTTTTTAATTAATATCAGTTGAGAACCACCAAAAATGCTAAAATGTATGTGAGTGTAGGTGAATGCTTGCCTGCTTTGCCTTATTTGAAAAAAAAAAAGCCTTTTATTTAGGACCAATATGTTTCAACAGTGCGGAGGATTTGGGGTTTTTCAGCTGGAGGCAGAGTGGTCCTTTACTTTGAAATCTGCTGAAGGAGTGCTTTATCTGCACTAGAGGCCAGTATTGCTGCATGCAGAGATGAATCCATCACATATCTGGTGGTTAAAAAAAAGGCATTCATTTAAAAAAGACTCCGATATTACGTCCTGACCACTCTCACCTTTCAGCATCTGTTGATAAACATAGTGTTAAAATATTCTTACACTGATTTATATTTTCTCTCACATGAACAGGACACTGTCTGTGATTAGAAGTGTGATGGAGTGTGAAAAGTCTCCTCAGGGGCCCACATGCTGACCTGGTTCTTGCACGCCACGATGATGTGCTCCGGCGCTGAGGAGGCTGCATTCATCTGGACCTTCAGCGTGTCTGTCTTTAGCCCCGGGTAGCGGTAGGAGTTGAAGAGGCGGTAGTGTTGCTCCATGCACAGAGGGGTCCCAGCTAACTGCCCCCGAGCAAAATCCACTGGCAGGGCCCTCCTGAGAGACATTATCACACACATCGAATTACCTCCAGACTCTCACTTTATCACTTATTGTTACACACTTAATTCTGTTTTCAAGGTAACTTAGATTAAGTGTACGGCATGCAGGTGGATGCTGAGAGAGCAGAGTGACAGGTAATCCATTACAAGTTCAACTTACGCATCAATGAGAGCCTTATAGTCCAGCACTCCTCTGGTGAGACGAGCAGCAAATCTTAAGATTAAAAAAAAAAAAACCTGAACACACAGCGAACTGTCCAGTGGCAGATTGCTCACTACTAGTACTGTACTCCAGTATGAATTCGAAGTACTTGTACTTTACATATTTTCTTTTCACGCTACTTCATGCATCCACTCTCTTATATTTCAGAGGGAAATGTACTTTTTACTTCACTATATTTATCTGAAAGCTTTAGTTACTTTCCAAAATAAGATTTTTTTCTTAATCATAAGAAGGTTTATAAAATATGAGTTTTTGTTTTTGATTAAATTACCCAAAAGTTTATAGAAGTACAGCAGCAATGGTTAGCTGATTAATCAGTCTGTTGATTCACAAAGCATTAAAAACCCATTATTTCGATAAATATTTTTTTGTTTCTTTTATGTCTTTCTATTTTTTTATTTAAATTTTTTTAAAATGATTTTGAGTTTTTTGGATTTTTTTTAATTGAATTTGGGGGCTTTTAAAGAATTTTTTGTTTATTTGATCAGCATTTTTATTTTTTTAAAGATTTTTCTGAATTGGGTACTTTTACTGGTATACTATAAGTACATTTCCTGATTATCCTTGCTTACCTTTACTTAAGTCGCAGGAATTTTACATGTAAATGAGTATTTTTACAGTGTAGTATTAGTATTTTTTTTAAGTACAGGATCTGAATATTTCTTCCACCACTGTAATTAGATGTACTCTCATCTCTCTGAGGACCAACAGCAATCACATTATGGTAAATTACAAGGATACAGTGGGTGAGCTGTGTGCGTTTATCTGTGTGTGTGTGTGTGTGAGAGAGTGTGTGTGAGAGAGAGGGAGCCTGTGTGTGTGAGTGGGCGCTGTGGGCAAATAGGGAAAACACAGAGCCCTGTCAGGTCCTATGTTGTATGTCGTTTGTCTTGGTGTTATTACGTTCAAAGCCAGATCAATACAAAGGAGGCGGCCGCAGCGCACCACAGCCCTAAACGAGGCCTGACTAGCAGTCTCTGTGGAGAGCTTGGCCCTGTCACTCCCAATCTAATAAGTGTCTGTGTCAGTAGATTACCAGCTCAGGGTGCTCTGGAAACATTCAGTTAGTGCGGCACGAGCTGACAAAAGCTAACGTTGAGTTACAGGGCTGGGCGAACTGGTGTAATGTCTGCTCGACCACGGCTCATTTAATAATGCGCAGAGATTTGGCCAAGAGATGATGCCAGTGATTTTCTCCATTGTCTGTATTTCAGATCTTAATCTGAGCTTGTGCCTGCTGAGGGGAACATAAACCCTGTCAGTGGCTGCAGAACTGAGTGATATAGTGGGCACTTTGTTTTGGTCGTGACAGCATTGTGGTGTGGTTGGAAAATTGTGGTGGTTCTGATTCGAAAGCGTGTTTCACCTCCTAAAAGACAATTTGTACATAAATTAGTCACCTTTTGTCATATTAGTTTTTGGAAGAAACCTTTTTTTTCTCACATTCCCCCCACAGTGAACAAAGTATCCAAAAGCAAAGAAAATTATTGATGAATTGAAGTATCAGGGCTCCACATTTCACAACAGCAAAACTACATCAAGTTCTTTTTAGATTTTGACCCTCAGATACTCGAAAGTAATTTGCAACCAACAATGCGATCTTTCGCATTTAGAGAGTTAATATGTTATGAAGTATTGTGGTTGCATTTTTTGGTGGAAGTTGGTGCATTTATGTACTTCTATTTAAGTCTGAGATTTCTTATATTTCTCAAAATGACATTAAAGTTTCTAGAGTATCTGCCATACCCATTAATCTTATTACAGTTACAGATTAACAGCAATATTAAAGAAAGAGGGTTTCTAACAAAGCTGAAGAAATTAATTGATTGACAGAAAATTAATATGCAGCAAAGTTCATGCTTCCTCTCTCATGCTCATTTGTGAAGATTTTCTCGTTTTAGGTGAAAATAACCTCAACACCTTTTGGTTTTGGACTTCTGGTCAGACAAAAGATATCAACTTGAAGACATCACCCTGGATTTCTGGAAACTGGTGAGAATTTTTTTTACTATTTACTGTTTTGTTTTTATGTGACAAATTTATTAATCAGGAAAATATTGTGTGATTAACTGATAATGAAAGTTATAATCATTGCCTTATGTTTGACTGGTTGCTGTCACAAAATCAAATGTATTTATTTTTTCATGTTTTTCATAAAAACATGCATACTACTTGTATATTCTCACATTGTGTTAAAATGAATTAGAGTCATTTTCTTTTTAAGTTCTCTTCTCATTGACCTATACAGTTAGCAGCGGTAGTTTTCCGCAGAAACTACTGCTGCAACAGATTCTCTGGTGCATGACAGCTATTAAAAAAGGGTGGACAAAGTTAAAAGGGACAGTTCCCTCCAAAATCATAGGTCATGATACCTGGAAAGAGACATTGCTGTTGAGTTTCTCAGATGTTTTTCTTTCTTTGAGTACCAAAAGCTGAGTGAAATCTAGTTGCATTATGTTCATGGGAATGCAGACATCTCTGCAGCCAATATCTCCAACAGTTGGCAAATAAAACAATCTAATTTGTTAACAGCACTGCGGGTGCAAGGTAACACGTGTATTTTTGATTTGGGGGCACACTGTCCCTTAAAACACTCAAAGGTTTAACTACACCAGAACCAAAAGTCTGTCACATACCTGAGAGCATCTTTTTGATCTCTGAACGTCTGCTTAGGAAACACCATGACAGGACTGGAGTTGACTGGGAGGGCCAGCCTGTTGTTCAGGTACATGTCTTCCAGCCAGTAGTCATAGACCTAAATAAAAACACAGGGCTGCTTTTTGAAAAATGTTTTGTACTCAAGTTATTACTTTTGGAGTTGAAAGCTGTGGGCAGTGGAGTAAAAAACCATTACAGTGTATCACTGCCAGATGAAAAGGAGAGTGGGAGTGGGAGTGTGACAGATTTCTCTGAGCTGGATGAGTTGTGGAGCTGACAGATCACCCGGGCGCTGGTGGAGAGATTGAAGCAACAAAGGCTCCAATAAATCTTCATGGCCAGGTGTTTTACTTTGGTCAATTCTTTTATGACAACTGGTCTCGCTCCTAACTCATCAAAAACTGGCACTTGGTCTGTGGCCCTCGGCGCCAGTTACTGAGGCACAGAGGCACCCTTTAGCAGCGGGACGCATCGGGCATCTGCATTTTGTCACTCTCCGAGCAGTTGCAATGATATAAAAAGTGAGACGGTCTACATTGGGCAGGTGGCAGAGGAGAGTGGGTCAAACAAACTCTGGACTTTCACCAAGGAGCCAGCTCTTTGTGTCCCACTCTATGCACGCATGTCATGTGACGTTGCAATACTTAATAGATCATTTTGTTTTAAGTTAAACCGTGATGTTTTTTCTGAACCTAACCAGGTGCTTTTGTTGCTGAAACTTAAAATCAAGTTTTTTCTCATGTTGACAGTTTATTTTGAAAATTAATTACATGCATTCACAAGGGGAAACCCCTTTCCTGTGAATTATTATTTTTAGAAAATATCTGAGGTCAACATTATTACTTACAACTGAATAAAAATGTGATTCGTAAAAGAAACACATCAAATCGGATGCTTGTTATACTGTAATGTAAATATCACATTCAATAAATTGGATTTAAAGGGAATATAAGGGGTGATACAAAAGTGTATAAACTGAAGAAAAATCATTAGAGAAAGGTTTTAGAGAGATTGTATTGATTTTTCAAGTAAACATTTGATGAACTAGAAAGGAGAAACACATTTAACTACTCATTAAGACTAATAACAACAAATGAATCTTAATTGAAAGAGGATGACTGAGTTTTCTCTCTATTTCCAGTTCATGCACCTATGGCACAGAGCATAATTGTTTTTTTTTTTTATCTTACAGATGTGAGAGTTTACCCAGTTGATGGTCTTGTCCCTCCTCTCTAAAAGCTTCTTCTGAAGAACCTCCCCGACGCCTCCAGGAGCCCCGAACTTCTCCACGATGGCCTTTGTTTTCTTGAACTGCTCCTCCATCACCAGATGTTGGACACACTTCAAGTAAGTGTCGAGGGTTTGTTTCAGTGGCGGCACAGGGACCTTTGGCAACACCTGATGCCACAAAAACAACAGATTTATATAAATACTCAACAGTTAATGAAAGGACAGCAGCTGTTGAGCATTTTTTATGTTTTCCACTGATTCACTGAGGGTTCATTAGTTTAAGGGCTAATTCCTTCACATCTTTTCTTGATGCTTTTATTATTAGAACCTGAGTTAATAATTTATCTTAAATGCTTTGAGGCGTATTCCAGAATAAATTCTACGGCCTTCTGGGACTCTCGTTTTGATAATGATGGAAAATGCTAATTGATTATATTTTCTGTCTGATGTTTGATCATTTGCATAATGTAGAAATAATAATATTAATGTTGACCGGTGCATTGGAATTGCAAAATAAGTTGTAACTGTAGATCCCTGAAAGTAAGGATTCTGTTGTTTTTGTTGTTTTTTTTTTTGTTTTGTTTTTTTAATTTCTAGTTAGTCATGTAAAATGTTACCCCAGGAAAACAAACAAAAATCAAAAGCAGAGTCAATCAAATCCTACTACACATATAGCAAACTCCATTATAACATAATCCACCGCTGGCTCAATGTGCATTTAATGACTACACAAAATAAGACATTTACAGAGTAATGTCCAGGAGACCTAGCTACCATAGATTTGTTCTTCTCAATCTCAAAATAAAAAACGTCAGAACAAAGATGGACTTGTATTGAGCTTTGGTCATGTATTGAATGCAACCTGGCATGAAAACACCAACAGATTAGTATTGTAAATCTTACATTGTCTGACCCAAGAGAGTTCAAGACAAGCTAAATGGAAAGGGAGGTAACACTAAATACTTGCAACTTAAGCCCGTTGTTTTATTCTGAAATATTTGCATTTTAATACTCTGTACATATTTACTGTATGTTTTGGTTGTATTTTCATAAATAGACTACTATAACCTTGCTAAAATAGCAAAGTTTAAGGTGGCCTAAGACGTCTGCACAGTTACTGTATATAAAATGTTACTCAGGAAAAACAAACATAAAGCAATTTGAGAGCCAATCAAATAACAGTAAACAGGATGTAAACTATTATAACACAATCCAATGTACATTAAATTATTAAAAAAATATGAAGGCAATATGTCAATGAAATAAGGTTTTGCACCACTGAAATATAAGGCCTGCTTTGATTTTCGCCCCTAGTGGGTCAGTTAGCGTAAGTGACGCTGCCGCTGTCCGTGGTGCCGAAATTTAGCGCCATTATATGACCAACTTTAGTACCACGGACTGCGACAGCGCTGACCATTAAAGGACGGCAAAAAGTGACTTCGAGTGCTTATAAAAACAAAAACACGTTGTAATGTTCCCATACTTGGCTGTCTCGGTCTCTGGCCGTCTCTTTCTCCAAGATTGGCATATTTGCGTTCCAGTCCAGTCAAGAGGAAATAATGTGGAAAGCTTCTAGAGACGATCTGAGGTCAGTCTTCGCCGCACGAAGCATGTTAAAACATTTGAGAAAGAGAGCAGACAAAGTAAATAAAATTAGGGCCTGCTGAGCAATGGGGCTGCGCTGTGCTGCCTGTCTGAAAATGAAGCAGCAGGCTTCCGACCTTCATAATTTTGCAGCCTGATGTAAGAGTGAAGGTGGGGTGTGTTTTGAAAGTGGGATGTGTTTGTATTATGGTGTAAGTACAGGTTAAAAAACAGCTAGTTGGCGCTGTTCACATGCAGTCAGTTGTTGAAGTTGAGGGAAGAGAGAAGGAGGGAAGGAAGTAAGGATGAGAAGGGAGAGATAATTTCTGAGGTGTGGTTTGATCTGTCTTAATTACTAACAGTTACGAGAAATAACCTATCTGAACTGGTTTCGTCCCTCAAAAACCCCGCCTAAACTGGTGCAGTTTGTGTGCAATTTTGTTTCTGACAACAACGTGGACTGTAAAGTAGATTAAATGAGTTTTTCGCTGTGCGTAAAAGGCGCTCATACAAGTTTTTTATTATTTAACAGAAGAGAAAAGTTTCCTTACCTGCTCGGTGCGCCACTCAAGAGGTCAGAGAAGTGTGTGCCAGTTCACATCGCCCCCCACGTTCACGCTGTGAAATCCCATATTAGTGGAAAAGCTCCGCTCAGGCGCTGGACTTGTCCCCCGTCCCCTCCTCGCCTCGCCATGCGGCTGTGGCTCCACATTAAAGCGCGCCTTGGAAAATATGCTGAAGGTGTTTGCGTCCACCTACCCCCTTGAGGCAAGAAACTCCTCCCATCGAAATCTATTCGCGGAACATATTATCTGACAGCTTGCTCACCCCCACCCTACCCACATCCGATAATAAATTTAATAAAGAAAAAAAGGACGCAGTTTTTCGTTTGTCATTCATAGGTTTTGTGATGGTCAGGCGGGTTGACAGAGAAGACCTTGCGATGTTTTTACGGCTCAGATTTAAGTCTTTAGCTTCACGCAGTTTGTCAGCCTGATATTAGTCAATACGGGATGCACTTGTGCTGGAAATAAATCTGTGTTTAAGCCCATTTAAAAAAAAAACCCAACTTGTGCGCAATTAAATCAGTTCATTTTAGTGTATTTTCTTTTTGTTTTGTATTGTTTTTTTTCATACTGTGACTTATGTGCGTTCCCTCTGTGCTTGATTTTGGAGTTTTAACTTGTGGAAATCAAAAGCCTAAATCAAAGTTTCCAGTCATTACTTATCATTTATCGCGAGGTTTTTCTCAACGTTCATACATAACAAAACCGTGATCTGATGAGATTTTTTTTAACCATGTTGTTTTAATACTTCTTGATACTTCATTTGTATCATTGAAATTTATGCTTTTTCTAACGAAGTACGTCTTATTTTTAGTTTCCATCCGTTTGAAGATTGAAATAAGAATGAAATCACCAGCGTCACACAGATCCAAACAGAGATTTATTAAAACGACAATTGATAAATGAATACATATCTGTTCATCTGAAGGACTTCTTTAGCTACGTCTTGACAAAATGTTTCATACACACGCGCGCACACACAAACACACACACTTTGTAGAGGTCCACGTATGTTTTTAACAATTTACATTGTGCATATATCCACATATGTACAAAATCCATGTATTATGATACATTTAATTCCAACCACGAAAATAAAAATAAATAAGAAACAGGCCCACTTGTTACAAAATAAAAATCCACGGTTTATCTTTTTACAACAAAGAACTGAAAATCAGGCCTTCTGATGTGCAAGTAAAAAAAGTTTCTTCCGAGACTAAAAATATAGGCTGTTTTTTTGTGTAAGGGGGCTGGGGGGTGTGCTGCTTATAGCTGGTCCCATATAATCTTGTACTGCACATTTATCTATTTATATCTTTTTACAATACTCAGTGATACACACAAATTCAACAGTAGCTGATAGATCTCTCACAAAACTCCAGTTATACGTCCATGACAAACACATAGACTCTTCGACACAATGAAATCACAAAAAAAGAAAGAAACAAGAAACTCTGGAAAGCGGGTTGATTTTGGTGATTTGGGTGTTTATATTGCACATTACATAAACTTGACTATAACCTGCCTCATCTCCAAATCTTCAGGGGGGAATGTTGCGCGGGGTGCGGTGAGAGTGTGGCCGTTTTAAGTGTACTCCGGACCGGACGACTCTTCTGACAAAGACCGCTGTGCTGTGAATGGGTCGAACCCGTTTTCATCTACTGACAAGCAATTGCCTGCCGAGCTGTAGCCCTTCTTTTTAGTTCTCCTTTCCTCCATCTTGATAGTATCGTAGAGCCCCTGCGGAGCCTCCTCTAACAGGTTATCTCTCTCTGAGTAGGACGGTTTCATTTGGCACACGTTGCGCAACAGCAGCAGGGCTGGTGCGTAAAGCACATTGACGAGGCCCATGCCCAGATTAAGTTGGACAAACCCGAGATTGTGCACTATTTGACCGGCTACTATAGGACCCATAGCGTATGCAACAGAATAGGAAATATCTGCTATAGCGTAAACACTCCCGTACACTGAAACATGACGCACGTCGACTAAAAACGCAAGTGTGGGCAGCAGGGCAGTGTCTACAAGTGCGATGCCGAAACAAATGCCGCACAATGGCGCAATGAGCTGACCAAAACTTTTGCAAGCAGGGAGTGTGCATGAGCTCGCGCCTATGATAACCAAACCCAAAGCTCCGTAGAACCACTGCAAATTTGGATGCTGTGCTGCCAATTTGACTGTTATGTACACGCCGAGGACGTGCGGGAAGAAAGCTGGGAGCCAAGTGAGCCCCATCTCCCACTGGGAGGAGTGCATGGTGGTCTCCATCCAGTTGGCTATGGTGGGCTCCAGAAAGGCTAAGGGGATGTTGCACACTGTGAGCGCCCCGGCCACCACAGCTATGTACGGGTCAATCATGAGTCTGTATATAGGGGTGCCCACCGGCATGTTCTCTCTAGTCCTGTTGGAGAACGGCTTGATCACGGTGAGAAGCAGAAAGCCGTCCGCCAGGCAAATGCACGCGAGCACGATGAAGGGCACTTTCTTGCCCGCAAACTCGTACAGGATGCCCCCGAATGGAGGCGCCACCAGGCTCCCGAAAGAGATGAACGCCAGCGCGATGCCCAGCGCCGTGCTCCTCTCCGCCTCCTCCGTGTACTTGTCGGCTATCATCGCGATTCCAGATGTGTCCGCGAACGCAGAGCCGAGACCCTGCAAACTTCTGGCCACGAAAAGCGTCGCGTAGTTCTCCCCGATTGCAAATATGCATGTGGACACGAACATAACAATCAGCCCGATTAAAAGTGGAATGTCGTATCCAACCCGGTCTATGAAAGTTCCTGACAGCGGGTTAACTAAGAGCTGCAGAATGGCTTTGGATGCAAAAAGTACTCCTATCTGGACATCTAAATTGTCCTTGTTGCTTTTGTCTTGGCTTGTGCTGTTGGCTGAAGAGTTGGGGTGCATGACTACGTGGACGTGCTCTGACTGCTCACTCTCCAACTCAGCAAGATAGTCTGGAATAATTGGCACGATTACCATGTAGAGCATATTGTCCAGCAGGAGAGCCACGCAAACAATCACTAATATGATCCGTCTTTGCTGGTGAGGATCCCTCATCGCGGTGCCAAACTGCTTGGTTCTTTCTCCCATCTCGGATAGTTTGACGGCGGCTGATTTGACCAGCCCGGATGATCCTCCTTCTCCATCCATGATGTGCTCCTCTTATAAAAAAAGATTTTCGATTCAAAAAATTGTAGTTGTGCTTTTTCTCTCCGTCTGCTGGCGATCTTTCAACACCTCGGATGACTCGTTGGTGTTTTCTCTACATTGATGTGATGCTCTCCGTCCTCACCTCGCCTGTGCGTAAAGGGAGAGGCGAAGAGGAACTTGGCTGCCTCATCGGTGAAGATGGCTTTCCTCAGCTTCCTCAACGTGTCCTCGCCTCAGCCACATCCGATCTTGTTTCATGATCTCCCGAGAAGTGACGTGTTGAAATCGTTGAATTTTCTGCACCGTGCAGAGGTTTCGGCTCGCTACTCTTACATGGCAAAGTTTGTTTAGAGCAATTTTTGGTTACTTATTTGCAACACTTCAGACGCTCGAACTCTCTCATCTCCGTGTCCATACCTCCTATCACCTGTGGCACTTTTGCGCTCAGCTCTGAGACCACGAGTGACTTCGTGGCCATTGGTGCACATTAACCCGCAGGTTGGGCGCTATTTTAGTCCCCTTTTTTGTCTCCTCTTTTTACCAAGAGCTGTGACGCATCACCAGCTTGCCCCCAAGTGGATCCCTTCAACACTTGCCTCCTTTATGTTAATTTCCCACCATGGCAGCAATCACTTCAACCAATAAGAACCAGTGAGCACCACATCACGACCCCTCTTCATGCGAGAGCCTGAAAAAAAGGCTTTCTTATTCTTAATGTGCAGTGTGACTCGTGACTTTGGTGCCATTCTTCAGATCTTCTATATGAATTCAGAGACATATACGCGCACGCACAGTTGTCATTTCTGCAATCATACATATTTACCAAAGAAAATCTATCCGATGTTAATCTCAAAATAAGATACAAACACATGCAATATACATACAAAGCGCGCGCACACCCACAGTACCTGCATAGTCTATATGAAAACCTAAAATGTATTTAAATACAATAATAATAGATAAACTAATATAAACTCACGTCTGTCTAAATATGGATGCTTTTGGAATTATTAGTGACAAAAATATTCCAGTGAGTTCGTGAAATAGCTTCTTAATTTAAAGTTAATTTACTTAATTAGCTCTTTAAAGTTTTGAATATCCAAAAACGTTGTGTGCCACACACAAAAAAAACCCGCTGCTGCATGAGCTTTCAGCACCACAAGGTTGTGGACAGCTCCTGTCAGTGTACACGTGAACGGCAGTTTTTCGCTGATTTTATGAATGAAAAAAAAGTTTAGAAAAGAGTTTAAATGTAGCGAAATAACTAAAACATGCCAATAACAATATATATATCAATAACTATAACAATACATTTGTGTATTACATTGAAAAATCTATAGCATGCAGGTCTTCTGTGATGAGATGGAATCATGCCAAACAGACCGGGGGGTGTGGAGACCCTGTTAGATTTAACACGAAACACTTGCGACACCTTATGGTAAAAATATGCAAGTACGTAAGAACACCCATAAAAATCATCCCGTACCTCCTCTCAGTGACGCTGTGCACGATGTTAAAAATGAGTCATTTATGTCGTGAGAACCGCTAATGTTGGTCCTGTCAGTAGTTAGTAATGGTTTACTTTTCTGATAGTTTCAGTTTGTGGTAACACTTAATTTGGATTGTCAGCCTACAGGTTGGAGTTTATAGAGTATTTGACACATTTCAAGAGCTGATTAGTTGAGATTCAGTAATTCAACTATTTTGCTGTATTCTGTAGATGTTTAATAGATTATCTACTGTATATGGCACATGTGGCAATTTACTTCATTTTCTAAAAATACATAATCTACTTGAACTTTAGCTTTTAACTCATCTTGTGCTTCATAGATTGAGTAAAAAAGTTCAAGTTCATGGGCATTATTTTATATGTAGTTATTTGCCACATATACTCTGTACTTTTTCTTAAATCTCAACTAATCAGCTGTTGAAATGTGACAAATATACTCTATAAACTATCTGTTGGTGTACTATCCAAATAGTATTTTGCCGTCCATCCACAGATGCACCATAGTTTCCTTTATAGATCAGCATTGACTAAATATAGTAAACAAGTGTTATGGTTTTTGATGTTACCTCAAACCTGATTTATTTTTAGTTTAGCAATTTAAATTTGTTTCATATTTATTCTCATGATTACACCTGAGATCTTCCTTATTGTCAGTGTTGTAGTTCATTTTGTAGAAAGAAAAGCAAGTGTAATGAAAATGAAACCCCAAAGTATAGTTTACATTTTGTCATGTCTTGTCGTTTGCGTGTACCTTCACCATTTCAAGTGTTAACTGTAAAGAGTAATGTTTATATATTATTATTTTGTTTCACTATATAACATCCCAATTTCATTTTCATGGTGTAAAAAACACATTTTTCAGAATCAGAATCAGAATCAATTTAAACTATAAAAGGCTTGTTTATTTATTGTCTTTTTTATTACTTTACTAGAACTAATAAACTGCCAGTAGAGGGCGGCGAAGGCTTGCAAATAATAACAAATGTGTAATACATGAACTGTATAACTAGAGAAGCAAACGCCAAACCTCAAAACATAGAAAGGGAACCTCCTTTCTCATTTAATTTTACTTATTTTACGTGACTCAAGACCCATGTTTACATGAAGCACATACATAATATTAAATATTAACAAAATGATGGCACATGGCATTGCTAAACTGCAACAAATGATACTTAAACAAAGGAGGGACATTCTTCATAAAGGCCTTGCTTCTCTGACTGTAATAACAAATATAACTTAAATATAGATTGGCAGTTTGAATAATACCCCTGTAAATACATTTCTGTATAATTCATTAAGTTTACATTCTGACATCCAAACAAAATATGATACTCATCTCCTAGATGATTGTCGCTACAAAGATTGCAGATCCTCTGACTTCTATCCAGCTCTTTATATCTCCAAATGACTTTAGGAACTCTGATGTTGTTCACCCTAAAAGTACAAATAGCCTGCCTGTACTTTTGTACTTTTCATACAACAGATACTTCTCCAGTTGAAGCTCTTGTTTAAATTCCACGGACTTCTGAGCTCACTCTGTCACTTTTGCATGAACTGATCTGTCAGCCTCTTTTCATCAGTTGGTGTCAGCTAGTTAAAGTTACAATAGAGTCAAACACTAAACAACAACCAAGTGGTCTAAATTAACCTCAATGGTCCAATTTAAGCTTTAAAGTAAAATCACATATGTTTCCGATGCTACAAAATGCTATAAATTGTGTGTTTGCATCAGCAATCGTGAAAACAAGAAATTTTAACCTGTATGTCGAGCTCCTCAAATTGTATATATACTTGTATATAATGTATAATCTACACTGTTAATCAATACTACTCTATAGTTCCTATAGGTTGATCTAATTCTTATTCTTTTTTTCCTTTTTTTACTGTAATAATACAATAATAATCAAATAATGTTCAACATGCCATTTTTTCCTTCTTTATGTGCCAGTGCTGTGACCATATATTTGTTTCTACCTATTGTATTTCTTACATCCTTGGCCGTAAGAGCATATTTTCTTTTTATTTGTTGATATCAACAATCATGATGATTACTGTTATAAAACAACATATTGGATGTTGATCTGCGTAAACAGTTGAGGAGTGTTTCCAGTGTGTTCAGTGGATTATTTGATGCATTGGATTAACACACCACAGGAAGTAACTGCCAATTTCACTAATGAAAGAGGCTTGGCTCAGCAGCAGTCGCTAGATGTTTTTATTTTTTAAATATACAGATTTTATACGGGTGACAGTGCAGAAATGTGACTGCATGGATAATCTCTAACTCATTCTGGTGACTTGGCAGCGTCTGCAGGAGTTCAGAGCGTCAGCTTTGTCCTATGGGTTTAAACATGGACGCGAAATGACCTTTGATATGAGAGAGTTTTAACAAATGAGAAAAGAAGAAAGGCTGTCTATAAAGGCATTTGATGCAAATATTATCTAATCCAGATTATTTTCTGGAAAACAATCCTTTTAAGGCTGTTTCTAGTAAAATCCACAAGAGATGTGTTACATTTTTTGACACAATTTGCTGTCGTGTTAAATCAAAACATCAGCTTGTTTATGAGAAATCACTATGAACAGACAGAGACGGTGTTATGTAAGCTCTTTGTTTTTGTCATGTGACATGTCTCCTTCCACTGTGTCATCTAATCTGACCCGTGGACTGTAACGTGTAATGTTTCATGTAGGATTTACTCTGACCTTTGCTTTTTTTTTCTAAGTAACTCCAACCTAAGTGATTATTTAACATTAACTGCTGTGCTTATTGGGCCAATACAATGTTAATAATTAACCTGGGACTTTATGAAAACTGTGTTTTCCTCAATTGATATCTGTCCTTCACTTTTCACTCAGGAAAGTCTGTTATGCTTTGTTTATTTATTCATTTCCTAAACTGTAACCCAGCAGCGCTTTAATAGATTATCAGTTGGTGGAAGAGTTACGTTTTTATTTGGTGTAGAAATCTAATCCAGCTGCAGTTAATAGATTTTATTTTGTACACCTACTGCATAATCTATAACTCTAAGAGTAATGTAAACTGTACTGACAGAACTCATTAATTTATTTTGTACTGTTTTGTGAATTTAAATCATAACTGGCTCTTCAAGGAAGTCACGTCCTCGATAATATCGCCCAGAATTTGCAACAACCTGATAAAGAATTTACATTCTTTAGTTAGTTTGTGTAACTGAATCCAGTGTAAAGCAAACTGCACAAAGTTTAGTTTATTTTGATAAAAATAGTGCAATTGTTGTTATTTATGTAATATAAATATTTAAAGCTCTTTGTGGTCTTTATGATGAAGTGATCTATTTGCACTTCAGATCAGTGTGAGGTTAGCTATAAGGGCATTTGCAGAGACATTCAGGAATTTACTCTATTGCAGCGGTAGAGGTCAAAGGTCAACTTGTATTGCCCTCAGTGTCATTAAAATGTGACTGGTAGATCGATTATGGTCTGAGCTTTAGAGTCATGTATGACTTCATGATATTCTGTGAAGGTGAAACTGTCTCTACGTGTAAAATGACAAAAAAAAACCATGGAAAATGGTGGAGGGAAATAAAAGGAGTGATAGGGCATAGAAAGCAATAATTGCTGCACTGCAATTTATATATTACATTTATCAACACGAGGGACATAGACCTTTAAAAACCAATATGGACTTTGGCACCAACCCCCCTGCTCATAGGCTAACAGTCAAACAGAAAATAATCATGCTGGATTTTTAAGGCTCATTTTAATGTCTTTAATTTAAATATTCAGGCAAAACTTTTAAATTGAGGATTTTTTTATTTTTCTGGAATTATTATTATTTAAATGTTTCAACACCATAAATACAGTGAGTGCAGAATTATTAGGCAAATGAGTATTTTGACCACNGATTTGTTTTTGAATGTCAGAAATGTATATTTGTGAATGTTGAGCTGTTATATTGGTTTCCCTGGTGAAAATAAATAATTGAAATGGGTATATATTTGTTTTTTGTTAAGTTGCCTAATAATTATGCACAGTAATAATCACCTGCACACACAGATATCCTCCTAAAATAGCTAAAACTAAAAAAGCCCCACTCCAACTTCCAAAAATATTCAGCTTTGATATTAATGAGTCTTTTGGGTTCATTAAGTACATGGTTGTTGTTCAATAATAAAATTAATCCTCAAAAATACAACTTGCCTAATAATTCTGCACTCCCTGTATAATCCAGTGTGCAGAAAGCCTGGAAACATCTATAAGGCCATCATGTAGAGGAGATAAAATATACAGAATGTGCTGAATGATTGGACAATTGAATTAGATAGTTTAAAAGTTTAAAAAACTAAATTTCATTAGTTTCTTTTCATAAATGTGAAATGGTCAGAATTTCTGTATTTATTTTTTGTGTGTGCATTAGTGGGCAGTGTTCAGGCACTGAAGCCCGTATAACCCCTGCAGATGGCACTGTTTGGACCACCTTGGACCAAAGTTTCAAACGCCTCTGTTTCCCTGTTTGACAATTGTGCTCAAATGATGATGGGATATGATGATACGTGCTGTAACATCAGTGGGGTACAAAACTGAATTATTATAGTTTTGCCATTTTCAGTACTTTTTATTTTCATTTTGTTTTGTACTTTTGTTTTGCATTTAGTTTCAGTTTGTTTTCAGATAGGTTTACTTTTTTCAGTTACTATTTAAAATGTTGAGTTTTAGTTTCATTTTTACTGGGTTCAGTATTTGTTTTAGTTTAAAAAAAATATTGGGGTGATTTGAAAGGGGCGAGATTTATGAAGCTCAGATTAAGTATTACACTACAAATGCTGGACTTTGGGGAGGCAATAGACGTGATGTACTGATGTCTATTTATGCTTGTTTGCTTGTTTTGTTGACAAATTTAACCAAATTAACAAAGACTGAAACTGAAGACATTTCCTGTATAATTTTATTTTATTCTAGTGAGTTTGTTGATTCCCAATATTGTTTCAGTTAGTTTTCATTTATTTCTATTTTTTAAATGTTTTTTTTAAATTTAATTTAACTTACTCACACCTACTTTTAGTTTTTAGTTTTAGTTTTCTATAATATCCTTGTTACAAAGAGAGGTAACGAACTAAGATAACTGATGTAAACTAATAGAGATGATAATAAAGATTTGTAGTTATTTGGAGTTGTACCAGGGGAACTCATGGCCTCAGTATTTCAAAATTTCTGGCTACATCCCTGTTTTTTTTTCTGTTGCTCTTAAGGTCAAAAGCTGACTCTGATTAACCAAATCTCTCTGAACATGTCACGTGTGCACCCGTGTGGTGGGGCTGCTGTTTGTGCTGCACAAGGTTTTTTTTTTTAACGACAGATGTTTTCATTCTATTTTTTTTTTTACACCATCTGTCTGTGACCAGCATTAAATTTAACACACTTATCATGACTATTGAAGCACACACGGGAACACCTTCACCTCACCTTGTGGGCAGACGGTGCTCTAAATCCTGACTCCAGTGAATGAAAAGGCTTGTGGTCACATTTAGTGACTTGAACAATGTGTTGTAAGAAAGCTCAATGAGATTACGTGTGTCTGTCTGTGACAAGTCGTTCTCCTTTCTTCCTGTGAGCTTGTTGCTATTACTGATGCTTCTATCTACAGCTCTGAACGAAGGATCACTGAGATCACTAGTCCACAAACACTTGTCTTGTAATCAGCTCTCAGTCAATGGGACGACTGTTTCCAAGAATTTGATGCTAATCTGTGGGAGTCATTCTTGAGACAAACCCTGATCTGATAAGGTCCATGAGTAGTTTGTGAGGAAGTACATGATTATGAACAACATTTAATACCTACTAATGAGCTTGTTGTATTACTGCGAGGACACTAAAGAGTTGGCTGCATAAAAGCACTCTTGAGTCAGCTGCTGAGTGAGTGAGTCCAGTGTTGGGAGTAACGCATTACAAAAGTAACGCTGTTACAGTAATGCATTATTGTTTGCTGTAACAGTAATATAACGCATTACTAATAAAATGTCTGTAATGTTATACCTGTTACAGTTACGCGTGTTACAACGCATTTTAACCCAAAATTAAGTGGCTTCTTTTTTTTTAAGAATTCACCAACATCGCGAGCGGGGGCATGTCTAAGGAGTGGCCCATTATTATTGGCTTTCTGCCCAATCAGTTTGAAGTGTTGACAAGTCAACTGAATTTCCATTTATCTGTGAAATTCAGTCTTAAACCCGAGAGGCAGCAATATGGCAGAGTAACGTCTAACCCGACTAATAGTACAAACAAAAAAACTATTAAAAAGTTTACTCTCACTGGATGATTTTTTATTTTATTTTTTGGCACTTGAATGTTGTTGGCACTTTAAACTTTCTATCATTAACTTTTGGAAGAACACTTTCTTTCAGAAAGTATGGAAGCTTTAGTTTGAATTTGTGTGGTGTCACTCTGTTGTGTTGTGATTGGTAGGTCTATTTATATTTTAAACTAAACTATAAACAGGAATATAAAACACTACAATGTTAGTAATTAATGGCATGGATAGTGGGGACAAAAAAGGCAAATGAAAGCTATGTGGATGTGTGTGCCGGCAGCAGCGCTCGCACTTCATGCCCCCCTGTCAGGGCCCCACTTGGGCCACCCTGGTAAAAAAAACGCCTGGACACGCCACTGATCGCGAGACTTTCCAGCACTGGAAACAATCCCTCGAGTAAGAGTGTTTCCTGTTGTTGGAATTTCAAGATTGAAATAGATCCATGCTGCAGAGACGATTAGACATTTACGAGATGGACAGACAGTCATTATTATAAGTTTGTCAGAGAAAAGGACAAGAGCGTAATAGTAAAATGCGATCTATGTGCAACACCGAGGGAACTCTCTTTCTACATTGAGCAGCTCCGGTAGCTTGAAGAAACACCTGGACAGGTGCCGTCTTAACGCTAAGCTAACCGAAAGAATTGCACGCGTGGAGAAGAGAAAGTGCGGGCAAGACAAAGCAACAGAAATGAAGTTTCTTTTGGTCTGCCGTGCTGCTTGAACCCTGAGAAATTAAGAGACTCGCGGCAGAGTATTTTAAAGATATGCAGCCTTCGTCTGCAGTAGAGCCGCCGGCTTTCAGAAAGCTCGACAGCAAAATTCCAGTCAACACCAGCAATGACAATGTAAGCAAATGTTGCCATAGAAACTGGTTCATGTACAGCATAGGTCAGTTGGCCATCTAGAGTCCCTGTCACCTGGGCATTGCCTATCATATCATATCATATCATATCATATCATATCATATCATATCATGATTGCTGCATTAAAAAGGACCACAGATGCCAGGAAGGCTTGCATCACTTCCCATATTTCATTAGAGTACATAAGATATGTATATGTTTATATATGAGTCAACTAAAACTGAGGTTACATAAAGTTAGTAACTGTGACTTTACAAAGTTGCCAACTCTCATGATCCTGGCGTGTGACGCACGCCCTCACCGTCAGTCTCACGCTGTCATGCTGCCCAGGCAAATCTCACGCCAAAACATTGTGACAGCAAAGATGTTGAACAGTCATGTAATGCAGTGAATGACTTTGACTAATACAGCTAAGTGTTTGATAGCAGAGCAGTGTTTTGTTATCGCGGATCAGACAGCTGATGGTCAAACAGTAGCAAGAGACACACAATCAGAGCGGAGCTTCACCTCACAGCACCAAAGTGTCTGAAACAGCCAAATATTCAGCGGAGCAAAGTGACTCCTTTAGACTTCTACAGGCTACTTTGTTTTAGATTCAACTTTAATCAGACTTTGGATGGAATTATTTAGAAACATCAGGATGCATCGTTCCGTGTCTCATCCAGCCGCTGGCACTGAGCTCTCATTATTATTACCAGGGGCAGATGTAGTGATTTGGGGGGCCTTGGGCCCCTGGGGATCACGAATGTCTGTGCACAGGATTTTATGGTAATCCATATAATTGTCAAAATATTTCATTTGTGACCAAAGTGGTGGACAGACTGAAATCTCTAGACCCATGCTGCTAACATGACTAATAAAAACTCACTCAGATTTCATTTTTAGTTTGACTGTTGCTTTGAATTAAATGAACGGAATAGCACACTGACTATATACAATGACTCTGATTTGATTTTAATTTTCTGTCCCAGCTTTGTTATTTCCAAAAAAGAGATACCACACATTGTATTCTGTGAAGATGTAGCTGCTTTCCCTTCTTGTCATGTAATCTCCTGATTAATGCACTGATAAATGAAAGTAATGCCTTCATTAGATAGTGACAACACTGTAATTTAAAAGTCAAATACGTGTGAAATAAATGTGTTATTTTTCTAATTTAGGGAGTCAAGAGGACTATCTTTGGATGAACCTGCGTGACTGTTGCTCATTAGGACCGACTCCTACTCTCTGCAGTTGACACTGAGAGGATTTCACCTGCTGATGACGGCCTGGCATGAAAGTTAGTCCATCTGAGGTTAGTGTGACAGAGAGTACATGTCTCACTGTGGCTTATTTCTGGAGTGCATGCATTTAGCAACTCAGTGCTGTAATCGTTTCTTCTCTGTTTCCTCACTGACGCTTGCTGTAAATGTGGCTTATATTTAGAAAAGCCAGAATGGCATGCGTGTGATGCATGGCAATGGGTGCAACAGCAGAACAAAAGACATCTTAAGGCTGGTTTTATTAAAGTGGCTGCCTTAAATAGAGTTCCTCAGATTGCTCAGAGTCAGTCTCACTGTATAACTTCTCATATCAGCACAATGTAAGAAGTGTAAATAACTGCTACATAAATTCCATTAAGGGAATCTCAATGACAATAAATTAATATAAGGAGCTCTAAGGCAAGAAAATATGAGCTCTACCACACTATCTACATCTTTATTTATCAGTTAATTTATTTAAAAAATCATCTGCTTCTAAATGAGCTTAAGTTCACTTTCCCTTAGGTGTCTCCTGTAGTATAATTGCATAATAGAGTCTTAACACAGTGAATGTCTTTCTTACCATATATAGAAGTTATATCACCTCAAACTGTCTCGCTAACAAAAGCACACCCGATTAATCCACTTAGTAAATGCTTCAGACAGCCGTGTCATGAAAGGGCTTTTCTGGATGCTGGTCAGTTGTAGAATTTAGGTGTTTTCCTGGAGCAGAGGGTTGGCTTCTTGGAAAATAAAATACCTTCAACTTTGTGTCATTCAGATATTATTATATGCCCATGTTGTTTATTTTGCTACGCAAATTACCAAAAGAAACCTAATTGAGTAAATGTTATTGGCCTTGAATGCGCAGTATTGAAGACCACATTTACTTTGCATTGTTTGGGATCCTTCATTTGCAATTAAAACAGCCCAGATTGTTATGGGATGGATTTAATTGTAGATTGAGTCTCCAACTTTTTAGGGGGGTGTGGGCAAGTTGTTAAGATTAGTGATGCTGTTTATGCCATATTCCAACCCTACCTATGTTATTTAACTTAGAAATAGCTCCATCATACAGTTTTTGCCCCCTTTTACGTGCCACAAGTGAAAAAGGATCATCCTCAACGTTTGTTGTGTAATGTTATGGTTTTAGGATTATAAGGATGGAGAAGAATTAGATCCTAAATAGGATTTAGGCTCTACATTTTGTTTTAAGTATAATTTTTTTTTTTTTACATATTTTTAAGCATTTTATTATCTAAAAACAGCCTAAAAATAGTGGATAAAACTACCGCAAATGGGTTTGGGTTGACCTTGATTGTTTACGAAGTCTTGCTCCGTTGCTGTACACAGCAGCTCAGTTTTTCAGGCTTAAAGATACATTAGAAGAGCAGCAACACAATGTGTTTATTGTAGGTTTTCTAACATGGATGTAGAAGCAGTGCAGGTTAAAGACAAACTGCTGTAGAACAAATGCAGTCATTTCAAAGTGGATAAATTACATGCAGCACATGTTTTGTAGATTTACACAAATCCAACATGAAGCTCCAAATGTAGATTGTCCCAAGTTACTGTCCACTTGTGAAAATATTCTAACTGTACAGATGTTTAAACAAATCATTGTATTTGTAAGTTTTATTGCTGGCATTGTATTTATTGTCATTTGCAAGAGCGTTTTGAGTTTCCTTTTATTTTGATTTCTTAATAACTGGATCAACAATCTTCTGTCCGGTGAGGAAGTGCCACACGCCGCCTCGATAGAACTCATTTCCAAATGAGTAGAGGAGAGCGTTGAAGATAGGATTTGTCTTTGCAACAACTGGAAGCACCTGCAAGCATAAACAAAGATTTTCATCATGTAACTTCTTGATTTAAAGGACAGTTTAACTTTATTACAACTTGGGTCTTATTTTTGCAGTTGTGGCCGTCGTGAACACGTCAGAAGTAACTGTAGATAAAGCAACATGGTGACATTACTACAACAAAGCACCAACAGAGCAAAAAACATGGTCAAATGATCAGACCAGCTGTAAAGAAGCCAACAGTTTGGCCAGATTAAATAAACCAGAAGCCTTCTTTAAATCAAGCCAGCAATAAAACTTACATCCTTCCTTTTTCATCATTCAGACTGTATTTCTCCACAAACTGTTTGACTAAAAGTGCTCACCATTCTTAGCTTGGGAGATACGAGCTTCACGTTCTCAAAGCAGGCGTAGATACACATGAGGACGTAAGGGCCCCAGCACATCAGCATTACCCTCAAAGGCACACTGGTGTTAAACTGGAAAACAAAGTTGATCTTGTTACTTCAGATATTACACATGCAATGGAGTGCAAAAACAGCTTCAGTGGTTAAATATTACAATATTCAGCTAGAAATATAAATAAGTTTTCAGCTCAACAAGCTACACTGGAGTGTTTGTGCAGTCTGCATTTATCCGCCTCATAGAGTCAATGTTAAGACTGTAAGCTAGCAAGAAATGTTCCAGCACTCACCTCTCAGAAATACCATGACTTGTTGTTTATTTCTGTTTGTACACAGATTAAGTAAATGAGATATAACCCTTATTCAAAAAAGGATGTGACTTATTACATTAGTTTGTTAAATGTTAGTTAATAGTTTATGAATCGTTCATTAACAGTCAAATTAAAACAATGTGTATTTCACTTCACATGTGAAATGAACCATGAGCCACCATAAGGTTTGCATTCACATGTAAGTATAAAAACAATATTTTATTTTATGAGAATTTTAGAATTTGTCACTTCACAGAAATGTGACATTTGGCTTCATATGTGAAATCTCAATATGACGTGAAATATGTCACTACACGTGTGAAATGTTTTAATTGAAAGCTTTGCTTTCACATTATAGTTAAAAACATCTTTTGATTTACCATATTTTAATTTAAGATACACACATCATTTTACTGAAACAGGAGATTAGGCATCACGTGAAATCACAATCACGTGAAATATTTCACTTTGCATCTAGAAGTAACTTTTTTCATTTTCAAAACTTTGCATTTCAGATGTACTTTTTTTCATAAGGGGAGATTTTAATTAGTGATCTTCAGAGGCGGTGGTGGATGTTTTTTTCACGAACACACTGAACACTGTGTTCTACAAGAGCTGCTAAAACAAGTCAGTTGAGTTCAGGTTACATAGAAATGTGCATTTTCTCTGCCGAATCTGATCAAATATTAAAACAAAAGGAAATGTGTTTCTTTAAAAGGGATTTTGAGAATATTGCAGCACATTTACCCTGTGGTGATGGATTTTCTTAAAGTGCTTGTGGATGGAGTTGTAACACGAAACCATGATGAAAACTGGGAAAATCAGGTAGAGCACCACCAGAGTCAGCATGAAGGTCACATAGTCCCTGTTAAAAAAACATAAATAAACATATTTATGAACTGATAGAGATGAAAACAGAAAATGCCAACATTCCAGTTTACAGTATCATTCCTATACTTATACAACTCTACCTGTCCCCTCTGGTGTAGTCCAGCGTGCAGCAAGTCCTCATTGGCTCAAAGTCATAGACGCCCCATCCCATGAGAGGAACAGCAGCCCAGAAGATGGAAAGAATCCAGATGATGCCGCTCATCGTCAGAGTTGTGCTCCAGAAGAGCTTCTGTCCTGCAGGATTAAGACATGCGCAAGGCGTCCTTTGGATGTGAGTAGACATTTGACATATTATTTGGTAGCTATATATAGCTAATGACTCGTGTTGAAATTTTTCCGCAGTTTCTGTTGCAAAAACAAAAGCAAGTTTGACCAAATCTAAATCATTCAGGTTGCTTCTGATGCAGTACTTTCTAAAAACCCTCAAAGAAATGCAATGAAACGCTGAAGTACTCATATGATATATTATTATAGTATCAAGACATCTGATATTAGTCTCCAGATACCTTCAATTTAGTCTTAAATATCTATCACTTTTTTGTGTGATTCTGTGAATGAGATGGGTTTACTCTAATAGAGATATTTATTACGCTGCTGCAGTACTGTTGATATGTTGTACTTACTGGTGCAGTACTAGTGATATGTTGTACTCACTGGTGCAGTACTGATGATATCTGTCCCAAGCGATGGCAGCCATGAAACTCATGGATGCCAGGAGGGCTATCATCCCTTGAAAACCATGATAGGCACATCCATCTTGACCAAATGGCCAATATCTAGGAAAGACAGCAAATTTTGATCATTCTCTAGCACGCAGAGGGATGTTGCTTATTTCCTGTATGATGAACAGTGTTTTTAGATGACTACATCAAGCTATAAAAGCATGCTGGGAATGAAAATGTGTGACCCTTTGTAGCCAGGCAATGCCTCTCAACCCTTTGTCAAAAGTTGCATATGAACAAGATCTGTGAACAGTTAAACCAAAGAATGATACATCCTTCTCAGATTGTTTCAGTCAGCGACCTCAAGAGGTACAAATCCTGTGTGTCACAAAAAAAAAGAGAAAAACTTGATAATTATGTTGCAATCCCTGTGTTTTATCTTTGATGGCTGAAATACTGAAGCGAGAATGCACCTGGGCCCACTGCAATTTTTTGATACTGTATGCACCAGTATGCTGTTGATATCTAGTTAAGTGCTTTATTATTTAAGGTTTTTGTGCTTTCATGCTTCATTTCACCCAGTAAATTCATGCTTTATACAACCACCATGCACACAGTACGGGAAAAATAAGAGGATCAATAGGGACCCATAATGGGTAAATAAAAGGTTTAAGAGGTTTAAACAGGACATACAAAATATGAACGTAGCTACATGTTAATTCATATCCTGTTAGGTAACTTCAAACAGATTTGCTTGAAAAACGAAAAGAACTTAACACAGTGAATAGTAGATTATGGAGTAGATTAAGGATTATGAAACCTACAGGGTTATTTAACATGTTCATTCAATCTTTATTTAAATCTCGAGGAATCACTAAGGGCGAGCTCTCATTTTCTATGATGCTGAGAGCACGCTAAACACAAAGAAAGAGCAAACAACAACAGGCCGAACACCGTTAAAAACCACACGGTATATATATTATTATATACAGAGGTAATCAAAATAAATAAATATGCCCATGATATAAATAAAAAAAAATATTTAATGAGGCAGTAAGATAAATACAAATATATGAATAGGTCAGTACTGTTAAAAATATAAATTAATCAATAGATTTTCATTTTTTTTAAGGCCTAGGCTACTTTTATTGACTTCAGGGACTTTTACTTGTTAATTCCACAATTTTTTTTATTTATTTGAGTGGAAGTTATTTTAATTTCACGTTTATTTCACAGCTGACTGAGGCATGAGTGTCTCATAGACTCGCACACCAAAGCATTATCAACATCTAACCTTACTAACAGTAATTCCTGTGTTGTTATTTTTACTCCCTTAAATACCTATATTTACATTTATTTATATATTTATTGCCTCATTTATTAACATAAGTATTACACAGATTTTGATTTATTTAATTTATATTACATATATGTCACTTAACCTGTCTTTAAACCTTAATGTTTGCACCTCTGTATATACATATGTATTTCCACTTGTTTTGCAAATGCATTTTACTGCGGTACATTCTTGTTACATCCTGTCTATTCATGCAACTACTGACTGATGTCGCTTACTTTGTATTTTATTTACATTTTATTCTTTATTTTAAACTACCTATTTTATATGCTTATATCTGGATTCTTTTTTTTATTTTTACGTCTTGGACTTTATTCTTCTTATTATTAGTAATAATAATAAGAAGAATAATGTATACATACTTAAATTGCATTGTTGGAGGGAGTCTGAACCATGATTTTTAAAGAAACTAAAGCTTTTGTAATAATTGTTCATTTGATGAACTTTTAACTTAAACTTTAATTTTTTTTTTTTACTTTAATATTGTCTTTAGTGACATATCATCATAATCATCATGATACTTGATTACTCAGGAAAAAGTAGTACCTTCGGGGGGGTGGGGGGTGAAAGGAAAATAAAACTTTAAAATCCGTGTTTGATACCTGAGGTAACTTGCATACGCAGCTGTGAGTCCATTGATATTCAAACAGAGGTCAGCCACAGCAAGATTGAAGACAAAGAAGTTACTGGGATTCCTCATCTCCTTCACTGTGAGGAAAGACACGATGCTGATGGCATTGAGAAAGAATCCAAGCATGCCTGAAAGTGAAAAAAAGAGAAATGCCTCTTTAATTTCTGTCCTCACACTGTTATCAGTCCTAAATAGTCAACGCAGGAAGCTTGAAAACTACTACATTTCAAACATCACAGTGATAAAAATATCGACTAAATAATTGCATGATTGGTATTTCCGTTTGTTTTGATAATATAAACACATAGTTTCAAGGTGGACTGTCCCTTTAATTGTGCCAGAAACATGTCTTCCGGTGTCCTCGGTTCACTTACCCCCAACAAGAAGCGCTGTGCCGAATGTAAACATATCAAACTCCGTGAATCCCTCCGGTAATGTATACGCTGCCATGTTGAAAATGCGCAAATTAAACTTTTGCACCAAAAGTTCCTTTCGTTGTTGTTTGGCGCACCACCGTCTCCAACAAAATGACGCCTTATAAAGGCTCTTTCACGTGAAAAAGCACAGAGACTAATCTGAGTAAACCCCTTCTGAAATCCCTCAAAGAATGTTCTAACGAGCAGACTTCCTGCAAACTTCCTGCAACTTTGCGAGCGCAAGAAGTTTTGCGCGTTTAATGCGCAACTCTTTGAACTAAAGTTTGTTGATTCGGTGCTCAGCTGCGATGTTTTTTCGTAAATTTAGCCGAAGTACATTTTAGGCTGCAGCAGAAAACGTAATTGGCATTAGAAAACTCTCCTCAGCTGACTGTGTTTGCATTGGTGTGATAAGGAAAAAATGGAAACATGGGAAATGTTGTTCTTAAAGTTATTCAGTAGGCTGAACAACAGGTGGCTCAGCTCAGCAAATCACAATGTTAGTTCTATACAACATATTTGTTTAAATCATTCTTTTCAGTGGTTTAGCAGTGTGTTAAATTATATTTTATTTGATGATTTATAAAACATGTCTATTTTAAAAATATATAAACAGGCAGTCTTACCCTTGACTGAGCCTTTATTGCTTGTCTCTCCCTACCAGAAAGTTTTCCTGATGTTTCCTCTTTTTTTATCCCCTTTAGAGGATTTTTGGGAAGTTTGTCATAGTTTAAATCAGGAGGCTATGGGGAGAGGGTGCTGCATGCTGTAGAGATTGTAAAGCCCTTTGGGGTAAATTTGTGATTTGGGGTTATATATATAAAAAGATTTAATTTGACTTTAAAGGACTGTTAAGTTTAAGAAGTCGTCCCACCAAATAAAGCTGCACGATATGTAAACAAATAAATGGACAAATAAATAAATAAATGATTAAATGAATACATAGAAATTACATTGCAGTTATGTTTGCAGTAGAGTCCTGATTTTGGTGGGAATGAACAACTCAACAGTTGTAAAGGGACAAAAAAAAAACACACCCAAAAAACAACAACATGTTTTCCCTTTGACCTGCAGTGCTTGTTTATCAGTCTTCAGTGTTTTGGTGTGAGCTGCTGAGTGTTGGAGATGTCGGCCGTAGAGATTCCTGCTTTCTCTCCAGTGTAATGCAATGCACCTGAAAAATAAAAATAAAAAACTGAACAGCAATGTCTCTTTCCAAAGATCATGACTCGCTTAATGAAGATAATCGACAGTTTGTTGTGAGCAGTTTAATGTAAGAACTATTTTCTATCTACCAAACTACACCCGCCGCCCATATCATTGTGCAGAAGGAAGCATGCATCTACTGTTACCTAGGTAACATTACAGCTGAGCTGAGGAAGACGCCATTAATGTTTACATCTCAAGATATCACAAGCATGAGCTTCTCATTCATGAGTGAATGCACGCTTACTTCTGAGCAGTGATGCGGTTGGTGGGTGTAGTTTGGTAAAAAAAAAAGAAAGTAGTTCCTCCACAAAACTGCTCACAACAAGGTCTGTGGATTATCTTGAGTCACAGGGTCATGATTTCTGTAAAGAGACATTGCTGTTGGCTTTTTGAAAAGCCTAGTTGGCTAATTTGGAACATTTACAGAAATGTCTTTTACTGTGCAATGTCTCTGTAATCCTAAACTGCATAAATATATGTATATATATATTTGGTGCTTTGAGCACCACAAGCCAAGTGCCATATAATTCCATTATAATAGAGAGAAGGCAGACATCTCTACGAATATCTCCAACACTGCAAGAAAACACCAACACCAAAAAATTGTTGATTGATAAACAGTTCTGCAAGTAAGAGAAAAAAAAAATATTTTTAATTCTGAAGTCAAGTGTTATAATTTCAGTGGAGACATTTTTCAAGATTACGTCCATATACAACTTTCTCCCCAAAAACCTCCTTGAATCCTGACTGAAAAATGACTACTTTTTCTTTTAATTGGACTCAAACTCAAGAACAGGTGGTTCATGTACCAGCCTCAGTACAGTAAGTTTAAAAGTTCAAATAAAATTTCTGTAAAAGCATCAGGATCTAATCCATTTACTCGTTTATATCTGAGGATCAAAATAACCCCCAAAAAACGAGGGCATGCAGAAAGTGACCTTTGGCTCTCACGGCAGCCTGAACATTTAAAAATGTAACATTTGGGCAGAGTCTGATTGCACCACTAATCTGCCCACAGATTACCACAAACTCATTAACTATGAAGTAATGATGTGTCCCAATAGACTTATAATACCCTTTCCACAAACGGCCCATATTGTCCAGACTGAAAGCCTGTCCAGTTACAGACTCCCACACATACAGCAAAAACAAAACGAGTTGCAGTGTTGGTTCTCTTCTGCTGCTCTGGTACAAAGGTCTCAGTTTGGTGACTCAAATGTATTTATATATTATAGATAAAATAGACAACTTGGAGAATCTGTATCATAATGTGTTTTTGTGTTGATCTAAATCCTAAGGCCGGGCAGGAACATAAAGCAGTGTCTTTCACAATGCAAATGTTTCTATAAAACAATCTGTTAATCTACTGCAGCTGAGTGTGGGGAAATAAGAGCCGGTCTGAGCCAACGCACTGAGAACATGAATGTATTGGATTGATAAACTGGCATTAATGGCAATCTTTGTTATGGACTCTACACCACCTGGTTTATCCACATGCCAATGTAAAAGTTTTGCATGCTGAAGCACCGTGCAACAAATTCTGCGGCTTTGTAATTCTGTATTTTGACAGATAGAGGATGAAAAAGCTAATCCTTTACAAAAGTTAGCACCATAAAGCCTTAGTTTATTGGAAGATATCAGAAATGCATTTAACTTCTTAATTAGTATCATGTTAACAGGGGGCTAGCCTCAAAAATTTGGGAATGAAGCCCACGACTGTAACTGACCTGAAAACCTGAATAGCCTGTCTGTATTATTTTGTGCTTGCACCCCTGCAGTGGTTACACATTAATGCATTGGCCAACAGTTAATTACATCGTCATAATCTGCTGGTTTTGCAATGAAACAAAGGTTTCTCTGTTGGAAATGCATTTGTGCCAACACACTGAGGATCAGGAGCAAGATAGGAAAACTGCATAAATATTTTGGTTTATAAAAGTATCAAATGATAACATCAGAAATGAGAAATAATTGGGAAGCTTTGGAGCTGCTAGCTGCTGGCTAAGACATGTCCATGTTGTGAACCCCGTGCAGACAATCACGCCCCAAACTCAGTAATAATATCCAGTATTACAGTGAATTAAAGCTCCAAAATGAGTGTTTCTGTACAATGAATACTTTTACTTGTAATACTTGTGTACATTTGCTATAGCATTTTGAATGCACTTTTAATTGACTTTTTAAAAAATTTTTTTTTTTTTTTTTTTTAGTATTTTTACTTGTACTTAAGGATGTGAATGATTCTTCCACCACTGCATGAATTGTTTAGCATTTTTTGACATAAAACTGTGTTCTACAAATGAACATTTCTTAGATTGGAAATAAACATTTTGGGAGTCTTTATTTAATTATCTTTCTCCAGATTTGTCAAAATACATATTGATCATTTCAATAGCAGCTCTTAAATCAGCGATTTTTATTAGGAGAACTCTACCTCTACCTTTTTTCTTTTTTTTTGCCAGGGACAACCCTCCTGAAAAAAGAAAATAGAACAAAGATATTTTAATAATAAAAGACAGAGAGATGACTGGATTAAAGGATTGGAAATCCCGGCGTACAGTCGTGTCTTTAAACCTCTGTACCTGTAAAAAAAAACCTTAACAGTGACGACACGTCTGTCGCCCACAAAGTGTGTCACACACAAAATGTGAGTAAATGTGTTTTGCATAATACAACTGACAATTATAGTTACATAGTACAGTATGATACCAATATTGCACTAATGATCTTAACATTTAGAGATTATTCTCACATTGTTCTTTGACTTCTTTGAAGTCTTTAAAATGATTCTTTATTTGATACCGAAACTAAGTGAACTACGTGTGGTTACAGTGTGTCATTATCTGGTTTAAAGTTTGGGCCTAATAACAAGAGGCTGAGTGACACATTACAGTAAATACATGCAGTAACTCTCCATTGCCATCTAGTGGTCATGTATTGCTAAACTTTTAGCTATCATGCAAACTGCAGACTGCCAAAGTATTAAACATAGTCAGTAACTACAAAATAAAAAATATACAATGTAAGGACAGTCTATAACAAGAGCAGATTTATGTTTACTGTAGGTCATCCTGTGCTTCATATTAATCTTGTAAGTGTTTTTCTTCTGGTGAATAAATGTCTGTATAATGTGAAATAGGAGGCCTATCACTCCTACAGTGTTTACACCAGTATTTTTCATTATATGTGCGACTGAAAAGGTAAAATTGAAAAAGAAAAATCTATGAAGAATAAAATCATAAAACACAAAAAATATATTTTAAAAAAATCTGTCAAAAAATCCTAATTTTTTAAATTTTCCTACTTGGAAAAAAAAAACAGTTTAATGTTTAAAATATTCATAATAATTAACTACATTTATTGTAGGTAGATTTTTGTTGACCTGCAGCCTCCATGTTCTTTAGATGCTACAGAGTTTGTTGTGTCCATAATTAACTATCCAATCAACAATTAGGAAGTATTCCCCTGAGTATAGAAGTAAAAATGAAGCAGCCTATCAGCTTCCAGGAAGCAATAGCCTAATCGTGTGAATGAAAATAACCCAAGTCCTCCGCTAATCCCTGCCTATCCTTTTTATCTCAGGATTCAGACCAGTCGCAGCAGTATGGAGCTGTGAGCTTGCAAACCACCACAATGCATCCCTTGTCTCATTAACAGGAGCTATTGCGTCTATTTTTTAAATTGTAGTTTAGCTGCATAGCATTTAGTAGCTTGCAGGAGAAAAAATGAGGCGACATTTTGCTGCTGCTTTTTGTTTGGCTTTACTTTTTCTTCCTTTGCTGTGCCGTTCATGTCCTGCACAATGCAGCTGCTTCTTCCACAAGTTAAGCGATGGATCAAAAGCAAGGTAAGCAATTTCTTGAATTCAATGTTTATGTTTGAATTTTACATGTGTTTTATTTCTATCTTCCGTGCAAAAGTGATTTTCACTGCAGCTTTCTTCTGTTCAGTCACTCAGTATAGTGGAGGATTAACTTGGAGTTGCCCTTTAATCTCCTTTGCTTGTTACTGAACAATAGGTTACTACGTTTTTCTCAAATAAATACTTAGCTAGATTTTTTTTTTTTTACCAAAAACGATTACTGAACAATAGGTTACTACGTTTTTCTCAAATAAATACTTAGCTAGATTTTTTTTTTTTTTACAAAAACGAAGACAGAAAATATATATAATTATATATATTAAATACACTTCTGCAACCCTATCTAATTTAAAAGTTCTTTTGATATTGTACCTTTTAACTGTAGAATATATAATCACATATTAAAATTTTTTTCTTTCAGGAGTGTACTTTGCAACGATCCAGAGATCACCGTGATTCCTCCAAATTTCCCTACTGACACATCGAAGCTGCGCATTGAAAAGACAGCAATCTCACGCATTTCAAGCGACAACTTCCACTACCTCAACAACCTTGAGTTTCTGTGGATGTCTTTCAATTCACTCAATTCGCTGAACGTTGACAGTTTCCGAGGTCTTTACAACCTCGATGAGCTCCGGCTGGATGGCAACTCCCTCACCTCCTTCCCCTGGGAATCTCTGACTGACATGCCAAACCTGAGGCTCCTTGACTTACACAACAACAAGATCTCCACCATCCTTGCTGATGCCACCATGTTCATAAAGAATCTCACATATCTGGACTTATCTAGCAACACTCTGACGACAGTCCCTGCTGACGTTCTCACCATGTGGTTGAGTGTGAAGCCATCCCAGGACACAGATTCCTCCAAGCTAATTCTCGGTGAGGATCAAGCTGTGATATATTAGGATACGGGAACGTATTCTTTTTAAGCTGCCTTGCATGATAACCACTTCTTTGACACCTGAAGCATCTAAAGATGAGTTAGGGATTAGTCTAATTCTAGTTATTGTGAGCAGTGTGTCAAGTTGTCAGAACAGGTCTTTAAGTAACTCCTTGGTGTTGTGTAAAGGAAGATATACTAGATGGTAGTGCCAGTATTTGATACAAGGATGCTTGACTTATCACTGACAGCCCATTGTCACACTTGCTTTCCTCTGCAGGTCTCCATGACAACCCTTGGCTGTGTGACTGCCGGTTGTATGATCTGGTACAGTTTCAGAAATCCCCTTCATCATCTGTGGCTCTCATTGACACCAGGCTGCGGTGTGCCGATCCGGAGAGCTTGTCAGGGGTCCTTTTCACCGAAGCGGAGCTGCAGAGGTGCCAAGGCCCTCGGGTGCACACGGCCGTGGCTCGTGTACGCAGCTCACTGGGCAACAATGTCCTGCTGCGCTGTGGCACAGTTGGAGTCCCCATCCCTGAGCTGTCCTGGAGCCGTGCTGATGGCAAGAAAATGAACGGCACCGGTGAGTTCTGCTGAACTAAATCCAAATCATCAAGAATAGAACTCTATTTCTGTCCAAGTCAAAGTGGCAGTGAGATTAAAGACATTCTTTTTGTGCTAATCTGTTTAACTAATCTGTTTGTTTATCATTTCAGTTCAGGAAGAGATTTCAAAGGAGGGCATAATTTGGTCGATTCTCAGTGTGCCTGCAGTCGCCTACCGCGATTCTGGGAAATACGTGTGCAAAGCAACAAATTTTGTGGGCACCGCAGATGCCATTATCTCGTTGGTGATTACAGATTCCTTTCGGTCAGAAGAAGCAGGTGGTGGCGTTTCTAAGAGAACCAGGGGGAAGAAACCTGGCGGCATTGGAAGAGCAGCATACCAGGAGAAACTTATTGCCAGATATGTTCCTCCACCAACCACCACGGCGGCCCAGCCCATCATTGAGCCTCTCAATGGCAAAGGAGTGACTGGGAAGTACGAGATTGAGAGCTACAGCGTCTCTGATGGTGCTTCGGAGGGACGAGGCAAGACGCCAGAAGCTCAGAAGCCGGTGGAGGTGGATGCTCTCAGTAACTTAGCCGCCAATGCCTCGTCCTTACAGCAAGCTCCGGAGAAAAGGATAGTGCGTTCTGTGAAGGTGATTGGCGACACCGACCACACTGTCTCTCTGAACTGGCGAGCCCCTACGGCCACAAACACCACAGAATTCAGCATCCTATATGCTGTATTTGGTGAGAGAGACATGCGACGGGTTAACGTAGGCGCTGGAAAGAACCGGATCACCATTGATGGCCTTGTACCAAAGACAAAGTACATTGCCTGTGTTTGCGTCAAAGGCCTGATCCCGAAAAAGGAGCAGTGTGTAATCTTCTCAACAGATGAGGCGGCCAGTGCCAGTGGGACTCAGAAGCTCATTAATGTGGTGGTGATAACTGTGGCGTGCGTGATCGCTGTCCCCCTGACACTAATTGTGTGCTGCGGGGCGCTAAAGAAGCGCTGCCAAAAGCTGCTGGGGCGACAGTCTAAGGAAATTCAAGACTCATATGTCACGTTTGAGACCCTGGGGCCCGGGGCCAAAGCTAAAGGAATGGAGGGCGAGTACCTGACCAGGCTAAATCCTGACGAATCCAACAGGTTGCTCTCAGCGAGGTCCAGTGTTGACTCGGAGGCCACAGCCAGAACTGAGGGGCCACCAAGCGAGTATTTCTGCTAAAACCAAAAGAATGCCTCAGTCTCTAGAGGATGCACTTTGTTTTTTTTAAGGGCCTGTGACGTGAATAGATAAAACTGCTGTGCTCAGAGACTCAAAAGGACACACAGAGGACACTGAGCTCGGTCAGCGTTGGATGTATAAAGTTATTTTACAGCCTTGTGGGAATAAAAACCACCATTCATTTGGTGGACAGCAAAAAAGGGAACATATACACACTGACACGGTTTCAGTATTTACATGTGGTGTACAGTAAATGTGTAAAAACATATTTTTTTAATACATAATGCACTTTTTAAAGTGATGTTTTGCAGAGGAAAATGTTGCCCTGCACTGTCTAAAACCCATTTAATGATTTTTTCCCCCTGAGATGTATCCTCTGCATTGTGTTAAATTTTTATTTTAAACATATTTAGAGTGATCATGAACCGGCAGTTATTAGTCTATTTTGTATGTCAGTATGATGTTAATGTGCCAGGTTTACTGTTGGGTCAAAACACCTAAAATAGTAGCCTAAATTTTATAATGTGTAAATATCTGCAACCTGAAACACGTATGTATGTATAAATGTACTGTATAAAAATAAATATTTTTTATATTGATATATGCTCTCAAGTTTTTTTTTTTATGTCTCAATTTTTTTTTAAATCGATCGGTAATTATCTTGACTGAAATACAAAATATCCAATTATGCTATTAAAAGTGGCAAACATTCATGCAGTGGTGTAGTGGTAGCTGATGAGATGGCTTTACTACTGAGTCAATGGATGACTCACAGACAGGAAGTGGGTATATCCTCCTTTATATTCCATTGGTTTTTTGGCTGATAGGTGGGTAATGTAATTGGACAGAAAAAGTGGTGAGTATATTCCGTGTACCTGCGTATACCCTTCTCTGCCCTATTGCATATTTGCTAATTTAGGGAAACATACAGCTAATCCCAGCCAGGTCACATAGCCTTTAAGACGTACTATGTTCATCAAAACCAGATTGAAATAGTAGATGTATACTTAAGTGTAAAAAAACCTTTAAACCCCCCCAAAAAACAACGTGCCTATTTTTCTGAATTAACAAGGTTATTATCAAAGAATGAAACATGTTTTCATGGAATAAAAATCTACTTTTTTTCAGAATTATCAATATCATTATCTCAGAAATTCTCTCTTTTCCTGAATTAACATGATTTTTATCTTGTCATTTCAGAAAAAGAGCAGATTTTTTTTTTCTCCAGCAGATGCACTACTCTTTTGAAGAAATGTGAACTAAATCAAAATAAATGACATGATACTTTCTTTTCTTTAAATCATTTATTTTGACAAATAAACATATGTAGTAAATGTTTGCATGCGAACACACTAAAGTGGTAAACATGGTTAACATACCTGCTAAACACATGTTAGCACATATTGTCAACACGTTTTATACATGCTAAACATATGTATGTATCATTGATATAAGGATGTTAGTGTGCCAGCATTAGCATTTAGATTAAAACACCTTAGTGCCAATGTGAAGCCTCACAGAGCAGCTAATACCTTTTTTTTTTGCTCTTGTTAACACATATCGTAAACTGACATTCTCTGCTAAAGGTTTAGAATTTAATGAATTCAACTTGAAAGCCTCGTATAATACAGATGTGTGTAGAGAAAAATATGCATGTCGTATCTAGATAAACAAAACTCACATCATTAAAAATTATTTGTTAGAATTCTGGCCAATGTTTCTGGCTAATATGTAGCCTACTACCATGCAATCAAACTAACAAAAGGAGATAATCAGTAGCATGTTGAAGGAAAAATGTTAAAGATTGAAACTTAAGTGTTGTACATGTTGTTTGGTTTCACACTTGCTTTATATGCTGATTTAACAACCTGAGAGACAACCAGTGTTCAGATTATTGAGGTCAGATTACAGCCCACTCCAGACATCTGTCTCTCTGTCTCTGTGCAGCCCTCCCTCTTCGGGCTGCTAAGCCCGACGGGCTCCGGCCCACTTAATACAGATGGCCTTCCTGTCATGTCGATGCCTGCACTTTAGCTGGGGACAAATAAATTAAATTAGACTGATGTAAAGCAATTTGGGGTCATACCTGAGAGCAGAACTACAATACAGTCAAAAATAACTCCCTGAATCGAGACTGAACATTTGCTTTCATGCTTTTGTTGAGATTGGACAATGTTTTCTAGACAAAGTGTACCATTGCTATAAATACACCTTTCTTGAGTGTCTCACATGTCACTCGGTGTCTCAAGTGTTACGTCATGGAAGATTAAGGTAATAGGCTTTCCTCCACGCAGTCCATGTCCTGCCCTCACAGGCCTATTTCACATGCTCCTCCAGGAATATGGACACCTTTTATGCCGCATTACGTATCGCGTTGTTTTTTTATGTCATCACCCCTGGATCATCGACTTGTCTGACCGGTTGCTCCTGCACAGATGACAGCTTGGGAAGGTAAGTGACCGCTGAAACTATGCACATTCTTTTAGTAGGTTATTGTTGTTTTAAATGTAACCTGCTGACCAAATTGTCCTAAAAACGTCAAACACTATGCAAAAATTTGATCAGATAGTGCTCATAAGTAGCTTTCAAAATAAAGTATACACTTCTCTTGTCTGAACACATCTCATTTTACCATTCTAGGTCTTTACTTTGCATGGAAACCTCCATGGGACGAATCCCAGATGACATCCCACATGATTTCACTAAAATACGAATTGAAAACTGCCACCTGACTGAGTTACCTCAAGGATCTTTCTCAAAAGTTAGTGCCTTGGAGTTCCTCTGGCTGAATTTCAATGAGATCACCCTGATGAACATCAAAAGCCTTGAGGGGCTGGCCAACCTGACTGAGCTCAGGCTGCAAGGGAACAAGCTGACTTCAGTAACATGGACAGCGTTTCAGGACACGCCGAAACTGAAGATATTGGACCTGAAGCACAATCGACTAGATGTTCTTCCTGAACATGCTCTGAGACACTTACCTGCACTGACCTATCTAGATTTATCCTTCAATCAGCTTACTGTCATATCGAAAGATGTCTTCACTAATTGGCCTCTTTACCAAACAGCAGCAAAAGCGTGGGGGAAAGAAGGGCTGGTCTCCAATGTGGTTCTGGCGCTGCATGACAACCCCTGGTTGTGCGACTGTCGCCTTAAAGGCTTTGTTGAATTCATCAGGGCCGTCAGCCCTCCCATCATTCTAATGAACTCTTATTTGGTGTGCTCTGGCCCCGCCTCAAAGGCTGACAAGTTTTTCCACGAGGTTCAGTTGAAAACATGCATGAAGCCGGTGGCCTCTGCCCCAGAGACCAACATCACTTTACCTCTCGGAGCAAATGCAACACTTACGTGCTTAGCAAAGGCCAGACCCGGCCCGACCATTCGGTGGATGTACAGTCTGAAGATTATAAGAGGATTTGCTGGTAAGATTTTTTTTATTACTATCATCCATTAAACTGTTGTGAACCTGCTCCAAGAGCACTTAGTGTGTTGAACTTGTGCTGCATCTGCTTCATGAAAAGAAACAAGTACAATAGCAGTGTTGCCTTATGTCTTTTTTTAGATGTCAACAAGCCCCTGATTTAAATGTTTTCTTATCTTCTTGCAGCTACAGAGACTCACATAGACGAGGAGACAGTCACTTCCCAGCTAGTGATCCCCTCTCTTCGCCTGGCAGACCGAGGACTCTACACCTGCATAGCCAACAACTTCATTGGCAACTCCTCTGTCGGCATCGTGGTTAACATCAGCGCCTCAAACTCCTCTGCCCCTCTGCCTCCACCTGTCCCCATGTTGTCATCAGATGAGGACGCCTACATTGACATCCGCATCGCCAAGCAGACAGTTTACGGTATCACCCTTGAGTGGTACGCAGCAACCGATAACCCAGCGGAGACCTGGTTCACCATCCACTTTGGCAAATATGATTCACCCAAAAAGGAGATGATCTACATCGGCCCCGGCATCAACAGCTACTCCGTCAGCGACCTCCTTCCTGTCACCAAATACGAGGTGTGTGTGTCCTTGAAGAACCATCCACCGAGGGAGGGCCAGTGCATCGTTTTCGTGACAGGAAGTGACATCAGTGAGCTGGAGCAAAGAGAGAGGCTCATCCATATTATCGTCATTGTGTGCGCCATGGTGCTTGCAGTGCCGGCCGGCATGTACGCCTGCACCACGGAGGCCCGGTTCAGCTGCGTGGATCGCTGCGTGAAGCTGTGGAAGAAGCGCAGGCTGCACGGAGATGATGTGCAGGGGACAGAGAGGCAGGGAACATTTGATAGCCTGCAGGCGGGCAGTGAGGAAGGCCTGTGCAGAGACTTAGAGGAGAAACCCAAAAAGAGGCGGAAGTCTGAAGACAGGTGCAAAGGGGGAAGTGCAGCTCATCTGTACTAGTGTCAAAGTGAAAAAATGTACATACATGTGTATTTGTAAATAGTGGTTTAGCGTAGCCCCAGTTTGCTCTTCTGCATTTGAGTCACAGTGCTAAGCATCTGATTTTCTGAAAAATAATTCTCGTTACTATGAAGGTATATCCAGAATTCTCAAAGACTCGTCCAACCATCTGGATGAAAAAATACACAAAATTTTGATCTCCTTAACTAAGATGTGACTATCTTTGTCATTCAGGTAGCCAGAAATGACATCTTTTTGCTCTTTTTTTTACATCACAAAAACATTAATGTTTTGTGTAATTCAAAGTAAAATTCAAAGACACAGAAAACATTTTCAATTTTGATTTACAGTTTTAATTTAGCAAGGACATCTGTCATCTCCAGCTACCATTTTTGTTTGGATTAGGAAAGAATTTATCTGAGAAGTCTTTAGGAATTATGGAAATACAGAAAAACAGTATGTTTTGTTGAATGGTTTTTCAAAGACTATTTTGGGGGAAATTGGATAATTGCTGTATCACAGTGACTTGAATGTAGGACTTGTACATGAGAGGCAGTGTGGTTATTCTTAGTATAGTCATCCTGTAAATATATATTGCAAGCTGTCAACGCAAGGTGGAGATGCCTTTTTTTCTTACTAAAAGAAGAATTTGCTAATATCTTTGTTAATATACATGTACAAAAAAAGTTTGTGATAAAATGCATTTGATTTTTCTTTTGGTTTCAGCTTTTTGTCTTAATGTTTTGATACTGAGAGCAAAAATCCCAAACTTTCTAATGTAAATAATTAATACTTTGTACAGTTATTCACTATAAACTTTCACCTAACTAAATTGTAACTATGTGCTGGTTAAGAAGATGTCAATCCACTTTGTGTTGGAAAAAATGTATTTTTTTTATTGTTTTTCTTACCACAGACTCCAGATTTGCTGTCATGTAATGGAATGAAACGATATTTGATGTGGATTAAAGGGAAATCAGAGACGAATGCTGAGACATACTCTGATTTTTTAGCACAATCACTCAGAGGATTTGTTACATAAGCTGTGTTTTCCCGTGCATTTATACATACACTGGTAAGCAGATTAAAGTGATTTTCTAGCTGAGTCCTAGTCAGCAGGACATGATATTTCCATTTAATGACAGTTCCAAGCTCTCTGTGTGTCTCTATATCATTTGAAAGCAAATAAGGGGATATTTATTTCATTTGTGAAATGCAAATTATATTTAAACAGATATATTTCAATATAATCATGAATATATGAATATACATTTTTGTTAGTTTTACATGAATGATGTTTCATATTGTAGTCTGTCAAAAAAGTAATGTCCAAAGTACATATTGTAGTATGCCGGAAAAAACGTTGTTGTAAAGTATTTTGAAAAGGTATAACATGTTATATTATAGTATGGCGAAAAAGGTCCTAATGTAGGGTGTTGCAAAAAAGAAAGTCATAGTATGGTATGCTGTTAATATAAAAAAAGTCATACTATAGAGTGTATAAAAAAACTGTAGGACTTAGTATAGTATGTTGAAAGTTGAAAGTTCTAGTATAGCATTGCGAAGAAAAAGTCACAGTTAAGTCGTTCTATAGCATGTCGTCCAAAATTGTATTCAGCCTAGGGCTGGGTACAGTGTACATGTGAAACAGTAACAGTAGCTGGAATTTGGATCCTGTAAACTTTGTTACCTTTTTACGATACTTTACTCTCTCTGTACTAACAAAAATGTAATTTCAGTTTAAAAAAACAGGTCAAAACTTCAAGTTGTTGGGCGAAAGTGAAGGGAGAGTTTGTGACATTACATGCCGCCTAGGTTCTAAGATGTAGATAAAGACATTTGCTCAGTGCCTTTTTTAATCACTTTTTATCATCAACCGTGTTTGCTTGCTATTATCAGGGAAAAAAATAGACTTGAAGCGTAATTAAATGCATCAGGTTGCAGTTTCACTTGTGAGATGTGTGGGAAAGGTTTCCACCGGGCACCACTGCGCCATGTTCTGGCTGCCTCTTGGCTTTTGTTTTTTCTGTCCTCCAGTGGCTGCACTTCTTAGTAGTAAAACGCAATTTGGTTGGTATCCTTACAACACAGGTTTATTACCCAACCCTATTTGTGTCTGATCACTGATGGTCATATTTTTCTCCAGGTGCTGCTGCAAGACAGTAGGAGGGTCCAGCTGGACCACTGGGATGGAGATGATGGCATGTCAGTTATTTATCATGGACACACGCTCACCAATATGATACCCTTTAAGGTAAGAAATGCATATGTATTATTAAATTCAGAAAAGAGATGTCAATTGATTGAGTAAAAAAATCAATCACTGGCTCTCCTTACTTTCTTGGTTTTCAGTTGTTTTTGTCATGCGATAATATGCTATAATGCTATATTATGTGGTTTTTAGCTGTTTTTTGGATGTCATATTTTGACCTTTTTCATCATACTATACTATGACCTGGTCATTTATCCAACATGCTATATTATGATGTTTTTGGATGTTTTTTCAACATGCTTTACGATGACATGTCTAAACATGCTATGCTATTTGGTTTTCAGCTCTTTTTTGGGCATGTCATATTTTGAAATTTTTCGACACACCAAAGTTTGTCTTTTTCTTAGTTTGTTTTCAAACATACTATGTTATGATGTTGTTGCCATTTTTTCGACATGCTATACTTTGGCATATCTTTACATGCTATACTATGTGGTTTTCAGCCCTTTTTTGCAACTTTCTTTGCTATGGCAGTCTAGGCACGCTATTTTATGCTGTTTTGGGGTGTTTTCAGCTTTTTTTTTTGGACATGTCATATTTTAACATTTTTCCATACAGCCTTTGTGGTCATTTTTTCAACATGCTGTTTCATGGTGTTTTTGTCCGTTTTTGCAACTTTCTTTGCTATGGTGAGTCTCAGCACGCTATTTTATGCTGTTTTGAGGTGTTTTCAGCTGTTTTTGGGACATGCCATATTTTGACCATTTTCCATACTATAGCCTTGCGTTTTTATGTCATTTTTTCAACATGCTATTTCATGTTGTTGTCCGTCTTTACAACTTTCTTTGCTATGGCGAGTCTCAGCACGCTATTTTATGCTGTTTTGAGGTGTTTTCAGCTGTTTTTGGGACATGCCATATTTTGACATTTTTCCATACTATAGCCTTGCCTTT